>NC_067476.1:14945797-16145797 GCF_947179515.1 Apodemus sylvaticus | reverse complement strand
GCAAGACTGAGAAGGGCTCCAAAGGCATAAAAGAGGAAGCCAGCATATCAGTAATCTGTGCCAGAAGAAACCCAGTCGTCCAGTGGTGCAGAGATAATCTTAAAGAGCCATAGTAGGCAGAAGCATCAGCCAGTGAAAATAAGACCATCTAACTCCTGGGAGAACCAGATGGCTAAAGGCAAATGTAGGAACTTTACTAACAGAAACCAAGGCATTATGGCATCATCTGAACCCAATTCTCCAACATTAGCAAGTCCTGGATACCCCAACACACCAGAAAAACAAGATTTGGATTTAAAATCACTGGTCATGATGCTAGTACAGGAACACATGAAGGACATACTTAAAGAAATTCAGGAGAAAATGGATCAAAAATTAGAAGCCCTTACAAGGGAAACACAAAAATCATTGAAAGAAATTCAGGAGAATACAAAAGCCAATAAGGAGGAAACACAAAAATCACTTAAAGAAATACAGGAGAACCTTGATCAACAGGCAGAAGTCATGAAAGAGGAAACACAAAAATCACTTAAAGAATAAGAGGAAAACACAAACAAGCAAATGACAGAACTGAGCAAAAATTTCCAGGATCTAAAAACAGAAGTAGAAACAACTAAGAAAGCATAAAGGGAGACAGCTTTGGAGATAGAAAACCTTGGGAAGAAATCAGGTACCATAGACGCCAATATCAACAACAGAATACAAGAGATAGAAGAAAGAATCCCAGATGCCTAAGATACCATAGAAACCATGGACTCAACAGTTAAAGAAAATGCAAAATGCAAAAACCTTGTAAGCCAAAATATCCAGGAAATCCAGGACACAATGAGAAAGCCAAATCTAACGATTATAGGTATTGATGAGAGTGAAGATTTACAACGTAAAGGGCCAGCAAATATCTTCAACAAAATTATGGAAGAAAACTTCCCTAACCTAAAGATAGAGATGCCCACGAATATACAAGAAGCCTACAGAACTTCAAACAGACTGGACCAGAACAGAAATACCTCCTGTCACATAATAATCAAAACCCCAAATGTACTAAACAAAGAAAGAATACTTAGGGCAGTAAGAGAAAAAGGGCAAGTAACATATAAAGGAAGACCTATCAGAATTACACCAGATTTCTCACCAGAGACCATGAAAGCTAGAAGATCCTGGGCTGATCTCATGCAGACTCTAAGAGAACACAAATGCCAGCAGAGACTACTATACCCAGCGAAACTCTCAATTACTATAGATGGAGAAACCAAGATATTCCATGACAAAACCAAATGTACACAATATCTTTCTACAAACACAGTCCTACAAAGGATAATAGGGGGAAAGCACCATTACAACGAGGGGAACTATACCCTGGAAAGAGCAGGATATTAAGCTTCTTTCATCAAACCCAAAGAGGATAACCACACACGTATAAAATTAAAATAAAAAATATTAGGAAGCAATAACCACTACTCCTTGATATCTCTTAACATCAATGGACTCAATTCTCCAATAAAAAGACATAGACTAACAGACTGGTTATGTAAACAGGACCCTACATTTTGCTGCATACAGGAAACACACCTCAATGTCAAAGACAAAAACTACCTTAGAGTAAAAGGCTGGAAGACAATTCTACAAGCAAATGGTCCCAGGAAACAAGCCGGAGTTGCCATTCTAATTTCAGATAAAATTGACTTTCAACCTAATGTCATCAAAAGAGACATGGAAGGTCACTACTTGCTGGTCAAAGGAAAAATCCAACAAGAAAAACTCTCAATCCTGAACATCTATGCCCCAAATACAAGGGTGCCCACATTCATAAAAGAAACTTTACTAAAGCTCAAAGTACACATTGCATCTAACACAATAATTGTGGGTGACTTCAACACTCCACTTTCACCAATGGACCGATCAGGAAAACAGAAACTAAATAGGGAGACAATGAAACTAATTGAAGCTTTGAACCAATTGGAGTTAACAGATATATATAGAACTTTTTATCCCAAAGCAAAAGAATATTCCTTTTTCTCAGCACCTCATGGTACCTTCTCCAAAATAGATCATATAGTTGGTCACAAGACAGACCTCAACAAATATAAGAAGATTGAAATAATCCCATGCCTCCTATCAGATCACTATGGAGTAAAAGTGGTCTTTAGTAACAGTAAAAACAACAGAAAGTCCACATACACATGGAAACTGAACAATACTCTACACAATGATACCTTGGTCAAGGGAGAAATAAAGAAAGAAATCAAGGATTTCTTAGAATTTAATGAAAATGAAGGCACAACATACACAAATCTATGGGACACAATGAAAGCAGTGCTAAGAGGAAAACTCATAGCTTTGAGTGCCTCCAAAAAGAAATTCAAGAGAGCTTATACTAGAAGATTAATGGAACAAATGAAAACCCTGGAACAAGAAGAAGCTAATTCACCCACGAGGAGGAGAAGACAGGAAATCATCAAACTCAGGGCTGAAATCAATCAAGTAGAAACCAAGAGAACCATACAAAGAATCAACAAGACCAAAAGCTGGTTCTTTGAAAAAATCAACAAGATAGATAAACCCTTAGCCAGACTAACCAAAGGGCACAGAGAAAGTATCCAAATTAACAAAATTAGAAATGAAAACGGAGATATTACAACAGAAACTGAGGAAATTCAAAAAAATCATCAGATCCTACTACAAAAACCTGTACTCAACACAACTGGAGAATCTGGAGGAAATGGACAATTTCTTAGACAGATACCAATTACCAAAATTAAACCAGGATCAAATAGACCATCTAAACAGACCCATAACCCCTAAAGAAATAGAAGGGGTCATAGAGAGGTTTCCAATCAAAAAAAGCACAGGACCAGATGGTTTCAGTGCTGAATTCTATCAGACCTTCAAAGAAGACTTAACACCAATACTCTTTAAACTTTTCCACCAAATAGAAACAGAAGGAACACTACCCAACTCCTTCTTCAAAGCCACTATTACGCTGATATAAAAACCACACAAAGATCCAACTAAGAAAGAGAATTTCAGGCCATTTTCCCTTATGAATATCAATGCAAAAATACTAAATAAAATTCTTGCCCACAGAATCCAAGAACACATCAAAACGATCATCCACCATGATCAAGTAGGCTTCATCCCAGGGATGTAGGGACGGTTCAATATAAGGAAATCCATAAATGCTATCCACTACATAAACAAACTCAAAGAAAAAAATTGCATGATCATTGCATTAGATGCTGAAAAAGCATTTGACAAACTTCAACATCCTTTCATGCTAAAAGTCTTGGAAAGGACAGGAATTCAAGGCTCTTATCTAAATATAGTAAAAGCGATATACAGCAAACCGGTAGCCAACATCAAACTAAATGGAGAGAAACTTGAAGCAATCCCACTAAAATCAGGGACTAGACAAGGCTGCCCCTCTCTCCATATCTTTTCAATATAGTTCTTGAAGTCCTAGCTAGAGCAATTAGACAACATAAGGAAGTCAAAGGGATACAAATTGGAAAGGAAGAAGTCAAACTATAACTATTTGCAGATGATATGATCGTATACTTAAGTGACCCTAAAACCTCTACTAGAGAACTCCTACAGCTGATAAACAATTTCAGCAAAGTGGCTGGCTACAAAATTAATGCAAGCAAATCAGTAGCCTTTATATATTCAAAGGATAAGCAGACTGAGATAGAAATTAGGGAAATGACCCCCTTCACAATAGCTACAAACAGCATAAAGTATCTTGGGGTGACTCTAACCAAACAAGTGAAAGACCTATATGACAAGAACTTCAGATCTCTGAAGAAGGAAATCGAAGAAGATCTCAGAAAATGGAAAAACCTTCCATGCTCGTGGATTGGCAGGAATAATATAGTTAAAATGACCATCTTGCCAAAGGCAAGCTACAGATTCAATGCTATTCCCATAAAAATCCCAACCCAGTTCTTCATAGAGCTAGAAAGAGCAATTCTCAAATTCATCTGGAATAACAAAAAACCCAGGATAGCTAAAACTATTCTCAACAGTAAAAGAACTTCAGGGGGATTCAATATCCCAGACTTTAAACTCTACTACAGAGCAATAGTGATAAAAACTGCATGGTATTGGTACAATATCAGGCAAGCAGATCAATGGAATAGGATTGAAGACCCAGAAATGAACCAACACACCTATCGTCACTTGGTCTTCGACAAAGGAGCTGAAAGCATCCAGTGGAAAAAAGATAGTCTTTTCAACAAATGGTGCTGGTTCAATTGGAGGTCAGCATGCAGAAGAATGCGCATTGATCCATTCTTATCTCCTTGTACCAAGCTCAACTCCAAATGGACCAAGGACCTCCACATAAAACCTGACACACTGAAACTAATCGAAAAGAAACTGGGGAAGACCCTGGAGTACATGGGCACAGGGGAAAAGTTCCTGAATAGAACACCAATAGCTTATGCTCTAAGATCAAGAATTGACAAATGGGACCTCATAAAACTACAAAGTTTCTGTAAGGCAAAGGACACCGTCAAAAGGACAAAACATCAACCAACAGACTGGGAAAGGATCTTCACCAACCCTAAATCCGACAGAGGGCTAATATCTAATATATACAAAGAACTCAAGAAAGTAGAATCCAGAGAAACAAATAACCCCATTAAAAATCGGGGTACGGAACTAAACAAAGAATTTTCACATGAAGAACTTCGGAGAGCTGAGAAACACCTTAAGAAATGTTCAACATCATTAATCATTAGGGAAATGCAAATCAAAACAAACCCTGAGATTTCACCTCACACCAGTCAGAATGGCTAAGGTCAAAAACTCAGGAGACAGCAGGTGTTGGCGAGGATGTGGAGAAAGAATAACACTCCTCCACTGCTGGTGGGATTGCAAGATGATGCAACCACTTTGGAAATCAGTCTGGTGGTTCCTCAGAAAACTGGGCATGTCACTTCCTGAGGACCCTGTTATAGCACTACTGGGCATATATCCAGAGGATTCCTCAGCATGCAATAAGGACACATGCTCAACTACGTTCATAGCAGCCCTATTTGTAGTAGCCAGAAGAAAGAACCTAGGTGTCTTTCAACGGAGGAATGGATACAAAAAATGTGGTATATTCAGCCATTAGAAACAATGAATTCATGAAATTCTTAGACAAATGGATGGAGCTGGAAAACATCATACTAAGTGAGGTAACCCAGTTTCAAAAGATCAATCATGGTATGCGCTCACTGATAAGTGGATATTAGCCTAGAAACTTTGAATACCCAGGACATAATCCACAAAATAAATGATGTCCAAAAAGAATGGAGGAGTGGCCCCTGGTTCTGGAAAGACTCAGTACAAGAGTATAGGGGAATTCCAGAACAGGGAAGTGGGAAGGGGTGGATGGAAGAATAGGGGGACGGAAGAGGGCTTATGGGACTTGTGGGAAGTAGGGACCCAGAAAAGGGGAAATCATTTGCAATGTAAATATAAATAAATAAAAAAAACCAATATGACTACAGGTAAGGAATGCCTCTGAGTCTAATGCCAATTTCTAATGGCAGGTTTCAGGGCAATTGCCAAGCAGCCCATGAATTTGGCAAAGGTCTATGATGTCAGGCAGAAAGAAAATGAAAGCCAAGCAGAATTCCTTGAGTAGATTATGGACTCTTTCCACCCTTATACACATTTAGACCTTGAGGAAGTAGGGAATTCTAACACAACGAGTGAGAGAGAGAGAGAGAGAGAGAGAGAGAGAGAGAGAGAGAGAGAGAGAGAGAAAGAGAGAAAGTGCCAGCTCTAAAACATCGCTGAGGGGAGGAAACCTGGAGATGGTCATCAACTAGTCTTAAGTAAGAACCAATGTGCTTCTTATAAAGAGGAAAGGCATTGGGCCAGAGAATGCCCAAAGAGAGAGCCCAAAAATAAGACTATGGTCACCGAGGAAGAAGAACCCTGAGGGGGTTGGCACTTTGCCCCCTCCCTGAGCCCACGGTAATTCTAAGAGTGGGGGAGGAAGCCTCTAGATTTCATGGCAAATACTGGAGCCTAACATTCAGTGCTCATGAAGGCTGAAGGGCCATTGTCTAATAAGAAATCCTGGGCCTAAGGGGCCACAGTCATCAAACAATATTCATGGACTACCTGAAGAACAGTGGACTTGGGAATAAGATGGGTATCCCATTCATTCAAAGTTATTTCTGAGTTCCTCTACCCCCTACTGGGGAGAGATATGCTAGCCAAAATGAGAGCCCAGATTCATTTTAACCCTGGGGAAATCCAGCTAATGGACCAGAACAGTGATCCAATCCAGGTGTTGACACTTGACTTGGCCTCTTAGACTAGTGTAGACTATACAAGTCACCAGCTGCCCCCCTAACAAAATCTGGATGTTTGGCTGGCAAAGTTTCCCCAGGTTGGGCAGAAACTGGGATTGACAAAACATTGACCTCCAGTATTTGTATAGCTCAAACTGGGAGCAGACACAGTACAGGTCTGCTAATACCCCATATCCCAAGAGGCACAAAGGGGATCACTCCCCATATCTGAAAACTGCTGGCCTTTGGGGTCCTTAGGCCATGCCAATCAGCCTTGGACACCTCATTATTGCCCATGAAGAAGCCAAAGTCCAATGACTATCACCCTGTACAGGACCTGCAGTAATTTACCACAGGGTGATGGACATATACCCCACAGGGCCTAATCCTTATACCCTATTGAACTGTCTACCTCCAGAAAGGAAATGGTATTTTGTTCTGGACCTATAGGATGCTTTATTCATCTTACCCTTGGCTCCCAAAAGCCAGAAATATTTTGCATTAGAATGGCATGATCCTGAATGAGGCGTTAATGGGCAGCTCACTTGGATCTGCCTGCCTCAAGGCAACTAGAATTTGCCCACTATTTTTGATAAAGCTTTACATGAGGATCTGGGTGAGTACAGGGTCAATAACCCATACATAACACTTGTGCAGTTTGTATATTAACTTTTAATTGCAGCAGAAACAAAAGAGGAGTGCAGGAAAGGGACCCAGAATCTCCTACAGGCTCTGGGAGCATAGGATATTGGGCGTCTGCTAAGAAAGTGTAGCTCTGTAAGACTGAAGTCATCTATCTTTGTTATATTCTAAAGGAAGGCCAGCAGTGGCTTTCTACAGCAAGTAAAGAGACTATTCTCAACACCCCCACTCCCCAGAGCCCAAAAAAGGTAAGAGAGTTCTTGAGGTCTGGGGGCTTTTGCAGACTATGAATTCCAGGCTTTGCTGAAATAGCCAAACCTTTATATGAAGCCACCAAAGAAATCAAGGACTTTGTTTGGACTCAAGATTACCAAAAGTCCTGCTGTCAGCTCCTGCTTTGGGACTTCCAGACATTTCTAAGTTATTTTACTTGTATGTTAATGATTGTAAGAGGTCCAGGGGCCCAAGGGGTCCTAACTCAAACTCTGTAGCCATGGAAACAGCCTGTGGCTTATTTGTCCAAAAAATTAGACCCAGTGGCAACAGGATGGGCACCTTGCCTTTGTGTCATTGTGGCTAAGACACTACTGGTTAAGGATGCAGACAAATTGACTTTGGGACAAAGTTTAGCCGTGACTACCCCCCCCCTCCCCAATGGAATTGAGTGTGTACTCAAACAGCCACCTGATAGGCAGCTTCAGTAATGACTCATTATCAGACCTTACTGATCAACCCTGGCCTAGTTACTTTCCAGCTACCTATCTCCATAGATCCTGTGACTCTTCTCCCTGACCCTGATTTGGACCATCCACTTTACCAATGTAGTAAAATCTTGGCCCAAGTACACAGTACTTGACCTGACTTAAAAGGAATCCCCCCTGCCAGAGTGGACTTGGTTCACAGAAGGAAGCAGTTTTGTTTGAGAGATTCAGAGGTAAGCAGGAGCAGTGGTAACCATAGAAATATGTAATGTGGACTCAGTCTCTCCCCTAAGGTACCTCAGCTTAAAGGACTGAACTGATATTACTAACCCAGGCCCTTATCATGGGGAAAGGGCTGGCTCTTAACATTTACATGGACTGCTGATCATGTACATGGAGCCATATACCAGGAGAGAGGGCTCCTAACTACAGAGGAAAAAACTATTAAAAACAAAGTTGAAATCGTACAATTACTCAAAACCTTCTGGCTGCCAAAATGGGTAGCAATCATGCATTGTCCAGAACATTGTAAAAGAATAACAGCCGTGTCTAGAGGTAACAACTTAGCTACCAAAACTGCCAAAGAGGTGGGCCTGGAAGAAACAGCTGTCTCCATGTTGTCTACAACCCTACCAGAACTGCCCAACTTGCAAGGATATCCAGTCTATACAGAAGAAGAACTGGGCAGTGGTGGTGCACACCTTTAATCCCAGCACTTGGGAGGTAGAGGCAGGTGGATTTCTGAGTTTGAGGGCAGCCTGGTCTGCAGAGTGATTTCCAGGATAGCTAGGGCTACACAGAGAAACCCTGTCTTGGAAAAAATAACAAAACAAAACAACAACAACAAAAAAACCAAAAAACAAAAACTCCAAAAAACAGAAGAAGAGTTAAAATGGGCCAAGAATCAGACCATGAGCTGATGTTCAGAGAGGGTTGGTGGCAAATGGCTGAAGGAAAACTAATATTGTCCACCTCCCTGACAAGATCTGTCCTCAGGAAAAGCCATAGAGTCACTCACCTACGAGTGAGACAGATGGCCAATGCAGTGAGACAATCTGAAGTGACTTTCAGAGATATGCAGAATGTCAGCCAGAGAATATTGGCAAGCTGCAGAGCTTTCCAATTAACCAACACCCACAACATTGCCAACCATCCAGTCTTTTGACTTCTAGGTAAGAGACCGGGGCCTACTGGGAAGTTGGTTTTACAGAAATCAAACCAGGGAAGTATAGCTACAAGTACTTACTGGTATTCGTGGAAACCTTTTCTAGATGGATGGAAGCATTTCCAATAAAAGCTGAAACTGCAAAGTAGTGGCTAAGAAGTTGCTGGAGGATATCTACCCAGGTACAGATTCCCTCATATGATAGGGCTAGGCAATGGACCAGAATTTGTATCTAAGGTAGGCCAGGTTGTAGCAGGATTTATTGGGAAAGATTAGAAATTACATTGTGCATACTGACCCCAAAGTTCAGGCCAGGTAGAAAGAATGAATAGAACACTAAAAGCGACCTTGACCAAATTGTCCATGGAGACTGGCAGAAACTGGGTAATGCTCCTTCCCTTAGCCTTGTATCAAGCGAGGAACTTCCTTACTGGATGGGATTGACCCCCTTTGAGATTATGTATGATGTTCCCATGGATATTGTACTAAACCTTTAGTCAGCAGCTATTGCAGAATTTTAAGATGATGAATTAATAACTAGGGTCAGAGCAACCTAGTGGGCTCACAAGCAGGTTTATCCTAAACTTCATTTACTCTATGAAGCAGGCCCAGTTCCAGAACTACACAAGTTTCAACCAGAAGACTCTTCTACGCGAAGAGGTTTCACCAGGATGTGATAGAACCCAGGTGGAAAGAACCCTTGGTCGTCCTGCTGGCCATGCTGACTGCCATCAAAGTGGACAGGATCACTACCTGGGTACACTACACTCACATTAGACCAGCTGATCCACTCTCCCCAGAGGAAGATCACCAGACTTCATCATCACCACTGGAATGGAAAGTTCAAAGGGGCACCAATCAAGTTAAAATTAACCCAGTCTTAAGCCTACTGCTTCTGCTAACTGTATGTATTGCTGCCCCAACCCATGCCTCCATTTGGAGATCAGAAACCTACACCAGCATTTTGACCTGACCTGGATGATTGAGAATCCTGAGACTGGTTATCTTGCCCAACTGGCCTATCAAAGAAGCCAATTGGGACTCCCTGGTTCACAGATTTGACCTTTGATCTGTGTACATTGGCTGATAACTTGTGGCCTAACACTCATCAGACTTTATGAAATTCATACCCCAAGTGTAGGTGGGAGACTTTTTATATATGTCCTGGGGTAAAGAGAACTGACACATATTGGGGACTGGAACAATTCTATTGTGCTTCTTGGGGTTGTGAAACATCAGTCATGGGGAATGGGGAATGAAAGGTATCAGAGGAAGACCTTATCATTGTCTCCCAACAGGGGGACAGCTCTGAAGTTTTACTTAAGTTCACCACCAGAGGGAGGCAACAAAAGAATAGGAAGCTGGAAAATCATGGAGTCTCTGCTTTACATTATCAGAGAGAGCAATCCTGAACTGCATTTTAGAGTGAGACTCTTGATAAAAACCAATTGTGAATCCCCTGCTGGTAGCTATAGGACCAAATTGGATTTTGACAAACCCTAAAACTGTGCAGGAAAGTCCTGCATAGGGAAAACCTGAGCCCAAACCACCCACCAAACTGGTGGCCACTGCTGCCCCAGTCATCCTACCACAGGGATTTTCAGTCCCAGAATTTTACCTGAAGAGCACAGAACCGGTAGACTCCCTCTGGTCAATGATGCTAAAGACCTTCCGAATTCGGAATGTCTTGCAGCCAGAGTTAATGACTTCATGTTGGTTATGTCATAATGCTAGATTCCCTTTTAATGAAGGCCTCAGATTAATATCCAGATATAATGAGTCCAAGAAGGACACTGCATGCAGGTGGTCCCAGGAAGGCTCAGCCTTAACTCTACAGACCATATTGGGACAAGGCACCTGCCTTGGAATGCTTCCCCTATCACATCAGCATCTCTGCAATTGAACAATACCCACCGCTCATTCCAAATGGACAAACAAACATCTTGGGTTTGTTCGATGCGACTGACCCCCTGTGTCCATGTAGAGGTCCTTAATTCCTCTACCACAAAGCAGTTCTGTATTCTAGTCCAGTTATTACCCTGCATAACATTCAGAAGAGATAGTTCTAAAAAATCTGGTAGGGCATGTTGAAGGAGACCTCAGGAGTCAAAAAGGGAATCCTTGACCCTAGCCATAATTCTAGGGGCAGGACTAGCCAGAGCAGGTACTGGGATAACTGCACTGACATTACAAGAAAAAATTACAACAGTTAGAAAGCAGACATAGATGAGGACATTCAACGCCTAGAAAAATTCATCTCACACCTAGAGTACAATGTGGACTCTGGCTGAAGTGGTACTGCAGAACAGGTGAGGGCTATACTTAGTGTTCCTATATCAATGAGGGTTATGTGCTGCTTTTTGTGTAGAATGTTGTTTCTATGTCAACCATTATGGAGTTATTAGGGAATCATTAGTAAAGTTCGAGAAAGCATAGATAGTTGCCAAAGGGAACAAGAGAACTCCATTCTTGTTCGATTCTTCCCCCTGGCTAACAACCCTCATCTCTATGATCACAGGACCCCTGATTATTGTTTTACTGGTACTTACTTTTGGGCCATGCACAATCATTAAGCTTTTGCAATATATGAAACAGAGACTGGGAACTATTCAACTGATGGTGATGAGGTCCTGATATCAACCATTTAGTACAGACAATCCAGGCTTTTAGGGAGCCCAGGATTGGCCTCTGGAGTCACTAACAGAGGGGGGAATGAAGAGACACAGGGAAACCCACCTCTACACTTGCCTGATGCTCACACAGACCTCCCATCCACTCCCCCTTATCCCAGCATGGATGCATCCGGCTGTTCTGAGAGGGCAAACCGAGGGCCCAGACTGGTGCCAGAATATTGCAATTTCCCTTTTCATGGCACTCCCTTTCTCCTAACGAACCCCATTCCCACCCCCAAGAGCAGAAGATGCCAGCTTTGGGAACAAACCAAGGCAACATATCTCAGCTTCTCTGTCACCAAGGCTGGTAATTTCCTTGATAGATGACTAACATTTCTTTGGTGCAGATGGCTCCTGTCCCTGAGGGAAACAAGGACCAAACAGCCTTGAAAAGATAAGTGGCCCACCCTTGGGTCATGAGAGAAGAACAATTAAATATACCCAGAAAGCTGTGAAAGACAGCTGGTTGGTAAAACCACAGTAGTTCCTGACAGCACCATAAATTTACTTCCTGGGTCAGAAGAGACCCCCCCCTCCCAACTGCACAATTCATCCCCTGATGTCTGAACAAACTATATCAGATTTGAAGAATGACTTCCCTTTGTCATCTTCCCTGTCATCCTAAAGCCCTGAGGATTCCTGCTTATGCATATGTGCATATAAAAATTCCAAGCCCCTAGATGAAAGCATCACTTTCCCAACCTGCACAGTGGGAAGGGTTTTCAATCCAGGTCTGACTTAAATGAAGACTCACTTTGCTATATTACATAAGACTGGCAATTTTTTTTAAATTTAATTTAATTTTATTTTTTATTTACATTGCAAATGATTTCCCCTTTTCTGGGTCCCCACTTCCCTCAAGTCCCATAAGCCCTCTTCCGTCCCCCTATTCTTCCATCCACCCCTTCCCACTTGCCTGTTCTGGAATTCCCCTATACTCTTGTACTGAGTCTTTCCAGAACCAGGGACCATTCCTCCATTCTTTTTGGACATCATTTAATTTGTGGATTATGTCCTGGGTATTCAAAGTTTCTAGGCTAATATCCACTTATCAGTGAGCACATACCATGATTGATCTTTTGAGACTGGGTTACCTCACTTAGTATGATGTTCTCCAGGTCCATCCATTTGTCTAAGAATTTCATGAATTCATTGTTTCTAATGGCTGAATAGTACTCCATTGTGTAAATATACCACATTTTTTGTATCCATTCCTCCGTTGAAGGACATCTAGGTTCTTTCCAGCTTCTGGCTACTACAAATAGGGCTGCTATGAACATAGTTGAGCATGTGTCCTTATTGCATGCTGAAGAATCCTCTGGATATATGCCCAGTAGTGCTATAACAGGGTCCTCAGGAAGTGACATTCCCAGTTTTCTGAGGAACTGCCAGACTGATTTCCAAAGTGGTTGCACCATCTTGCAATCCCACCAGCAGTGGAGGAGTGTTCCTCTTTCTCCACATCCTCGCCAACACCTGCTGTCTCCTGAGTTTTTGACCTTAGCCATTCTGACTGGTGTGAGGTGAAATCTCAGGGTTGTTTTGATTTGCATTTCCCTAATGATTAATGATGTTGAACATTTCTTAAGGTGTTTCTCAGCTCTCCGAAGTTCTTCATGTGAAAATTTTTTGTTTAGCTCCATACCCCACTTTTTAATGGGGTTATTTGGATCTCTGGGTTCTACTTTCTTGAGTTCTTTGTAAGACTGGCAATTCTTAAGAGTTCTGGGATTCCCAAGAACTGGGCATAACATGAAGGGGAACTGGAAGGTGAGGGGGGCAGTGATTGGGGTATAAAGTGAGTAAATTAATGCAAAATGACTCCTAATGATACTCTGCTATGCTCATAGATCAGTGCTTTGTTCAACCAGTATCAGAGAAGCTTTCTCTTGCAGGGAATTGGAGCAGATATGGAAGCACATAGCCAGATATCAGGCAAGGAGATAAATCTTGAAACACATAACTGTAAATGGGATATCTCCATCAACTCCTTCCCTTTGAATCTTGGGAAATACTTGGGAAGATAGGGCAGACTGAATGTAAAAGAGGGAGGAGGACAGCTGGAGAACAAAACCTTTTACATTGTAATGAGCAAAGCTTTTATGAATCCAGAGACTGAAAGAGCAAGCACAAGCCCCTGCATGGGCCTTTGCTATACGTGAGCTTACATATTTATAATTTTCAGTTTAGTATCTTTGGGATTTTTGAGGGTGTGAACAAGTAATTGTCTGATTCATGCGTTTTCTCTTAGGGCTCTTTCCTTATGCTGACTTGCCTTGTTCAACTTTGTTGTGGTGGTTTTTACTTTATCTTATTATGTTTTATTTTGTTACATTTTGCTGTTGTATCTTAGAAGTCTGTTCCTTTCTGAGGAAAAACAGAAAAAAGTGGATCCTGATGTGTGGGTAACTGGGAGGAACAGGTAGGAGGAGGGGCGAGAGAGAGAGAGAAAGAGAGGATATATTGTATGTGAAGAAAAATCTGTTTTCAATCAAAGGGAGAAAAGATAAAGTACTCTACAAACTCATTGTCATAATGTAGAAAGGAGAGATGCTGGGGATACTTAACACTAAAGACAAAGAAACCCACAAACACTTAGATCGATGCCAACAAGTCTATACTTTGCATCTACTTTCACATGTCATCTAAGATGATGAATACCTTGAACAACATGCCACGTGAGGAATCCTCTGTTTCTTTCTGGAATACATGGAAAACAGTAAAACCAAAAGTGTTTCTAAGGACCTCCATATTGTATTGTGACAAGACAAGCAGAAGAGCAGTAACTTCACAAACAAGCAATTCTAGGCCATAGCATCAATATTCTTTGCGCAAAAGCTCTTGAGAAACTGGTGAAGGTTCTAATTTTTCAAAAAAAAAATTGAGAGAATCCAGGGGGGCAATGTATCAATAATCTATTCCATCCCAAATTAGCACAAACAGGATATGGCTCCTCTAGGAGCCCTCTGTGTTGGTACAGAAATGGGAGAATTTGTTCTTGAATAATTTATAGTATAACCACAGGCAATGATTCCAGACATGGTGTTTCATGAAGTTTTTTGCTCTCTAGGTTTCCTGTGGAAACTGTGGTTCATGGTTGGTATTGAACAAAGCTGCAGGATTATTGTGATGACCTAAGTGTCTTGTTCCTCAAGCTCATGCTCTTTCAAGAATTTTAAAAAGACATCATAAAGTTGGGTGCAGATATGTTGGGTGAGGGCTACAGGAAGAAATCTAGAGGTGAATTGAGATAGATATATTCAGAATACCTGGAATCCATGTATGAAGTTCTCAGAGAATAAACAAAAACTATTCTAAAATTGTTGACTACAGAACGAAAAAAAATTAGTTCTTAGTTTTATGATTATCTTATATTTTGGTAATTAGCTTATTTTTTTCTTTTTTTAATTGAAACTTCAAAATATATTTGATCACTATGTTCCTCATCTCCTTCCAGATTCTCCCCACCTCATCACCCATACAATTCCATGGTCCCCTCAATGGAAACACTCAAGCAAGTAAAATAGCAATCCAAAATGAAAAAAGGTAAGAAATAAGTCAGATAAACATACCATAAAAACTGCAAAATTGGAAACTATACTATATCATCAAAAGATCAGTAAGATAAAAAAAAAAAACAAAGTAATATCTAAAAATATCTACCAAAACACCATTGAGTTAGTTTTGTGTCACTCATCTACTTCTAGGCACAGGATATACCCTGAAGTTTATATACCCAGTAATATTCCAATGGAGGAAAAATGACTATTCCTTTGCAAAAACATAGCCAGTTGGGGGGTGGACTTTTAAGAGAAGTCTGATTTGCTGCAATGCTTTCTTTCATGGATTTCACAATTAAGATGTCTCAATATTTACCATAGTGAATACACATTTACACACACACACACACACATACATGCACACAATACACATACACAGGTTCAAACTGAAGCCAAAGCATTATCAGTTTATGTCATGGTATTTGAAAAAGTTTGAGGTAGTTCTTGTTGGCCATGATGTACATGACTGGAAAGTTTAACACATCATAGATAAGCAAAGTGGCATTATGATTTACCACTGAAAATGTGAATTGAAATGGGTCCATAGAGTATTGTTGTCAGATCGCATGTGTCTAACAAGTGATATAGATTACAAGGGTCATGGAAATATCATAAAGTTGAAATGGAAAATTATAGTAATAAGATAAAAAAAAATTAGGCATGACAAAACACATAAATACAAAATAGACATTTTATGGATGACTCTGCCAAACCTAAAATTTATATATTGAACCTCTTTATATCTAATAATTAATGCTAAATGAAGTCATTTGTACCTCACTAGATGTTAATGATGTCATAATGATTGTGCACTGATCCAAAAGGATTGAGCTCATTTAAAAAGGATGATTTTCTTGTTCTCTCTCTCTCTCTCTCTCTCTCTCTCTCTCTCTTTCTCTGTTTGCCTCCCTCCCTTCCTCTTTTCCTGCTCTCCCTAGATCTTTATACCTTTCGCTTTATTTCAATATAAACATATAAAAAGAAGGCAGTTATTAACATTTGTAAATTAATTATAAAGAAACCATATCACCATAGACTTCTAGATCCAATGCTATATGTAATTGAATTTCTGCTGCTTTTTTACCAGTTTCTGGTATATTGTTATAGCATATTGAGGTAAAAAAGTCATGTGTATGAATGAGTAGATCTATGTATTTTAGATGTTATTACATATAAAAATAAAAAGTTTATTATGAGGAATAAACTAAATTAAATGGATTACCTTTAAATACAGCACCACTATTTTTGTCTTTACAAAAACACACTACCCTTACTATTCTACCGATCAGACACATTTGTTCTGTCTAGGACCTAGAGGGCTTCCATAAAGTTTCAGTTCATGGTTTAGATAGAACTGTGGTCATTCTATCTTACTCATTGTACAATACTTTACAGAAGATCCATTTCAATTTGCGACCAAGATAATCATGTTTAAGGAGGTAGGGGAAAGTCAGGTGCTGTCTCTTAAAACAGCAAGATCAGCAACAACAAAACAGCTAAAATATGTGTTCAAGAAGATGGTTCGTCAGAGAATAGAAACTTCCTAGAAAGCTTCACACACAGAGTTCACACAATAAAAGGACAGTAGCAATTCCAACATGTCTGACTTCCAGACATAAGCATACACACTAAATAAATACATACATGTGAAATAATTAAGAAACAAATAAAATGCATACTAAGAAATGGTAAACATACAGAATGTGAGGGAAGAGAGTTGGAGAAAAGTTACCCAGCATCTGTGAAGTCTATTAGATAGTAAGGCCTTTATCCTGGTTAGAGTTTCTATTCTTGTGATCAGACCATGACCAAAAACAACTTGGAAAGGAAAGAATCTATTTTAATATAATATATAATATATTACACTTCCAGGTAACAGTTCATTACTAAGGGAAGTAATGGTAGTAACTCAAGCAGGTCAAACAGGGACCTGGAGGTGGAAGCTGAATCAGCACCATTGAGGGGTGATACTTAATGGCTTGCTCATCATGTCTTTCTTAGCTTACATTCTTACAGAACCCAGGGCCACCAACTCAAGGATGGTCCCACTAACAGTAGACTGGGCCTTCACACATCCCCAGTGAATCACAACAGTACTCTACAAACTTGCCTACAGGTCAATCTTATGGAAATATTTTCTTAATTAAGATCCCCTCTTCACAGACAAGTCTGGGTTTGTGTCAAGTTGATAAAAGGTAAGCAGAACAGTGGCCAAATATAATAATTATGTGTTGCATGCCTCAAAGCAAGCAAAAGGTAAAAGTATTTTTTCCTATGAAGCAAGAGGAATAATGAAGAAAACATTGCTCTTACCTTTATTTGAATATTATGTAACTTATATATATGGAAACTAAAATATATTTGTCATTTTTCATTGTAATTTTAAATTTTAACTTTTTTTGAGAATGTCATAAATATAAGTGATGCATATGATCATATTTACACATAAAATAATGTTCCCTTTTGTGTGTGGACATGGTGTCATCTAGTTGGAAATGAAGAACCTTTTAGAGGCCATATTCCTGAAGAAAAGTGACTCACTCTTCCAACTTACCCTAGGACCCACTATCATGTCTTCCCTAAACTGAATGCTTTCCTTTTATAGTTTTTAATTAGTTTTATTTTTAACCCATTGAGCTAAAATAATGTTCCCTTTTGTGTGTGGACATGGTGTCATCTAGTGGGAAATGAAGAACCCTTTAGTGGCCATATTCCTGAAGAAAAGTGATTCTCTCTCCTCTAGCCATCAACTGCTAATAGTCTACCAGCTAGGTATGCATCATATAAGCTCCTTACTTTCTATACCAGATTTTTTTACTCTCTTGATATTTTAAGGTCTTGTATTGGTAGCCATAGCTGCTGTGAGTTCTTGTGTGGAATAGCCACATTATGTTCAGAGTATAGCATCTCACATGCACTCTTCTCCAATTTCTAGTTCTTGCATTCTTTCCTCTATCACACATCCTTGGTTTTAATTAACATATTCCTACCTCCTTTTCCCCTCTCCCTCCCTTAACCCTTTATCTCCAATTATATTTCCCCATTCTATCATATTACATATGTTCAGCTATCTCTTCTTATTAGAATTAACTTAGATTTCAAGATCACATGTTCCCAAGTATCTTCTTCATGCACACTTCATTTAGCTTAAATCGTTTCCTGGCCTCTATTTCCCCATACTTATCACTCCACTACATGTTTGAAGACATCTGTCCCCAGTATTCTGCTTTGCTACTTTCACTTCACCTATATTCTAATATCCCTTTGCCTAAAGGCATCCTAAGACAATGGACCATTTCTAGTTACTTAGTTTCCGTATGTATTATATGCTAAACATGCAAAGCAAAATTTGTAAATCTAGGATATGAAATCTATATGAAAGATAATATGAGGCATTTGTCTTTTGTAACTTGGATAACCGAATTCAGTATCATTTCTTACACATTTATTTTCGTATATTTACCTGTAAATATCATGGTTTTGTTTTCTTTTAAAGCTAGCTAATATTGCATTTTGTATATGTACCACATACTTTATCATTTTCCATTTTTTCAGTTGATAGATTTCTATGCTGATTCTATTTCCTAGCTTTTGAATATAGCATCAATGACCATAAATGTGAAAGTGTCTATGTAGTAAGATATAGAGTCCTTTGTGTTTATTCACTGGAGTGCTATAACTGGGTCATATGGAAGATATATTTCTTGTCTTTGATAAACACTCAAATTGATTTCCCAAGTGACAGTGTTATGTATTAATTTTTGTATCAATTTAAAGTATTTAAAATAAAACTAGATTTCAAATTGGTGTTCCTCATGAAAATAATTTATGAATATATTATAAAATAAAAAATAAAATTAATGTTTTATATAACAATAAAATAATATATACAGAAGGAATGTTTGTTTTCTTGAGAAGAAAATAATACTTCATATAGAATGCCATAAGATTAGATAACAATAAATGATGATTAATTGGAATTAGAAAAAAAATTTATATACCCAAAGTTATAGTGTTATGTGAAAAGAAAATAGTGTGGAAGTGTTCAACAAAAATTAAAAAATAAAAACCTTTCCCAAAGATGAAGAAAACAAAGAGAAACAAAATGCAGGGATGAGATGAAGCAGACTGAAAAACTGCAACCTAAAAACTCAATGAAAGGCACCAAGTCATAGCATTATGTACAGTACTGATAAGTTCTATCATACAGAATGAGGGAAGACCACACCCCTCAGTGTGAACACAGTCTCCTGCTGAGTGTATTTCTCAGTGCTCCTTTCATATCCCGATTCCTCAGACTATAGATAAAGGGATTTAACATGGGTGTGACCACAGTGTACATCACAGCCACAATGACATCTTTATCATTAGTATTATTAGAGGAGGGGAAAAAATATAACCCAATAATGGCTCCATAATACAAAGAAACTACACAGAGATGAGAACCACATGTGGATAAGGCTTTGCAGATACCTTTGATGGATGGAGTTCTTAGGATAGTGGCCCCTATGTGGCCATAAGAAACCAGGATGCATATGAATGGTACAGTGATGACCATCACTGCTAAAGTGAGGATGACTAGTTCATTGATGGTAGTGTCTGAACTGGACAGCTTTAGCAAGGCAGAGAGATCACAGAAAAAATGGTGGACAGTGTTTTCTCTAAAAAGAGAGAGACGAGCAAAGAGAAGAGTATGAACAAGGCCATTAGTAGAGGAAAATACCCAGGACACCATTACTAGCAGAACACAGAGGCTCTGACTCATGATGGTGGTATAATGCAGAGGGTGGCAGATGGCCACATACCTGTCATAGGCCATGGAAGTCAAAAGGAAGTTGTCAATACACCCAAATAATAAGAAAAAATATATTTGGGAAACGCATCCAGCATATGAGATGGATTGACTGTGTGTCAGCATATTCACAAGCATCTTTGGAGCTATTACAGATGAGAAAGAGATGTCTGTGAAGGCCAAGTGACTGAGGAAGAAGTACATGGGGGTGTGGAGGTGAGAGTCCAGCCTGATGAGCAGGATGATGAGCAGGTTCCCCAGCACAGTTGTCAGGTACATGGCCAGGAACAGGGCAGAGTACACAGCTTGATCCTCTGGTTGAATGGGGAGCCCTAGGAGGATGAACTCAGACACAGTGCTCTTATTAGACTTCATCATGCTCTGTCTTTAGTTAGATATGAAAAAAGACAATATGGAAGAAGCAGAGGTCATTACATCTATTACATTATAATAGCATGTTTTCAACTAGTCAGTTTGTACACTCTAACCTAAGTATTTTGTATGCCTAGAAACCAACTCAAATTTCTTTGGGCAAAAAAGTAGAAAGCACCAGAGTTATCATCATATCTCTTCAGACTCATAGGAAACAGGAATCCTATGAAAGAAATCTTATATTTTATATGAAAGCATAAATCCAAGTTTGTAAGGAATTAATATAAATATAGCAGATGAATTATTATAGATTGTTGGTATGACCTAAACTCCAGTGAGACCACCAGAACACTTCTCAGATATGCTTTATTTCCTTATACTTAATGTGAGAGTAACTAGTAAGTGTTTGATGCACCAAAATATCAGAATCTAGAGATTTGATGTGATTGGTAAATAAAGCAGTGCATGTCTTGGGGATCTCATAAGACGGTGATGATATACCTGAAATATTCCATCAATTCTTCTTTTAAGACAGTTCTTTCCCATCCAACAGTTGAGTCTTCTATCAGGAACGTCGTATAGCACCTTGTACCAGACACAGGGAAAAGGAGGTATGTATCTCTTCCAATACACACTTAAAGAGTCCTCTGTATATATTCCCTAAGCTTAAGCTGGAATGCTCTTATTCAAGCCTGTAGAAACCCAGAAAATTTTCATTTTTACAGTCACATCAAGAATCTACCAAAGAAAAGGTTGATTTTTAAAATCTGTTTGACATAAGCATACTCTTTACTGTGATTCATAAGCTTGGTTTCACAGTAATAATTCTTTACTAATTTTTTGTTGTATTTTAATACTTATAATTGGAAAATATAATTATTCCTCTTTCTCATTCAAATTTGTTGGTTTTAGGTCTATCTGCTGTCACAATTATTTCATAATAGGGAAAGAAAACATGTAAAGCACATATTAAAGTACAGACTGTATATACCTTCAAAATAATCTCAATTAAAATGATAATTAGCTATCTGCTAGATATATAGGTTGTTTCTAATAGTTTGTTACATTTCAATATGTAACATTTGTAAGTTTTTAAATTCTTTTGCACAGTAATATATGTAACACATGTGTGCAGAATGAGTTTCTAAAAATTAAAATTGTCTAGTTTTGAAAAGACAAGGTGACAAGGAACTCCATTTTTATGTGTTTTCAATGCAATTTTAATGTAAACTTCTATCTCATGAAAGTTATTTAAAAACATGTTTGGAGAACATAAAATGAGGGCATTTGAAGAACAAAGATATTTCAAGCTGGAAAGGATATGTATGTATCAGAGAGCTCTATGGGAGCCTGAATATAGAGGATTTTTTTCTGCCACATTAGAAATCTTCATTCTATTCTCAGTATAGAACCAAGCAAAAGTCTAAGTAAAGGTTTTTAGGAGCTGCTGGTAGTGATCAAAGCAGAATCAATGGGAATTCAAATAGTGTGCTAATTTAGCTACAAAATGATTCCACTTTCTGTGTAAATTATTGCAGCACAGACGAATAAAATTATAGTGATTCAGTGAAAAATCTGAAAAACATGCTAAAAGAAGACGATGAAAATTGAAGAAAAGCAAAAGGATATATGCCCTAGCTTTTCTTCTCAAAATTAGATATAAAATCAGAGAAAGTCTATTTGAGTACAAATTTGTTGTCATCTTGCTGTTTCAAATTTGAATAGGTGATCAAAGTAAGATATACTACAAGGATCTGTCTATCATAATGTGTCACGAGGAGGATTTGATACACAAGGTTACACAATCATTCCATTTCTTGTAAATTGTATTTCTACTCTGACATGGGTTTTTCATGATAAGCAGAGATACCTTTACAAGGTGTGAAGCTTCTTCCACTTCTTTATGAAATGTAGAGAATATAGTGAACCTGGCAGAATATTCGAGTAGCTCAGTAATCCAGTGTGAACAACAGAAAGTTTTCAGCATGTAGCCTGCTGTGATAGATATTTGCATATATGGTTGCTTATGGTCCTGGGAAATCAGAGTGGGTTATAATGTTCCAAACCATGTAAAGGGGTTGAGCTCCTATGCCTGGCTCCTGATTAAGAACAAACAGCATATGGTTGCATCATTATCTCAGCTTTCTCCTGGGGTAGAACTTGTTTGCTGAAGAAGACACAAGAGAGTTCACCCTTGGAGTAATTATGGTAATCAGTGCAAGGTAACTAATAGGTGAAGCACAAAGATCACCATGTGTCATCTGCAGGGGGAACTGTGGAACTTGAGGTTTTTCTGCTATGAAAAAAAAATATAAGCAGAAAACCTAGTATGTTTTTTTTTCATGTGTGAAAATTGAAAGAAAAAGATATCCTGGAAATCAAAGAGACTCTCCTAGGGAAGAGAGCAAAGAGGCAGAGTGGAGACGATAAAAGAGAAGACAGAGCAGGCTGACTTGATCAAGTGCTACGTGTGTGTAAGACAAAGTCACAATGAAACCTATTGCTTTGTATACTGATGTGGTTCAATGCATTTTAACTTTTTATTAATTCTTCGTAAATTTCACATTATGCAACCCAATTGTACTCATCTTCCTGTCCCATCACATCCACCCTCCTCCTTTGCAACCTTCCCCTCAAAAGAAAACAACAACAACAAAAAATAAATAAATAAAATTTGAATAAAAGGGTCTGGTTGTAAAAGCTGTAGTGTGTCAGTTTACCTTTTTGTTTTTTTTTAATTTATTGATATATTTATTTACATTTCAAATGATTTCCCCTTTTCTGGACCCCCTCTCACATCTTTACTTGTAAATGTTCATTGC
Source organism: Apodemus sylvaticus (assembly GCF_947179515.1). Taxonomy (NCBI): domain Eukaryota; kingdom Metazoa; phylum Chordata; class Mammalia; order Rodentia; family Muridae; genus Apodemus; species Apodemus sylvaticus. The sequence goes on along the minus strand of NC_067476.1, from coordinate 16,122,781 downwards.
AATGAGTCATTGGACTGGATCAAGGCCTCTGGTTTCCTGCTACACTATCAGTACTGGATTCTCACTGGAACTCCTCTCAGATGTCCAGCCATTGCCCTATGTCACAGAGATGATGTAGCTTTAGATCTGTAAGATCAGCTCAATCAGTTCACAGATGGTGTAGATTTTGGGGTGGGCCCACTAAAAGCTCTGAATATGGGCCTAGGCTGGTTATCTAACCAGTTCTCTGGCACTCATTCATCAGGGAAAGATCTCTAATACTGCTCCATCTAGCTCAGCCAATGTCATGGCTAGCAAGGGGCTGAAACAGCTATCCTGCTCTCATGTTCTTAGGCCAGCTCACCTACACCCACATCACCAGAGCCAGCTCTATTATGCTGCCAAGTTGAGGTTTTAACCTGCTTTCCCAAGTGCTGCAGCTTGTGAGTGCCAGGGACAGCTCTCCCACTGTTATGACTTCAAGGGTAGCTCCACTGAAGTGGCAAAGGGAAGCATCTGTCCCTCATCTGCATCATTGCATGACAATCATGTGGAGCCAGCTCTTCCACACTCACACTCTTGAAGCCAGCTTACCAGCAACCCTGCCATGAGGGTCAGCTCTTCTGTGATACTCAGGCATGGGCATCTCTTCTGAGAGATACACTCACCAGGACCCATTCTTCTCAGTGCTGCAGTCACCAAGGAGCAGGGCCACCTCTGCACAGTCCTTGGACATCAACATGGTTCTAGGTGGCAGCCCAGACTAGGAATGTCCTCATGGCTTTTGGTGATAATATGAGGCATGGACATAAACAGACCCCTTCTGTTGCATAACTATGGACCAAGGTGGGCTAGGATTTCACCCAAGGCCTCAATTGGCAGAGCAGGTTACTCACATCAGGATATTTCTCTCCCCTTTGAATTTTCAGTTCTGCTTCTATTCATAGTGCTCAGACCATTCCACTTCTCTTTCTCTCCCATCTCTCCACCACATCCATTGTACTGGATGCTGCTGCAGGTGGGCCATGCAGTCGTGAGCCTTCCTCCCACTCATGCCATGTGATGGAGATGATTTAATAGTTTATCAAAAATAAATGTGTTGCAGCAATAGGCTCATAGAAATGAAGTTAAAAGACTTTGCCTTGAGCAAATATAGTTTCACAAGGACTAAAATTTAAGATGTATTATTTAAATGTACACAGAAAGCAATAAATACATTGTGTGAAAGGCAGAGAATTATCTTTTTCATTTTAAAGTTCATACATGAAAATTGGGTTACTGTACATTTCAGCATGTTTGAATCAATTCAGATTGCCTACACTTTTTCACATCCTGCCAGCCACTCTTCAGCTCACATCTGAAGAGGCTGAACTTCACTAGGCACAGAATATGCACAATCACAACACTCTCTGGAATTCCTTTGGAATAACCCAGAGTTTCACCTTTCCAAGACCTAGAGATAGCCAATAGGGGTTTTCTTTACCAATTTGATCCTGATTTGTCTGTTGTGTTTTTTTTTTATAGAAAGCCAGTGTTGTTTCAATATGAGAACAGGCTCAGACACTTAGAGCGAAAAAGGCTATGTACTAGCTACATTCACGCTAAGACAGCTAAAACCTGTTGGGGATGGAATAAAAGGTACACACAGAAGGGAAGTATCAGAGGGAGGTTGGTCAATGAGTAGAGAACAGTTAAATTGAAAAATTACTTCTGATTACATGGTAAGATTTTGATTCCGGATAATGAGAAGAAAACACTGTGTTTTTATGATAAGAAAAAGAATTCTGATTATTTTCACCATAAACATGTGAAAATGACGAATTAGGCATAACCTTCATGATTTGAACATATGAACTCTGTACACACTAGAAACAAGACAAGGTATGCAATACTCATACACCATTTGATGTAAATTGAAATTAAAAATAAATAGGTGAAAATTAGTTAAAAATATAGCTACAGTTTCAATTAAAGTTATTTTAAAAATCTCTAGCTAAATTATAAAATTAAACATGAGTAACATCACGAATTAACCAACCTTAAGAAATATTAGCATCATTAAGAAAAGAGAAAACAATCTTTGCCACTAAAGAATTTAACACATTAAAAATAAAACAAAGAAATAAATGAGGACATTAAATTGCAATTGTTGGAGAAGATTTCTGTATAAAAAGGAAAACGTGTTGTGAAGAAAGTTGTGCAATGTTATCAGATCAACAAGACGAGAAAATTCAAGAAAGAAAATGAAAGAAAGAAAAGTGGCAATTAAAAGCTACATGTATTGTAAAGTGTGTCAATGACCCAAATCACTAAAAAAAAGAAGCATTTCCTAGAGGAGTGGACCCTTTAGATGGTGGGGAGATTGCAACTTTCCCTCAGAAAAAGCTATTCACATGGAAAAAGTTGCTCTTGCCAGTGTATTTCTCAAAGCTCCTTTCATATCCCGATTCCTCAGACTGTAAATAAAGGGATTCAGCATGGGTGTGACCATAGTGTACATCACAGCTACAATGACATCCTTGTCATTAGTATCATTTGATGAGGGGACAAAATATAACCCAATAATGGCTCCATAATAGAGAGAAACCACAGAGAGGTGAGAACCACATGTGGACAAGGCTTTGCAAATTCCCTTGATGGAGGGAGTTTTCAGGATAGTGGCTCCAATGCGTCCATATGAAACCAGGATGCATATGAATGGCACAGTAATAACCAGTGATCCTACAACAAGGATGACAAGCTCATTGATGGAGGTATCTGAGCTAGACAGCTTAATTAAGGCAGACAGGTCACAGAAAAAGTGGTGGAGAGTGTTACCTCTAAAGAAAGAGAGACGAGCTAGAAGAAGAGTGTGCACAAGAGCACCTGCAAAAGATAAAAACCAGGATGCAATGACTAGTAAGATACAGACACTCTGACTCATGATTCTCGTATAGTGAAGGGGGTGGCAGATGGCCACATATCTGTCATAGGCCATGGAGGTCAGAAGAAAGCTGTCAAGATCTGCAAAAAATAAGAAAAAGTACACCTGGGAAATGCACCCAGCATATGAGATGGCCTGACTATGTGTCAGCATATTCATGAGCATCTTTGGAGCTGTGACTGATGAGAAAGAGATGTCTGTGAAGGCCAAGTGGCTGAGAAAGAAGTACATGGGGGTGTGGAGGTGAGAGTCCAGCCTGATGAGCAGGATGATGAGCAGGTTCCCCAGTACTGTGGTCAGATATGTAGCTAGAAACAGGGCATAGTACATGCCTTGCTCCTCTGGTCGAATGGGTAGCCCCAGCAGGATGAACTCAGATGAACTGCTCTGGTTCCTTGTGCTCTTCATCTTCTGTTCAAGTTGAAAAATATAACAGCAATGTGAGAATGGACAGCATTGTGATTAAGGCATACTGATATCAATGTTTTAATTAGTGTATTCCCATTTTCTAAAAATATCAAACTTTTAGAATGGTCAGTGGAGGTTGGTGACTTAGAAACTTGTTCAGCATATTTTTGAGGAACTTGGAAATATCATAAAAATTATTAGATAAGATTAGCTTTGAGAAGTCTAAGAATCCATAATGATATTCTGAGATATGGTGAAAAACCAGATCAGTCATCAATTAATAGCAAAGCTAGTCATTGATATAGAATAGTTTGATAGCCTCTCGGTGCTCACTTAGTTCTAGAAGCATATCAACTAATGTTTTATAACTGAGGTTGTACTAGAACTCAAAGAACCTAGTAGGTAGCTTATGATGCTCCAATGTATGACATGGAGACTTAAAGACACAGATCTATGTTGCTATTTTGAAATATCAGAAGATATCCCTTGCACATGCCCTTCACATCTTCACCACTCCAACATTTCAAGTTTTCTATCACTCTCTCTAGAGCAGTTTTCATGAGATAGGTATAAAACGTCCCTGTCTCAAGTTTTCTGTGTTCTCTCAATCAAAAACTAATGATGCCTTTTCAGATTTGTAGGATGCCAGGAAACATCTTACACCTGGAATCTTCTGAGGAATCACTTGGTCCTTGACTAATGTAATTAAATAACCTTCTCCATTTTACTGGTTTTAATTCACATTTCTTTTGCTAATGAGTCTTATGGGATTTTTGTTGTTGTTGTATTTATAACATTTCATTTATTATTGCTCCCCTCTTCATCAGTTAAAATTGGAACTATGTATATGAACAATCACAAATAATAGTAAATAAAACGTGTTGATCTATCTATTAAAACACAGATCCATGTTCCATAAATAAAATCAATTTGAATGTCTTTGTGTTTGAAAGCTGGGAAAGTCTCAACTTTGTTCTAATTGCTCAGTGGTGGGGTTGGCAATTAAAGTTCTCATTATTACTGCCGTCTTGATTGAAATTATATTTAAAAATCTCTACATTGTCCAGTCCACTATCTTAAATAGTTTAACTTGGTTTTGTTACCAAACATTAATTACACATTCAGTTATATCACCCATTATTATGTTTGTAATAGTCAGTTTATCACAATGAAGTACTAGTTAACATTTTTTTGGACATTGACTTTTATTAATATTGTTATTTCTAGTAGTATAACATATAGTAGTATTCAATATCTTTTGATATAAGCATATCTATCTTTATACCTATCTATAGATATAGATTCAGATACAGACACAGATGTAGATGTAGGTAGATGGAAATAGAGATGGAGATGGAGATAGATATAGATATAGATATGATAAATTATCAGAAATATAATTTGATGGACTGTATGTAATTATGATTTTAATAGACAGCCAAACACAAAAAGCTGCAGTTGATGAGGAAGCCTATTTTTAACATTATGTGAATAGAGTCATGATAGTTAAGTGTCTGGAGAGGGCAGGATTTGAGCACTAGGGGAACATGAAAGTCAACACCATGGTCAGTCTAGGAACAAAATTATGGAGCAGGAATATTACTGGAGAGACAGGGTGTGTAAGACCATTTATGCTTGAATAGAAAGTTTTAATTCTCTGCTCAAAGCATTTGTACATGCAAGAAAATATTTGAGAAAAGAAGTAGCTAGCTTTAAACATACTGTTTAGTGAGTAGAAGAGAATTACAACAAAAACAGGTATAAAAGGGAGGTGAACATCAGGTTGTCGCAGCAGTTTCAATTCAGAATACTCACTGGTACACCTGAGTGTGTCAATGGAAATGGATACAGTTACAGAGATTTGCCATAAAATTTGAAAGAAACCCAGCAAGACTTAACGAGGATTGAAGACAAACTATGCATCCCTCTTTTCTTCTAAATCAAGTACTGCATGGATATGAAAAAAATGTTCTAAATGGAGATACTGTGCCATCCTATCCTCTCAAACTTTACATACTCAATTCATGATAAAATAAACTAAATAGGACTGTGTTGTGGGAAAGTAAAGCCTAAGGATAGTAGTACACAATGGATTTACACACTCAAGCTCATACACTCATATGACTGAATGAAAATTCTCCCCCTACTTCTGCTTTGACATAGCCCCTTAGATGATAAAAACAGATACCTTCAACTTCAAGGAGTGAGAGTGTCCCTCCATTTCTCTCTAGAAGGCATGGGAGTATAATACTGTATTATACAGTATAATAAGTAGGGTCTCTAAGGGACAAAACATTTCATGGTGGCAGTCAGAAGCCTCATCAGCTCAGAACAAAACAAGGTTAGATATAATGACAAACATTTGCCTGCAGCTCTTGAGAATTTGGTACAAACTCTAATTTTACAAATGACAGAGAGGATCCCAGGGGATAAGACTGCCATCTTGAGTCTAAATTAAAGGCATGTTATAATTGTTAATGTTTCCATTGTCTCCTTGGAGAACACAACTACCCTTTGAAGTAGTAAAGGAGACGTTGTTTATCCATGGAAAAATAAAGGTAAAAAAATAAGGAAGAAACTAGGAATTTTATAGTCCACAAATCTCTTTAGCATCTTATTTATTTTGGGGAAAATATGACTGAAAACATGTAATTAACTAAGCTTGTGGTTTTGTGTGATAACCAAAGTTTGGAATTCCTTGGCACTATAACGATGGCAGAAATATGTTAAAATCATCACCGTGGATAAATGCTTATATATCATCATCACTTTGACCAAGAGGATAGAGCCAATCCATATAAATCTCTATCATTTTGTCAAAGTCAGTGGGAAAGTTCTTACAGCAGTAAAACACTGACTATGACAGTACTGCAACATTTTGAGATTCTCTTGAGAATTCTGTTTTTAGATCTCTATGCCATTTTAGTTATATTATTTGGTTTGTTGATGTCTAATTTTTGGCCTCTTTTTTTTTTTTTTTTTTTTTTGCTTTTTTTTTCTTTTTTTTTTATTCGATATAATTTATTTACATTTCAAATGATTTCCCCTTTTCTAGCCCCCCCACTCCCCGAAAGTCCCGCAAGCCCCCTTCTCTTCCCCTGTCCTCCCACCCACCCCTTCCCACTTCCCCGTTCTGGTTTTGCTGAATACTGTTTCACTGAGTCTTTCCAGAACCAGGGGCCACTCCTCCTTTCTTCTTGTACCTCATTTGATGTGTGGATTATGTTGTGGGTATTCCAGTTTTCTAGGTTAATATCCACTTATTAGTGAGTGCATACCATGATTCACCTTTTGAGTCTGGGTTACCTCACTTAGTATGATATTCTCTAGCTCCATCCATTTGCCTAAGAATTTCATGAATTCATTGTTTCTAATGGCTGAATAGTACTCCATTGTGTAGATATACCACATTTTTTGCATCCACTCTTCTGTTGAGGGATACCTGGGTTCTTTCCAGCATCTGGCAATTACAAATAGGGCTGCTATGAACATAGCAGAACATGTATCCTTATTACATGGTGGGGAGTCTTCTGGGTATATGCCCAGGAGTGGTATAGCAGGATCTTCTGGAAGTAAGGTGCCCAGTTTTCGGAGGAACCGCCAGACTGATTTCCAGAGTGGTTGTACCAATTTGCAACCCCACCAGCAGTGGAGGAGTGTTCCTCTTTCTCCACACCCTCTCCAACACCTGCTGTCTCCTGAATTTTTAATCTTAGCCATTCTGACTGGTGTAAGATGAAATCTTAGGGTTGTTTTGATTTGCATTTCCCTAATGGCTAATGAAGTTGAGCATTTTTTAAGATGCTTCTCCGCCATCTGAAGTTCTTCAGGTGAGAATTCTTTGTTTAACTCTGTACCCCATTTTTTAATAGGGTTGTTTGGTTTTCTGGAGTCTAACTTCTTGAGTTCTTTATATATATTGGATATTAGCCCTCTATCTGATGTAGGATTGGTGAAGATCTTTTCCCAATTTGTTGGTTGCCGATTTGTCCTCTTGATGGTGTCCTTTGCCTTACAGAAACTTTGTAATTTTATGAGGTCCCATTTGTCAATTCTTGCTCTTAGAGCATACGCTATTGGTGTTCTGTTCAGAAACTTTCTCCCTGTACCGATGTCCTTAAGGGTCTTCCCCAGTTTCTTTTCTATTAGCTTCAGAGTGTCTGGCTTTATGTGGAGGTCCTTGATCCATTTGGATTTGAGCTTAGTACAAGGAGACAAGGATGGATCAATTCGCATTCTTCTGCATGCTGACCTCCAGTTGAACCAGCACCATTTGTTGAAAAGGCTATCTTTTTTCCATTGGATGTTTTCAGCCTCTTTGTCGAGGATCAAGTGGCCATAGGTGTGTGGGTTCATTTCTGGATCTTCAATCCTGTTCCATTGATCCTCCTGCCTGTCACTGTACCAATACCATGCAGTTTTTAACACCATTGCTCTGTAGTATTGCTTGAGGTCAGGGATACTGATTCCCCCAGATTTCCTTTTGTTGCTGAGAATAGTTTTAGCTATCCTGGTTTTTTTTGTTGTTCCAGATGAATTTGATAATTGCTCTTTCTAGCTCTGTGAAGAATTGAGTTGGGATTTTGATGGGTATTGCATTGAATCTGTATAGTGCTTTAGGCAAAATGGCCATTTTAACTATATTGATTCTACCGATCCATGAGCATGGGAGGTTTTCCCATTTTTTGAGGTCTTCTTCCATTTCCTTCTTCAGAGTCTTGAAGTTCTTGTCATACAGATCTTTCACATGTTTGGTAAGAGTCACCCCAAGATACTTTATACTGTTTGTGGCTATTGTGAAGGGGGTCATTTCCCTAATTTCTTTCTCAGCCTGCTTATCCTTTGAGTATGGGAAGGCCACTGATTTGCTTGAGTTGATTTTATAACCTGCCACTTTGCTGAAGTTGTTTATCAGCTGTAAGAGCTCTCTAGTGGAGTTCTTTGGGTCACTTAGGTAGACTATCATGCCGTCTGCAAATAATGATAGTTTGACTTCTTCCTTTCCAATTTGTATCCCTTTGATCTCCTTATGTTGTCGAATTGCCCGAGCTAGTACCTCAAGTACAATATTGAAAAGATAAGGAGAAAGGGGGCAGCCTTGTCTGGTCCCTGATTTCAGTGGGATTGCTTCAAGTTTCTCTCCATTTAGTTTGATGCTGGCTACTGGTTTGCTGTATATTGCTTTTACTATGTTTAGGTATGGGCCTTGAATTCCTGTTCTCTCCAAGACTTTAAGCATGAAGGGATGCTGAATTTTGTCAAATGCTTTTTCAGCATCCAATGAAATGACCATGTGGTTTTGTTCTTTGAGTTTGTTTATGTAGTGGATTGTATTGATGGATTTCCGTATATTGAACCAACCCTGCATTCCCGGGATAAAGCCTACTTGATCATGGTGGATGATCGTTTTGATGTGTTCTTGGATTCGGTTGGCAAGAATTTTATTGAGTATTTTTGCATCGATGTTCATAAGGGAAATTGGTCTGAAGTTCTCTTTCTTTGTTGGATCTTTTTGTGGCTTTGGTATCAGCATAATTGTGGCTTCGTAGAAGGAATTGGGTAGTGTTCCTTCTGTTTCTATTTTGTGGAATAATTTGAAGAGTATTGGTGTTAACTCTTCTTTGAAGGTCTGGTAGAATTCTGCACTGAAGCCATCTGGTCCTGTGCTTTTTTTGGTTGGAAGACTTTCTATGACTCCTTCTATTTCTTTAGGCATTATGGGACTGTTTAGATGGTCTAGTTGTTCCTGATTTAATTTTGGTATTTGGTATCTGTCAAGGAAATTGTCCATTTCCTCCAGATTCTCCAGTTGTGTTGAGTATAGGCTCTTGTAGTAGGATCTGATGATTTTTGGATTTCCTCAGTTTCCGTTGTTATATCTCCCTTTTCATTTCGAAGTTTGTTAATTTGGATACTTTCTCTGTGCCCTTTGGTCAGTCTGGCTAAGGGTTTATCTATCTTGTTGATTTTCTCAAAGAACCAGCTCCTGGTATTGTTGATTTTTTGTATGGTTCTCTTTGCTTCTACTTGATTAATTTCGGCCCTGAGTTTGATGATTTCCTGCCTTCTACTCCTCCTGGGCGAAATAGCTTCTTTTTGTTCTAGGGCTTTCAGGTGTGTCATTAAGCTGGTAATGTATGCTCTCTCCATTTTCTTTTTGGAGGCACTCAGGGCTATGAGTTTTCCTCTTAGCACTGCTTTCATTGTGTCCCATAGATTTGGGTATGTTGTGTTTTCATTTTCATTGTGTTCTAAAAAGTCTTTAATTTCTTTCTTTATTTCTTCCTTGACCAAGGTATCATTGAGTAGAGTATTGTTCAGTTTCCACGTGTATGTGGGCTTTCTGTTGTTTCTGTTGCTATTGAAGACCACTTTTACTCCATAGTGATCAGATAGGAGGCATGGGATTAGTTCGATCTTCTTATATTTGTTGAGGTCTGTCTTGTGACCAATTATATGGTCGATTTTGGAGAAGGTACCATGAGGTGCTGAGAAAAAGGTATATTCTTTTGTTTTAGGATAGAATGTTCTATATATATCTGTTAAATCTAATTGGTCCAAAGCTTCAATTAGTTTCATTGTGTCCCTGTTTAGTTTCTGTTTTCCTGATCGGTCCATTGAGGAAAGTGCAGTGTTGAAGTCACCCACAATTATTGTGTTAGGTGCAATGTGTGCTTTTAGTTTTAATAAAGTTTCTTTTACGAAAGAGGGTGCCCTTGCATTTGGGGCATAGATGTTCAGGATTGACAGTTCTTCTTTTTGTATTTTTCCTTTGACCAGCAAGAAGTGTCCCTCAGGGTCTCTTTTGATGACTTTGGGTTGAAAGTCAATTTTATCTGATATTAAAATGGCTACTCCAGCTTGTTTCCTGAGAACATTTGCTTGTAAAATTGTCTTCCAGCCTTTTACTCTAAGGTAGTGTTTGTCTTTGACCCTGAGGTGTGTTTCCTGTAAGCAGCAAAACGTAGGGTCCTGTTTACGTATCCATTCAGTTAGTCTGTGTCTTTTTATTGGGGCATTAAGTCCATTGATGTTAAGAGATATTAAGGAATAGTGATTGTTACTTCCTATCATTTTTGACGTTATTTTTTAAATTTGAATGCTTAACTTCTTTTGGGTTTGATGAAAGGTTACTATCTTGCTTTTTCCAGGGTGAAGTTTCCCTCCTTGTATTGGTGTTGTCCTCCTATTATCCTTTTTAGGGCCGGGTTTGTGGATAGATATTGGGTAAACTTGGTTTTGTCATGAAATATCTTAGTTTCTCCATCTATGGTGATTGAGAGTTTTGCTGGATATAGTAGTTTTGGTTGGCATTTGTGTTCTCTTAGAGTCTGCATGAGATCTGCCCAGGATCTTCTAGCCTTCATAGTCTCAGGTGAAAAGTCTGCTGTGATTCTGATAGGTCTTCCTTTATATGTTACTTGGCCTTTTTCTCTTACTGCCTTTAGTATTCTTTCTTTGTTTAGAACATTTGGTGTTTTGATTATTATGTGACGGGAAGTATTTCTGTTCTGGTCCAGTCTGTTTGGAATTCTGTAGGCTTCTTGTATATTCATGGGCATCTCTCTCTTTAGGTTAGGGAAGTTTTCTTCCATAATTTTATTGAAGATGCTTGCTGGCCCTTTAAGTTGTAAATCTTCACTCTCATCTATGCCTATAATCCTTAGGTTTGGTCTTCTCATTGTGTCCTGGATTTCCTGGATATTTTGGGTTACAAGCTTTTTGCATTTTGCATTTTCTTTAACTGTTGAGTCCATGGTTTCTATGGAATCTTCAGCATCTGAGATTCTTTCTTCTATCTCTTGTATTCTGTTGTTGATATTTGCATCTCTGTCCCCTGATTTCTTCCCAAGGCTTTCTATCTCCAAAGTTGTCTCCCTTTGAGTTTTCTTAGTTGTTTCTACTTCTGATTTTAGATCCTGGATGGTTTTGCTTAGCTCCTTCACTTGCATGTTTGTGTTTTCCTGTAATTCTTTAAGAGATTTTTGTGTTTTGTCTTTCATGACCTCAGCCTGTTGACCAAAGTTCTCCTGTATTTCTCTAAGAGATTTTTGTGTTTCGTCTTTCATGACCTCAGCCTGTTGACCAAAGTTCTCCTGTATTTGTTTAAGTGTTTTTTGCATTTCCTCCTTGTTGGCTTTTGTATTCTCCTGGATTTCTTTCAATGATTTTTGTGTTTCCCTTGCAAGGGCTTCTAACTTTTGATCCATTTTCTCCTGAATTTCTTTATGTATGTCCTTCATGTGTTCCTGTACCAGCATCATGACCAGTGATTTTAAATCCAAATCTTGTTTTACTGGTGTGATGGGGTATCCAGGACATGTTGGTAGAGGAGAATTGGGTTCAGATGTTGCCATATTGCCTTGATTTCTGTTAGTGACGTTCCTGCGTTTGCCTTTTGCCATCTATTTCTCACTGGTGTTAGTTTATCTTGTCAGTGCTAGACTCACCAGTGCAAGCTGCCCCTTCCCAGTTGGCCTCTGGTGCACAGCTTACCTCCTGCACTGCTTGTAGACAGTGTGCTGCTGCCCAGGCTGTTCCGATCCCAAAGCAGGCACCCGAAGGCTCCCGCTGGGGCCCGCTGGATTCACTGGAGCACACTGACTTCTCCCAGCTGGCCGCCCGGAAGCCCAGCTAGCCACTTGCAGGACTTGGAGATGTAATGCTGCCGCCCAGACTGATCTGGATCCAGAAGCGGAGAGAGTAGAGCTGAGGGCTTCTGCCTGAGGCCTTGCCCCAGATTGTGTCTCAGTCTGTCCGATCCCCGGAGTCCGGAACCAAGATGGATGCACCTCTCCTGACTGGTGCAATTTTTGGCCTCTTTTATTCTGTATAGTAGCCCTCTGTTGGATATGGAATTGGTGGAAATATTTTCTCATTTTATAGACTGATTTATTGTCCTGATGACTGCATCCCTTGCTTTAGAGAAACTTTCCAGATTCATGAGGTCTCATTTATTAATTGAAGAAAAACCTGTTTCAACATCTATGTAATGTAAATGAAGAAAGCATCTTGTATGGTGTTGGTGATTAGGTTGGTGCTAATAGCAACCAATTGGAGTGCTGCTGACAGCACCATGTGATTTATAGGGTCAGTACCACTGATGAAAGAAATCTGGCAGGGATGCCTGGTGTGAAACTCTTAACTCTATTTAACTCTTAAGAGGCCAGAAAGAAAGAAAAGTATCAAAATAAAGTCTCTCTCTCTCTCTCTCTCTCTCTCTCTCTCTCTCTCTCTCACACACACACACACACACACACTCATACACACTCACTAATGCACACTTTAGCTAGACCCAACCCCCTGTTTCTACAGTTTCACAAGTGCTCATGTATACCTATGTTCTTAAGGGCATGAATATATACATACACATATACATATATACATCATATATACATAGATACACACACATATATATATATATCATATATGCATATATCATATATACATCATATATTCAGATATATGATGTATATACATATATGATATACTGTATATACATATGTACATATACATATACATATCGGACAGAAATATATACATTTGGTGAATGGAGTAGAGAGCTCCAACAGTGACACTTTATTTTTTCCTTTACCATTTTTATTAGATATTTCCTTTATTTATATTTCAAATGTTATTCCCTTTCTTTGTTTCCCATCTGAAAATACCCTATCCCCTTCCCTCTCTGCCTGCATGCCAATTCATCCACGCCCCTTTCTCTGTCTTGGCATTGCCCTAGACTAGGGCATCTAGCCTTCTCAGGACCAAGTGCCTCTACTCCCTTTGATGTCCAGCAAAACCATTTTTTGCTACATATGCAGCTGGAGCCATGGGTAGTCCATATGTACTCTTTTATTGTTATTTAAGTCCCTTGGAGCTCTGGGGGTACTGGTTGGTTCATATTGTTGCAAGATCCTTCAGCTCCTTGGGCCCTTTCTCTAGCTCCTCCATTGAAGACTTTGTGTTCAGTCCAATGGTTGGCTGAGAGCACCCGTATCTGTAAATGTCACATACTGGCAGAGCCTCTCAGGAGACAGTTAAATCAGGCTCTTGTCAGCAAGCAATTGTTGGCATCCACAATAGTGTCTGGGTTTGGTGACTATATATGGAATGGATCCCCAGGTGGGGCAGTCTCTGGATGGTCTTCCTTCATTCTCTGCTCCACACTTTTTTTCAGTATCTTGTTCTTCCTTCTAACAAGAACCAAAGTATCCATACTTTTGTCTTCCTTCTTCTTGAGCTTCATTTGGTCTGTGACTTGTATCTTGGGTATTCCAAGCTTCTGGGCTAATTTCCACTTATCAATGAGTACATACTATGTTTGTTCTTTTGTGATTGTGTTACTTTAGTCAGAATAATATTTTCTAAGAATTTCATGAATTTGCTGTATTTAATAGCTGAGTAATATTTCATTGTGCAATGTACCACATTTTCTGTATCCATTCCTCTGTTGAGGGACATCTGGGTTCTTTCCAGCTTTTGGATATCATAAATAAGGCTGCTATGAATATAGTGGAGCATGTGTCTTTATTACAAGTTGTAGAATCTTCTTGGTATATTCCCAGGAGTGTTATAACTGGGCCCTCCTGTAAGAACAATGTCCAATTTTCTGAGGACCCGCCAAACTGATTTCCAGAGTGGTTGTACCAGCTAGCAATCCCACAAGCAGCTTCTGGTTGTTTTAAAGGTGGGCTTGCTGCAGTGCAGAGTGCTTAAAATTTTTCTTATGTTTACTCTTTGTTGTCTATGTTACCAGACAACTTCATCATGGACATTTGACATGGGACAGATGCCTTCAACTCCACTATGTTAAAAGTAGGGGACTATTGCAGAAACTTTTTCTCTCTAGATGACAGGCAGCCAACCTATTCAACTGCTCAGGCAGAACAGCAGCTCTGCCACAAGGAGACCCCAATGAAGGTGGTGAAGGGAAGAGCTACTGCAGGGACACAATGCTGCCAGGGGCTGCCTCCTGAACCTGAATCTGACATTATGCCTTTGTGGGCAGCAGGGCTGGTCAATGATAAAAGAAACAAATTTCATAACTATTGGTCCTCGGCCACTAGTGTTCTTTATAACTGGTGAACTCAGGACTCCCCCTTTTACAGCAAATAATCTCTTAGAGGCAGTCCTCTTTACCAGTCTACTTGGAATGACTGCCAACAGTTTTGCAGTATATCTTCACTATGGGGGGGTAGATTCCAGACAGAGGCCAGGAAACTGGTTCTTGGCCCCATGGGGGAACCCACCAAGATTGGTACTTCAACACCACTAAAAGTAAGGAGAAACTCAATCTTACTTCTAGTCCCTGTTGGTAAGTTTCAACATGACTGTAAGACAGCCCACCAATTTGGCCAAAAATAAACAAGATATTAGTCAGAGAAATAAAAAAAAAGTTCTATAGGTTTCTTAGAAATGGTCATAGAGATATTTCAAAGTGAAAATAACAATAGTTCAAACGTTTATTAATCAGGCAGTACTAGATAGTAAGTAAAAAAAGAAACTTGAGAGGGTTGAGAGATTAAGAGAAAAGAGTCTGAGAGACTTAATGATAATGGCAGAGAAATGTTTAATGAGAGAGAAAGTATAGAAAAGACATATAAAAGAGTAAAGGTAACAGACGTGAACGTGGTACAAAGTGCTTGGAATTATTCTTATGTTTTGTTGTTTCTTATGTTTCTTGTTGGAAGCCATGGCCAATCCAGAAGACTGTAGGAAACATCTAAAACAAAGAGCTTCTATAAATCAATGTGCTTACTCAGGCTCTGACACCAGGCCAGTGGCCTACCTGTGTAGGAGATGTCTAAAACAAATGATTTCTAGGAAAAAAGGTAAGGGGACATTAAAGATCAAAAATGTCCCCACTTAAAAATGCCCAGGGTAATCCTCAAAAATAGAGGGGAAATCCACCAGCTTCCTTACAATTAAAATAACTTCACATTTTATCTTGCTGAAACATGAAGACAAAAGTCTTTTCAGCAGTTTATAAATGACCTCCTGGTGGCATCAGAAAACAAACAAAACTATGAGAAGAAATCCAGGACTTCTTGGAGGCCTTGGGAAATTTGGACTATCAAGCCTCCACTAAGAAGGCCCTACTCTGAAAACAACAGGAACCTCCCTAGATCCAGGGTTTATATATTAAGATAAGACCAGAGGTGGCTCTGCAAGGCCAGAAAGAAAGTCATACACCAACTTTGGGGTTGCCAGAAGTGACTAATCCCTTCCATCTCTTCATGGGTGAGAGATTTGAGACCCAGGTACAAGAGGCTGCTCCACATCACCTGTGTTTGCACATCATAGAGCCCAAGAGTCTTATGGCTTTAACCAGACAAACTGTCACTGGGCCAAATCCTGACCATCACCAATGCCAGGGTGACTCATTTCTAGTCTCTTCTCTTAAATTCTCTCAGCTACCTTGTTGCCCAACACAGATCTTGGTAGGCCTCTACATGACTGTTTAAACATTTTGGCCCACATTCATGGGACCACACCAGATCTTCAGGATAGCCCCTTGATGTATTCAGAGATATGATTTGCCAAGGACAACAGTTTCATTCAAGGAAGAGATAAGTATGCTAGGTCAGCACTGGTCTCAAATACTGAGATCATATGGGTGGAGGCACTCCTGGAAGGAATGTCTTCTCATAAAGCTGAACTGATAGCTCTAACCAAGGCATGTGCTGAGAAAAGACAAAATGCCATCACTACCACTCACGTCAATGGGTCTATTTATTGGAAGACGGCCTTATGAGAGTAAGAGAAAAGACTATCAGATATTAAAAAAAAATACTCTCTCTACTAAGGACTCTATGGGTGACTAAGAAGCTGACCATCCTCCACTGCTCAGGACACAAGAGAGGGAAGGACCCAGTTTCAGAGATCAACAGTCTTTCTTGCTCTTGACTGCCTTATATTCAGGGGATCGTATGCTTCCTTACCACTCTAAGTATTCAAAAGATGGCATAAGCTGTACTATAAATTTGCCATGTCCCAATGTTACAGCAGATGGTAAAGAATGCCAGGTTACAAACCTAGTATGAAAGAAGAAATGAGATTACATATATTACAGAAGATCCACTTTTCTTCCCACATGGACATTCAGAGAATCCAGGATTTGCTAATATCAAGATCACAGATGCCAATTCAAAGGCCGTTGAGATTGTCAAAAACTCTAAAGCCTACCAGCTAGTTAATGTGGTGGTGAAAGAGAAGAACCCCAGTAATAGGTTCAGAGATGCAAAGCCCAGAGTCTACTGAGAAATAGACTTCACAGAGGTAAAACCAGAAAAAAATTAGATATAAATATTTACTGATGGCTCTAGATACCTTTTCAGGTTAGACTAAGACTTTTCCCACGAAGCATAAAACTACATCCATGGTGACAAAGATGCTCTCAGAGGCCATACTATCAAGGTATGGACTTTCTAAGATGATGATGTCAGACAATTGACCAGTGGATGAGCTTATATGTCCCAGGTAAGTCAGAGACTACACAATATTCTGGTAATTGATTGGCAACTTTATTGTACACATAGATCCCAGAGTTCAGCATGAGCATACAAAAAAAGCAAAACAAAACTCTAAAAAAGACCTTAACTCAATTGACCTAAGATACTGACAGTGATTGAGTTAACCCTCTTCCCTTGCTCTTTACCTGGTATAAAACTTTCCTTATGTGATGGTTTGTATATGCTTGGCCCAGTGAATGGCATTATTAGTAGGTATAGCTTTGTTGCAGTAGGTGTGTCACTGTGGGTGTGGGCTTTTATATCCTTGTCCTAGCTGCCTAGAAGTCAGCCTGTTTGCCTTTGGAACCAGATATAGAACTCAATTCCTCCTATATCATGCTTGCCTGAACATTGCTATGCTTCTGCCTTGATGATAATGGACTGAACCTCTGAACCTGCAAGCCAGCCCCAATTAAATGTTGTCCTTATAAGAATTGCCTTGGTCATGGTGTCTGTTCACAGCAGTAAAACCCCAAGATGTCTGGCCAGATGGGACTCGCCCCTTTTAAAATCATGTTTGGGATACCACCTCCCCCCATTGTTCTTAACATACTGGCAGAGGTCATCAGTGAGTTTTAGGGTCCCTAATAGATATACAATTTCAAAGGTGTCTAATGGGTTCATAAATATGGTTGGCCTAAACTTCATATTCTCTATAAAACAAGTCCTCTTCCAGTCAGGTGTCATTAAAGCCTCATTAGAAAGGTCCCTCCAATCTTCTGGCTATTATAAATATAGTTGCTGTGAACTTAGTGGAGCATGTATCCTTATTAAATGTTGGAGCATCTTCTGGGTATATGCTCAAGAGTGGTATAGCTGGATCCTTAGGTAGTATTATGTTCAATTTTCTGATGAACCGCCATACTGATTTCCAGAGTCATTGTACTAGCTTGTAATCCCACCAGCAATGGAGAGGTGTTCCTCTTTCTCTATATCTTTGCCTGAATCTGCTCTCACCTAAGTTTTTGATCTTAGCCATTCTGAATGGTGTAATGTGGAAACAACCCAGATGTCCCTCAAACAGAGGACAGAAAATGTGGTACATTTACACAATGAAATACTACCTGACTATTAAAAACAATGACTTCATGAAATTCCTAGGCAAATGGAAGGAACTTGAAAATATGATTCCGAGTGAGGTAACACAATCGTAAAAGAACACATACAGTACGCACTCTCTGACAAGTAGACATTAGTCCTAAAGTTCAGAATACCCAAAATACAATCCATAGACCATATGAAGCCCAAGAAGAAGGAAGACCAAAGTGTTGGTGCTTCAGTGCTTCTTAGAAAGGGGAACAAAATACCCACAGGAGGAAATACAGAGACAAAGAGTGGAGCAGAGGCTGAAGGAAAGGTCATTCAGAGACTGCCCCCACCTGGGGAGCCATCCCATATACAGTCACCAAACCAGGATGCTATTGTGGATCTTTCTGTCACAAGCCTAATATGGCTGTCTTCTGAGAGGCTCTGACAGAGCCTGACAAATACAGAGATGGATGCTTGCAGCCAATCATTGGACTGAGTGCTAGGTCCCTGATGGAAGAGCTGGAGAAAGGAGTGAAGGAGCTGAGGGGTTTTGCAGCCCCATGGGGGAGAGCAGCACTGCCAACTGGCCAGACCTCTCATTGGAGCTCCCAGGGACTGGACCACCAACCAAAGAGTACACATGAAGGGACCCATGGCTCCCGCTGCATATGTGGTAGAAGATGGCCTTGTTGGGCATCAGTGGGGAAGGCCCTTGGGCCTGAGGGTGTTCAATGTCCTAATGTAGGGGAATGCCAGTGTTGGAAGATGAGAGTGGGTTGGTGGGTAGAGGAGCATCCTCAAAGAGGCAGAGGAAAGCATGTTGGGATAGAGGGTTTCAGAAGGGGAGACCAGGAATGGGGATAACATTTGAAATGCAAATAAATAAAATAGCCAATAAAAAAAGAAAAAAAGAAAAAAAAAGAAAGGTCCCTTCCATTGCCCTGGATGTCAACAGGATTGCAATATAGAATCATAGACTCATTTATAGTTGAAGATGACATAGACCAGCAGGTGGAAAATTTAGCCTTAGTAATCCCCCCCTGTCTTCCATTGATGAGACACCTATCCAAGCCCCAGGTACAGCACAAGGACTGGACAATGAGAACCCTAACCCACTCTAAAATATAATAGTCCACTCCTTTCTGGTTACCAATACTTGCAGCCCTGAGTTAACTGAGTCATAAAGACATAGTCCTGTTACTACATATTTTCATGAGATTAGATAAACTTCAGGAAGTCCCAGAGCCTACTGGTTGCCAGAAAAAGGGGTAGAATAGAAGACCAAATCTTTTAGGATCAGACTTCATCTTAGGTAACCTGTCTGAGGTTGAACTCAAGTACACTAACAGGCCAGTATCTAGCTCTAATTTCCATGTTACCCCTCAACAAATACTGCATCTAGCACAGTTTTCCAGGTTATTTCCCCACAAATCTGCACCCACCAGATGCAGCCTGTCCTTGACACTTCACTTCCTAACAACCAACAATCAGGGGGAAAACAGAAGTTAAACTTATGGTTTGTCTCCCAGAACTAGCCAATTATGTTAAAGGCTATAATGACCCCCCCCCCAAATGAGATGTGTATCAAGCTAGAAACCCCCTTCTTTCCTCTATAAATACTTGTCTAAAACTGGGCTCATGGCTCCACCTTTCTGCTGTGTCAGGGTTGGCTGAGAACCCAAGCTTGGGTTTAAATAAAGAGATCCTAATGTGATTAAATGGGATCCAGCTCCTTAGTTGTCTTTTTAGTGGTCACAAATTTTTCAAGGCACAACAATAACACACCTCAAATCTCTGGGAAAAAGAAGGAAACACATCTAAAAAGAGTAGATGGCTTGAAATAATCAATCTCAGGGCTGAAATGTATCAATTGTAAACAAAGATAATGATACAAAGAATCAACAAAGCTAAGAGTTGGTTCTTTGAGAAAATCAACGAGATAGACAAAACCTTAACAAACCTAATTAAAAGGCACAGAGGCAGTACACAACTTAACAAAATAAAAGAAAAATGAAAAGGGAGAGGTAATAGTAACTGAGGAAGTACAAAAAGAATCATGAGGTCTTACTTTTAAAGCCTGTACTCTACTAAACAGGAAAATCTAAGCAAAATTGATGATTTTTGAGACAGATACTACTTACCAAAGTTAATCAAGATCATGCAAACTATCCAAACTATCCCCAAATCCCTAATGAAATAGAAGCAATCATTGAAACTCTTTTGACCAAAAACATCCCAGGGCCAGATGGTTTTAGTGCAGAATTCTACCCCACCCTCGAAGAACTAATACAAATATTCTTCAAACCATTTTGCAAAATAGAAACAGAAAGAATATTACCTAACTGATTTTTTAATGAGGCCACATTCACCCTGATACCTAAACCACTCAAAAACTCAACAAAGAGAACTCAAACAAATTTCACTTATGATCATCTTCACAAAAATATCCAATAAAAATTTGTAAATCAAATCCAAGAAAACATCAGAACCATCATTCAATCAAGTAGACTTCATCCCAGGCATACATGGATGGTTCAACATGAGAAAATCCATCAGAATAACTCACCGTATAAACAAACTGAAAGGCAAAATCATTTGCTCATCTCATTAAATGCTGAAAAAAACCATTGAAAAAATTCAGCATCCCTTCAAGTTAATAGTCCTGGAGATATCATAGATTCAAGGCACATACTTAAATACAATAAATGTAATAGACAGCAAGCCATTAGCCAGCATCAAAATGAATGGAGAGAAACTTGAAGCATTTACACTAAAATTAGGGACAAGATATGGCTGCCTATTCTCTCCTTATTTATTCAATATATTACTAAAAACGCTATCTAGAACAATTAGATAACAAAAGATCAATGGAATACAAATTGCAAAGGAAGAAATCACTATTCATGGATGATACGATAGTATAGATAGTATATATAAGCAATCCCAAAATTTCTACCAGAGAAACCCTATAGCTGTTAAGCAACTTAAGCAAAGTGGCTGGTTATAAAATTAACTCAAAGAAGTCAATAACCCTTCTTTATACAAATGATAAACAAGAAGAGAAAGAAATTAAGAAAACAACACTTTTCACATTAGTTGGAAATAATATAAAATATCTTGCTATAATTCTAACTAAGCAAGGAAAGAGCTATAAGATAAGAAATTCAAGACCCTGAAAAAAAGAAATTGAAGAATATATCAGAAGATGGAAAAATCTCCCATGTTTATAGACCAGTAGTATTAACATAGTGAAATGGACATCTTACCAAATATAATCTACAGATTTACTGCAATCCTCATCAAAATTCCACCAAACTTTTAAAGATCTTGAAGGAACAATCCAAACTTCATATGGAAAAACAAGCAAACAAGAAATCAAACAAACAAACAAACAAAAACAGGACAGCCAAAATAATTCTAAACAATAAAATAACCTTTGGAGGCATCACTATCCCTGATCTCAAGTTGTACTATAGAGCAATAGTGATAAAAATTGTATGGTACTGGTTTAGAAACAGACACATTGATCAATGAAATCAAGTTGAAGACCCGTATGCCTATGGACACTTGATTTTAACAAAGAAGCTAACTATACAATGAAAAAAATGAAAACATCTTCAATAAATGGTGCTGGTCTAACTGGATGCCTACATGTAGAAGAATGCAAATTATCTATATTTATCACACTGAACAAAACTCAAGTCCAAGTGTATTCAGGACCTTAACCTAAAACCAAGTAAACTAAACCAAATTGAAGAGAAAATGCAAAATAACTTTGAACACATTGGCACAGGAAACAGATTCCTGAGAACACCAATGGCTCAAGCCCTATGTTCAACAACTGATAAATGTGACCTCATGAAACTGAAGTTTCTATAAGGCAAAACATACTATCACCAGGATAATACGGTAGCCTACAGACTGGGAAAAGATATTCACTAACCCTACATCTGACAGAGAGCTAATATTCAAAACATATAAAGAACTCAATAAGTTGTACTCTAAAAAATCATATAATCCAATTAAAAATGGGGTGCAGAACCAAACAGAGAATTCTCAGTTGAGAATTCTTGAATGGCCAAGAAGCATTTAAAGAAATGCTCAACATCTTTAGTCATCAGGGGAATGCAAATTAAAATGACCCAGTGATTACACATTACATCAATCAAAATGGCTAACATCAATAACTCAAGGGACATCACAAACTGGAGAGGATGTAGAGATAGGGGAACACTCCTCCATTGATGGTGGGATTGTAAACTGGTAAAATCACCATGGAAATCAATCTGGCAGTTTCTCAAAAAAATGGAAATCTTTTACCTCAAGATCTAACTATACAACCTCTGGGTATGTACCAAAAGAATGTTCCACCATACCCCAAGAACACATGCTCCACAATCCTGAAGGAGCTTTGTAATAGAAACTGGAAACAACCCAGATGTCTGTTAACCAAAGAAAGGATATAGAAAAGGTGTTTCATTTACACAATGGGATACTTTGAAGCTATTAAAATCAAGGGTCTCATGAATTTTACAGGCAAATTTATAGAACTAGAATATATCATCCTGAGCAAGGTAACTCAGACACTAAAGGAAATGCATGGTAAGTACTCACTGATAGGTGGATATTAGCCATAAACTACAGAATACCCATACTATACTCCACAGACCCCAACATATTAAAGGAAAAGGAAGGTCCAAGCAAGGATATTTCAGTCACACTTAGAAATGGAAAAAAACAGGCGTAAGAGGCAGAGGGAGGGAGGGAACTGGGTAGGGAGGTGTTAGGTAAATGGGAAGACAGGATTGGATGTGGAAAGAAGCAGGAGAGAGGCCCAGAGGGCCAAGAGAATTAATGGAAATATAAAACTGCCAGGGATTGGGGGTAGGTGAGAGAATCTCTAGGAAGTTCCAGAGACCTGGGATAGGAGAAGCCCCTGGGAGTCAATTTGAGTTACTTTGGCCAAGATGCCTAACCGTGGCAAAATGGATCCTGAAAAGGACACATCCTGCATCCAGACCACACCCTCAGTATAGCAAGGATACCAACACACCCACAAAACTTTTGACAGCAAATTTGTCCTGTCTAAAAGAAATGCAGGGATCATGCAGAGATGGAAGGAATTAGCGATTGATTCTCTTGCAGATGACCTGGGTTCAGTTCTCAGCACTCTTATAGTGGCTCACAACTTCCCATAACTCCAGTTCAAGGGGATCAGATGCCCACTTCTGGCTTCCTCGGTCACTGCATTCACAGAGTATACATACACTAATACACATAACATTACAAAAATAAATGCATTTTAAAGATATTGATACATGGTTATTATTTTTTCTTGGAGAATCTCATGCATATTTACAGTAAAATTCTTCACATATATCTTTTTTCTAACTCCTCCAAGATTCCCCCAAACAAATGCCTCCCTATTTTTTTGATTAATTTATTTTTTACATTTTATATATTATTCACCCTTACCCCCTATCTACCCTCTGACTGTTTCACATGCCATACCTCCTCCCCATGCCCTGTTTCTACAAGGCTGTACCTAACCCCCACCACACCCCCACCCTGACCTCTAAACTTCCTGGGGCCTCCAGTATCTTGATGGTTAGGTGCATCATCTCTGAATGAATGCAGACCTTGCTATTCTCTACTAAATATGTGTTGGGGGCCTCATATCAGCTGTTTATGGTGCCTGTCTGGTTGTCCAGTGTTTGAGAGATCTCAGGGGACCCAATTAAATGAAGACTGTAGGTCCTCTTACAGAAATGTCATCTCTTCAGCTTATTTCAACCTTCCCTAATTCAGCAACAGGGGTCAGCTACTTCTGTCCATTGGTTGGATGCAAATATTGGTATCTGACTCATTCAACTGCTGGGCTTCCTGTAGTGTCGTCATGCTTGGTTCCTTTTTTGTGAGTGCTCCATAGCCTCAGTAATACTTGGGACCTTCCCTTGAGCTGGATCTGACTTTGAGTCTGTCTCTAGAACTTTTTTCTTCAGGCATCTCTCCTTTTCCATCCCTGTAATTCTTTCAGAGAGGCACAATTATGGGTCAGAGTTGTGATTATGGGATGCCCCCCTCAGTTGATGGCCTGTCTTCCTGCTGTAGGTGGGCTCTGTAAGTTCCCTTTCCCTACTGTTGGGTATTTCATCTAAGGTCCTCCCACTTTGAGTTCTGAGAGTCTCTCATAATCCAGGTCTCTGGTGCATTCTGGAGGGTTTCCCCAACTTTCTATCTCCTGAGGTTGCCTGTTTCCATTCTTTCTGCTGGCCCTCAGGGCTTCAGTCCTTTTCCCTCACCCCAAATCAGATCATGTTCCCCTTCCCCCACTCTTTCCCCCCTGACCACTTTCCCTTACAAGTCCCCCCTCCCTCCTCATTTGTGATTGCTTTGTTCTCCCTCCAAAGTGGGACTAAGCTGTCCTCACTTGGGCACTTTAGCTTGTTGGTCTTTCTGAGTTCTGTGGACTGTATCTCTGGTACTCTGTACTTTTTAACATCTACTTATTAGTGAGAACATACCATGTTTGTCCTTTTGGGTCTGAGTTACCTCACTCAGGATGATATTTTCTAGTCCTATTATATTTTTCTTTTTTTCATTTATTTAATTTGCATCCCAGTCCCAGATCCTCCTTGCAAGTCTCACTCTCACACAGCCCCTCCTCTCATCCTACCACACCTTTACTTCTGAAAGTGTAGAGACCACACCTGTGTATCCCCCCCCCCCAACACATCAATTTTCTGCAGGGCTAGGTGCATCCTTTTCCACTGAGGCCAGACAAGGAAGCCCAGTTAGAGGAATGGGTTCCACAGGCAGGCAACAGCTTTAGGGAAATCCCCCATTCCAGTTGTTGGGAGGCCCATATTAAGACTGCTGCACATCTGCTATATATGTGTACAAGGTCTAGGTCTAGCTAGTGTATGCCTTTTGGTTGGTCATTCAGTCTCTAAGAGCCCTGAAGGTTCCAAGTGAGTTGGCACTGTTCATCTTCCCATGGAGTTCCTATCCCCTTGCTCCTAACTCTTCCATAAGAGTCCCCAATCTCCATCCAATGTTTGGCTATGAGTCTCTGCATTGTTGCTGCTTCAGTAAGCTCCTAGTTGAAGTCTCTTTGAGGACAGTTACAATAATCTGCTGTCTGAAAGCTTAAAAGTGTATAATTAATAGTATTATTACTATTAATAAGGGATTCGTGCTTGCCCATGTTATGGGTCTCAAGTTGCGCTTGTTATTGGTTGGACACCCCTTCTGTCTCTGCTCCATCTTTGTCCATGCATGTTTTGTAGACAGCATAAATCTTGAGTCAAAAGTTTTGTGTGAGAGTTGGTGTTCTTATCCCTCCACTGTGGTTGCTGCCTGGCTACATCTCAGAGTTGTTTTGATTTTCATTTAGCTGAATACTAAGGACTTTGACCATTTTTAGGTGTTTCTTGACCATTCAAGATTAGACTGTTGAGAATTCTCTGTTTAGGTCTGTACCCCATTTTTTAAGTTGTACTATTTGTGTTGTTGGTGTTAAACATCTTGAATTCTTTATAAATTTTGGATGTTAGCCCCCCTGTCAGATGTAGGCTATTGAAGATCCTTTCCAAATCTGTAGGCTCCTGTTTTGTTCTACTGATAGTGTCCTTTGCCTTACAGAAGCCTTGCAGTTTCATGAGGTTCCATTAATCAATTGCTGATCTTAGAGCCATTGGTGTTCTGTTGTTCAGCAGTGTCTACTGTACCAATGCTCTCAAGAGTTTTTCCCACTTTCTCTTTTATGAGATTTAGTGTAGCCTGTTTTATGTTAATTTCCTTGATCCACTTAGGCTTGAGTTTTGTGCAGGTGATAAATATGGATCCTTTTCATTCTTGTACATGTGGACATCCAGTAAGACTAGCACCATTTGCTGAAGATGGTCTCTTTTTTTACATTGTATGATTTTGGCTTCTTTGCCAAAACTCAAGTGTCCATAGGTTTAGAAGTTTATTTCTGGGTCTTTGGTTTGATTCTGTTGATCAATGTGTCTGTTTCTCTACCAAGAATGTGTGGTTTTTATCACTATTGCTCTGTAGTACAGTTTGAGGAAAGGGATGGTCACTCCTTTTGAGTTTTTTTATTCTTCAGGATTGTTTTTGCTGTCCTGGGATTTTATTTTTCCTTATGAAGTTGAGAATTATTCTTTCAAGGTTGATAAAAACATTGCATTGGAAGTTTTATGGGGATTGCATTTAATCTGTAGATTGCTTCTGTTAAGATGGCCATTTTCATTATGTTAATCCTGCTTATCCATGAGTGTCCATTGTCTGATATCACATTCTTTCTTCAGGGACTTGACCTTTCACTTACTTTATTTGAGTTACACCAAGATATATTTTATAATTTGGGACTACTATAAAGGAGGGTGTTTCCATAATTGGCCCATTTATCATTCATGTAAAGGTGGACTACTGCTTTCTTTCAGTTCATTTTGTATCCAGTAACTTTGCTTAAGATATTTTTCTGTTATAAGAGTTCTCTGGTAGAATTTTGGGGTATTTAATGTATAACATCATATCTATTACAAATACTGATACTTTCACTATTTGTTTGCAGACTTATGTTACCTTGATCTCCTTTAGTTGTATTATTACTCTGGATAGAAGTTCAACTCCTATATTGGATAGGGAGGGAGTGGGTTGCCTTGTTTAGTCCCTGATTTTAGTAGCATTGCTTTAAGTTTCTCTCCATTTAGCTTGATTTTGGTTATTAGGTTGCCGTAAATTGCTTTGATTATGTTTATTTATACACCTTATACCCCTAATCTTTCTAATACGCTTAATTTAGGAGTGTTGGATTTAGGCAAAGGCCTTTTCAGCATCTAAGGAGATGACCATGTGAATTTTTTCTTCAGTTTGTTTATATGTTGGATTACACTGATGGATTATATGTGAATTGTACCATCCCTGCAACCCTGGGATGTAGTCCATTTGACCATGATGCATGATGTTTTTGTTATGTTCCTGGATTCAATTCATGAGTATTTTATTGAGTTATTTTTTGCATCAATGTTTAAAAAAGAAGTCAGTCTACAGTTTTCTATTCTTGTTGAATCTTTGTGAGCTTTAGGTATCCTCATGACTATAGGTTTATAGAATGAGTTTGGCAGTTTTCCTTCTTTTTCTATTTTGTGGAATAGTTTGAGGAGTATTGCTATTAACTCTTCTTTGAAATTCTGGTAGAACTCTGCACAAAAACCATCTGGTCTTAGGGGATTTTTGTTTCTATCTTTGGTTTCCTTGGAGGATTTTAATGACTGCTTTCATTTCTTAAGTGATTATAAGGCAGTTTAAATAGATTACCTGATCTTGATTTAACTTTAGTAATTGGTATCTGTCTGGAAAATCATCCATTTTATTACGTTATTCCAGTTTTGTAAAGGACAGTCTTTTGAAGTAAGACCTAATGATTTTTTGAATTTCACAAGTGTCTGTGGTTATCTCTCCCTTTTCATTGCTGATTTTGTTCACTTGGACACTGTCTCTTAAGGGTTTGTCTATCTTGTTGATTTTCATAAGGAAATAGCTCTTGGTTTCCTTGATTCTTTGCATTGTTTTCTTTTTCTCTT
The DNA here is from genome assembly GCF_947179515.1 of Apodemus sylvaticus. Lineage (NCBI taxonomy): Eukaryota > Metazoa > Chordata > Mammalia > Rodentia > Muridae > Apodemus > Apodemus sylvaticus. The sequence continues at coordinate 16,095,338 of NC_067476.1, read as the reverse complement.
CTTCTTCTTCTTCTTCTTCTTCTTCTTCTTCTTCTTCTTCTTCTTCTTCTTCTTCTTCTTCTTCTTCTTCTTCTTCTTCTTCTTCTTCTTCTTCTTCTTCTTCTTCTTCTTCTCCTTCTTCTTCTTCTTCTTCTCCTCCTCCTCCTCCTCCTCCTCCTCTTCCTCCTCCTCTTCCTCCTCCTCCTTTTCCCTCTTTGTTAGTTTCAATCCCGATTTTGATTATTTCCTGCCTTCTACTCCTCTTTGTTCTGCCTGCTTCTTTTTTTCCCCCTAGGGCTTTCAGTTGTACTTTTAATTTGCTGGTATAAGAAATACCTCATTTTTTATTGAAAAAAATTTAGTGCTATGAACTTTTATCTTAGCACTGCTTTCATTGTGTTCCATGAATTTTCATACATTATGCCTTCATTTTCATTGAGTCCTAGAAAATCTATAATTTCTTTATTTTTTCCCTGAACCAGAGATCATTCAGTAGAGAGTTGTTCAATTTCCATGAAGGTATAGGCTTTTCTGTGTTTCTGTTGTTGTTGAACAGAAACACAGAAAAGTGGTCTGATAAGATAACTTTCTTGTATCTTTTGAGGCTTGCTTCATGACCAACTATATGGTCAATATTGGGGAAGGATCCATGAAGTGCTGAGAAGATGTTATATTCTTCTTATTCTTCTTTGGTTATTTTATTTATTTACATTTCAATTGTTGTCCCTTTCCTAGTCTTTCCTCTGCAACCCCCCCCCGCCCCATCCCCTCTCCCATTTGACTCTAAGAGGGTATTCACTCCACCCATACATCCATTCCTGCCTCATGCCTCTATCAACCTACAATGAGATTTAATCTTTCACAGAGCCAAGGGCCTTCCCTCTATTGATGTCAGATAATGCAATCCTCTGTTATATGTATAGCAGGAGCCACGGACACATTCATGTATACCTTTTGGTTGCTGGTTTAGTTCCAGGGACCTCTGGCACCTCCAGATAGTTAATATTGTTTTTTCTTCCTAGAGAGCTTCTATACCCTCAACTCCTTCAGGCCTTCACTTATTCCTTCCATTGGGGTCCCTAGGATCAGTCCAACAGTTGACTGTGAGTGTCTGCATCTGTCTTCACCATATGCTGGTATAGTGTCTCAGAGAACAGTCATACTAGGCTCCTGTCTGGGAATACTTCTTGACATCAGCAATAGTGTTAGGGTTTGTTGTCTGCAGATGGGATGGAGTTGTCTTTGGATGGCCTTTTCTTCAGGCTCTGCTCAATTTCTCCCACTGTATTTCCATTATGCAGGAAAAGTTATGGGTTTAAAATTTTGAGATGGGTCAGTTTCCCCATTTCTAAACTGGGGATCATGCCTATCTATTAGAGATGGCCTCTTCAGGTTATATCTCCCATCTGTTGGGTATTTCTGCCAATGTCATTCCCTTTAGGTTATGGGAACCTCTTGCTTCCCTGGCATCCAAGACTTACTGGTGGGTCCCCTGTTCATCAGCCCCCATAGCTACATAATTCTAGTCATTTTCAAGACACACTCTACTTCGATCCTGTCTCTTTGCATACATGATCTTGCTCCTTTTTAAACTCCTCCCTCTTCTCTCCCTCTCAGGTTTCTCCTTTCTTCTACCTCATGTGATTATTTTGTTTCCCCTTCTAAGAAGGATTGAAGCCACTATATTTCAGTTTTCCTTTCTGTTAAGCTTCAAGTGATCTGTGAGTTGTATCATAGCTACTCTGAGCTTTTGGGTTAATATTCACTTATCAGCAAGTACATACCATGTGTGTTCATGTAGGCTTCATCCCAAGGATGAAGGAATGGTTCAATATTTGGAAATCCATCAATTCAATCTATTATACACACAAATTCAATAAAAATTCCACATGATCATCTCATTAGATGAAAAGTCTTTGATAAAATACAACACCCCTTCATGTTAAATGTCTCGTAGAGATCAGGAATCCAAGGCACTTGCCTAAACATAATAAAAGTAATATACTGAAAATCAATAGCTAACATCAACTTGCAATAATCCCACCAAAATCAGGGACAAGACAAAGCTTTCCACTATCTCTTATATTTATTCAATATAGTACTTGAAGTTCTAGTCAGAGAAGTTATTCTCCTGTTTTGGGGTGAAATATTATATAGATATTTAGTTTTATTTGATTCATAATATCGGTTAGTTTCATCATTTTTCTGTTTAGTTTTTGTCTAAATTACTGGTCAGTTGGTTAGACTGGGGTGTTACAGTCTCCTACTATGAATGTGTGGTTTCAATGTGTGATTTTAGCATTCGCAATGTTGTTTTTTGTTTTTTGTTTTTTTTTTTTATAAATGTGGGTGTCCTTGTATTTGAGGCATAGATGTTCAGAATTAAGATATCATCTTGGTAGGTATTTCATTTGATGACTATATTGTATCCTTTCCTGTCTCTTTTCAATAATTTTGGTTGATTGTTTATTTTTTAGATATTAGAATGATTAGGCTGTCTTCTTTATTGAATCTGTTAGCTTGAAAACATTTTCCAGCCCTTTACTTTGATGTAGTACCTTTCTTTATTGCAGAGGTGTGTTTCTTGTATGCAGCAGTATCATGGATCCTGGTTTCACATCCCTTCTGTTAACCTGTGTCTTTTTGTTGGGGAATTAAGTTCATTGATATTGAGATATATTAACTAACAATAATTGTTATTTCTTATTATTTTGATGCTCATCATGTTAGTGTTAGTGTGTGTGTGTGTGTGTGTGTGTGTGTGTGTGTGTGTACTTTCCTTGTTTTTTGTTGATATGGAATCACTTATTTCGTGGATGTACTTATCCTGTTAGAGTTGGAGTTTTCATTCTTTCATTTTCTGTAGGGATAGATTTGTGGATAGATACTTTTTAAATTTAGATTTGTCTTAAAATATCTTGTTTTCTCCATCAACGATGATTGAGAGTTATGCTGGATGTAGAATCTAGGTTGGCCTCTGTAGACTTTTAGAAGTTGCAAAATATCTGACTATGCCTTTCTAGCTTTTAAAATTCCTGTTGATAATTTAGGTGTAATTCAGATAGGATTGTTTTTTTAGGTTTCCTGACCTTTTCCTCTTGTGACTTTTAATATTTGTTTTTTGTAGATTTAATGCTTTTATTATTATATGCAAGAACATTTTCTTTTTCTGGTCCAGTCAAATTCGTGTTCTGTAAGGCATGTATTTCTTTAGGTTGAGAAAATTTTCTTTTATGATTTTGCTGAAAATATTTTCTGTACATTGGAGCTGGGACTCTACATCTTCTTCTAGTCTTATTATTCTTAGGTAAGGTCTTTCCATGATATCCCAGATTTTCTGCATGTTTTGTGTTGTAATTTTTTTAAATTTAACATTTTCTTTGACTAAAATACTAGTTTCTTCTATTGTATTTTCTATACCCCAGAGTTTTATCTTTCTTTTTATGTGTTTTTTGGAGATGCCTGTACCTTGTTTCTGTTCAATTACCTAGGTTTTCTATCTCCAGGATTCCCTGAGTTGTCTTACTGTATTTTCCTTTATTTCCTTAAATGATTTATTAATTTCTTCTTTAAAGACCTGTACCATTTTATAAGACTGGATTTAATGTCTAGTCTTTTGTGTTGATTATATTAGCATATCAAGGGTTTGTTATAGCTGGTCTGTTCTCTGTAGGTGACATATTGCTCTGTGTTTTGTTGACTGTGTTCTTTGAAGGGCTTTTTAGCCATCTGGATGGCTTTGTTCCCTGGATGTCTTCTTGTAGTAGGCATTAGGAGCAGGGCTATTCTCTATTTTCCTGGTGCAGCAAGCCTCTGATGCCTTGGCCAGTCTGATTATGATTATGCATGTCTGTGTGGTTCAGGAGCTGTACATCTGATTATTTGGGCAGAGAGGTAGAGAACGAATGGAGGTCTGCCTGGGCTAGGTAGCTGCTCAAGGAAGCTTGTCTTCTTAGTTACTTTTCTATGTTTAAAAACACCATGACCAAGGCAACTTACAAAAGAAAGATTTTATTTAGGTTCAAAGTTTAAGGCTTTTAAACTCTATGACTGTAATGGTATGTAGCAGGGAAGCAGAAGGATATGGTAACTAGAGAAGCTGAGAGCTTATGTACCTAATTCAGAAGGAAGAGACAAAGATCAACACTTGGAATCATGTGTCCTTTTTAAATCTAAAATTCCAACCCCAGACACAGATATCCTTCAATAAGTCCACACCAACTAATCCTTTCTAAACAGGTCCACCAACTAGGGACCAAGGATTCAAATATATGAATGTATAAGAGCCATTATCACAAAACCATTACACATTGAATGGAAGGCTAAGCAGATCCTTCCAACCGAGTATAAAAATATAGAGGGTATTTCTTTTTTCAGAGACAATGGTACACGAAAAGGAAAATGTAAGAAAAATAAATACAGTCATTTCTCTTTTAAAATCAAAACAAAACAAGACTCTAGAAGAGATAAATTTTAGCAATCTAGGCAGAATTGTTAAATCTTTAAGAAAAATATTGAAAATATTGAAAACTGATTAGCTTCAAGAGATTATACAACTGAAGAGAGATCAAAGGAGAATCAACAACACTGCCAGTTTTCTACTATGTAAGTCTAGAAATTAATGTGTATTTTAAAAATATTGTTATTAAACTGTAATAGGTATAAGAATAAATACATATTGATTTACAATAGAGCACAAATATCTATATTTTGTGTAGCTTACATCTCTTATCTATGTCTATATTATTTATAAAGGTGTTTAATAACTAAATAAAATATCCAATAGGTGTATAAAATATTGCTTGTTTTAAAAATAATAATTACCACAATTTTAAGACACTTGTACACATGCTTATTCTCAAAGTAGCTTAAGTGCCACTAAATGTTAGTTGAACAGCATTTAACTAGCCATTCAACTCTTCTGTGCTACTTTACAGAAATATCTGTCCAATTGTCACTTACAATCAACTGAATTAAGTTCCCCTGCTTGGGCATAAAACTATTCTCAGTGACTAAAGCAACATGAATTTAAGGGATATGACATTTTTGTAGATAAACAAGATTTCTTTCTTTTCATAATAAAATATATTTCAATTAAACTGTTCTGCAAACCTGCTTTAACTCAATTAAAGATGATCAGACTTCCTGATATCTACCTTCATCAGTGACTCAAAAAAGAATTCTTCTCAGAAAGCTTTCTACTTGGCACACACAAAAATTTGCACATAATCACAGCACCCCCTGGAGCCTAATGCCAAAGTCCTGACTCTGGGTGTGCTATCTCAGCACCCTCTGTTTCCAGAACCTTCGTGTTTCATATGGGAGTTGTCCTTACCATTGTTTTTACTTTTTACAGAGAACGTTTTCATTTTAGTTATTGAACAAGGCAAAGTCCTTGTCAAAAACCACAACAAACTGAGTACTTGGTTACCACCAGAAAAAATTGAAAGAAATGGATAAGATTACAAATAACATTTGGAGGAAAGATGGACATAGGTTGGTCACTGGGTACCAAATTATTGTTATGCAGGAAAAATAAGTGTTGAATTTTTTTCACTGTGTAGTGATTATAAATACTACATATTTCCCCAAAGTCTAGAGTAGATAATTTCATACTAAGACATGGTAAATATTTGAGGAAACTACTCTAGTTTCTTTTATTTTGATATTATGAACTATGTACATGCATATAAACAATACATATGTTGTTAATATCTGCAATGTTTGAATGTCAACTAAAACTTAAATGTAAGGGGCAGAAAAAAATGGCTCAGTTAATAAGAGCACTGACTGACTCCCAAGAAAACCAGGATTGATTACCAGCACACCTATGGTAGCTTACAGATATCTGTAAGCCTAGATTTAAGGGATCTGATACCAGCTTCTGATCTTTGCTGGCTGTACACACAAACATGATGCACAGACATATATGTGAGAAAAATATACATAAAAATAAAAAATAAATGCTAATTGAGTTACTGCAAAGTAATCAGTATTTTTATCTGATATGTTAAGATAAATGTCTTTTATTTGATATCTGAGAGGATAAAATATAGAAATAAAATTGTAAATCTAAGAGAAAAACTATTATTTTACCTTCAGAGAGGAAAAAAAGTCTTTGGTACAAAAGTTACAAACAGACCTGTTTAATAAAAAGATGTATTGATGAATAAATTAACAATTATTCATATTTTCAAAATGAATATAAATTGGCAGAATATTTGTAGGAAATCTTCCTAAGATGCTGAAGCAAGAGAATTAAATAGAGAACAAAACTGTGTAAGAAGAGTGAAGGAAAGAGAGCCATATGAAATTTCCCTGACAGAATAAAGATTAATGCAGGAAAGAGAAGGAAATAGGGATGCTAACAAGGAAGACCATGCCCATCACTGTGAACAAATTCTCCTGCTGAGGATATTTCTCAGTGCTCCTTTCATGTCCCGATTCCTCAGACTATAAATAAAGGGATTCAGCATCGGTGTGACTACATTGTACATCACAGCCACAATGACATCCTGTTCATTAATGTTATTAGATGAGGGGAGAAAATATAGTCCAATGATGGCTCCATAGTACAAGGAAACCACACAGAGGTGAGAGCCACATGTGGACAAGGCTTTGTAGATTCCCTTGAGAGAGGGAATTTTCAGAATGGTGACCCCTATGAGGCCATAAGAAACCAAAATGCATATGAATGGCACGGTAATGATCACATTACCTAAAACAAGGATGACCATCTTATTCATAGTGGTATCTGAACTGGACAGCTTCAACAAGGCAGAAAGGTCACAGAAATAGTGGGAAATGATATTGTTTCTAAAGTGAGTTAGGTGAGTCAAAAGAAGGGTGTGCACAAGAGCATTGGCAGAAGATAAGACCCAGGACATAACTAATAGAAGAACACAGAGGGTTTGACTCATCATGGTGGTATAGTGAAGAGGATGGCAGATGGCCACATACCTATCATAGGCCATGGATGTCAGAAGAAAGCTGTCAAGATCAGCAAAAAATAAGAAAAAATACACCTGGGAAACACACCCAGCATATGAGATGGACTGACTATGTGTGAGCATATTCATGAACATCTTTGGAGCTGTGACTGATGAGAAAGAGATGTCTGTGAAGGCCAATTGGCTGAGGAAGAAGTACATGGGTGTGTGGAGGTGAGAGTCCAGCCTGATGAGCATGATGATGAGCAGGTTCCCCAGCACAGTTGTCAGGTACATGGTTAGGAAGAGGGCAGAGTACAGGCCTTGGTCCTCTGCGCGAATGGGGAGCCCCAGGAGGATGAACTCAGACACAGTGCTCTCATTACCCATACTTAAGCTTTTCCTCTGCTGCTGAGAGTGAAAGGAGAAATGAGAAATAAAGAGAAGTGATTTAGACTATTACACTTTGAGAACATTTTTTGAATCACGAGTACTGAAAATAACATTACTTTGACTGTTTGAAACCAAAAATGAAGATTTTTCTCACAGTAATGAGATAGTGATCCTTTAGTAAGAGACGCAGTTTGCGAACCTTAAAAACAACTGAATGTCTTTTAGAGGGAAGCTATGAAATTCAGAACAATTATCAAATTAGACCCAGTTCCTGATCAAAGTGTCTAGATTTCACCCTAAAAATGTTTGATTAAGGTCTTAGCGTATAGGTTGGTACCAGCAAATAGAACCCTCAATAGGATTTCAATGATTGTTCATCTATTTTAACCTTTCTGGAATGCACTTGCATAATGATATCTTTCCACAAATTAAATTAAAGTAGTGTAACCCCAGAATCTTCTTTGTATCTGTGAAATATAAGGACCTGGGGACTTAGTGGAAGAAAGATGGTCAAAGAATCTATTGCATTAATTTGAGCGAACAATATAATTTACTAATATCAGCTTGCAATCAGCCATGAGTTCTTCCTGCAATAACAGTTTCTCAGTCAATGAGCTTACTTTTCCATCATTCTTCCTAGGCTGAATAAAATAACACCTGATTACATGTTAACCTCTTCAGCTTCAACCTATGCATCTCATTCGGGCACCAAGAGCACCTGAAAATACATGACCTTTCCGCCACTTCTTAGATAAGCCAAGGACATTATTTGTATTTTTCTAGCAAATGCAAATGTCACCTGTGTTACTTTTAACCAGTGATTAAGCCAAAGACCATTACTTTTTATGCATTTCTTATACGTTTCCTTTGCTGCTAAACTAAGATTCTCTCTTTTATTTGTAACCATTCCCTATGAACATGAATAATTAATAAACAATAGAAAAAGGAATATGATAAAGTTATAGTTGATATCCTAGCTGCTGAGAGAGCTCAGTGGTTATATGCTCTGGAAAGACTTGAATAATGACCAGTTTTTCTCTGATTGCCAGCCATCTCATATTTCTGTCTTCATCTTTCAGAGTTAATCTGTAAATTTTCCAAACTTGCTCAAGACCATCCTTAAAATTCCTATATATCATCAATCTCACACTTAAAAAATCACTTAATGTGATACTTCCTGAAATTAATTATAATTCATTTCTTACTAGTTTCAGTGTTAATAATAATTACTTAATTACAAGGAAATGTTAGCAGTATATCCACAAGTAGATGGTTTCTAGTATTTTCCTATTTTGAGAAATATTTTAATAAGCAATATATTCTTGTTATTTTATATAGTATATATGATATATTCAGAAATGAGTTTAGAGAAAGAGGCATACATTGTTTTGAGAAAATATCAGATCATAAGAGGCCAAGATGATGATGCAGCTGATACATGTTCTATGAAAAGTAGTGGAAGAATATACATAGGAAGATTGTAAAAATAGGTCTCTAGGCAAGTGTTTGGAAGGGCAGTACATGGGGCTTTGAGAAATAAGGAAAATCCAAAGTAATTGCTGACAACAGAAATGTAAATGTTGGAGAATATGTGAGCAGGAGGCAGATATAGTGTCTAATTTACTGTGAAGGAAAAGTTCCCATCTGTTTGAGTACAGTACCATGTAAGAAAAATAAAGTATTCAAAAATAGAAAATGGCTTGCTGGCTGCCAGGTAGGAAGTAGATTGGAAAAGCCAAGAATACTTCCTGGCATATGAACATCAGGAGCTATTATGACTTAATTAATAGATACTTGGAAAGAAGTTGGAAGAAAACACAACAGAAATTGTGTGTTGAAGTTTAAATGTGACCAAAAAAGATGATTTTCCTCCTTTATTTCAAAAATGCATGTTTGTCCCTGTTAGGGTAGATAGGTCCATATTCCACTGGGCTGTGTGGCGGAGGACCCTCTTAGAGGCAAAGGGGATGGGGTAGAGTGTTAGTGGAGGAGTGACTGGGAAGGTGGACAATATTTGAAATGTAAATAAATAACATAATAAAAAACAAACAAACAAAAACAAAAATGGGTAAGTTTAAGAAACATATTCTATTGTGAGTTTTTTGCTTTGTTTTGTTTTGTTGTTTGTTTTTTTGAGGGAGGTAATGTCCTTTTATCTTAAAAGTTGACCAGGTTCTCTATGCAAGATAAATTATTTTGTAGAGAAGTGTATGTTTTTGAAGGTATGGTCCTTACAGTTTTAAATGCATGCTGACCAGAGAGACAAAGAGAAAAACAGACAAAGACAGAAACAGACACAGAGAGAGAGAGGCACAGTGAGACCCAACCACATCCAGTAATACAGACACATGTACATTCTATGCCTGATCCAACAGACTAACTTGATGAACAAAGATACCTTTAGCTAAGAAGTATGGGAAAATTCTTCCATGTCTCTCTAGAAGAAACACAACATAGGGAAAGACCTGGATCACCTGAAGCAGTCATAAATCTATTGCCAGAATCAGAATAGTAATCAGTTCAAAATTATATAGAACAGGTACATGAACATGTACATTGTCCATCTCTCCTGGGAATTTTATGTGAGCTCTAATTTTGAAAATCATGTAGAAGATCTAGAGTGCAATGCCTGTCCCCAGATCCAAATTAGAGTCATACAGGATAACATTGTTATGTTGTCATTGACTCCCTTAGGGAAAAAACTCTTTTGAAGCAAGCATGAGAGTGCCTTCACCCTTGAATAACAAATAGAGCAAGATTCCCCATAATTTTTTCCTGTTTAAAACAGTATGAGTAAACATAAAAGAATTCTTTATATTTATGGATTATTTTCTAGCTCTGAATGCTAAAGCCTATTGAAGCCCTAACAACAAATATGATCCTTTGAAAATGATGATTAAAATAAAGTAATGAATATTAAAGGAACTGTTTAAGATAGGTCCCTAATCTAATGAGATTAGTATTTCTCCTAAAAGTGATACCAGAATGCCCTTCCCATCTCCCAAATTGAAGCTACAACAAGCAGAAGGCAGTATGTAGACAGTAAGATACTGAGAGAATTGCCCCATAGGAATGTGACAGAGAAAAACATTATGCCAACCTTTTGAATTTGAACTCCAAGCTTCCAGAACTGTGGGAAATATATTGTCATTAAGCCGATTTGTACAATATTATCATGACAGTGAATGAATATTAAGCAATGTAAATATCTATTTACATGTAAAAATTATGAGTAGTGATTCACTGATCTACTAGTGGACTCACAGAGTAGAAGAAGCCCAGGTAGGCTTCCTGCACTCTAAACTTCTCATTATCTCAGTGCCTCCCTATTCCCAGTCCTTTGATGTGGTGAACTGAATATACTTGGCATTGTTATATGAGTAGCACTGTTAGGAGGTTTGGCCTTGTTGGTGTGTCATTCTTGGGTGGGATTTGAAGCTCTGCCCAGTGCAGAGTAATCAGTTTTCTCCTGGTGTCAATCAGATCAGCATGCAGAACTCTTTATTTTTTTAATTGGATATTTTATTTATTTACATTTCAAATGTTTTCCCCTTTCCTGGTTTCTCCTCTGCAAACTCCCTATTTCTTCCCCCCTTACCCTGATTCTTTGATGGTGTTCTCCTACCCACCTACTCCAGCCTCACTAGCCTAGCATTCCTCCATACTGGGGCATCAAGCCTTAACAGGACCAAGGGCCTCCCTTCCCACTGACACCAGATAACATCCCTTCAGTTCCTTAAGTCCTTCCCCTAACTCCTCCATTGGGGTCCTTTTGCCCCAGTCCAATGGTTGGCTGCGACCATCTGCATTGATCTGTGTTGGTTAGGATGTGACAGAGTCTCTCGGGAGACAGCTGCATCAGTTTCCTGTCAACAAGAACTTTCTGAATTGCACAATTGTGTCTGTGTTTGGTGTCTGCATATGGGATTTATCTCCAGGTGGGGCAGTCTATGGATGACCTTTCCTTCTATCTCTGCTCCGCTCTTTGTCCCTGTATTTCTTCTAGACAGGAGCAATTCTGAGTTAAAAAGTTTGGAATGGGTGGGTGACTCCCTCCCTATAACAGTGGGACATGCCTAACTTCTGGATATGGTCTCAGCAAGTTCTCCCTCCCCTTTGTGGGGTATTTCAGCTAATGTCCTGGGAGGCTCTTGCTTTCCTGGAATCTGGGACTTTCTGGTTTCTTCTACCAGTTCTCCATTCCCCATTACTACATACCTCTGCTCAATTTCCTGACCTTCTGTACATCTCCTCCATTTCCTCCCATACCTGACTCTTCTCCCCCTCCTCCTCTTCTTTTCCTCCCAAGTCCCTCACATCTTCTACTTTCCTTGATTATTTTGTTGCCCATTCAAAATAGGAATGAAACATCCACTCTTTGATCTTCCTTCCTTTTGAGTTTCATGTGATCCGTAAGTTGTATCATGGGTATTCCATGCTCTTTGCCTAATATACATTTATCAGTGAGTGTATACCATGTGTGTTCTTTTGTGATTGGGGCTTGCAATCCAACCAGCAGTGGAGGTGTGTTCCTCTTTATCAACATCCTCTCCAGCATCCACTGTCCCCTGAGTTTTTGATCTTAGTCATGCTGACTGGTATGAGGGCGAAACTCAGGGTTGTTTTGACTTGTATTTCCATGATGATTAACCATATTGAACATTTTCTTTAGGTGCTTCTTAGCCATTCAGTATTCCTCAGTTGAGAATTCTTTGTTTAGCTCTGTTTTCCATTTTTAATACGGTTATTTGTTTATTTGGAGTCTAATTTCTTGAGTTCTTTGTGCATATTTCTTATTAGCCCTCTATCAGATGTAGGCTTGGTGAAGATCTTTTCCCAATCTTATGGTTGCCATTTTGTCCTATTGACAGTGTCCTTTGCCTTATAAAAGCTTTGCAGTTTTATGGGGTCCCATTTGTCAATTCTTGGTCTTAGAGCATAAGCTATTGGTGTTCTGTTCAGGAAATATTCCCCTGCGCCCATGTGCTCCAAGCTTTTCCCATTTTCTCTTCTATTAGATTCAGTGTATCTGGTTTTATATGGAGGTTCTTGATCCACCTGGACTTGAGGAGCTTTGTACAAGGAGATAAGAATGGATCAATTTGCATTCTTCTTTATATTGACTGCCAGTTGAACCAGCACTATTTAAATACCCAAGATACAATTTACAGACCACATGAAGCTCAAGAAGAGGGAAGACCAAAGTGTGGATACTTTGGTCCTTCTTAGAAGGGGGATCAAAATACCCATGACTCACAGCCAACCAATAGACCCAAGTATGGAGTCCCCAATGGAGTAACTAGAGAAAGGACCCAAGGAGCTGAAGAGGTTTGCAGCCCCATAGAAGAAACAACAATATGTACCAACGAGTATCTCCAGAACTCCCATGGACTAAAGCACCAACCAACATGTATACCTGGTGGGACCCATAGCTACAGCTACATATGTAGCAGAGGATAACCTTTTCATACATCAATTAGAGGAGAGGCCATTGTCCTGTGAAGGCTTGATGCCCTAGTGTATGGGAATGTCTGGTCAGGAAAGTGTGGGGAGGTTTTGGTGAGTAGGCTGTTGGGGGATGGGATGGGGGTTTTCAGAGAGGAAATGAGAAAAGGTGATAACAATTGAAATGTATGTAATAAATATATAAAAATAAATAAAAATTATAAAGGTATTTAAAGAGGAAATTAATTAACACGATAAAAATACAGGAAAGTACATTCAAACAAGTAGAAGGATTTAAAGAGAAAACAAACGAATTCTTTAAAGGCATACAGGATAATACAATTATACCAGTGAAGGAAATAAGTAAATCTGCTCAAGCCCTAAAAATGGAAATAAGAACATTGAAGAAACACAAACAGGAAATTCTGGAGATTGAAAACTTACGGAAGAGAATGGGAACAACAGACACAGAGATTAACAACAGAATACAGGAGATAGAAGAGAAAAATCTCATTTGTAGAAGACACAATAGATGAAATTGATATATAAGTCAAAGAAAGTGTTTAATATAAATAATTCCTGACACAAAGCATCAAGGAAATCTGAGATATCATGACAAGACTTAACTTAAAAATAATAGGAATCAAAGAAGGTAAAACCAGGCAGCATACACAAGCTAATTTGAGGCCCCCAACACATATATTGTAGACAACTGCCTGGTCTTACCTCAGTGGTAGAAGATGCACAGAGTCCTTGAGAGACTTCAGGCCCCAGGGAGCGAGGAGGCCTAGTGGAAAGGGAAACATCCTCTCAGGGACAAGAGCAGAAGTAATGGGATGACAAACTGTGGGATGTAGACTGTAAGGGGAGCAATGACTTGATTATTTATTAAGTAATTAATTAAAAAGGTGAAGAGTCCCCATTAAAATGCCCAGAAAATATTCTCAATTACATTGGGAATATTAGAAGAAAATATTCCCAAACTAAAAAAAAAAAAAAAAAAAAAAAAAAAAAAAAAAAAAAAGATGCCTATAAAAGTACAAGAAGCATATAGATCACAAATTAGACTGGACCAGAAAAGAAAATCCTCCCTCCACATAATAATCAAAACACAAAATCTACAGAGCAAAAAATATTAAAAGCAGCAAGGGGAAAATAATAGGTAACATACAAAAGACAACCTATCAGAATTATACCTGATTTTTCTAGAAAGGCCCGGAAAGATATCTTGCAACCTTTAAAAACCAGAGGCCAACTTAGATTACTATACCCAGAAAACTCTCAATCGCCATTGATGGAGAACATAAGGTATTTGAAGACAAATCCAAATTCAAAAAATATCTATCCACAAATAAAATACTGAAAGGAAAACTCCAACCCAAGGAGAACAGCTACATCTAATAATACAGGAAATATGTAATTCCATACCAGCAAAAACAAGGGATATATGCACACACATATACACACATACACATCACCACCACCACCACAACCACCACCAAAATCAAAACAATAGGAAATAAGAATCACTTGTCATTAATATCTCTCAATATTAATGGACTCAATCCCCAATAAAAATACACGAACTACGAGAAAGTGTACTAAACCATGATTCATTGTACTGCTGCATACAAGAAACACACCTTAGCAATAAAGAGCTGGAAATCCATTTTAAGCAAACAGATCTAAGAAGCAAATTGGAGTATCCATTCTAATATATAATAAAATATACAAAAACTAAGCAAAAAAATAATGAAACTAACAGACATTAGGAATTAAATGGATGGAGATGGTGCCATTTTTGTGCCTATGACTGTGTAGCAAACTGGAAAGAGGGATCATCAGAGTAGAGGACCAATTAGGACACACCCCACCAGGAATCTCCCTGCACCCAGGAGCTCCATAGTGCCACAGCCAGCCAGATGAGCACCTACCCTTCCCAGGTACCCTGCAGGGAGGTGGTTGGAGGAAGTTCTGTAGTCAGAGGTTAGACACTGCCGCTTTTGCCCTTTGACAATGTAGCAGACTGCTAAGCAGGGATCACCAGAGTAGAGTATCACTTGGGGACACACAACACAAAGACAACACCTGCACCCAGGAACTCTGCAGTACCACAGCAATCTGTGCCAGGGGAAGTCAGGTCACCTAGGGGTGCGGAGATAGGCTTGCAAGCAAACAGGAAGGGCAAGCACCAGCCAATAACATCAGGACCAACTAACACCAGATGGCAAAAGGCAAATGTAGGAAAGTTGCTAACAGAAACCTAGGCAATATGGCACCATTCAAACCCAATTGTCCCACAACAGCAAGTCCTGGATACCCCAACACACCAGGAAAGCACGCTTTGGATTTAAAATCACAGGTTATGATGCCAATGGAGGGCTTCATGGAGGGCTTCATGGAGGGCTTCATGGAGGGCTTCAAGAAAGACATATATAACTCACTTAAAGAAATACAGGAGAAAGCCAGGCTTGGTGGCACACACCTGTAATCCCAGCCCAGAGGCAGGAGGATTTCTGAGTTTGAGGCCAGCCTTGTCTACAGAGTGAGTTCTAGGATAGCCAGAGCTACAAAGAGAAACCATGTATCGAAAAACCAAAAAAAAAAAAAGAAAGAAAGAAAGGAAGGAAGGAAGGAAGGAAGGAAGGAAGGAAGGAAGGAAGGAAGGAAGGAAGGAAAGAAATACAGGTGAACACAAATAAACAGGGAGAAGTCCTTGAAGAACTAAGGGAAAACACAACAAAACTGGTGAAAAATTGAACAAAGTCATCCAGGATCTAAAGATGGAAGTAGAAACAATAATAAAATCACAAAGGGAAATATCTTGGGACATAAAAAATCTAAGAAACAGGTCAGGAGTCATGGATCCAAGCATCAACAACAAAACACAAGAGATAGAAGAGAGAATCTCAGATGCAGAAGAAAACATTGATACAACAGTCAAAGAAAATTCAAAATGCAAAAAGCTCCTGACCCAAAACATCCAGGAAATCCAGGACAAAATGAGAAGGCCAAACCTAACGATTATAGATATAGAAGAGAGTGAAGATTTCCAACTTAAAGGGTCAGTAAATGTCTTCAACAAAATTATAGAAGAAAACTTCCCTAACCTAAAGAAAGAGATGCCCATGAACATCCAAAAAGCCTACAGAACTCCAATCTATTTGACCAGAAAAGAAATTCCTCCCATCACATAATAATTAAAACACAACACATACTAAACAAAGAAAGAATCTTAAAAGCAGTAAAGAAAAACGGTCAAGTAAAATATAAAGGTAGACCTATAAGAATTACACTGGACTTCTCATCAGAGACTATGAAAGCCAGAAGAGCCTGGGCAGATGTCATACAGACCCTAAGGTAACACAAATGCCAACCAAGAGTGCTATATCCAGCAAAACTCTCAATTAGAGAACTCCTACAACTGATAAACAACTTCAGCAAAGTGGCAGGTTATAAAATCAACTCAAGCAAATCAGTGGCCTTCCCATACTCAAAGGATATGCAGGCTGAGAAAGAAATTAGGGAAATGACCCCCTTCACAATAGCCACAAACAGTATAAAGTATCTTGGGGTGACTCTTACCAAACATGTGAAAGATCTGTATGATAAGAACTTCAAGACTCTGAAGAAGGAAATGGAAGAAGACCTCAAAAAATGGGAAAACCTCCCATGCTCATGGATCGGTAGAATCAATATAGTTAAAATGACTATTTTGCCAAAAGCAATATACAGATTCAATGCAATACCCATCAAAATCCCAACTCAATTCTTCACAGAGTTAGAAAGAGCAATTATCAAATTCATCTGGAACAACAAAAAACCCAGGATAGGTAAAACTATTCTCAGCAACAAAAGAAAGTCTGGGGGAATCAGTATCCCTGACCTCAAGCAATACTACAGAGCAATAGTGTTAAAAACTGCATGGTATTGGTACAGTGACAAGGCAGGCAGATCAATGGAACAGGATTGAAGATCCAGAAATGAACCCACACACCTATGGCCACTTGATCCTCAACAAAGAGGCTGAAAACATCCAATGGAAAAATGATAGCCTTTTCAACAAATGGTGCTGGTTCAACTGGAGGTCAGCATGCAGAAGAATGCAAATTGATCCATCCTTGTCTCCTTGTACTAAGCTCAAATCCAAATGGATCAAGGACCTCCACATAAAGCCAGACACTCTGAAGCTAATAGAAAAGAAACTGGGGAAGACCCTTGAGGACATCGGTACAGGGAGAAAGTTTCTGAACAGAACACCAATAGCATATGCTCTAAGAGCAAGAATTGACAAATGGGACCTCATAAAATTACAAAGTTTCTGTAAGGCAAAGGACACCATCAAGAGGACAAATCGGCAACCAACAAATTGGGAAAGGATCTTCACCAATCCTACATCAGATAGAGGGCTAATATCCAATATATATAAAGAACTCAAGAAGTTAGACTCCAGAAAACCAAACAACCCTATTAAAAATGGGGTACAGAGTTAAACAAAGAATTCTCACCTGAAGAACTTCGGATGGCAGAGAAACATCTTAAAAAATGCTCAAATTCATTAGTCATTAGGGAAATGCAAATCAAAGCAACCCTGAGATTTCACCTTACACCAGTCAGAATGGCTAAGATTAAAAATTCAGGAGACAGCAGGTGTTGGAGAGGGTGTGGAGAAAGAGGAACACTCCTCCACTGCTGGTGGGGTTGCAAATTGGTACAACCACTCTGGAAATCAGTCTGGCGGTTCCTGCGAAAACTGGGCACCTCACTTCCAGAAGATCCTGCTATACCACTCCTGGGCATACACCCAGAGGATTCCCCACCATGTAATAAGGATACATGCTCTACTATGTTCATAGCAGCCCTATTTATAATTGCCAGATGCTGGAAAGAACCCAGGTATTCCTCAACAGAAGAGTGGATGCAAAAAAGTGGTATATCTACACAATGGAGTACTATTCAGCCATTAGAAACAATGAATTCATGAAATTCTTAGGCAAATGGATGGAGCTAGAGAACATCATACTAAGTGAGGTAACCCAGACTCAAAAGGTGAATCATGGTATGCACTCACTAATAAGTGGATATTAACCTAGAAAACTGGAATACCCAAAACATAATCCACACATCAAATGAGGTACAAGAAGAAAGGAGGAGTGGCCCCTTGTTCTGGAAAGACTCAGTGAAGCAGTATTTGGCAAAACCAGAATGGGCAAGTGGGAAGGGGTGGGTGGGAGGATAGGGGGAAAGAAGGGGGCTTACGGGACTTTTGGGGAATGGGGGGCTAGAAAAAGGGAAATCATTTGAAATGTAAATAAACAATATATTGAATAAAAAAAATTCTCAATAAAATTCTTGACATCCAAATCCAAGAACACATCAAAATGATCATTTACCATGATCCAGGGATGGTTCAATATACAGAAATCTGTCAATGTAATCTACTACATAGACAAACTCAAAGAAAAAAACACATGGTCATTTCATTAGAGGCTGAAAAAGCATTTGACAAAATTCAGCATCCTTTCATGTTAAAGGTCTTGGAAAGAAGAAGAATTCAAGGCCCATATGTAAACATAATAAAAGCAATATACAGCAAACCAGTAGCCAACATCAAATTAAATGGAGGGAAATTGAAGCAACCCGACTAAAATCAGGGACTAGATGAGGCTGACCTCTTTTTCTATATCTATTCAATATAGTACTTGAAGTTCTAGCGAGAGCAAATAGACAAGAAAAGGAGGTCAAAGGGATACAAATTGGAAAGGAAGAAGTCAAATGATCACTATTTGCAGATGATATGATAGTATACCTATTTATAATAGCCAGAAGCTGGAAAGAACCCAAATTTCCCTCAATGGAGGAATGGATACAGAAAATGTGGTAATTTTACACTATGGGATACTACTTAGCTATTAAAAACAATAAATTCTTGAAATTCTTAGGCAAGTGGGTAGAACAGGAGAATGTCATCCTGAGTGAGGTGACCTAATCACAGAGAACACACATGGTATGCATTCACTGATAAGTGGATATTAGCCCAGAAGCTTGGAATACCCAAGAAACAATTCACATATCAAATGATGCCCAAAAAGAAGGAAGGAGGGGCACCTGGTCCTAGAAAGGCTCAGTGCAGCAGTGTATGGGAATACCAGGACCGGGAATCAGGAAGAGGTTGATTGTGGAACATGGGGAGGGAAGAGTGCTTATGGGAATTTTGTGGAGGGGGGATCCTGGAAAGTGGAAATCATTTGAGATTTAAATAAAGAATATATATATATATATATATATGTATGTATATATATATATATATATATATATATATATATATAAAGAATAACTGGATAATTAATAAAAAGGAATTAAATGGATATAACTGATATCTATAGAATATTTCACCTGAACAGAAAAAAATATACCTTCTGCTCAGCACTTCATGGGTCCTTCTCCAAAACTGACTACATAGTCACAAAAGTCCCATAAGCCCTCTTCCCTCCCCATGTCACAAAGCAAGCCTCAGCAAATACAGAAAAGTTGAAATAACACCTTATCAGATCACCATGGATGACAGCTGAAATTCAACAAAAATCTAAACACCAGAAATCCTACACACTCATGGAAATTGAACAACTTTCTATTCAATGATCTCTGGGCTAGCAAAGAAAGAAAGAAAGAAAGAAATTAAAGCCATTTTAGAATTCAATGAAAATGACGGCACAATATTCTCAAATTTATCCAGTACAATGAAAGCAGTGCTAAGAGAAAATTTCATAGCCCTAAGTGGTTCCAGAAAGAAATTGGAAAGTTCTCATGAGAACAATTTTAATGTATACATGAAAGCTCTAGAAAAAAGAAGCAAGCATACCAAAGAGGAGTAGAAGGCAGGAAACAATCAAAATCAGCAGTAACCTCAAATAGTTAGAAACAATGGAAGCAATACAAAAATTCCACTAAACTAAACTAAGAAAGAGCTGGTTCTTATGAGAAAATCAACAAGATAGACACACCCTTAGCCAAACTTAACAAAAGACAGAGAGACAGTATCCAAATTAAATAAAAAAGGTAAAGGGAGACATAACAATAGATACTGAGGAAATTCAAAGAATCATTGGGTCTTCTTTTAAAAGCTTGTACTATAAAAATTAGGAAAATCTTATTGAAATAGACAATTTTCTAAACAAAGAACACTGACTAAAGTTAAATACAGATCTGGTAAACTATTTCAACAGCTTTTTAAAAACGTAAGGAAATAGGAGATGTCATCAAAAGTCTCCAAAGAAAAAATGCAGTGCCAGATGGTTTTAGTGCAGAAGTCTACCACACAATTAATGAATCACTGTTTGCATGTTGGTAGGCCTCAAGATTTCTATCAAAGAATTCCTCCCGCTGATAAACACCTCAGCAACCTGACTGGATAAAAAATATATTCAAGGATATCAATAGCCCTCCTATATAGACATGATGAATGGGCTCAGAAAGAAATTAGAGAAAAAACATCATTCACAATAGCCACGAATAGTATGAAATATCTTGTAACTAACTATCCAAGTGAAAGAACTATATGACAAGAACTTCAAGTTGCTGAAGAAGGAAATTGAGGAAGAAATCAGAAGACAGATAGATGTTCCCTGCTCATGGATCTATAGGATTAACATAGTGAAAATGCATATCTTACCAAAGGCAATTTACGGATTCAGTGAAATTCTCATCAAATTTCTAACACAATGCTTTACAAACCTTGGCAGAGCAATTCTTGATAGCTAAATCAATCATGAACAATATAAAAAACTTCCAGTGGTATCACCATTCCTGACATCAAGCCGTACTCCAGAGCAATAGTAAGGAAAGCTGCATGGTACTGCTATAGTAACATACAGATTGATGAATAGAATCAAAGTGAAGATGCCCAAATAAACCCACACACCTAAGGACTCTTGAATTTGACAAAAAATGCAAAAACATACTATGGAAAAACAGCATCTTCAACAAATGGCACTGATCTAATTGGACGCCTACATGTAAAATAATTTGTCCACATCTATCACCCTGCACCATACCCAAGTGCAACTGTATCACAGACCTCAATCTAAAACTGGATACACTAGATCTGATAAAACCTAAAGTGGAGAATTGCCTTGAACTCATTGGTACAAGTTAATGGTTAAGCATCTAAGATCAACACTTGATAAATGGAACCTCTTGAAACTGAAAATCTACTATAAGGCAGTGTCTACTAAGACAGTGTCTATAGGACAAAAAGGTAGCCTCCACACTTGGCAAGAACCTTTACAAACCCTACATATGCCTGAGGGCTAATAGGCAATATTTATAAAGAACTCAAGAAGCTTGACATCAATATCCCAAATAACCCAATTGAAAAATGGGGTACAGAGCTAAACAGAGAAGTCTAAACAGAGGAATAGCCTATGGAGTAGACACACTTAAAGAAATGTTGAAAAAGTCCTTATTCATCAGGGAAATGCAAATGAAAATAACTATAGATTTCATTTTGTACCAGTCAGAATGTTTAAATTCAAAAACTCACATGATAGCACATGCTGTCAAGGATGTAGAACAAGAGTACCACTCCTACATTGCTAGTGGGGTTTCAAACTTCTACAACCATTTGGGGAAATCAATTTGGTGATTTTTCAGAAAAAGTGGGAATCGTGCTACCTCACTACTCAATACTCAGCTATACCACTTCTGGTGGTTTAAATATGCTTGGGGCAGTAAGTAGCACTATTAGGAATTATGGCCTTATTGGAGTAGGTATGGTCTCATTGGAGGAAGTGTGCCACTGTGGGGGTGAGCTTTGAGAGATTCCTCCGACCTTCCTGAGAAAGCTAGTCTTCTTTTTGCTTTTGGCAGGAAATGTAGAACTCTTGCCTTCTTCAGGATCATGCCTGCCTCAATACTGCCATGATTTCTGCATTGATGATAATAGACTGAACTGATGAACCTGTCCCTCAGCCCCAATTAAATGTTATCTTTTATAAGAGTTGCCCTGGTCATGGATTTTGTGGAAGTTTGAATATACTTGGTCTGATGAGTGCTACTATTTGTAGGTATAGACTTGTTGTAGTAAGTGTGACCTTTCAGGAAGTGTGTCACTGTGTATATGCACTTTAAAACCCTTATCCTAGTTACCTGCAACTCAGTGTTCTCCTAAAGGCCTTCTGATGAAGATGTATAACTATCAGCACCTCCAGTCCCAAGTCTCCTTAGATGCTGCTATAGTGCCACTCTGATGATAATGAATAGAAATTGTAAGCCAGCCCCAATTAAATGTTTTCTTTTTAAAGAGTTGTTCATGTGGCTTTTTCCTTTCTGTTTGCTAATATAGTGGATTACATTGATGGATTTCTGTATATTGAACAATCCCTGCATCTCTGGGATGAAACCTACTTGATCATGGTGGATGATCATTTTGATGTGTTCTTGGATTCAGTTGGCAAGAATTTTATTGAATATTTTTACGTTAATATTCATAGGGAAAATTGGCCTAAATTATCCTTCTTTGTTGGTTCTTTGTTGGGTTTAGGTATCAAGGTAATTGTGGAATGATTTGGGTAGTGTTCCTTCGGTTTCTACTTTGTGGAATAGTTTAAAGAGTATTCTTTGAAGGCAATAACAGAGTTGGAAGACAGAGAGCTGGTGATAATCTAATAGAAAAAGGCGCCCATGTTCCAGCTCCAGAAAACAGCAGAACTTGACAGGTTTGGCCATGTGTCACTGACTTGTGAGCCAAAAATAGGAGGGACCAGTGGGACAATTGATGTTAGTTTGCTGAAGCTAAGAAATTGGCAGTAATTAAAAAGAGATCAGCATCCCTTAGATGGGATCCATTATGTGGTTTCTGAGAGCATAAAGAAGCTGCGTTCCAGAGATAGTCATGGTTGTACCTCATGCTACAGAGGGACTTCATAATGTATAAAAATCTCCAAGATGGTGCTGCATTCTGTAGCTGCCTGCAGCTACTGAGAACCGGGTTCCTGGAAGAGAAGCTGAGGGATGAAAGGAAGAAACGGCGAAAAGAATGAGGGCCAGGGTGATAGTTTACCAATCGAGACCCCCAACTTTAATGGTGGTCAGACCATTTAACAGTTTGGGCAAGCCCCTCCCCCCAGACTCCAGGCTGGGTTCTGGGAAAGTTGTCTGGCAGTTCTTGGCTCCACTGCTCAGGCAGCTGGGTGGGTCTCCTGCTTGATTCAGGAATTCATAGACCTGGAGGAACAATGAACTTCACCTTCACTCTGAGCACTCCACCCTAGGTAGAGCATGATCCTGAATAGTACAGGCATCCCTTCTCAACAAAGTCTGGTAGAGAAAGTTCACCTAGATCCATGTGGAGTTCCTACAAAGTGGCATGACACCCCAATATGGCTCTGTACATTTCCTTCCTTTTTATTAATTTGAAAATGAGGAGGTAGAAAACAAGTGGATAAACATCCTTCATAAGAAGGCAGGCCTTTGCGCGCACGCCGCCATTTTGCCTGCAGGACAAAAGAGAGCTCTGGCGGGCAGACCTGTAACAGGCATAGCCTGAGGCTAACAAAGTGGGGGTCTAGGCCCCAAAAGGCACAGGACTGACCCCAAGAACTGGGCGGCTTGGTGGGCCATCTGTGAGTCAACCTGCCCAGGAGGTTATTAGCACAGCAGACTCTCTCAGCGCTTTCAGGGAGCACGGGCGCGCATGCCCGCCATCCTGGTCACCTGGCAGACCCAATTAACAGTCATAGCCCTAGGGGAACTTTGCTTGGACCTTGGCCTCCCAGGTTTTTGCCTGGACTCAGGACCTGGGCGGCCAGGCTAACCTTGTGTGCTCCAGCCCGTTTGGGGGATCGGCTGCCCAGCTGAGTGAGCAGAACACAGGGGAGGTCACAGCAGCATACACCATCAGCACTCCCTGCAGGTGCACACGGGCTCCATCTGGTCCACAGACACAATCTGGGGCAAGGCCTCAGGTGGAAGCCCTCAGCTCAACTCTCTCCGCTTCCGGATCCAGATCAGCCTGGGCGGCAGCACCACATCTCCAGGTCCTGCGAGAGGCTAGAGGGGATTCCGGGGGGCCAGCTGGGAGAAGTCAGTGTGCTCCAGTGAATCCAGCGGGCCCCAGCAGGAGCCTTCGGGTGCCTGCTTCGGGATCTGATCAGCCTGGGCAGCAGCACCCTGTCTATAGGCAGTGCAGGGGGTAAGCTGTGCACCAGAGGCCAACGGGGAAGGGGCAGCTTGCACTGGTGAGTCCAGCACTGACAAGACAAACTAACACCAGTGAGAACTAGATGGCAAAAGGCAAACGCAGGAACGTCACTAACAGAAATCAAGGCAATATGGCAACATCTAAACCCAATTCTCCTCTACCAGCATGTCCTGGATACCCCATCACACCAGTAAAACAAGATTTGGATTTAAAATCACTGGTCATGATGCTGGTACAGGAACACATGAAGGACATACTTAAAGAAATTCAGGAGAAAATGGATCAAAAGTTAGAAGCCCTTGCAAGGGAACCACAAAAATCATTGAAAGAAATCCAGGAGAATACAAAAGCCAACAAGGAGGAAATACAAAAAACACTTAAAGAAATACAGGAGAACTTTGGTCAACAGGCTGAGGTCATGAAAGAGGAAACACAAAAATCTCTTAAGGAATTACAGGAAAGCACAAACAAGCAAGTGAAGGAGCTAAGCAAAACCATCCAGGATCTAAAATCAGAAGTAGAAACAACTAAGAAAACTCAAAGGGAGACAACTTTGGAGATAGAAAGCCTTGGGAAGAAATCAGGGGACAGAGATGCAAATATCAACAACAGAATACAAGAGATAGAAGAAAGAATCTCAGATGCTGAAGATTCCATAGAAACCATGGACTCAACAGTTAAAGAAAATGCAAAATGCAAAAAGCTTGTAACCCAAAATATCCAGGAAATCCAGCACACAATGAGAAGACCAAACCTAAGGATTATAGCTATAGATGAGAGTGAAGATTTACAACTTAAAGGGCCAGCAAATATCTTCAATAAAATTATGGAAGAAAACTTCCCTAACCTAAAGAGAGAGATGCCCATGAATATACAAGAAGCCTACAGAACTCCAAACAGACTGGACCAGAACAGAAATACTTCCCGTCACATAATAATCAAAACACCAAATGTTCTAAACAAAGAAAGAATACTAAAGGCAGTAAGAGAAAAAGGCCAAGTAACATATAAAGGAAGACCTATCAGAATCACAGCAGACTTTTCACCTGAGACTATGAAGGCTAGAAGGTCCTGGGCAGATCTCATGCAGACTCTAAGAGAACATGAATGCCAACCAAAACTACTATATCCAGCAAAACTCTCAATCACCATAGATGGAGAAACAAAGATATTTCATGACAAAACCAAGTTTACCCAATATCTATCCACAAACCCAGCCGTAAAAAGGATAATAGGAGGACAACACCAATACAAGGAGGGAAACTTCACCCTGGAAAAAGCAAGATAGTAACCTTTAATCAAACCCAAAAGAAGTTAAGCATTCAAATTTAAAAAATAACGTCAAAAATGACAGGAAGTAACAATCACTATTCCTTAATATCTCTTAACATCAATGGACTTAATGCCCCAATAAAAAGACACAGACTAACTGACTGGAAACGTAAACAGGACCCTACATTTTGCTCCTTACAGGAAACATACCCCAGGGTCAAAGACAAACACTACCTTAGAGTAAAAGGCTGGAAGACAATTTTACAAGCAAATGGTCTCAGGAAACAAGCTGGAGTAGCCATTTTAATATCAGATAAAATTGACTTTCAACCCAAAGTCATCAAAAGAGACTCTGAGGGACACTTCTTGCTGGTCAAAGGAAAAATACAAAAAGAAGAACTGTCAATCCTGAACATCTATGCCCCAAATGCAAGGGCACCCTCATTCGTAAAAGAAACTTTATTAAAACTAAAAGCACACATTGCACCTAACACAATAATTGTGGGTGACTTCAACACTGCACTTTCCTCAATGGACCGATCAGGAAAACAGAAACTAAACAGGGACACAATGAAACTAATTGAAGCTTTGGACCAATTAGATTTAACAGATATATATAGAACATTCTATCCTAAAACAAAAGAATATACCTTTTTCTCAGCACCTCATGGTACCTTCTCCAAAATCGACCATATAATTGGTCACAAGACAGACCTCAACAAATATAAGAAGATAGAACTAATCCCATGCCTCCTATCTGATCACTATGGAGTAAAAGTGGTCTTCAATAGCAACATAAACAACAGAAAACCCACATACACGTGGAAACTGAACAATACTCTACTCAATGATACCTTGGTCAAGGAAGAAATAAAGAAAGAAATTAAAGACTTTTTAGAACACAATGAAAATGAAAACACAACATACCCAAATCTATGGGACACAATGAAAGCAGTGCTAAGAGGAAAACTCATAGCCCTGAGTGCCTCCAAAAAGAAAATGGAGAGAGCATACATTACCAGCTTAATGACACACCTGAAAGCCCTAGAACAAAAAGAAGCTATTTCACCCAGGAGGAGTAGAAGGCAGGAAATCATCAAACTCAGGGCCGAAATCAATCAAGTAGAAACAAAGAGAACCATACAAAAAAATCAACAAAACCAGGAGCTGGTTCTTTGAGAAAATCAACAAGATAGATAAACCCTTAGCCAGACTGACCAAAGGGCACAGAGAAAGTATCCAAATTGACAAACTTAGAAATGAAAAGGGAGATATAACAACGGAAACTGAGGAAATCCAAAAAATCATCAGATCCTACTACAAGAGCCTGTACTCAACACAACTGGAGAATCTGGAGGAAAAGGACAATTTCCTTGACAGATACCAAATACCAAAATTAAATCAGGACCAACTAGACCATCTAAACAGTCCCATAATGCCTAAAGAAATAGAAGAAGTCATAGAAAGTCTTCCAACCAAAAAAAGCACAGGACCAGATGGCTTCAGTGCAGAATTCTACTAGACCTTCAAAGAAGAGTTAACACCAATACTCTTCAAACTATTCCACAAAATAGAAACAGAAGGAACACTACCCAATTCCTTCTACAAAGCCACAATTACGCTGATACCAAAGCCACACAAAGATCCAACAAAGAAAGAGAACTTCAGACCAATTTCCCTTATGAACATCGATGCAAAAATACTCAATAAAATTCTTGCCAACCGAATCCAAGAACACATCAAAACGATCATCCACCATGATCAAGTAGGCTTTATCCTGGGAATGCAGGGTTGGTTCAATATACGGAAATCCAACAATACAATCCACTACATAAACAAACTCAAAGAACAAAACCACATGGTCATTTCATTGGATGCTGAAAAAGCATTTGACAAAATTCAGCATCCTTTCATGCTAAAAGTCTTGGAGAGAACAGGAATTCAAGGCCCATACCTAAACATAGTAAAAGCAATATACAGCAAACCGGTAGCCAGCATCAAACTAAATGGAGAGAAACTTGAAGCAATCCCACTAAAATCAGGGACCAGACAAGGCTGCCCCCTTTCTCCTTATCTTTTCAATATTGTACTTGAGGTACTAGCTCAGGCAATTTGACAACATAAGGAGGTCAAAGGGATACAAATTGGAAAGGAAGAAGTCAAACTATCATTATTTGCAGACGACATGATCGTCTACCTAAGTGACCCAAAAAACTCCACTAGTGAGCTCCTACAGCTGATAAACAACTTCAGCAAAGTGGCAGGTTATAAAATCAACTCAAGCAAATCAGTGGCCTTCCTATACTCAAAGGATAAGCAGGCTGAGAAAGAAATTAGGGAAATGACCCCCTTCACAATAGCCACAAACAGTATAAAGTATCTTGGGGTGACTCTTACCAAACATGTGAAAGATCTGTATGACAAGAACTTCAAGACTCTGAAGAAGGAAATGGAAGAAGACCTCAAAAAATGGGAAAACCTCCCATGCTCATGGATCGGTAGAATCAATATAGTTAAAATGGCCATTTTGCCAAAAGCAATATACAGATTCAATGCAATACCCATCAAAATCCCAACTCAATTCTTCACAGAGTTAGAAAGAGCAATTATCAAATTCATCTGGAACAACAAAAAAACCCAGGATAGCTAAAACTATTCTCAGCAACAAAAGAAAATCTGGGGGAATCAGTATCCCTGACCTCAAGCAATACTACAGAGCAATAGTGTTAAAAACTGCATGGTATTGGTACAGTGACAGGCAGGAGGATCAATGGAACAGGATTGAAGATCCAGAAATGAACCCACACACCTATGGCCACTTGATCCTCAACAAAGAGGCTGAAAACATCCAATGGAAAAATGATAGCCTTTTCAACAAATGGTGCTGGTTCAACTTGAGGTCAGCATGCAGAAGAATGCGAATTGATCCATCCTTGTCTCCTTGTACTAAGCTCAAATCCAAATGGATCAAGGACCTCCACATAAAGCCAGACACTCTGAAGCTAATAGAAAAGAAACTGGGGAAGACCCTTGAGGACATCGGTACAGGGAGAAAGTTTCTGAACAGAACACCAATAGCGTATGCTCTAAGAGCAAGAATTGACAAATGGGACCTCATAAAATTACAAAGTTTCTGTAAGGCAAAGGACACCATCAAGAGGACAAATCGGCAACCAACAAATTGGGAAAAGATCTTCACCAACCCTACATCAGATAGAGGGCTAATATCCAATATATATAAAGAACTCAAGAAGTTAGACTCCAGAAAACCGAACAACCCTATTAAAAAATGGGGTACAGTGTTAAACAAAGAATTTTCACCTGAAGAACTTCGGATGGCGGAGAAGCATCTTAAAAAATGCTCAACTTCATTAGTCATTAGAGAAATGCAAATCAAAACAACCCTAAGATTTCATCTTACACCAGTCAGAATGGCTACGATTAAAAATTCAGGAGACAGCAGGTGTTGGAGAGGGTGTGGAGAAAGAGGAACACTCCTCCACTGCTGGTGGGGTTTCAAATCGGTACAACCACTCTGAAAATCAGTCTGGCAGTTCCTCTGAAAACTGGGCACCTCACTTCCAGAAGATCCTGCTATACCACTCCTGGGCATATACCCAGAAGACTCCCCACCATGTAATAAGGATACGTGCTCTACTATGTTCTTAGCAGCCCTATTTATACTTGCCAGATGCTGGAAAGAACCCAGGTATCCCTCAACAGAAGAGTGGATGCAAAAAATGTGGTATATCTACACAATGGAATACTATTCAGCCATTAGAAACAATGAATTCATGAAATTCTTAGGCAAATGGATGGAGCTAGAGAACATCATACTATGTGAGGTAACCCAGACTCAAAAGGTGAATCATGGTATGCACTCACTAATAAGTGGATATTAACCTAGAAAACTGGAATACCCAAAACATAATCCACACATCAAATGAGGTACAAGAAGAAAGGAGGAGTGGCCCCTGGTTCTGGAAAGACTCAATGAAACAGTATTCAGCAAAACCAGAACAGGGAAGTGGGAAGGGGTGGGTGGGAGGACAGCGGGAGAGAAGGGGGCTTATGGGACTTTCAGGGAGTGGGGGGGCTAGAAAAGGGGAAATCATTTGAAATGTAAATAAATTATATCCAATAAAAAATATATATATATATATATCTAAAAAAAAAAGAAAAAAGGAAAAGAAGGCAGGCCTTAACCACGGATGGAAAGCATTAACTATAATTCCTCTTAAATATTGTATGACATCTTTTTCAGAGGAGGGGTAATAGGCTCCCTTATTATTTTAAGGAGAGCCTCTCAAAGTTAACCCTTATGCAATTAGGTGTACTTCCTGGGGACTCAGAGGCAGAAATCATGATCCTCCCCATGAGGTGCCTTGCTTCACACCTCTCATTGGTGCCCATGTTTGCTCATAAACAAACACACATAGATCTGAGTTCTATCCAGGTGAGCCAGGGTGGAGAGAGCCAGTCTGCTTAACAAACAAGGTCAATAGTTAAAGGTGGAACAGGATTAACTTGTCTGCAGATGTCCCTGAGGTATCCAATTCAGTTGCAAATTAGCCACTCAAAAGACAGAAAGCCTGGCTTCTGGGGTGGTGGGAGGTAGCATTGTGTATCAAGAGATATGCAGTTACTTCTTAGGAAAAGTGGAGACTATATTTTAAATTAACTCATTTGGCTGAAGATGATTGTTAGCCATCTTCATAATTGGAATCTCCCATATTGGATTCATTTCTAGACCAGTTTATGATTGAGTCATCTGATCACATTAAAGGAAAGAGAAGAGACATTATAACTCCTCTTTAGATTAATTTTTCTAAGCTAGTCTCTATATTCTGTCCCACAAAGTCTAAAAGCTTGAAGCAAGGCAACTTATCTAATCTGGGACTTTTGACAATTAAAGTAAGTCAAGAACATATACCCAATATAGCTCTTATGTTACCATTGTCTGGGAACTCAGCAAGCCCACAGTCAGCATATCTTCAGCATGCCACACCAATCACTCTGGCAGCTAGCATGCTTCTGGAGCATTCTGTGGGAAAAACAGAGACATGCCTTTTAAAATCAGGATCATGGCATATGTCAATAAGTGAATTCCTTCATTTCACCCAGGCAACAGTATGCCTAGTTAGAGGATCTCATATATACTCAGCAAGGAGTTCCTTAGTTCCTTGGCATCCAAAGTTTAACACCCCCCCTTTTTAAATATACAAGCACAATTTAAACAATATGCATGGGGACACAATATCCCCTCTCTTCTCTTTTCCAAGAAGATATTGTTTTATTAATTTAAAATGGAACACCAACCATATACCATAATGTAGGCAATAACTATGCAATTATAGAAACTAAGTGTAGGATTTTTAGTTGCTTTTTCTGTTAGAGCAGTTGCAACTAGAAAACCTAAAAATCGGTCATTAGTCACATGCACATATTTTAATTTTCTAAATTAGAAATATGAGTATCATTTATCTGTAATAATTAATTAAAGTCCTCTAGGATTAACACCATTATGTGGTAGACGTAGAAATTGAGGACATCAAGAACAAATCTTTAAATTTGATGTGCATAAAAATACAAAATTATTTTTTAAGCCATTACCCTTTTGATGATATAAATAATATGCTTGTACGTCTGATTGTTTCTATATAACCTGTCTGGGATACAAATTTTAAGTGCTTTGCCTTAAGGGGTCTTGTCCATGCACCTTTTTAAAGATTAATTATATATAAGTATAATCAATTTGATTGCTGCATCATTTATTTGCAAAACATTAGAGCCTTAAATCGTCTTGTGGCAAGCTTAAAGCGATGTCTTAGCCAGTTAATTTATTTTAACTTAAAAAACTTAAAAGCCCACAGTTAAAGGCAAAGGCCTGTAATAAAATTCTATGAACAACATACACTGAAAAATTTAAGATCCTAGTTTCTTGTATTGAAGCAGAGACAAAAACATTTTTTTCTCGCATAAGGTAAGGCTATTCACCATTCCTTGAGGCAAAAACCTTCTAATGAAATTGCTTTATTGTTTCTTTAAAGTTAGAGGCAAATGCTTTTAATGCCTTTATACATTCTACATAGCCTTATTAACCTTTCATAAGTTTGAACTGAATTTAAACCACACTTGGATAAGTCTGTCAAGAATGTTCTTTTGGCCAAACACTTCCTAGGTGGGGTCTGCAAGACAAAAGCAGTTCCTCACAAGCTTCCACTGAGGAAGCTCTGAGCTTTGCAGTAACTCAAATGTATTTTTTTTATCTGCCCAACATCCACCAGCCCTAGGCAAGGACATTGTATGAGGTTCCTCAAATGTAAGTATCTTCTATTCTGAGCCTTTTGTCTAACACCAGATCCAAATCCACCTGTCCCACAAAATTTATATGAGGGTCGAATAACAAAAGGAACCTGTAATTTCAGGGTTCCCGGAAAAATTCTACTAGCTGTTTTTTAGTAGTCAAAGGGGGCTGTTTGATATCCAATAAATTTCTACTGAGATCTCCTTTTTAATCTTGGAGGGTTAAAATTTGCTTCTACCATTGTAGCCAATAAACTTGTGGAAAGTGGCAATAGGCCTATAATGGCCACAGCTGTATCACTCTTAAAATTATCTTAATTACAAAATATGTTAAGAATCGTGAGCCTTTAACTAGACTGCAAACTGCAGCCAATTGAACACTGGCAATTTTTATTGTAACTCTTAATTTTTCTTGCAATATTAGAGCATAACTACAACTTTGGAAGCAAATACCAATTTTAAACAATCTATTTTCTTTAAAATCAATGGCAAACACATTATTTTTACAGCACAAGATTTGTCTGCCAGTTTTTATGTTCAAATGTATGACAGTATAACTAATTGAAGAGACTTTATTTTAAATCCTATTCCCCACAAGTCCAATTTCTAGGATAAGATTTGCACAAAACACCATGTCAATTTAAAAGCATCTTAGAGGTGTGTATTTCCAGGGTTGTGTCATGCCACGTATTGTTTAAGATGGCTGCAGCCTTGAACTACCAGTTCTAAATTAACTGTTTGTTAATACTTTTTAAATCATGTCCAATGACTTATAGGCCAATACTCTATATAGTCAAGACATGCAAAATATACTTATACCTTTAAGATCAATTATAAATAAAAATAAAATGATTACATGAATCTCATAAACTTAAACCAAATAAATTCCTTTTTCTAGCTGTAATTTTGAGAGAATAAAAAGCACTTTGAACCAAAAACCACAATTGTAGAGATTTTTCTTTAGGAGAAACAACCATTAACCTATTTGTCCTAGACTTGGGGCTGCTAGCCCTTTTTTTATAAGCAGCTTTCTCTCTAACTATATTTGACTCGTAGCTGAGTGTGGGACACCTTAAATCAGCCACTGCTGTGTAAACTGTGGCTAGATTATGAAATAGACCGCCAGCAGATGAAATTTTTACCAAATTTTCTTTTTAACATAAAACAATTGCAGTCATTCACACAATGCCATGAATAGGACATAAGCATACATGTAGACATAGTGCACACCGAGGACAAACAATGATACACAGAAAGGGAAGTGTGCTTGTTATGCATCCAATTACAGCCATTTTCCTTCTCTCTTACTCTCATTTTTCAAACTTTCTTAAAGCAGCTCTTGGAGGCTGCAGACATATGCCTATTTTTAAACCCTTTTCTTTTCGCCTGAATCAGTTCTTAAAAGCTGTGGACAAATGCCTATAAAGTTCTTCCCCCATTTTCCACTGTCTTGTCCCTAAGCATTTTAGCATTGAATCTATGCTACTTTATTTAGTCTGTATCCTCTATCATCTATTTTGCTCACCATGCAGTATACCATCTTTTTCTATTTTCTGCAAAGTTTCGCGAGGACAGGGTTACCTCAGGAAATCTTGCGTCCAGCCCCACCATTCTGTTGCATTCTCTAGCTGCTTGCAGCTACTAAGAACCAGGTTCCTGGAACAGAAGCTGAGGGATGGATGGGGTAACGGCGAAAAGGACGAGGGTCAGGATGATAGTTTACCAATAGAGGCTCCAACTTTAATGGCTGTCAGACCATTTAACAGTTTGGGCAAGCCTCTCCCTCTAGACTCCGTGCTGAGTTCTGGGGAAGTCGTCTGGCGGTTCTTGGCTCCACTGCTCAGGCAGCTGGACGGCCCGGGTATTGATGTGATAGTCCTGAAAATGCTGTTGTTTTGGAATTTTGAAAAGTTGTGGGATGCTTTTTATGGGGTTGAATAGGTCATCCCATAAGAATATGGAAGGCATTGTTTCTGAGAGTGATTTCAACTGTGCAGACCTGGTCTAAGAGGTTTCAGTGAAGAAGAACTTTAGTATGTGGCATAGAGACTGTTTTGTGGCATTTTGATGAAGAATGTGGCTGCTTTTTTTCCATTCCTGAAGAGTCTACCTGAGGCTAAAACGAGATTTATATTAATTGAATTGAACTAAATCTCAAAAAAAGAAAGAAAAAGAAAAAGCTCAGCAGAAATTGTTCTCTGGTTTAGTCTTATGAAAAGCATCTTGATCAAGTTTAGCAAGTTTTGAAAGGAAAAGTACAAAATGTATGCTTCAAAGAACAAAGGAGAGCCAAGAAGTAGAATATAACCAAATCCTATTTTCCAGGAGATAAAAGACTAATGGAGTGGTGAACACCCAGCTAAACTTATTGTTTATGTGTTTGCAGTTGAACAAAGAATACTTATTTCATGTTAGGCATTATTACCTGGTTATTGTTTGTATTTTGATTTTTAACTTGGAATGAACTACAATCCAGAAATAGAGGATACATTTTGATCCAAATCTTGAGGCATAATGGTCATAAAAAGCTTAAATGCAGGTCCAGTAGTACATACCTTTAATCCCCAGAGACAGAGGCAAGAAGATGTCTTGAGTTCAAGGGTAGCCTGAAATATAGAAAGTTCCATTTGGAGAAAGGCTAAAGTCTCTGAATGGTGCTATATGCCTTTAATCTCAGCATATATATGACACAAAGCTATACATAGCTCTGAGTTACTGAACAGTTTATAGAGCAAGTTTCAGACCGTAAAGGCCTTACCAAGCTTAGGCAATGAAGGATGTAATAGAAAAAGTGGCCTGCCTGTATTCAAGCTTCAACAAGCATCAGAATTTGGCAGTTTTAACCATGTGGCTCTGGCTTTAGGGTCAAGAATAGAAGAGACTACTCAGACAATTGATGGTAATTAAACTCAGACAATTGAGCTAAAAATTAAGTTGTGATAAAAGAAGAGACCAATATCATTGAAGTGAAATCCCCTTAAAGTGTTTTCTGAGAGCACAAAGAAGCTGTGTTCTAGATATAGCCTAGGGTGTACCTTGTATGCAGCTTGCTTGGATGATGTGTAAGAATCACCAAGGTTGTACTGTCTTTGAAGTCATGAAGGGGTCATGGAGTGTTGCTGAGGTTATCACTGTGAGATGACAAAGAAGGCCATTGGTGAAGGTGCATCTCAGTTATAGTTGATGGCCCAGGACTGAAGGGGTCATGCAAAGAAGTTGAGACTTGGCACCATGAAAGGATCCTGTGAGAAGGTATTGTTGAAGTCTAGTTGCAGCAGAAGACCCCAGCATACTGGAGACTTCCATTGGATGTTCACCAAGAATAGCAGCAACAATTGAGTGCCCTTAACCAGATCCTGAAGTGCTAAAAAGCACAGAGCTGGAGATGCAACCCATGACCTTTGGAAGACCCAAGAAGATCACAAATCATGTATATCTCTAACACATTTGAACAAAATCATGAAAATTTTATGGTACCTTGGATACCCTCAATATGTTAGTGATGTCCAAGACCTGGAATACCTTCTGATAAAATATGCAGCCAATAAAGATGAAGAGTTGTATATATAAAGAACCCCTTTACTTCAGAGAAGGAAATACAGAGTTTGGAGTTGTACCAGCTGGGTTTTGGTCATGCTTTGGTCCAATATTTTTCCCTATGTCATTTTGGAATGGTAATTGTAGGGAATATGAGCAGGCCTGTGTACCTGTGTAGGGATGGAGAGTACCCATGTACTTTTCGAGGAAGGCTGCCCAGCTAGGGGGGAAGGTCCTTGCCCAGAATATGGGGCCATTCTGGCGTGGGCCCCATGTACCTGTAGAGGCAGTCCAGCCAAGCAGGGAATTCCTGGGTCCTTTCTGGTGGCTGGAGATGCTGAGGCCTGCTCCATTTCTCCAACATGTTGGGTTTAGAGAAGGAGAGGCAGCCCCTGGTTTTAAAAGTTTATTATAGATAATTAGAAAAAAGAAAAAGATAGAGAAGAGAGAAAGAAATGATAGAGGAGTGAGAGCTGGCTATGACCTCGTGAAAAGAAGGGGGAAGAATGGGGAGAAAGGGGGAAAACAAAACTAAGCTAAACTAAACTGAAAAAACAGTTGTGAGTTATGTTCTATATGCTCAGTACCCCATTCCCCAAGGCCCATGTCTGCCTCCATCCTGGAGGCCTGTTGCCACCTGGGACAATCAGGTGGGATTGCTATGCTTCAATCCCCTGCCTGCTGGATCCCCTGGCAATCCCAGCATCTGTGAGGTCTGCTGTGTCCTCTCTGGGCTCTATCTTCCAGTGAACACCTCTATCTGCAATCCCCGACAGCTGCAGACATCTGGGACCATCAAGTGAGATTCCTTCCCAAATTCTCTGCCTGCAGTTTCTCTCATGAAAACCATCAGAACTGAAGACTACTCCCACCCTGTTCCCTCTGCGCTCAACTCCTTGTGTCACACCTATGCCTAATTTTAGTGTTTTTAAATGCATTACATCCCAACCTCAGTTTCCCCTACCTCTACTTCACCTAGTCTCCCTGCAACCACCATCCTTGTTCCCCAGATCCACTCTAGTGAGAAGTGGAGCTTCGGTTTCTTTAGAAAACACAGAGACATCATAAAATTACATTCTTTTTAAATTTCTGGTGTGAGATATGAGGCTGTTTTAGATTGTTCATAGCAGCTGACTGATCATGTTCTAGTAAATATATAATAGTTTCCCTGATTGGGTGATGTTTTGAATTCCGGGGACAGCTTAGATGTTATATAAAAGCTAGGGACTGAGAGGTGGGTTTGGTGGTTGTTGGTTATTCTTGTGGGTTGTTGGGGGGGAATTTCTGGATGTTTTGGGTTATGGCTTATTAAGCAGTCATGTTCAAGAAGAAACAACAACAATAAATTAGATATCCTCATGGCACATGTGTGTAATTTCAAAATATGTAGGAGCTAGAACACTAGAGTATTTTATTGCTATTACAAATAGAGTCTCTGATAAAATGAGAAGTCTACCTATGTATAAACTCTGTTCTTTTCCTAATAACACATTTCTTAGTTACTATAAATAAATCAGAATAGTTGGCATTTGTGAGGTGATTTCTTCAATAAAGAACACAGATATTATATGGATGCAATAATGTGCCAGGTAGCTCTATAATTAAGAACATTTGATTCTCTTGCAGATGACCTGGTTTTAGTGCCCAGCACTCACATATTGGCTCAAAACCACCTAAATCACCAATTCTAAGATATTTTATGCCCACTTCTGGCTTCCTCTGGCACTATATTCGTGTAGTACACATACACTGATACACACAAAATAAAAAGAATGTAGTTTAAAGGTATTTGTAAATAGTTTTCATTTTTTATTTTTTAAATATATTTGTTGAGAATTTCATACATGTTTATTCAGTGAAATAAGATCATGATGTTCATCTTTTTCTTATCTAATTCTTTCAATTTTTCCCCAAACAAATGCCTCCCAACTTTTTATCCTATTATATTTTAATAACCTGATAAATCGGATTAGTGCCGTTTGTATGTGCATGGATATAGGACAATGCATCTTAGGCAATTTATCATTGGTCAGTATCCAAAAGAAGGATTCTAAATTCTCCACTGCCATCAGCTTCCATGAACTCTTCTCAGGTGTGGCCTTGGTAGATCCTCCCAATCTCAGTGCTAGCATTTTCATTTTGTACAGGTCTGACTCAGTAGCCATAGCTTCTGTGCATTTGTGAGTATACCAACTCCATCATGTACAGAAGACAGGATTCCACTGCATGCTGGTCCTTACAATTTTTTCTATAATGGAAGATACTTGCAATATAAACAATAAAAAAGAAAGGTGGATTCACACACTACATGAAGTGCCTGATAACATCTACCAATACATTGTGTAACAGACAAACATCAAATAGGAAAGTATGGAAAAATATGAGCATGAATTTAACATATACACAAACTGTAAAATAATAATAGGCATTATGGTTGCTCTAATGGTTCAATATATACTTGGGAGATTATAGATTTTTCCTGTAAAGGAATACAGAAACTAGGCTTAATTATCTCCTAGAGAAGTAAGTGATGCATATACTTTTTAATAAACAGCAAATGGCATTGTCTTCCTACTTCCAACAATACCTTTGCCCACATCTGTACTAGTAACATAAGAAATATGGATGAGTGTGATCCAGCTACCTGTATCACAAATAGTCAATAGGTTCCTTACCTTATTAAAAAACAAGGCTTATAGTAAAGAAAGTTGAGCATTCATTATTTGACATTGATGATTTTTGTAAAAACAAAATAAATTTTACATTTGCCAAGTATCACCAAAAAACCTACATAATAAGAATTCCCAAACACTGTTGAGTTTTCAATTAAAACAGTGTTCAAAATTATTTATTTTAGAGATGTTTCAGATTTCTGAAAATTTATATGTTGTTCTTATTACCTTTTGACCCATGTGCCATTTCCCCCTTGTGATAGTTTGATGAAAATGGTCCCCAGAGGCTTGTGTATTTGAGACGTTTGTTATTGGTTAGTGGAACTATTGTGGAGGGATTAGGAACTTTAAATTTGTCAGAGGTTATTGTGTCATTGGGAGTTGGCTATGAAGTTACAAAAACCATTTCCAGTTCCAGTGTCTGTCTTTCTGCCTTTGGATCAGTATGTGAATCAGTCTGATGCTCTTCTAATATCACGCCTCTCTCGTACATGCCATTATAACTAGGGAGAAACTTTCTAAAACTGTAAATAAGCACTTTCTTTTATAAACTTTTCCTTAGTTGTGGTCTCTCTTCACAACAATATAACACCACTATTGTTTTCTTGTATTTGTATAGTACATTTGTTCTGATTGAACCAATATTTGTTAATAACCATTTGCTAAATCTTGCATTGTTTTTCATCTTGCATTCTACAGAATTCTTTGCATTTTTTGTTTTTGTTTTACTGTTTATCGTTTTA
This sequence comes from Apodemus sylvaticus, assembly GCF_947179515.1. NCBI lineage: Eukaryota > Metazoa > Chordata > Mammalia > Rodentia > Muridae > Apodemus > Apodemus sylvaticus. The sequence goes on along the minus strand of NC_067476.1, from coordinate 16,056,862 downwards.
TCTGTTTTGGCAGATATTATATAGTAATATTAACCCACAGTTACAGCATCACATACAATGCATTTTCATCCTTAAAATTCATTTTGCTCAATATATTTATGCCTCTCTCTACTCTAAGGTATTAGAGACCACTCCTTATTTGTAGTAGCTTTATTATTTAGCAGTTTTTGGATACTATATAGCGAAACCTACAACTTTTAAAATGGCTTCTATTAAGCTATCTTGCTGACAAACTTAGCAGACACTGGTTAAACAGATCTTACATAGTCTCTCTAGTCCATAACTATCTGACAGTACAGTTTACAAGATCTCCTGCATTTAACCTCTACATACACATAGAGGAATGCTCATAGTATCATTGTTTAAAGAAAAAAAATTAGCCACTATGTCTTATTTACACTTCTATTGTTATGTTAAAACACTGATCAAATCTTCTTGTAAAAGATAGTTACTTTGTGGTTTCCATTTTCAGACATGTAAACTTCATGACCATCATTTTGGGAAGCACAAAGGCAGGCAGGTACAGCAATGGAGCAGCAGCAGAGAAATTATCTACCTGATTCACAAGCGAGAAACTTAGAACAACACTGGAAATGGTGTAGAATTTTGAAAACTCGAAGCACACCCGCACATGACTGACCTCCTTGAACATGGCCACACCTCCTAATGCTTCCTCAACAGTTACAGCAACAATGGACCAAATATATAATAAACATATGATGCTTAAAGATATGAGCCTATAAAAGTCATGCTCATTCAACCCACCATGAAAGCAAAAAATAGTATTTTTGTCTGCAGTGGAGTTTGCATATATGGAGAATTTCTTTCAGAGTAAAGGGCACACAAAAGAGCAAAGTATAAGAAGAATAAATAAAACCATTTCTCTCATAATTCAAAACAAAACACTAGACTAAGTAAGTTTGAACAATCTATAACCCATGTAGAATTGTTACAGCTCTAAGGAAAATATTGAAAATAGTCAACATACTGGTTAACTTCAAGAGATAACATGATACTACTGAGGAGGGACAAATGGAGTAACAAAAACACTGACAGTTTTCTACAATTTAAATGTAGAAATTAATGAGTATTTTGTTTAATCTTATCATTAAAATGTTTTAGGTATATGACATATACCTTATAGCTCATATATTTGAATATTGGCTCATAGTTGGTGGAACTCATACAATTGTATAATAAATCACCCATATCTAACACTTGTATAGAAATGCACATTGTTTTTAATGTTCTATATAAACTGTAATAACTGCATAAAATATTGCTTATTTTAAAAATAATAAATGGTAGAATTTTAACACAGTTGCTGAGATGCACACACATTTGCTGAAGTTCTGCTAAATGCTAGATGAGCAGCCTTTAAGGAGGCATTAAACTCTCCTCTGCTACTTTGTCTACATATCTGTAATACCATCAACTACTATCAATTGAATTAAATCCCTGTGCTTTCACAGAGAATGATTCTCATGGACCAAAGCTGAAATCACTTCAAGAGATGTGACCTTTTTGTAGTTGAGCAAGGAGCTGTCTTTCTTCTTTTTATAAGATATATTTGGATTAAACTGCTCTTCAGACTTCCTTGAACTTTATTGGAGACTGATATTTCCTGGTGTCCATCTAGCCATTCATCATCACCCACTCAGAAAAGCAGAGTCTCCTTAGACTCTGAACATAACCACAGTACCCACTTCCTGTAGGCTCATGTCAAACTCTCAATACTCCAACTTACCAGGACATTCATGCTCCACATATACTTTCTTTGATGAGGACATTAGGAAAACATCATATCATACCCAATAAAATTCTGCCACATTTGAGTGTCAATCACAAAAATAAAAAATAAATATAAAGGACAAAAAAGATGGCTCAGCAATTAAGAATATTGACTTATCATTCATGGGCTCAAGATTTTATTTCCTTCCTCCAAATAATAGCTCACAACCATCTGTAATCACAGTCCCTGAGGATCTGAGACCCTCTTCTGACTTATTTCAGGCAATAAGCACATATACAATACACAGACATACATGTGGGCATTGTACCAATACATTAAACTAACTGAGTAAATGTGATCAGAGTTACTGCTAAAATATCAGAATATATTATAATATGAAAGATAAAAATAAATCATAAATCTAAGAGAAGAAATAGTTCTATCATTTTTAGAGAAGAAAAGCTACAAACTTGGATAATAATGAATACTTTATAATGACAATATAAACAAGTAAAATATTTGTAAGACAAAGAAAAAATGAATGAGTTTTTGAGCAACCTTCTTAAGATGCTGAATATCATTAAGATAGTAAAACATACAAGAAAATTGTACAAGAAGTAAGTGAAGGAAAGAGAGCCATGAAATTTCCCTGACAGAAGAAAAGATGAATGCAGAAAAGGAGAAGGAAGTAGGGATGCTAACAAGGAAGACCATGCCCATCACTGTGAACAAATTATCCTGCTGAGGATATTTCTCAGTGCTCCTTTCATATCTCGATTCCTCAGACTATAAATAAAGGGATTCAACATGGGTGTGACTGCAGTGTACATCATAGCCACAATGGCATCCTTGTCATTAGTGTTATTAGATGAGGGGACAAAATATAGTCCAATGATGGATCCATAGTACAAGGAAACCACACAGAGGTGAGAGCCACATGTAGAAAAGGCTTTGCAGATTCCATTGATCGAGGGAGTTTTCAGAATGGTGACTCCAATGTGGCCATAAGAGACCAGAATGCATATGAATGGCAGGGTAATGATCACATTACCTAAAACAAGGATAGCCAGCTTATTGATGGTGGTGTCTGAACTGGACAGCTTTACCATGGTAGAGAGGTCACAGAAGTAGTGGGGGACAATATTGTCTCTAAAGCGACATAATTGGGTCAAGAGAAGTGTGTGAACAAGGGAATTGCCAGTAGATAAAGCCCAGGATACTACTACTAGAAGAACACAGAGTTTCTCACTCATAATTTGTGAATAGTGCAGAGGGTAGCAGATGGCCACATACCTGTCATAGGCCATTGATGTCAGAAGAAAGCTCTCAAGATCAACAAAAAATGAAAAGAAATATACCTGGGTAATGCAGCCAGCATATGAGATGGACTGACTTTGTGTCAGCATATTCATGACCATTTTTGGAGATGCAACTGATGAGAAAGAGATGTCTGTGAAGGCCAAGTGGCTGAGAAAGAAGTACATGGGGGTGTGGAGGTGAGAGTCCAGCCTGATGAGCAGGATGATGAGCAGGTTCCCCAGCACAGTTGTCAGGTACATGGTCAGGAAGAGGGCAGAGTACAGGCCTTGGTCCTCTGCTCTAATGGGGAGCCCCATGAGGATGAACTCAGACACAGTGCTCTCATTCCTTCTCCTCATGCTCTTCCTCTTCTGCTTTGAGTAGATAGAAGGAATGAGGAAGATAAGTGAATTTAACTATTACATTGTAGAAACATTTTGTAAATCATGAGTACTGAAAATAACATTAGTGCAAACCACTTAGTATACCTGTTTTAACTTCAATATAGAGATTTGTCAGAGTAATATACTAGTGATTATTAGCAAGGGTTATAACTTGGAAACAACAGAATGTGTTTTAGAGGGAAATAATGAACCATCAGAACAATTATCAGATGATAATTGTTACAGATCAAGATTCCTGGATTTTAGCGAGAGAATATTAATTTAAGGAATTAGTATATAAAGTGAGATGAGCTAATAGAAAATTCAACAACATTTCAATGATTTTGTTTTTTAAGCTTTCTTGAATGAACCTGCCGAATGTTTTTTTTTTCCATAAATTAAATCCAGATAGTGGAACCCATGGAGATACCAGGGTCTGAGGAGTTACTGAAAGCAGGATTGCAGATGTTCAAACCATTAAGAACATGAGTCTATGCCAATAACATAAAACACCAATACCAACTTGCAAGGAGCTATGAGTTCTTACCATAATATCAGCCAAAGAAATACCTTGTGTCTTTCTCGCAGAAGAAAATGTCACATTTTACTCTTAACCTGGGTTTTTAAGCCAATGACTGTTATCTATGCATTTACAGCATTTTTTCTGTTACTAAACTGGCATTCCTCTCTTTTTCTTTCACTCGTGCCCTGCCCATGTGAGCAACCATAAAACAACAGAACCTGGAACATGATAAAATTAGAGTTGATATCCAAGCAGCTGAAACAGCTCTGTGGTAATATTCTATTTGAAGAATTGTTTAGTGGTCCATGCGTTCCTGTGACTGGCAGCAATCTATCTGCTTCTTCACTTTTTCCAGGCTTAAACTAGAGTTAATGTATGAATTCTCCCAACTTAGTGAAGACCATTTTAAAAGTGCCTATGCTTCATCTGCCTCAATGTGTAAAAAGAAAATTCAGTTAAGGTGACATTGCATGGAATAAATTTACTACATTTTTTACTTAATTTTGTGTTAGTAGTAACTATCACAATGAAAATGCTAATTATCTATCTGTGCATAATAGACTGTACATGGGTAGACTGTAATATTTTTACATTTTGAGCAGAATTTCAATAAGCATTTATTTTTCTTATGTAATTTTAGATACTATATATAATAGATACAAAAAAGAGTTTAAATAAATAATCCTCCATAGTTTTGCAAAAATGTCAAGTTACGTGAATCCAAGGTGATGAAAAAGTTGATATATGTTCTACAAAATGTCTTTATAGGAAGAGGTTACATAAGAATATTATAAATATGGGTTTCTAACTAAGTGTTTGGAAGTACATTGCTAGGGGCTTTGAACAACAAGGAAAATCCAAGACAATAACCAGTCATAGAAATGTAAATGTTAGAGAATATATGAGAAGCAGACAGATAATCATGTTTAATTTGGTATGACAAAACGTTTTCATCTGTTTAAGAACAGTAGCACTCCCATACAAAAAATAAATTAGGTAATGAAAACTAGGAAATGGAAGACTGGCTGCAAATTAGTAGAATGGAGAAGCCAAGAATACTAGCTGAAATATCAACATCAGGAATAATTATGGAAAAATCACAGAGATTTAGGTAGAAGTTGGAATAAAACACAATGGCTGTTGTGTTTACATTAAAAGTGAGCAGAACATATTATTTTCCTACTTTTTTAAAAAAATGGATAAGTTTAAAAAATATTCTATGGAGCATTTTGAGGGGGTAAATCCTTTTATCTCAAAGCTTAGGCAGGTTCTTAGTGCAAGAAAAATTACTACATAGCAAAATGTATGGTAGTTCATGGTTTGATCACTGAGATGGGAAATGCATGCCGAACAGAGAGACAGAGAATAAGACAGACACAGAGTCACAGAGGGAGACCCAAACATATGCAGTGATACAGAAAAATTTAAAATCTATGCCTGCTCTGACAAGCAAATTACAGATAACTTGAGGGGGGGGGAAGGATGGAAAAGATTTTGCATTTCTCTCTAAGAAGAAACAGCTGGATCACCTGAAGCAGTCATTCATCCATCATGACAAGCAAGAGTAATAAATTCAGAATCAGATATGATCAATATGTGGACATATACATGCGTACATATAATAGGAAGTCCATATGAGTTCTAATATTGAAAATCATATAGAGGACCTAGGGTATACTCTCTGTCCCCAGATCCAAATTAGAGGCTTAGAGAATAAAATTGCTTCATTGTCATTGACGCCCTTAGGGAAAGAACTTTCACAAGCAGCCATGGAAGTCCTTTTACCCTTGAGAACTAACAGTAGCAACCATAACAAGATTCTTCATCATTTTGTCCTGTTTAAATCATGACCCCATGAGAAAGCAAAGATTCCTTGTTCAAAGTACCCAAAAATGTTACAGAAAAAAAACTTTGTCAACCTAAAGATAGAGATGGCCATAAATGTAACAGAAATCTATAGAATACCAAATAGATTGGACCACAGAAAACCTCTCATCACATAATAATTAAAACACCAGATATACAGAACAAAGAAAAATATTAAAAGTGTAAGAGAAAAAGCCCAAGTAAAATATAAAATGGACATATAAGAATTACACCAGACTTCTCAAGCCAGAAGAGCCTGGACAGACGTCATGAAGAATCTACAAGAGCACATATGCCAACCCAGGCTACTCCCTCTAAAACTCTCAATCATCAAAGATGGAGAAAAGAAAATATTCCATGACAAAACCAAATTTAAACAATATCTATTTACCAATCTAGCCCTAAAGAGGACTCTAGAAGGAAAACTCTAACACAAGGAAGGTATCTGCACCAAGAAAAATGCAAGTTATTAATCATGTAACAACAAAATCAAAATGAGAGGATCACATACACGTAATGCCACCTACCACAACAGGAACTAACAATCTAGTCTCTAGTATTTCTCAATATTCAAGGACTTAATTCACCAGTAAACAACAACATATGTAAACAGACTGGATATGCAAACAGGATCTAGTATTTTGCTGCCTACAAGAAACACTCCTCAATGACAAAGACACAGACTACCTCAGAGTTAAAAGCTGGAGAAAAGTCTTCCAAGAAAATGTCCCAAAAAACAAGTGGGAGTTGCCATCTTAATATCCAATAAAATAGACTTTCAACCAAAAGTTATCAAGATGAGGAAGGATAATTCATATTTATCAAAGGAAAAAATCCACCAAGAGAGAGTCTCAATTATGAAAACCTATGCCCTAAATGCATGGGCACCCACATTCACAAAAGAAATTTTACTAAGGCAAAAGACACACTTTGAACTCCACACAATAATTGTAGGAGACTTCAACATGCCACTGTCACCAATGGACAGGCCATTGAAATAGAAACTCAACAGAGACACAGTGAAACTATGAACCAAATCGATGAAGTTTATAAACCAAAAGGATTTAGCAGATATAAAACAAAAGAATATATCTTCTGCTCAGCACCTCATTGTATCTTCTCCAAAACTGATCAGATAAGTGGTCACAATACAAGCCTCAACAGATACAGAAGACTAAAATAATCCTGTGCATCCTACCATGCACTTAGGCTAGACTTCAATAAGAAAAACAACAGAAAGCCCACATACATATGGAAGCTGAGAAACTCTCTACTCAAAGATAACTTGAGCAGAGAAGAAATAAAGAATTTAAAGACTTTTTAGAATTTAGTGAAAATGAAGGTCCAACATACCCAAACTTATGGTACATAAAGAGAGCAGTGATAAGAGGAAAACTCATGGTTCTAAATGCCTCGTTAAAGACATTTGAGCAGCTTAACAGAACATCTGAAAGCTATAGAAAAAAAAAGATTTGAATACACACAATAGGGGTGGATTGCAAGAAATAATCAAATTCATGGCTGAAATCAACCAAGTAGAAACAAAGAGAATAATACAAAAAAATTCCCCAAAACCAATAGCAGGTTCTTTGAGAAAATCAGCAAGATAGAAAAGCCCGTAGACAAACTAACTAAAGGGCACAGAGACAGTATCCAATTTAACAAAATCAGAAATGAAAAAGGAGACAAAATAATAGAAACTGTGGAAATTAAAAAAATCATTAGATTCTACTTCAAAAGCCTATATTAAACACAATTGGAAATCTAGATGACATAGATGATTTTCTCAGTGTACCAAAGTTAAATTATGAGAGATAAACCATATAAAGAGCACATATCCTCTAAGGAAATAGAAATAATTAAAAATCTCCCACCAACAACAATATAAATAAATATAGTGTAAAATTCTACCAGAACGTTGAAGAAGAGCTAATGTTAACACTCCTTAAACTATTCCATCAAATAAAAATAGGAGGAAAACTACCTAATTCATTCTCTGATGCAACAATTACCCCGATTTCTAAACCAAGAGATCCAACAAAGAAAGGGAACTTCAGAACAGTTTCACTTATGAATATTAATGCAAAAAATACTCAATTAAATTGCTGAAAAACAAATACAAGAGCACTTCGAAACAGTCATTTTCTGTAATCAAGTCGGCTTCATTCCAGAGATGTAAGGTTGTTTCAATATATGAAAATCCAGTTGTTTCAATATATGAAAATCCAATATACATCAATATACGTAATCCACTATATAAACATACTCAAAGAAAAATGACATATGATCACCTCTTAGGTGCTCAAAAAACATCAGACAAAACACAATACCCCTTCATGTCAAAAGTGTTTGAGAGATCAAGAATTCAAGGTCAATACCTAAACATAATAAAAGCAGCATACAGCAAACTAATGGACAGTATCAAATTTAATGGAGAGGCACTTGAAGCAATCCCACTAAAATCAGGGATGAGAAAAGGATGCCCACACTCCCCATTCCTATTCCATATAGTTCTCGAAGTTCTAGCTAGAACAATAAGAAAACAAAAGAACAATGTGGGGATTCAAATTGGCAAAGAGGAAATCAAGGTATCATTATTCACAGGTGATATGATAATATACATAAGCAACACCAAAAATTATGCCAGAGAACTTCTACAGATAATAAACAACTTCAGCAAAATGGCTGGATATAAAATTAATTCAAACAAATAGGAGACTTCCTATACTCAAAGGATACATATGCTGAGAAAGAAATTGGGGTGATGAAACCCTTCACAATAGCCACAAACAATATAAAGTATCTTGGTGTGACCCTAAACAAACAAGTGAAAGATCTGTATGACAAGAATTCAGAAGTTGTAAAGATATTCCATGCCAGTGGATTGGCAGGATTAATATATGAAAAATGGCCATCTTGCTAAAAGCAATATACAGATTCAATGCAATCCCCATCAAAATTCCAACTCAATTCCTCATAGAGTTAGAAAAGGCAATTCTCAGATTCATCTGGAATAATAAAAACCCAGGATAGCTAAAAACTATTCTCAACAATGAAAGATCTTCTGGGGGAATCAGTATCCCAGACCTCAAGCAGTAATACAGAGCAATAATGTTAAAAAACTGCATGGTATTGGTTCAGTGACAGGCAATGGAATAGAATTGAAGACCCAGAAATGAAACCTAACACCAATGATCACTTGATATTTGAAAAAAGAGCTAAATCCGACCACCTTTTTAACAAATGGTGCTAGTTCAACTGGTGGTTAATATGCAGATGAATGCAAATTGATCCGTTCTTATCTCCTTGTACAAAGCTGAAGTACAAATGGATCAAGGACCTCCACATAAAACCAAACACACTGAAACTAACAGAAATGAAAGAAGAGCCTTGAACACATGGGCACAGGGGAAATTTTCCTGAACATAACACCAATAACTATCAAGTATTGACAAATGGGACCCCATAAAATTACAAAGTTTTTGTAAGGCAAAGGCCACTGCCAATAGAAAAAAATGGCAACCAACAAATGGGGAGTATATCATTACCAATTCTACATCCAAGAGAGGGCTAATATCCAATATATACAAAGAACTCAAAACTTAGACTCTAGAGAAACAAATTACCCTATTAAAAATTTTGGCACAGAGATAAACAAAGAATTTTTAACTGAGGAATATTGAATGGCTGAGAAGCAACTAAAGAAATGTTCAACATCCTTAGTCATCATGGAAATGCAAATCAAAACTTCCTTGAGCTCACACCAGTAAGAATGGCTAAGATAAAAAAAAAAAAAAAAAAAAAAAAAAACCTCAGGAAACAGGAGGAGCAGGCAAGGTTGTGGAGGAAAAGGTACAGTCCTCCACTGCTGGTGGGATTGCAAAAGCTATTAGAACCACTCTGGAAATCATTTTGGTGGTTCCTTAGAAAATTGGGCATAATACTACTGGAGAACCCTGATATACCACCTCTGGGTTTATTCCCAGAGGATTCTCCAGCACGTAATAAGGGCACATGCTCCACTGTGTTCATAATAGCCAGAAGCTGGAAAGAACCCAGATGTCCCTCAACAGAGAAATGGATATAGAAAATATTGTACATTTATACAATGGAATACTACTCAGCTATTAAAAACAATGAATTCATGAAAATTTTAGACAAATGGATGGAACTAGAAAATATCATCCTGAGAGAGGTGAACCAATCCCAAAAGAACACACATAGTATGCACTCACTGATAAATGGATATTAACCCAGAAGCCTGGAATACCCAAGATACAATTCACAGATCAAATAAAGCTCAAAAAGAAGGAAGAACAAAGTATGGAAACTCTGGTACTTCTTAGGAGGGGGAGCTAAATACCCACAAGAGAAGACACAGAGACAAAGTGTGGAGCAGAGTCTGATGGAAAGACCATCCTGAGACTGCCCCTCCTAAGGATCCATTCCATATACAGTAAAAAATCCAGACACTATTGTGGATGCCAACAAATGTTTGCTGACTGGAGCCTAATATAGGTGTCACCTGTTGCTGAAGGCTTTTACATCGGGCACAGAAGGAACAATACTATTATCCACCCAGTATCCCCAGAGTTCCCAGGGACTAAACCATCAACCAAATTGTACACATGGAGGAACCCATGGCTCCAGAAGCATATGCAGCTGAGGATGGCCTTGTTGGACATCAAAGTGGAGAGAAGCCATTGGTCCTAAGAATGCTAGATGCCCCAGTATAGGGGAATGCCAGGGCAGGGAAGTGGGAGTGGGTGGATTGGTGAGCAGGAGGGGATGGGTTAGGGGATTTGGGGGAGGGTAACTAGGAAAGGGGACATTTGTAATGTAAATAAAGAATATATCTAATAAAAAAGAGAATCAAAGAGTAGAATATGTAAAGGTCAGGGATCAACATATTTACTTACAGGATCAGTATTTCAGGATTTTTTTAAAAAGGAAGTTAGCTGTCAGTGGTACTGAGTGTCTTGCAAGTTTACTCGTTAGAGGTATGGATGAGCAGCTGATAGAATGCACAACTTGATTGTTTCCATTCTGACATACAGTAGCAGGTATGTGGAAAGTTGTATTCAACCTTCTATGAACCAATTTCTTTGTGCTTGTGTGTGTGTGTGTGTTAGTGTATATGTGTGTATGTGTGTGTGTATGTGTGTTTGTGTAACTCTCTGATGAGTTCATGTACATCGATGCAGGTACCTGCAGAGGGCAGGGATGATGGCTCCTTTGGAACTTGGAATACTGGCTTTTATGAACCCTTTGAAATCAGTGCTGTGAACCACACAACCCAGGTTCTTTTCAACAGCAATATGTGCTCTAAATGTCTGAACCATTTCTCCAACACCAAACCTATTTATTTTCCTCATCTTGAGTTGGAGTTTCTCTTATGTTCATTGTTTGGAGGGATCTCAAATCCTAGGTAACTAACTTAAGATATGTACTATGACTCAATTTACATTTGAAACAATTTTCCAGGGACCATGTATGAAAAGCACCACTCTAAGTTACATTAGATATGTAATGCAAGGAAGTGCTTAAACAGTGGGACTTAGTAATTTAGTACTATTTTAAGCCAAACTAAGACAAGTAAATGTGAAGTGTTGAAAAAATTAAAAAGGTAAAGGGAGACATAACAATAGACACTGAAGAAATTCAAAAAAATCATTGGGTCTTCTTTTAAAAGCCTGTGCTACAAAAATAAAAAAAAATCTTATTGAAATGCACAATTTTCTAAACAGAGACCACTAACCAAAGTTAAATCCAGATTTGGAAAACTATTTAAGCACTGAATAAAATCCTAAGGAAATAAGAGCAGTATCAAAAGTCTCCTAACCAAAAAAAGTGCAGGGCCAGATGGTTTTAGTATGGAGGTCTACCAGACTATTAAAGTATTGCTAGACATTAAGATTTCTATCAAAGAACCTCTACAGCTGAAAAACTCCTTCAGTAACCTGGCTTGATTCAAATTTTATTCAAGAATATTAGTAGCCCTTCTACACAAACATGATAAATGGGTTCAGAAAGAAATTAGAGCAACAGCACCTTTTAAGATACACATGAATAATATAAAATGTCTTTATGTAACTAACCATAACTAACCATGTAACTAAAAGAATCATATGATAAGAACTTCAAGTTGCTGAAGAAGGAAATTGAGAAAGAAATCAGAAGATGGATAGATGTTGCATGCTCATGGATTTGTAGGATCAACACATCATACCAAAAGCAATTTATGGATTCAATTCAATTCCCATTAAAATTCTAATACAATACTTTATAGACATTGACAAAGCAATTTTCAACTTTATAGCTAAAACAACCATGAACAATATAAAAACCTTACAGAGATATCACCATTCCTGACTCAGGTTGTATTGCAAAACAATAGTAATGAAAACTGCATGGTACTGCTATAGTAACAGATTAATGAATGGAATGAAATTGAAGACCTCAAAATAAACCCACATGCATATGGATTCCTGAAGTTGACAAAGAAGGCAAATGAAACATACAATGGAAAAGAAAGCATCTTCTACAAATGGGATTGATCTAAATGGATGCCTGAATGTATAGAAATGCAAATGGATTCATATTTATCACCCTGCACTGTACTGAAGTCCAATTGCATCACAGACCGCAACCTAAAACAGGATACACTAAATCTGATAAAAACCTAAAGTGGAGAATTGCCTTGAACTCCTTGGTACAAGCTAATGTTTAAGGTTCTAAGATCATCACTTGATAAATGGAATCTCTTGAAACTGAAAAGCTACTATAAGGCAAAGGACAGTGTCAATAGGACAAAAAGGCAGCTTACAAAATCAGAAAGGACCTTCAACAACCCTACATATGCCAGAGGGCTAATATCTAAAACATATAAAGAACTCAAGAAGCTTGACACCAATAAGCCAAATAACACAGTTGAAAATTGGAGTAAAGACCTAAACAGAAAATTCTCAACAGAGGAATATCCTATGGACTAAATGCCCTTAAAGAAATGTTGAAAGCCATTAGGAAAATGCAAGTGAAAAAAACCTCTAGATTCCATTCAATCTTGCACCAGTCAGAATGTCTAAATTCAAAAACACAAATGATAGCATATGCTGTCAAGGATGTAGAGCAAGAGGAATACTCCCACATTGGTAGCTGATTTGCAAACTTGTACAACAATTGATTTCCATTTGAGGAAATCAATTTGCTGATTTCTCAGAAAACAGATTAATACCACCTCATGTCCCAGCTATACCACTTGTGGTGGTTTGAATATCCTTGGGACAGGGAATAGCACTATTAGGAATTTTGACCTTATTGAAGCAGGTAAGGTCTTGTTTGAGAAGCGTGTTACCTTGGGGGTGAGCTTTGTGAGATTCCTCCTAGCTGCCTGAGAAAGATAGTCTTCTCTTTGTTTTTGGCTGAAATTATAGAAGTCTCACCATCTCCAGGATCATGCCTGCCTCAATGCTGCCATGATTTCTGCAAGATGATAATGGAATGAACCTATGAACCTGTCCCTTAGCCCCAAATAAATGTTGTCTTTTATAAGAGTTGCCTTGATCATGGTGTCTGTGGTAGTTTGAATATGCTTGGTCTAGGGAATGGCATTATTTGTAGGTATAGTCTTGTTGGAGTAAGTGTGACATGGTTTGAGGAAGCGTGTCACCGTGTGTATGTGCTTTAAGACTCTCATCCTAGCTGCCTGCAAGTCAGTCTTCTAGAGGCCTTCACATGAAGATGTAGAACTATCTGTACCTCTAGCCTCAAGTGTACTTCAATGCTGCAATGGTCCCACCCTGATGATAATGGACTGAAATTGTAATCCAGCCCCAATTAAATGTTGTCCTTTTAAAGAGTTGCTCAGTCATGATGTCTGTTCACAGTGGTAAAACTAAAAGTGAGACAAATTGGTCCCAAGAATGTAGTATTTCAGTGATAGTTTTGTTTGGAAGAACCTGAATTTTGGGACTTTAAATTTGGAAAGTAATGCAATGGTTTAAGTAGGCTATATTAATAGGAATATAGAATACTTTGTTTCAGAGGGTGATTTGAACTGTGGAAGCCTGCCTATCAATGTTACAGTAAATAATTTTAATATGTGGCCAAAAGATTGTTGTGATATTTTGATGAAGAATGTGGCTGCTTTTTCCCATTGTCAGAACAGTTTAATTGAGTCTACCATAAAGTTATTTATATTAATTGCATCAACAAAGTTCTCAAAAGATTCCAGAAGAGATTATGTTCTATTCTTATGAAGAGCATTTAAATGAAATGTAGCAAGCTGAGGAAGGAAAAATATGTAATGCATGATTCAAGTAATAAAGGGTCACCAGCAAGTAAAGTGGAGCTGAATCCTATGTTCAAAGAGATAAACAAATTAAGGGAGTGGTGACTTTGGATCAAGATCCCTCCCAGCTAAGTTTAGGTCCAAGCATGGTGGTATACATCTTTAATTTCAGGAGACAGAGCCAAGTAGATGTCTGAGTTCAGGACCAGTCTGGTATAAAGCAAGTTCCCAGTATAGAAAAGCTTAAGTTCAGGTATGATGGTGCATATCTTTGATCCCAGCATTCAGGAAATAGCATTGCATATATCTGAGTTAAAGGTTGGACTTCAGAGCAAATTTCAGGACAACCAAGCTTAAGTTATAACAGAGTTGGAAAAAAAGAAAACTGGTGATAATCTAATAGAACAAGGGATCCATGTTCCAACTTGAGACAGCAGTAGAACTCAACAGGTTCAGCCATTTGGCTCTGACTTTATAGTCAAAAGTAGAAGGGCTAGCAGTAAAATTGATGTTAGTTAGCAGGAGCCAAGAAATTGGCAGTTATTAAGAAAAGACCAGCATCACTTAGGTGAAATCCAGGAAGTGTTTTATGAGAGCAGAAGGAAGCTGTGGTCCAGAAATAGTCAAGGCTGTACCTCATTCTCAGAAGGATGTCATAATGTATAAAAATAATGAGATAGTACTGGTTTAGACAGTATGAAGTGGTCATGGAGAGCCATTGATGCTTGGCAATGTGAGATGCCAGGGAGGCTGTGGTTAAGGTGTAGCCTCATTTGCAGTTGATGGTCTAATACTGAAGTGCTCATGCAAAGATGTTGGTGCATGGTACCATGAAGAGACCCTATGAGAGGCTATTGGTAAAGCCTAGTTGCAGTAGAAGACCATAGTGTATTGGAGATTGTAGAACCATAGGAGTATCATTAAGAACAGCTGTAGCAATAGAGTGGCGTTTACCAGAGCCTAGAGTGCTACAGAGAGCAGAGCTGGAGATGCGATTCAAGTCCTTTAGAGGAGCCCAGAATATGAAGTGTAGATGCCAAAGGAACAAGAAGTTGTAACATTGACTTTGCCTTGGAGACGCCCAAAATTTTGAGATATCATAGCTATGAGTTGTTTCCTGAGGAAAACCCCTAATAGAGTGTGAAATCATCTCAGGAGAAAAAAAATCTGTTGTAGTCAACAAAAATGAAGAGCAGTTGGAAATCTGAAGATTGCTTTGACGTCAGTCATGGAAATTTGGACCCAGCTGTTTTTGTGCTTGCTTTGGGCATTACATTTAAGTGATTGTATGAATCTCAGAAGATACTTTGAACATTGGACTTCTAATATTGTTGAGACTGCTGTACTATGAGGTCCTTTGAAGTTGAACTAAATGTATTTCTTATTGTGCTGTGTTTAGGTATGGCTCCCATAGACTCATATGTTTAAACAAGCCTATAGGGGCCAGGAAGTTGAGTGCAGTGCAGTTTGAATATGCTTGGCATAGGGAGTGGCCTATTTGGAGGTGTGGCCCTGTTTGAGTAGGAGTGACCTTGTTGGAGGAAGTGTGTCACTGTGGCCATGGTCGTTAAGACCCTAATCCTAGCTGCATAGAAGCTAGTATTCTTCTATAGGCCTTCAGTTGAAGATGTAGACCTCCCAGCTCTTCCAGACCCACATCTGCTTGGATAATAATGCTCCTGCCTTGATGATAATGGACTGAACCTGTGAGCAAGCCCCAGTTCAATGTTGTACTTTATAATCAAGTGTTTCTTTGGTCATGGTGTCTGTACATAGCAGTAAAACCCAAACTAAGAGCGGACGTCCTCACAGCCATGGAAAACCTAATTGATGCAGAAGTTGGTGCCAGGGACTGGGGTATAGATATGATAGACCCAACCATTTTGTTGTTTTGAGACTTTGAAAGGCCATGGGATGCTTTAAACGGAGCTGAAAGGGCCCTCCTCATAAGAATAATGAAGACATTGTTTCTGAGGGTGATTGCAACTGTGCAGATCTAGCCCAAGAACTTTAGTACGTGAATAAGAACTTCAGTATGTAGCATGGAGACTGTGGCATTTTGGTGAAGAATCTGACTGCTTTTTGCCATTGCCTGAAGAGTCTACCAGATGCTAAAAAAGAGATTTACATTAATTTTATTGACAAAGAAGTCTCAAAAAAAAAAAGCAGAGACTTTTTCTCTACTTTAGTCTCATGAATAGCATCTTGATCAAATGTAGCAAGCTTTGAAAGTAAAAGTATAAAATGTATGCTTCAAAGAATAAAGTAGAAGCAAGAAGTAGAATATAACTAAATCCTATGTTCAAGGAGATAAAAGATTAAGGGAGTGTTGACCTCTGGGCATGATGACACCCAGATAAGCTTATTGCTTATATGTTTGCAGTTGGACAAAGAATACTTATTTCATGTTAGGCATTATTACCTGGTTATTGTTTTCATTTGGATTTTTAATTTGGAATGAACTACAATACAGAAATAGAGGATACATTTAAATCTTGAGGCATCATGGACAAAAAATATTAAGGGCATGTATGATTAAACACACCTTTAATCCCCAGAGATAGAGGTAAGAAGATCCCTGAATTCAAGGCCAATCTGGAACAGATAAAATTATATGTGGAGAAAGGCAAAAGTCCCTGCATGATGATACAGGGACTTTAATCCCAGCATACAGTAGACAGAGCTATACAGATCTCTGAGTTCCTGAACAGTTTATAGAGCAAGTTGGGAGCCTTACCAAGCTTGGGCAAGGAAGAATGTAATAGAAAAAGCAGCCTGTATTCAAGCTACAGCAAGCAGCAGAATTTGGTAGGTGTATCCATGTGGCTTTGGCTTTAGAGTTAGAGTCAAGAATAGAAGGAACTACTCAGACAATTGATGGTAGCTAATTTGAGCTAAAAAATCAGTTGTTATTAAGAAGAGGCCAGCATCATTGAAGTGAAATCCCCTTGAAGTGTTTTCTGAGAGCACAAATAAGCTGTGTTCCAGAGCTAACCAAGGTTGTACCTTTGTGTGCAACTGGACTGAGTAATGTGCAAGAATCACCCAGGTGTACTGGCTTTGAAGCAGTGAATGGATCATGGAGTGTTGATAAGGCTCTTCACTGTGAGAGGCTAAAGAAAGGCATTGGTGAAGGTGCATCTCAATTGCAGTTGATGGCCCAGGACTGAAGTGGTCAGGCAAAGAATTTGAGGCTTGGCACCATGAAGGGATTATGTGAGAGGGTATTGTTGAAACCTAGTTGCAGCAGAAGACCCCAGCATACTGGAGATACCAGTACCATTGGATTCAACAAGAATAGCAGCAACAGCGGAGTGACCTTAACCATTTCCAGAGTGCTATAGGACACAGAGCTGGGGCTGTGACCCAAGACCTTTGGAAGACCAAAGAAGATCACAAATCATGTGTAGTTCCCACACATTTGAACAAGAATGTGTAAATTTTATGTTGTCTTGGAGACCTGAAGATGTTAGAGATGTCCAAGAACTGTAATACCTTCTGAGAAAAGATGCAGTCAACAAAGATGAAAAGAGTTGTATATGTAAAGAACTCCTTTACCTTAGAAAAGGAGATGCAGAGTTTGGAGTTTTCCCAGGTTGTTTTTGGTCATATTTTGGTCCACAACATTTTCTTTTTTTATTCAATATATTCTTTATTTACATTTCAAAAGATTTCCCCTTTCCTGGATTCACATTCCTCGAAAGGCCCATAAGCCCTCTTCCCTCCCCCTGTTCCCCCATCCACCCCTTTCCACTTCCCTCTTCTGGTATTGCCCTACACTGCTGCACTGAGCCTTTCCAGAACCAGGGGCCATTCCTTCCTTCCTCTTGGTCATCATTTGATATGTGGATTATGTCTTGGGTATTCCAAGTTTCTAGGCTAATATCTGCTTATCAGTGAGTGCATACCATGAGTGATCTTTTGAGACTGGGTTACCTCACTTAGGGTGATGTTCTCCAACTCCATCCATTTGTCTAAGAATTTCATGAATTCATTGTTTCTAATGGCTGAATAGTACTCCATTGTGTATATATACCACATTTTCTGTACCCATTCCTCTGTTGAGGGACATCTGGGTTCTTTCCAGCTTCTGGCTATTATAAATAGGGCTGCTATGAATATAGTGGAGCATGTATTCTTATTACATGCTGGGGAATCCTCTGGGTATATGCCCAGGAGTGGTATAGCAGGGTCCTCTGGAAGTCGTGCCCAGTTTTCTGAGGAATCACCAGACTGATTTCTAGAGTGGTTGTAGCAGCTTACAACTCCACCAGCGGTGGAGGAGTCTTCCTCTTTCTCCACATCCTAGCGAACACCTGCTGTCTCCTGAGTTTTTAATCTTAGCCATTCTGACTGGTGTGAGATGAAATCTCTGGATTATTTCCATTTGCATTTCCCTAATGACTAATGATGTTGAACATTTTTTAAGGTGCTTCTCAGTCATCCGTAGTTCTTCAGGTGAAAATTCTTTGTTTAGCTCTGTACTCCAGTTTTTAATAAGTTTATTTGGTTTTCTGGGGTCTACCTTCTTGATACCTAAATATATTAAAAGCAATATACAGCAAACTGGTAGCCAACAGCAAACTAAATGGAGAGAAACTTGAAGCAATCCCACTAAAATCAGGGACTAGACAAGGCTGCCCCCCTTTTCCATATCTTTTCAATATAGTACTTGAGGTACTAGTTAGAGCAATTAGACAATATAAGGAGGTCAAAGGGATACAAATTGGAAAGGAAGAAGTCAAACTATCACTATTTGCAGATTATGTAATAGTATACTTAAGTGACCCAAAAAACTCCACCAGAGAACTCCTATAGCTGATAACTTCAGCAAAGTGGCTGCTTATAAAATCAACTCAGCCATTACAAACAATGAATTCATGAAATTCTTAGACAAATAGATGGATCTGGAGAACATCATACTAAGTGAGGCAACCCAGTCTCAAAAGATCAATCATAGTATGCACTCATGATAAGTGGATATTAGTCTAGAAACTTGGAATACCCAAGACATAATCCACATATTAAACTATGTCCAAGAAGAACGGAGGAGTGGCCCCTGGTTATGGAAAGACTCAGCGCAGCAGTATAGGGGGAATACCAGAACAGGGAAGTGGGAAGGGGTGGATGGGGGAATAGAGGGAGGGAAGAGGGCTTATGGGATTTTCGGGGAGTGGGGAGTCAGAAAAGGGGAAATCATTTAAAATATTTAAAAAAAAGAATCAACTCAATCAAATCAGTAGCCTTCTTATATTCAAAGGATACTCAAAGGATAAGCAGCCTGAGAAAGAAATTAGGAAATTAAGACCCTTCACAATAGCCACAAACAATATACAGTATCTTGGTGTGACTCTAACCAAACAAGTGAAAGATCTGTATGACAAGAACTTCAAGTCTCTGAAGAAGGAAATGGAAGAAGACCTCAGAAAATGGAAAAATCTCCCATGCTCGTGAATTGGCAGTATTAATATAGTAAAAATTGCCATCTTGCCAAAAGCAGTCTACAGATTCAATACAATGCCCATCAAAATTCCAACTCAGTTCTTCACATAGTTATAAAGAGCAATTCTCAAATTCATCTGGAATAACAGAAAACCCAGGATAGCTAAAACTATTCACAACAGTAAAAAACTTCTGTGGGAATCAGTACCCCAGACCTCAAGCAATACTACAGAGCAATAGTGTTAAAAACTGCATGGTATTGGTACAGTGACAGGCAGGTGGATCAATGGAATAGGATTGAAGATCCAGAAATGAACCCACACATCTATGGCCACTTGATCTTCGACAAAGGAGCTGAAAACATCCAGTGGAAAAAAGATAGCCTTTTCAACAAATGGTGCTGGTTCAACTGGAGGTCAGCATGCAGAAGAATGCAAATTGATCCATTCTTATCTCCTTGTACTAAGCTCAACTCCAAGTGGATCAAGGACCTCCACATAAAGCCAGACACACTGAAACTAATAGAAAAGAAGCTGGGGAAGACCCTTGAGAACATCATTACGGGGGGTGGGGGGAGAGTTCCTGAACAGAACACCAACAGCTTATGCTCTAAGATCAAGAATTGACAAATGGGACTTCATAAAATTACAAAGTTTCTGTAAGGCAAAGGACAGCATCAAAAGGACCAATCAGCAACCAACAAATTGGGAAAAGATCTTCCCTACATCTGACAGAGGGCTAATATCCAATATACACAACTTTTTCACTATGTTATTTTGGAATGGTAATATATATTTCATGATGTTGGAGGTATGCGATCTGCTTTTTTAATTTTTATTTTATAGAGAATTACCAGTAAGAGATTGCCTGAAATTCAGAGACTTTAACATTTGGACTTTTAACACTGTTGTGGCTGCTATATAGTATGAAGACTTTTGAAGTTGAACTAAATGTTCTTTGCCTTATGCTACAACTCTGTATAACCCTTATGAACTCATGTATTTTAACAAGCCTGGGGGTGGAATGTGATGGTTTGACTATATTTGGCCAAGGGAGGGGCACTGTTATGAAGTGTGGCTTTGATGGAGTAGGCATGGTTCTATTGGAATAAGTATGTCACTGTGGTATTTGAGAATTTCCATCTCGCCGACAGAGGAAGCCAGTCTTCTCCTTTATACCTTTAATTTTGTTTGGTGTTTATTTTAGCTGATTTTTTTCTGTGATAACATACTCTGAAAAGTAACTTAAGGATAGGAACTGCAAACGGTCAACTAAATTGGACACTGTGGCTCTTATAAACTGAACCACCAACTAAAGAACATAAATAAGCTGGACCTATCCCCCATGGACATAGTAAGGTTCACCATATGTGGACATTTCTACTGGGTCTCCAGGATCTTGTGATTATGTCCCTTACTCAAGACCTTGTCATCTGGTTTAAAGCAATGGGGATTAGGAGGGGTAGCAGACTCATAGATGTGATGGATGTTTGAACACACATTTGTTTTTCTACCCTGTGGAAAGCATGCACTTACCTACTCCAGAAAATTTTGATAGTCATATTCTGTAAGAACTTCAGATGGAAGGTAAGGTAGAAAGGGGGTGGATCATAAAGGGTCAAAACTAAAGTGAAGGCAATATTTCTGACCTTGTAAATGGAATAGGGAAGGAGGGGCAGCTAGTTTACACACTTAATTTTGTTAAGGTCACTTTTAGGGTCCAATTCATTTTTCTATCTATTCTGAGCTCTGAGGATGGTATGCATAATGAAGCTTACAATATGTCCCCATAATTTTAACAAGTGACTGTGTTATTGGAGATATAAAGACAGGTCAATTGTCAGATTCCAATAGTGAGGGGAGCCCATACCTGGGGATGAGATCTACCAGCTTTTTGGCTACTACAGTGGTGGTTTCCTGGAGTATGTGGAAGGCTTTTTCTCTTAAGTAGTCCATTTAATGTATTATCCTACTCCCCCCCAACCCCCCCCACCCCCCCCCCCCCGCCAGTGACCTAGCACTAGAGGGACCTAGCAATCTCCATAAAATCCTGGCATCCTGAGTCTGCAGAACCCCCGCTGAGCTCAAGATCTCATGAATTTGACATCAAGTCTGGGAATGTTGAGGATTATCTCTTTCTGAGCCTGAAACAGCAGTTGTCTTTCCTTGGGTATGAGCCTAAGGTAAGTTACCTCATTTTGGTAGAGCTGAACCTTTTTTATGGATACTCCAATATCCCATCAGGCCCAGTTCTCTGAGATAGTTGGTTGTTACCAAATGGCAAGTGTTTTCATCTGGGGTATCTATAAGGAGGTAATCAACACACTGCAACAGAGTTATATGGGGGGGGGGTCCTGCTGGCACTTACTCAGGTCTTCATGGAGTGTCTCATTAAAGATGGTGGGTGAGTTCTTGAATGCTTGTACCTATCTAGTCCCACTTGGATATCCATTAAGCTCACACTCTGGGTCCTCCAATGGAAGAAAAACATGGGCTGATAAACTGGAGCTAGTGGCAAACAAAAGACGGCATCCTTGAAGTTCAATATGGTGTCAAGGTATTATTCAGGTGGCAGGCTTCTCTGCAAGATGTAAAGGTTGGGCACTGTAAGATGAATATCTTCTACTCATTCGTTGACTTTGCTTAAGTCCTGTATAGACTGGTAGTCATTACAATGGGGCTTCTTACTGGCAGGAGAGGGGTTTTCCAGGCTGACTGGCAAGGGACTAATAGCCCTTGTTTTCAGAGTTGATTTATGTGTGACACTCTTCCTAATTTTGCTTCTCAGTGCCTGGGGTATTGGCAAACTCCAGCAAAGCTGACATTGGTCTTTCATTGTACCAGGATTCGGGCTTGAAGTTTTGTTATTCCCATGGGATTTTTCTCTACCAGTACCCCTAAAATCTTTTCCTATAACCTTTCCAGGTATGGGTCTTTATCAATGCTTGGAGGGAATGTGGCATAGAACTTATATTCTTCTTCTAGTACCATAGTCAAGATGTGTAAGAGACCTTTTCATAAAGAATCTACATTCCCTCAAATACAAAGTGGATTTATTCTCCCATTTTAGTCAGCAGATCTCAGCCAAGAAACCAAGGTCCACTTTAACCCATATTATTTTGTTGGGCAGGGGTCCCATAGGTTGTTTCAAATTTTAATGTTGTGTTTTCATGTTTATTGGCTTCCCCTCCACCTTTAGGTTTACACAATGCTCATGTACAAATCTAATCTTGAATCCCTCAGTCACTTAATTTATTTTTAATGCCTAGAACTCTAGGCTTTTTCTTTTAGCCCTTTGTAACATTTGTTCTTCTGATGTCCCATTTCTTTTGAATAGGAACATGGGTCTTTTTGAAGACAATACACTCTCTCCTTTCTTGAGAGGAATTGCTTCCCCTCCTCTTCCATATCCTATATTATTCAATTTTTGGGTATCTGTTTTCACTCTCTCCCTCTCTCTCTCCTGGGTGGATATCAGTAAAATCTTGGCAAGTCCTCTGGTCTGCCTGTCCTCTGCAGCTTATTATAGACCATTTCAGGTATTGCCATGACTTCAGCCATTCCTTAACTTTGTAATCCATTCAGCCACTGAAATTTTCTGCAATGTCTGGCACCAACTTGTCAGTAAATGTTAGATTCACAACAGATTGGTTTTAACCTAGAGGCATCTAGGTTAAGAGGCATGTTGCTGTGGTAGGCTTCCAGTAACACCTCAAAAAATACATTTTGTCTCTCCTCCTTACCTTGGTTAACCTATCCTTCCTTATATAAATTTTTTGGCATTCAGTTAACATCTTGGAGACGCTCTCATTAAAATCTGGTGGTTGACCTTTTAGCCTTTCCTTACCTAAAGGCTGTTAGTGTCCCACTCCTGACAGGCATAAGGAAAAGCTGCATCAATAACAGAATTGTTGTAAGCTGACAGCTTGCCCTAGCAAAGAATTTCTGGGCTGCACCAGTCATGTGCTCCTCACTCATGAAGTACACTTGCAAAAGTTGTTGGCAATCATGCTTTGTGGGGTGGTAAGTAATCATTATAGAATGTTATAGTTCTAGTAGGGTGGAGAGTTTCTCTGAGAACTTAAGTTTCTGCATTTTCCAGTTATATACGTTACTGGCGGTAAAGGGAATGTAGGTCTCTATTGTCTTCCTGCCATATGCTCAGCTGTGTGCAGGAAGCACTGGCACCCCTGCCCCAGAAGACAATGAGAGCATGCCATAGTGAGCCAAATTCACTCCTGGGCCAATGGCTGCCCCTACATGCCTTCTATTCAAGCCAGCTCCAGATGAGCCCAAGCAGCGCTTCTTCCTGATTCCTGCACTGACACTTGGTCCACTTGGACACTTGGTCTTTCATTCTGGTCCACATAGAACCATGGTCCTCAGGAGCCCAAGCCCGGCCATGTCAATGTGAGGGTTCTGCATTATCTGTACAGCTCATCAGGGCTGACCACAGAATGGTGATGTAATCTGTCTGTTGCAAGATATTTCATATCGATTCACATTGAGGCTGTGAGAGGCCAGAGATTGGAGAGGAGAGAAGGATCTAAGAGAATTGAGGGGAAAGGAGACAAAGATGCTCGGGAGAGCACACAAGCAGAGCAGGAAGAAGACATTGATATCCAAATGTGGTCAGACATATTTCTAGTGTTTTGGAGAGGTTAGAAATATTGGGATAATACTTTATCATTGTAAATTGGCATTAAGTAATTGGGAATTTTTTGTTTTGCTTTTGTTTGTTTTTTATTTGATATATTCTTTATTTACATTTCAAATGCTTTCCCCTTTTGTGGATCCACCCTCCCTGAAAGTCCAATAAGCCATCTTCCTTCTCCCTGTTCCCCAAACAACCCTTTTCCATTTCCCTGCCCTTGTATTTCCCTACAGTTCTGCATTGAGCCTTTCTAAAACCAGAGGCCTCTACTTACTTCTTTTTGGGCATAATTTGATATGTTTCTTGGGTATTCCAAGCTTCTGAGCTAATATCCACTTATCAGTGAGTGCACACCATATATGTTCTTTTGTGAATGGCTCACGTCACTCAGGGCATTCTCCAATTCCACCCACTTGCCTAAGATTTCATGAATTCATTGTTTTTAATAGCTGAGTAGTATTCCACAGTATAAATATACCACATTTTCTGTATCCATTCCTCTGTTGAGGGACATCTGGGTTATTTCCAGCTTCTGGTTATTATAAATACAGCTGCTATGAACATAGTGGAGGATGTGTCCTTATTACATGTTGGGGAATCCTCTGGGTATATGCCAAGGAGTGGTATAACTGGGTCCTCCAGTCATATCATGCCAATTTTCTGAGGAAAGGCCAGACTGATTTTCACAGTGGTTGTACCAGCTTGCAATACCACTAGCAGTGTTCCTCTTTCTCTACATCCTCACCAGCACCTGCTGTCTCCTGAGTTTTTGATCTTAGCCATTCTGACTGGTGTGAGGTGAAATCTCAGCATTGTTTTGATTTGCATTTCCCTGATTACTAAGGATGTTGAACATATATTTAGGTGTTTCTCAGGCATTCAATATTCCTCGGGTGAAATTTCTTTGTTTATCTCTGTACCCCATTTTTAATAGGGTTATTTGTTTCTCTCGAGTCTAACTTCTTGAGTTCTTTGTATGTCTTGGATATTGGCCCTCTATCAGATGTAGGGTTGGTAAAGCTCTTTTTCCAATTTGTTGGTTGCCATTTTGTCCTTTTGACAGTGTTCTTTGCCTTACAGAAACTTTGAAATTTTATGAGGTCCCATTTGTCAGTTCTTAATTTTAGAGAATAAGATCTTCTGTTAGGAAATTAGCATAGCTGTTCTATTCAGGAAATTTTCCCCTGTGCCCATGTGCTCAAGGCTCTTCCCCTGTTTCTTTTCTATTAGTTTCAGTGTGTCTGGTTTTATGTGGAGGTCCTTGATCCACTTGGACTTGAGATTAGTACAAGGAGAAAAGAATGGATCAATTTGCATTCTTCTGCATGCTGACTTCCAGTGGAACAAGCACCTTTTCTTGAAAAGGCTATCTTTTTTCCACTGGGTGATTGTAGCTCCCTTTTCAAATATCAAGTGACCATAATTGTGTGGGTTCATTTCTGGGTCTTCAATTCTATTCCATTGATCTGCCTGCCTTTTTCTGTACAAATACCATGCAGTTTTTAACACTAATGATGTGTAGTACTGCTTGAGGTCGGGGATACTGATTGCCCCAGAATTCTTTTACTGTTGAGAATAGTTTTAGCTATCCTGGGTTTCCTGTGATTCCAGATGAATTTGAGAATTGCTCTTTCTAACTCTATGAAGAATTTAGTTGAGATTTTGATGGGAATTGCATTGAATCTTTATACTGCTTTTGGCAATATGGCCAGTTTTGCTATATTAATCCAGTCAATCCAAGAACATGGAAGGTTTTTCCATCTTCTGAGGTCTTCTTGTATTTCTTTCTTCAAAGTCTTGAAGTTTTTGTCATACAGATCTTTCGCTTGTTTGGTGATAGTCACACCCAGATACTTTATATTGTTTGTGGCTATTGTGAAGGGTGTAATTCCCCTAATTTCTTTCTCAGCTTGTTTAACCTTTGAGTATAGGAAGGCTACTGATTTGCTTGAGTTAATTTTATATTCAGCCATTTTGTTGAAGTTGTTTATCAGCTGTAGGGGTTCTCTGGTGGAGTTTTTTAGGGTTGCTTAAGTATACTATCATATCATCTGCAAATAGTGAGAATTTCACTTCTTCCATTCCAATGTATTAACCTACTTTTCTTATCCAATTGCTCTAGCTAGAACTTCAAGTACTCTATTGAATAGATAGGGAGAGAGGGCAGTCATGTCTAGTCCCTGATTTTAGTGAGATTGCTTCAAGTTTCTCTCCATTTAGTTTGATGTTGGCTACTGGTTTTCTGTATATTGCTTTTACTATATGTTGGTATGAGCTGTGAATTCCTGATCTTTCCAAGACCTTTAACATGAAAGGATGCTGAATTTTGTCAAATGCTTTTTCAGAATCTAATGAAATGTCCATGTAGTTTTTTTTTCTTTGAGTTTGTTAATGTAGTGGATTACATTGATAGATTTCCATATATTGAAACATCCCTGTATCACTGGGATGAAGCCTACTTGATCATGGTAAATGATCATTTTGATGTGTTCTTGGATCTAGTTGGTAAGAATTTTATTGAGTGTTTTCCCATTGATATTCATAAGGGAAAGTGGTCTAAAGTTCTCTCTCTTTGTTGGATCTTTGTGTGGTTTGGGTATCAGTGAAATTGTGGCTTCATAGAATGAGTTTGTAGTGTTCCTTCTGTTTCTATTTTGTGGAACAGTTTGAAGAGTATTGGTGTTTGAAGGTCTGAAAGATTCTGCACTAAAACCATCTGGTCTGTGCTTTTTTTGGTTGGGAGACTGTCAATGATCACTTATATTTCTTTAGGGGTAATGGGACAATTTATATGGTCTCTCTGATCTTGATTAAACCTTGGTAGTTGGTAACTGTCTAGGAAATTGCCCATTTCGTTCAGATTTTCCTGTTGTGTTGAGTATTGGCTTTTGTAATAGGATATGATAATTTTCCTCAGTTTCTGTTGTTATTTCTCCCTTTTCCTTTCTGATTTTGTTAATTTGGATACTGTCTCTGGGCCCTCTTGTTAGTCTGACTAAAGGTTTATCTATCTTGTTGATCTTCTCAAAGATCAAGCTCCTAGTTTTGTTGATTCTTTGTATAGTTCATTTTGTTTCAAGTTGGTTGGTTTCAGTCCTGAGTTTGATGATTCCTGATTTCTACTCCTCTTAGGTGTATTAGCATCTTTCTGTTCTAAATCTTTCAGGTGTGCTGTTGAGCTGTTAGTGTATGCTCTCTCCAGCTTCTTTTAGGGGGCCCTCAGACCTATGAGTTTTCCTCTTAGCTTTGCTTTCATTGTGTCTCATAAATTTTGGTATGTTATGCCTTCATTTTCATTAAATTCTAAAAAGGTTTTGGTTTCTTTCCTTATTTCTTCCTTGACCAAGGTATCATTGAATAGAGCACTGTTCAACTTCCAGGTGTATGTGGGCTTTCTGTTGTTTTTGTTGCTATTGAAAACCACCCTTACTCCATAGTGATCTAATAGGATGCATGGGATTAGTTTGATCTTCTTATGTCTATCGATGTCTGATTTGTTGCCAATTATATGGTCAGTTTTGGAGAAGGTACCATGAGGTGCTGAGAAGAAGGTATATTCTTTTGATTTAGGATGAAATGCTCTATAGATATCTATTAAACCCATTTGGTCCAAAACTTCTGTTAGTTTCACTTTGTCTCTGTTTTGTTTGTGTTCGCCTCATCTGTCCATTGATGAAAGTGGGGTGTTTAAGTCACCCACAATTATTGTGTGGAGTGTGATGTGTGCTTTAAGGTTTAGTAAAGTTTCCTTTATGAAACAGGGTGCCCTTGTATTTGGAGTATAGATGTTCAGAATTGAGAGTTCTTCCCGGTAGATTTCTCCTTTGATGAGCATAAAGTGTCCTCCTGTGTCTTTTTTGATGACTTTTGGTTGAAAGTCCATTATATTGGATATTAGAATGGTTAGTCCAGCTTGTTGCCTTGGAACATTTGCTTGGAAAACTGCTTTCCATCCTTTTACTCTGAGGTAGTGTTTTTCTTTGACACTGATATTCATTTCCTGTATGGAGCAAAATGTTGGGTCTTGTTTATGAATCCAGTCTGTTAGTCTATGTCTTTTAATTGGGGAATTGAGTCCATTGATGTTAAGAGATATTAAGGAATAGTGATTGTTGCTTCCTGCTATTTTTGATGTAATTTTCATGTTTGTGTGGTTATCTTCTTTTGGGTTTGTTGAAAGAAGATTAATTTCTTGGTTTTTCTAGTGTGTAGTTTCTTTCCTCTTATTGGTGTTTCTCATTCATTACCCTTTGAAGGGCTGAATTTGTGGAAAGTTACTGTATAAATTTGTTTTTGCCATGAAATGCCTTGGATTCTCCATCTATGGTAATTGAGAGATTTGCTGGACGTAGGAGTCTGGGTTGGCATTTGTGTTTCCTTCTGATCTGTATGACATCTGCCCAGGCTCTTCTGGCTTTCATAGTCTCTGGTGAGAAGTTCGGTGTATTTCTTATAGGTCTACCTTTACATGTTACTTGACCTTTTTCTCTTACTATTTTTAATATTCTTTGTTTGTTTTGTACATTTTGTGTTTTAATTATTATGTGATGGGAGGAATTTCTTTTCTGGTCAAATCTATTTCGAGTTCTGTGGGCTTATTGTATGTTCATGGTCATCTCATTCTTCAGGTTAGGGAAGATTTCTTCTATAATTTTATTGAAGACATTTACTGGACCTTTAATTTAGAAATATTTGCTTTCTTCTACACCTATAATCCTTAGGTTTTGTTTTGTTTTGTTGTTACTGTTGTTATTTTTTTTTTTAGTTCATAAAACAGATGTTCATTTATTCACACATTTAACATGTTTTAAACACCCTATTATTTTTTTTAACCCCAGCATTGTCAATGGATGTAGTTTTTAAACAATGAAATTAAATTTTTTTAAATTAATTAATTTATTTTTTATTTACATTGCAAATGATTTCCCCTTTTCTGGGTCCCCACTCCCCGCAAGTCCCATAAGCCCTCTTCCGTCCCCCTATTCTTCCATCTACCCCTTCCCACTTCCCTGTTCTGGAATTCCCCTATACTCTTGCACTGAGTGTTTCCAGAACCAGGGCCCACTCCTCCGTTCTTTTTGGACATCATTTAATTTGTGGATTATGTCCTGGGTATTCAAAGTTTCTAGGCTAATATCCACTTATCAGTGAGTGCATACCATGATTGATCTTTTGAGACTGGGTTACCTCACTTAGTATGATGTTCTCCAGATCCATCCATTTGCCTAAGAATTTCATGAATTCATTGTTTCTTTTTTTTTTAATTTTTTTATTCGATATAATTTATTTACATTTCAAATGATTTCCCTTTTCTAGCCCCCCCACTCCCCGAAAGTCCCGTAAGCCCCCTTCTCTTCCCCTGTCCTCCCACCCACCCCTTCCCACTTCCCCGTTCTGGTTTTGCCGAATACTGTTTCACTGAGTCTTTCCAGAACCAGGGGCCACTCCTCCTTTCTTCTTGTACCTTACTTGATGTGTGGATTATGTTTTGGGTATTCCAGTTTTCTAGGTTAATATCCACTTATTAGTGAGTGCATACCATGATTCACCTTTTGAGTCTGGGTTACCTCAATTAGTATGATGTTCTCTAGCTCCATCCATTTGCCTAAGAATTTCATGAATTCATTGTTTCTTTTTTTTTAATTTTTTTTATTCGATATAATTTATTTACATTTCAAATGATTTCCCCTTTTCTAGCCCCGCTCCACTCCCCGAAAGTCCCGTAAGCCCCCTTCTCTTCCCCTGTCCTCCCTCCCACCCCTTCCCAGTTCCCCGTTCTGGTTTTGCCGAATACTGTTTCACTGAGTCTTTCCAGAACCAGGGACCACTCCTCCTTTCTTCTTGTATCTCATTTGATGTGTGGATTATGTTTTGGGTATTCCAGTTTTCTAGGTTAATAACCACTTATTAGTGAGTGCATACCATGATTCACCTTTTGAGTCTGGGTTACCTCACTTAGTATGATGTTCTCTAGCTCCATCCATTTGACTAAGAATTTCATGAATTCATTGTTTCTAATGGCTGAATAGTACTCCATTGTGTAGATATACCACATGTTTTGCATCCACTCTTCTGTTGAGGGATACCTGGGTTCTTTCCAGCATCTGGCAATTATAAATAGGGCTGCTATGAACATAGTAGAGCATGTATCCTTATTACATGGTGGGGAATCCTCTGGGTATATGCCCAGGAGTGGTATAGCAGGATCTTCTGGAAGTGAGGTGCCCAGTTTTCGGAGGAACCGCCAGACTGATTTCCAGAGTGGTTGTACCAATTAGCAACCCCACCAGCAGTGGAGGAGAGTTCCTCTTTCTCCACACCCTCTCCAACACCTGCTGTCTCCTGAATTTTTAATCTTAGCCATTCTGACTGGTGTAAGATGAAATCTTAGGGTTGTTTTGATTTGCATTTCCCTAATGACTAATGAAGCTGAGCATTTTTTAAGATGCTTCTCTGCCATCCGAAGTTCTTCAGGTGAGAATTCTTTGTTTAACTCTGTACCCCATTTTTTAATAGGGTTGTTCGGTTTTCTGGAGTCTAACTTCTTGAGTTCTTTATATATATTGGATATTAGCCCTCTGTCTGATGTAGGATTGGTGAAGATCTTTTCCCAATTTGTTGGTTGCCGATCTGTCCTCTTGATGGTGTCCTTTGCCTTACAGAAACTCTGTAACCTTATGAGGTCCCATTTGTCAATTCTTGCTCTTAGAGCATAGCTATTGGTGTTCTGTTCAGAAACTTTCTCCCTGTACCGATGTCCTCAAGGGTCTTCCCCAGTTTCTTTTCTATTAGTTTCAGAGTGTCTGGCTTTATGTGGAGGTCCTTGATCCATTTGGATTTGAGCTTAGTACAAGGAGACAAGGATGAATCAATTCGCATTCTTCTGCATGCTGACCTCCAGTTGAACCAGCACCATTTGTTGAAAAGGTTATCATTTTTCCATTGGATGTTTTCAGCCTCTTTGTCGAGGATCAAGTGGCCATAGGTGTGTGGGTTCATTTCTGGATCTTCAATCCTGTTCCATTGATCCTCCTGCCTGTCACTGTACCAATACCATGCAGTTTTTAACACTATTACTCTGTAGTATTGCTTGAGGTCAGGGATACTGATTCCCCCAGATTTTCTTTTGTTGCTGAGAATAGTTTTAGCTATCCTGGGTTTTTTGTTATTCCAGATGAATTTGATAATTGCTCTTTCTAACTCTGTGAAGAATTGAGTTGGGATTTTGATGGGTATTGCATTGAATCTGTATATTGCTTTTGGCAAAATGGCCATTTTAACTATATTGATTCTACCGATCCATGAGCATGGGAGGTTTTCCCATTTTTTGAGGTCTTCTTCCATTTCCTTCTTCAGAGTCTTGAAGTTCTTGTCATACAGATCTTTCACATGTTTGGTAAGAGTCACCCCAAGATACTTTATACTGTTTGTGGCTATTGTGAAGGGGGTCATTTCCCTAATTTCTTTCTCAGCCTGCTTATCCTTTGAGTATAGGAAGGCCACTGATTTGCTTGTGTTGATTTTATAACCTGCCACTTTGCTGAAGTTGTTTATCAGCTGTAGGAGCTCTCTAGTGGAGTTTTTTGGGTCACTTAGGTAGACTATCATGTCGTCTGCAAATAATGATAGTTTGACTTCCTCCTTTCCAATTTGTATCCCTTTGATCTCCTTATGTTGTCGAATTGCCCGAGCTAGTACCTCAAGTACAGTATTGAAAAGATAAGGAGAAAGGGGGCAGCCTTGTCTGGTCCCTGATTTCAGTGGGATTGCTTCAAGTTTCTCTCCATTTAGTTTGATGCTGGCTACCGGTTTGCTGTATATTGCTTTTACTATGTTTAGGTATGGGCCTTGGATTCCTGTTCTCTCCAAGACTTTAAGCACGAAAGGATGCTGAATTTTGTCAAATGCTTTTTCAGCATCCAATGAAATGACCATGTGGTTTTGTTCTTTGAGTTTGTTTATGTAGTGGATTGTATTGATGGATTTCCGTATATTGAACCAACCCTGCATTCCCGGGATAAAGCCTACTTGATCATGGTGGATGATCGTTTTGATGTGTTCTTGGATTCGGTTGGCAAGAATTTTATTGAGTATTTTTGCATCAATGTTCATAAGGGAAATTGGTCTGAAGTTCTCTTTCTTTGTTGGATCTCTGTGTGGCTTTGGTATCAGCGTAATTGTGGCTTCGTAGAAGGAATTGGGTAGTGTTCCTTCTGTTTCTATTTTGTGGAATAGTTTGAAGAGTATTGGTGTTAACTCTTCTTTGAAGGTCTGGTAGAATTCTGCACTGAAACCATCTGGTCCTGTGCTTTTTCTGGTTGGAAGACTTTCTATGACTCCTTCTATTTCTTTAGGCTTTATGGGACTGTTTAGATGGTCTAGTTGGTCCTGATTTAATTTTGGTATTTGGTATCTGTCAAGGAAATTGTCCATTTCCTCCAGATTCTCCAGTTGTGTTGAGTACAGGCTCTTGTAGTAGGATCTGATGATTTTTTGGATTTCCTCAGTTTCCGTTGTTATATGTCCCTTTTCATTTCTAAGGTTGTTAATTTGGATACTTTCTCTGTGCCCTTTGGTCAGTCTGGCTAAGGGTTTATCTATCTTGTTGATTTTCTCAAAGAACCAGCTCCTGGTTTTGTTGATTTTTTGTATGGTTCTCTTTGTTTCTACTTGATTGATTTCGGCCCTGAGTTTGATGATTTCCTGCCTTCTACTCCTCCTGGGTGAAATAGCTTCTTTTTGTTCTAGGGCTTTCAGGTGTGTCATTAGAATTCATTGTTTCTAATGGCTGAATAGTACTCCATTGTATAAATATACCACATTTTTTGTATCCATTCCTCCGTTGAAGGACATCTAGGTTCTTTCCAGCTTCTGGCTACTACAAATAGGGCTGCTATGAACATAGTGGAGCATGTGTCCTTATTGCATGCTGAAGAATCCTCTGGATATATGCCTAGAAGTGGTATAACAGGGTCCTCAGGAAGTGACATGCCCAGTTTTCTGAGGAACCGCCAGACTGATTTCCAAAGTGGTTGCACCATCTTGCAATTCCACCAGCAATGGAAAAGTGTTCCTCTTTCTCCACATCCTCGCCAACACCTGCTGTCTCCTGAGTTTTTTACCTTAGCCATTCTGACTGGTGTGAGGTGAAATCTCAGGGTTGTTTTGATTTGCATTGCGCTAATGATTAATGATGTTGAACATTTCTTAAGGTGTTTCTCAGCTCTCTGAAGTTCTTCATGTGAAAATTCTTTGTTTAGCTCCGTACCCCATTTTTTAATGGGGTTATTTGGAACTCTGGGTTCTACTTTCTTGAGTTCTTTGTATATATTAGATATGAGCCCTCTGTCGGATTTAGGGTTAGTGAAGATTCTTTCCCAGTCTGTTGGTTGATGTTTTGTCCTTTTGACGGTGTTCTTTGCCTTACAGAAACTTTGTAGTTTTATGAGGTCCCATTTGTCAATTCTTGATCTTAGAGCATAAGCTATTGGTGTTCTATTCAGGAACTTTTCCCCTGTGCCCATGTCCTCCAGGGTCTTCCCCAGTTTTTTTTCTCCTACAGCTGATAAACAACTTCAGCAAAGTGGCTGGCTACAAAATCAACACAAGCAAATCAGTAGCCTTTATATATTCAAAGGATAAGCAGACTGAGAAAGAAATTAGGGAAATGACCCCCTTCACAATAGCTACAAACAACATAAAGTATCTTGGGGTGACTCTAACCAAACAAGTGAAAGACCTATATGACAAGAACTTCAGATCTCTGAAGAAGGAAATCGAAGAAGATCTCAGAAAATGGAAAAACCTTCCATGCTCGTGGATTGGCAGGATTAATATAGTTAAAATGGCCATCTTGCCAAAGGCAATCTACAGATTCAATGCTATTCCCATAAAAATCTCAACCAAGTTCTTCATAAAGCTAGAAAGAGCAATTCTCAAATTCATCTGGAATAACAAAGAACCCAGGATAGCTAAAACTATTCTCAACAGTAAAAGAACTTCAGGGGGATTCAATATCCCAGACTTTAAACTCTACTACAGAGCAATAGTGATGAAAACTGCATGGTATTGGTACAATATCAGGCAAGCGGATCAATGGAATAGGATTGAAGACCCAGAAATGAACCAACACACCTATGGTCACTTGGTCTTCGACAAAGGGGATGAAAGCATCCAGTGGAAAAAAGATAGTCTTTTCAACAAATGGTGCTGGTTCAATTGGAGGTCAGCATGCAGAAGAATGTGCATCGATCCATTCTTATCTCCTTGTACCAAGCTCAACTCCAAATGGATCAAGGACCTCCACATTACCTGACACACTGAAACTAATTGAAATAAAAACTGGGGAAGACCCTGGAGGACATGGTTACTGTTGTTATTAAGTGAGTAAATAAGTATGCCAAAATCAGGTCATCTTACTGAAGTGTTCCAAGTTGAAACAAAGGAAAAACTGACAATACTGAGGACCCCTAGTGCTGAAAATAGGTCTTAACAGGATACTCATATTCTTTTTTTTTATTCGATATATTTTTTATTTACATTTCAAATGATTTCCCCTTTTCTAGCCCCCCACTCCCCGAAAGTCCCGTAAGCCCCCTTCTCACCCCCGTCCTCCCACCCACCCCTTCCCACTTCTCCGTTCTGGATTTGCTGAATACTGCTTCACTGAGTCTTTCCAGAACAAGGGGCCACTCCTTTCTTCTTGTACCTCATTTGATGTGTGGATTATGTTTTGGGTATTCCAGTTTTCTAGGTTAATATACACTTATTAGTGAGTGCATACCATGATTCACTTTTGAGTCTGGGTTACCTCACTTAGTATGATGTTCTCTAGCTCCATCCATTTGCCTAAGAATTTCATGAATTCATTGTTTCTAATGGCTGAATAGTACTCTATTGTGTAGATACACCACATTTTTTGCATCCACTCTTCTGTTGAGGGATACCTGGGTTCTTTCCAGCATCTGGCAATTATAAATAGGGCTGCTATGAACATAGTAGAGCATGTATCCTTATTACATGGTGGGGAATCCTCTGGGTATATGCCCAGGAGTGGTATAGCAGGATCTTCTGGAAGTGAGGTGCCCAGTTTTCGGAGGAACCGCCAGACTGATTTCCAGAGTAGTTGTACCAATTTGCAAACCCACCAGCAGTGGAGGAGTGTTCCTCTTTCTCCACATCTTCTCCAGTACCTGCTGTCTCCTGAAATTTTAATCTTAGCCATTCTGACTGGTGTAAGGTGAAATCTCAGGGTTGTTTTGATTTGCATTTCCCTAATGACTAATGAAGTTGAGCATTTTTTAAGATGCTTCTCCACCATCCGAAGTTCTTCGGGTGAGAATTCTTTGTTTAACTCTGTACCCCATTTTTTTTCATTCTTTTTTTTATTCGATATAATTTATTTACATTTCAAATGATTTCCCCTTTTCTAGCCCGCCCCCCCACTCCCCGAAAGTCCCGTAAGCCCCCTTCTCTTCCCCTGTCCTCCCTCCCACCCCTTCCCAGTTCCCCGTTCTGGTTTTGCCAAATACTGTTTCACTGAGTCTTTCCAGAACCAGGGACCACTCCTGCTTTCTTCTTGTATCTCATTTGATGTGTGGATTATGTTTTGGGTATTCCAGTTTTCTAGGTTAATAACCACTTATTAGTGAGTGCATACCATGATTCACCTTTTGAGTCTGGGTTACCTCACTTAGTATGATGTTCTCTAGCTCCATCCATTTGCCTACGAATTTCATGAATTCATTGTTTCTAATGGCTGAATAGTACTCCATTGTGTAGATATACCACATTTTTTGTATCCACTCTTCTGTTGAGGGATACCTGGGTTCTTTCCAGCATCTGGCAATTATAAATAGGGCTGCTATGAACATAGTAGAGCATGTATCCTTATTACATGGTGGGGAATCCTCTGGGTATATGCCCAGGAGTGGTATAGCAGGATCTTCTGGAAGTGAGGTGCCCAGTTTTCGAAGGAACCGCCAGACTGCTTTCCAGAGTGGTTGTACCAATTTGCAACCCCACCAACAGTGGAGGAGTGTTCCTCTTTCTCCACACCCTCTCCAACATCTGCTGTCTCCTGAATTTTTAATCTTAGCCATTCTGACTGGTGTAAGATGAAATCTTAGGGTTGTTTTGATTTGCATTTCCCTAATGACTAATGAAGTTGAGCATTTTTTAAGATGCTTCTCCGCCATCCGAAGTTCTTCAGGTGAGAATTCTTTGTTTAACTCTGTACCCCATTTTTTAATAGGGTTGTTCGGTTTTCTGGAGTCTAACTTCTTGAGTTCTTTATATATATTGGATATTAGCCCTCTGTCTGATGTAGGATTGGTGAAGATCTTTTCCCAATTTGTTGGTTGCCGATCTGTCCTCTTGATGGTGTCCTTTGCCTTACAGAAACTCTGTAACCTTATGAGGTCCCATTTGTCAATTCTTGCTCTTAGAGCATACGCTATTGGTGTTCTGTTCAGAAACTTTCTCCCTGTACCGATGTCCTCAAGGGTCTTCCCCAGTTTCTTTTCTATTAGCTTCAGAGTGTCTGGCTTTATGTGGAGGTCCTTGATCCATTTGGATTTGAGCTTAGTACAAGGAGACAAAGATGGATCAATTCGCATTCTTCTGCATGCTGACCTCCAGTTGAACCAGCACCATTTGTTGAAAAGGCTATCTTTTTTCCATTGGATGTTTTCAGCCTCTTTGTCGAGGATCAAGTGGCCATAGGTGTGTGGGTTCATTTCTGGATCTTCAATCCTGTTCCATTGATCCTCCTGCCTGTCACTGTACCAATACCATGCAGTTTTTAACACTATTGCTCTGTAGTATTGCTTGAGGTCAGGGATACTGATTCCCCCAGATTTTCTTTTGTTGCTGAGAATAGTTTTAGCTATCCTGGGTTTTTTGTTGTTCCAGATGAATTTGATAATTGCTCTTTCTAACTCTGTGAAGAATTGAGTTGGGATTTTGATGGGTATTGCATTGAATCTGTATAGTGCTTTAGGCAAAATGGCCATTTTAACTATATTGATTCTACCGATCCATGAGCATGGGAGGTTTTCCCATTTTTTGAGGTCTTCTTCCATTTCCTTCTTCAGAGTCTTGAAGTTCTTGTCATACAGATCTTTCACATGTTTGGTAAGAGTCACCCCAAGATACTTTATACTGTTTGTGGCTATTGTGAAGGGGGTCATTTCCCTAATTTCTTTCTCAGCCTGCTTATCCTTTGAGTATAGGAAGGCCACTGATTTGCTTGAGTTGATTTTGTAACCTGCCACTTTGCTGAAGCTGTTTATCAGCTGTAGGAGCTCTCTAGTGGAGTTCTTTGGGTCACTTAGGTAGACGATCATGTCGTCTGCAAATAATGATAGTTTGACGTCCTCCTTTCCAATTTGTATCCCTTTGACCTCCTTATGTTGTCGAATTGCCCGAGCTAGTACCTCAAGTACAATATTGAAAAGATAAGGAGAAAGGGGGCAGCCTTGTCTGGTCCCTGATTTCAGTGGGATTGCTTCGAGTTTCTCTCCATTTAGTTTGATGCTGGCTACCGGTTTGCTGTATATTGCTTTTACTATGTTTAGGTATGGGCCTTAAATTCCTGTTCTCTCCAAGACTTTAAGCATGAAAGGATGCTGAATTTTGTCAAATGCTTTTTCAGCATCCAATGAAATGACCATGTGGTTTTGTTCTTTGAGTTTGTTTATGTAGTGGATTGTATTGATGGATTTCCGTATATTGAACCAACCCTGCATTCCCGGGATAAAGCCTACTTGATCATGGTGGATGATCGTTTTGATGTGTTCTTGGATTCGGTTGGCAAGAATTTTATTGAGTATTTTTGCATCGATGTTCATAAGGGAAATTGGTCTGAAGTTCTCTTTCTTTGTTGGATCTTTGTGTGGCTTTGGTATCAGCGTAATTTTGGCTTCATAGAAGGAATTGGGTAGTGTTCCTTCTGTTTCTATTTTGTGGAATAGTTTGAAGAGTATTGGTGTTAACTCTTCTTTGAAGGTCTGGTAGAATTCTGCACTGAAACCATCTGGTCCTGTGCTTTTTTTGGTTGGAAGACTTTCTATGACTCCTTCTATTTCTTTAGGCTTTATGGGACTCTTCAGATGGTCTAGTTGGTCCTGATTTAATTTTGGTATTTGGTATCTGTCAAGGAAATTGTCCATTTCCTCCAGATTCTCCAGTTGTGTTGAGTACAGGCTCTTGTAGTAGGATCTGATGATTTTTTGGATTTCCTCAGTTTCCGTTGTTATGTCTCCCTTTTCATTTCTGAGTTTGTTAATTTGGATACTTTCTCTGTGTACCCCATTTTTTAATAGGGTTGTTTGGTTTTCTGGAGTCTAACTTCTTGAGTTCTTTATATATATTGGATATTAGCCCTCTATGAGATGTAGGACTGGTGAAGATCTTTTCCCAATTTTTTGGTTGCCGATTTGTCTTTTTGATGGTGTTCTTTGCCTTACAGAAACTTTGTGAAATCTCAGGGTTGTTTTGATTTGCATTTCCCTAATGACTAATGAAGTTGAGCATTTTTTAAGATGCTTCTCCACCATCCGAAGTTCTTCAGGTGAGAATTCTTTGTTTAACTCTGTACCCCATTTTTTTAATAGGGTTGTTTAGTTTTCTGGAGTCTAACTTCTTGAGTTCTTTATATATATTGGATATTAGCCCTCTGTCTGATGTAGGATTGGTGAAGATCTTTTCCTAATTTGTTGGTTGCCGATTTGTCCTCTTGATGGTGTCCTTTGCCTTACAGAAACTTTGTAATTTTATGAGGTCCCATTTGTCAATTCTAGTTCTTAGAGCATACGCTATTGGTGTTCTGTTCAGAAACTTTCTCCCTGTACTGAAGTCCTCAAGGGTCTTCCCCAGTTTCTTTTCTATTAGCTTCAGAGTGTCTGGCTTTATGTGGAGGTCCTTGATCCATTTGGATTTGAGCTTAGTACAAGGAGACAAGGCCTCAAATTCTAATGTGGGCGCCATGGGAATTCTGGGTTTAAATCCTGCGTTGACTAGCTGCCTGCTTATAAGTGGGTACTGATGGAAGGGTAAATTAATTGTTTTAATTTAAAATAAAGATAGTTTATTTCAGTGGTTTTAGGTTGTTTTAAGTTGAGCTAGTATTGGGAAGTAGTCAGTGACTCTAGGGTAGAGTGTAGTGACAACAATGGCCTGCTTAGCACAGGTATTAATTATCAAAAGTCTGTGGCTCAGATAGAGAGTTCAACAGACTGATGGTAAGACAGGGCAGCTACTCTGGGCCTAGAGCCAAACAGCAAGATGATATAAACACAGAGGAAGCTCATATTCCTTTTAACATGGCCCACACATGGAATTTTGGGTGTCTTTCCTCATTGGCTAGATAAGAGTACCCTAAATAGTGGCTCATACAAGTCATATTATTTTTATTTAGCTTGTTTAACAGGCACAGGAAGCTTGTATTCCTTTTAATGTGGCCCACACAAGGAATTTTGCATATCTTTTCCTGCTTGGCAATATAGTAAATGCCTAAATAGAGGCTCATACAGTATCTTAGCTTATTTCATTTATTTTAGATTGTTTTGATTTTCCTAATGGGTGCGATGCTGAGTTTTGTGGTTATATTATTCCTCTGGGAGAGAGGTCAAAATGAAGGTTTGTCTGGTTACTGGCTCAAGGATATGTTAATTTGGGAAAAGGGTTTTGTTTTTGTGTTTTTAGAAAGGGTGATTAGGCTCTGGACATCTTCCAGAGCTATTTGGATCAGAAATGATAGAGGGAGACCTCCAGAGGGCTAGATTCCAGAATATCAAACAGAAAAACTATCTTTATGATACTATAATTTTGTGTTGAGAGTTATACATTACAGAAAATGCAGCCAGGATGACTCTCCTCATCAAACATCCTGAACTGACCTGCTTGAACTTCTTAGGTCCTGGACTTCATTTAGATCCAGTCAAGATACAGAAATCAGAGACCAACCAACTTCCCCATTTTCCTTACTCTTCCCCCACCCCCTTATAATTATCTCAATGCCCATACTCAGCTTGAAGAAGTTTCAAAAAGTTATTGACTCAGTTCCCTGTGATGTGGGGCTGGAGAGGATTGTTATTATTATTAAGTTGTCTTTCTAGGAAATATAGAAATGCTCAGATTTGAAACACAGAGGAAATAGAAATAACTATATTGACCTAATTTCATTTGCTAAAAATTCTTTTAATTGTTACTAAGTTTAAGTCATAAGTTATTATTTGGTACAGAATTCATTTTGATTCACAATCAAGGTTTTCTTCAGTATAAATTTCTTTGATTGATAATAAATATTTAAAATAACAGGGCTTAGACCCATTTCTTCTTTGCCATTATTACAATAGATCCAAGGTGTTTACGCTTGTGAATCTAGGGCCAAATATAAATATAAGG
The DNA here is from genome assembly GCF_947179515.1 of Apodemus sylvaticus. Lineage (NCBI taxonomy): Eukaryota > Metazoa > Chordata > Mammalia > Rodentia > Muridae > Apodemus > Apodemus sylvaticus. Next base: position 16,016,267 of record NC_067476.1, on the reverse strand, counting down.
TTCTGATTTTATTGTTAGGGTGTTTTCGAGATTTTAATCAGAAACAGCTGAAAGTAGTTAGCAGACAACTGTCCAGCATACTTTACATAGATAGTTGTTTTAAAAAACGTCAGAAATCCATTGATGTGACATTTTATGTTATTTATTTCACTTGTAGAGACTAGTCTGCAGCTGTCAGCTTCCCTTTCTTGGATTCAAAGAAGAAACTGAGCATCAATAGAGCTGCTTCTGTTGTGGTGAAACAGCTCAACATTGCTGTTTCTTCACCTGCAGACAAACTCTGTCCCGAAAAAGGACACTTTTACAGGTTGGGTCAGCTTGAATTCTGCTGAGAGAGAATGGCTAGTCCTTAACAATTCCTGTTTCTCTAAGTCTATCAGATGACCCTGGGCCAGGAGTCTGAAGACTGATGCTTCACATTTTAGGAGATGGACTGTCTAGGTTTTCAGAGGACTCTATCATTTGGCTAAGTGTTGGAAGCTGTGTTAGGCTTCCAATTTTTTTCAGTTATTATTGGCCACTCTCAGATTTCTGATGGGATTGAAGACTGTTAGTCTCATAGCCAGCCGAAGCTGTTTTGCATTAAGAAAAGCTGATATATATTTAAATAGATGGTTTTCAGATGACATACAATTCATAGCCAAGTCATGAGTCAGGTGTTAATTATTATATTCCTTTAAGATAGACTAGGTGACAGAAGTTCTGTTTGATTAACAGAGAGGATGGACTGGGGGTTAGGTCTATATTATACTTTATAATTTACAAAATTGTAATAGTCGTGCTCAATTTATATTTGGAGAGAATTTTTTTAATTAAACAGAAAGGGTGAAATATTGCAAGATATTGTCTATCCATATACATTGAGGCACTGAGAGGCCAGTGATTGGAGTGGAGAGAGGAAGAGCTAAGAGAAGTGAGGGGAGGAGAGACAAAGAGACTCATTGGATCACACGAGTAGAGCAGGAGCGAGATGCAGATATCCAAATGGCATCTGGCGTATTTCTGGTGTTTTGGAGAGGTTAGAAACATTGGGATAATGCTTTATCATTGTAAATTGGCATTATGTAATTGTGAGTTTTATATACATAAATATATTTGGTTATCTATTTAAGTCAAGAGTCATGTTTTAACAGGCATTTGGATGCAGGGCGAGACCCACTAGAACTTTGTGAAGAGGCCTGGTAGGGCTGAACTCATTATTGATTATTACCCACTATCATCTGTCTGTCTTCTTTTACCCTGGATACGGCTTGATATGTTACCTCCAACCTCCCCTGGGACTGGGTCAGTGCTGGTGGCTATTCATTCCTGCAAAAGATAGTTTCCTCGACCATAAAGTTAAAAACACATTCTCCACCACAGCCCTTTGAAGTCATTTAATTGTAACTGGACAGTCACCTGTGGCATGATGCCTTTCAAGAAAGTAAAAGAGAACAAGCAAAATACTAACACATACAGAATTAGGTCTAAGATGGATCTAAAATGATGTCAAAATTAAAAGACCAAAATGATTCAGATGGTGACCAATCCTGTAAATGGGTTCCTTATGATCTGCACAACCTTACAGTATCCACAAAAACCTGAGTTGGACTAGCAAAGTGAGGTTCATAGCATTCTTGGGACTCCCCAGGCCAGAAGGTAGTTGTTGTCATGGAATACTCCCCCCTTTAGCTTCAAGGTTGTGTCCAGGACACCAGACAAATCAAAGCATGGGGTAAGACAATGACACACAGCACAGAATGAGACAAAGACAACATAGACATGAAACCAAACACACAGATTGTCAGAGAGACAATTGCTATCTTAAAAAAAACAAAAAAACAAAAAACAAAACCACTCTACTATCAAGTCAGGGGGTTCCAGAAATTAACAGCTAATGCACCAAGAGTAAGGGTCTGAAAGTTATTGAAAGAAGAACACAAAATCAAATATGATGCAAAAGCAAAGAGAGATTATTTGGAAGAAACATTATTCGGAAGAAACATCCAGCATTTGAGATCAGACATTCTTCTAAAATGGCATCCCTGAGATGAGCACACAGGCTCCTTTTAAGCACAACTAGGGGAATTTTAGTGATGGTTAGGCCAATTTTCATATGATCAGCTAAGTAAGTAGAAGTTACATTAGTATATTTCTAATTGGTTGATTGTTATATTAGCTTTATCATTTTTGGTTAGGCCTAGAAAAGTTCCAGGAACTGCATAAGTCCTTGGTATAGCTATCTTTCTTGGTTAGATATTTGGCCTGTTGATGATGAATGGCTCATTGTTTGTGTTTTTTCTGAGAAGTCTTATGTGCTTCCTTGGGAAACTGAAACCTTGGCCTTTTTATAAAACGGAGTTTCAGTCAGATTTCTAATTTACTTTGGGAAAATCAACAAGCTAGACAAATGATTTATACAGACCAACAAAGAGACATACAAAATATCCAAATTGACAAAATCAGAAATGAAAAAGAGGACATATACTAGATACTGAAGAAATTAAGTCATACTTTAAAAACCTGTACATCACAAAATTGGAAAATCCTTTTAAAAATCGTTTTTTCTCAATAGATATAGCTTAACAAAGTTAAATCAAGATCAGATAAATAATTCCAAAAGTCCTATAAAACCTAAGGAAATTCAAACACTCATTAAAATTCTCCCAATCAAATATTCAGGATCCAAAGCCCTTATCCAGAATATCAAAGAAAAGGTAACACCAATACTCCTCAAATTATTCAACAAAATAGAAACAGAAGGAATATTGTCAAATTCAGTTTATGAGGCCAATATCACCCTAATATTCAAACCATACGAAGATTCAACAATAAAAAAGAATTTCATACAAATTTCCCTCATGAATATTGTATATATATATATATATATATATATATATATATATACCCAATAATATACTAGCAAACTGAAAAACCACGTCGAAAAATATCATTCACCTTGATCAAGTAGTCTTAAACACAGAGACACAGAGATAGTTCAACCCATCTCAAAAATATTAACCCAGAATTTCTCCTGTTCAAAGTAAATATAGGGAAAAAGAGTGGAGCAGATACTGAAGGAAGGACCATCCAGAGACTGCCTACCTAGGGATTCATCCCATCTGCAGACACTAAATCCAGACAATATTGCTGATGTCAAGAACCACTTGCTGACAGGAGACTGGAAAATCAGCCAACCATCTGACTGAGCACGGGAACCTCAATGGAGGAGTTAGGGGAAGAACTGAAGGAGTTGAAGGGGTTTGCAACTGTATAGGAAGACCAACAATACCAACTAACCAGATCCACCCCTCCCTCAGAGCTCCAAGGACTAAATCATCAACTAAAGAGTAAACATGGAGGACCCATGGCTCTAGCTGCATCTATCAGAGAGGATTGCCTTATCTGGCATAAATGGAAGGGAAGGCCCCCTGTCCTGTGGAGGCATGGTGCCCCAGTTTAGGGGAATAATAGGGCTGTGAGGTAGTAGTGGATGGGTGGGAGAGTGCCCTCATAGAAGCAAGGATAGGGGAGATGGGATACGGGGTTTGCAGATGAGAAACCGGGAAGGGAGATAACATTGAAATGTTAATAAATAAAATAACCAATAAAAAATGCTGTCAGTGTAATTCACCATATATAAAAAGGAAGAAAAAACTAAACTAAACTAAAAAAAAAAAAAAAAAAAAACCAGAGTTCTGCCCTATCTGCTTGGTAATACTCAATAAAATTCTTGCCAACCGAATCCAAGAACACATCAAAACGATCATCCACCATGATCAAGTAGGCTTTATCCCGGGAATGCAGGGTTGGTTCAATATACGGAAATCCATCAATGCAATCCACTACATAAACAAACTCAAAGAACAAAACCACATGGTCATTTCATTGGATGCTGAAAAAGCATTTGACAAAATTCAGCATCCTTTCATGCTTAAAGTCTTGGAGAGAACAGGAATTCAAGGCCCATACCTAAACATAGTAAAAGCAATATACAGCAAACCGGTAGCCAGCATCAAACTAAATGGAGAGAAACTTGAAGCAATCCCACTGAAATCAGGGACCAGACAAGGCTGCCCCCTTTCTCCTTATCTTTTCAATATTGTACTTGAGGTACTAGCTTGGGCAATTCGACAACATAAGGAGGTCAAAGGGATACAAATTGGAAAGGAAGAAGTCAAACTTTCATTATTTGCAGACGACATGATAGTCTACCTAAGTGACCCAAAAAACTCCACTAGAGAGCTCCTACAGCTGATAAACAACTTCAGCAAAGTGGCAGGTTATAAAATCAACACAAGCAAATCAGTGGCCTTCCTATACTCAAAGGATAAGCAGGCTGAGAAAGAAATTAGGGAAATGACCCCCTTCACAATAGCCACAAACAATATAAAGTATCTTGGAGTGACTCTTATCAAACATGTGAAAGATCTGTATGACAAGAACTTCAAGACTCTGAAGAAGGAAATGGAAGAAGACCTCAAAAAATGGGAAAACCTCCCATGCTCATGGATCGGTAGAATCAATATAGTTAAAATGGCCATTTTGCCAAAAGCAATATACAGATTCAATGCAATACCCATCAAAATCCCAACTCAATTCTTCACAGAGTTAGAAAGAGCAATTATCAAATTCATCTGGAATAACAAAAAACCCAGGATAGCTAAAACTATTCTCAGCAACAAAAGAAAATCTGGGGGAATCAGTATCCCTGACCTCAAGCAATACTACAGAGCAATAGTGTTAAAAACTGCATGGTATTGGTACAGTGACAGGCAGGAGGATCAATGGAACAGGATTGAAGATCCAGAAATGAACCCACACACCTATGGCCACTTGATCCTCGACAAAGAGGCTGAAAACATCCAATGGAAAAATGATAGCCTTTTCAACAAATGGTGCTGGTTCAACTGGAGGTCAGCATGCAGAAGAATGCAAATTGATCCATCCTTGTCTCCTTGTACTAAGCTCAAATCCAAATGGATCAAGGACCTCCACATAAAGCCAGACACTCTGAAGCTAATAGAAAAGAAACTGGGGAAGACCCTTGAGGACATCAGTACAGGGAGAAAGTTTCTGAACAGAACACCAATAGTGTATGCTCTAAGAGCAAGAATTGATAAATGGGACCTCATAAAATTACAAAGTTTCTGTAAGGCAAAGGACACCATCAAGAGGACAAATCGGCAACCAACAAATTGGGAAAAGATCTTCACCAATCCTACATCAGATAGAGGGCTAATATCCAATATATATAAAGAACTCAAGAAGTTAGACTCCAGAAAACCGAACAACCCTATTAAAAAATGGGGTACAGAGTTAAACAAAGAATTCACACCTGAACAACTTCGGATGGCGGAGAAGCATCTTAAAAAATGTTCAACTTCATTAGTCATTAGGGAAATGCAAATCAAAACAACCCTACGATTTCATCTTACACCAGTCAGAATGGCTAAGATTAAAAATTCAGGAGACAGCAGGTGTTGGAGAGGGTGTGGAGAAAGAGGAACACTCCTCCACTGCTGGTGGGGCTGCAAATTGGTACAACTACTCTGGAAATCAGTCTGGCGGTTCCTCCAAAAACTGGGCACCTCACTTCCAGAAGATCCTGCTATACCATTCCTGGGCATATACCCAGAAGATTCCCCACCATGTAATAAGGATACATGCTCTACTATGTTCATAGCAGCCCTATTTATAATTGCCAGATGCTGGAAAGAACCCAGGTATCCCTCAACAGAAGAGTGGATACAAAAAATGTGGTATATCTACACAATGGAGTACTATTCAGCCATTAGAAACAATGAATTCATGAAATTCTTAGGCAAATGGATAGAGCTAGAGAACATCATACTAAGTGAGGTAACCCAGACTCAAAAGGTGAATCATGGTATGCACTCACTAATAAGTGGTTATTAACCTAGAAAACTGGAATACCCAAAACATAATCCACACATCAAATGAGGTACAAGGAGAAAGGAGGACTGGCCCCTGGTTCTGGAGAGACTCAGTGAAACAGTATTCGGCAAAACCCGAACAGGGAAGTGGGAAGGGGTGGGTGGGAGGACAGGGAAAGAGAAGGGGACTTAAGGGACTTTCGGGGAGTAGGGGGCTAGAAAAGGGGAAATCATTTGAAATGTAAATAAATTATATAGAATAAAAAAAAAGAACTAAAAAAAATAACAACAGCAGCAAAAATAAAAATAACGACAAAAAAAAAAAAAAAAAAAAAACAAAACAAAACAAAAAAAAAAAAAACAGAGTTCTGCCCTATCTGCTTGGTACTCTATTCCCCAAGACCAAGGTCTGCCTCCATTCCTGGAGGCCTGTTGCTACCTTGAACAATCAGGTGAAATTGCTATGCTTCAATCCCCTGAATGTTGGATAACCTGGCAATCTAAGCATTTGTGGTGTCTGTTGTGTCCCCTCTGGGCTCCAGTAAACACCTCTACCAGCAATCCCTGACAGCTGCAAATATCTGGGACCATCAAGTGAGATTCCTTCCCAAATCCTCTGCCTGCAACTTTTCCCAGGACACCCATCATCAGTGAGGGCTACCTCAACCCTGTTCCCTCTACACTCATCTCCTTGTGTCCTACCTTGTGTAACACCTAGTGTTTTTAAATGCATTACATATCAACCTCAGTTTCCCCTACCTCCACTTCATGTAGTTCCCCTGCAACCACCATCCTTGTTCCCCAGATCAACTCTGTAGTGAGAAGTTTGGAGTTTCAGTTTCTATAGAAAACACAGGAAAAACATGAAAATACGTTATGTTTTAATTCCGGGTGTGAGATATGGGGCTGTTTCAGGTTTTCCACAGCAGCTGTCTATGATTAGCCTCATGTTCTAGTATAGAAAAGGTAATTTCTGTGATTGTGTGATGTTTTGAATTCTAGGAAGAACACAGATGTCATAGAAATGCTAGGGCCTGTAAGGTGGGGTTGGCTGTTGTTGGTTATTGTGGGTTGTTGGGGAATTTCTGGTTGTTGTGGTCATTGCTTGTTAAGTAGTCATGCTTAAAAAGAAACAACAGGCAATTTGATATCCTCATGGCACATGAGTTTTGAACTGGAATTAATTTCAAAATATGTAGGAGCTACTGCTGGTGGGGTTGCAAATTGGTACAACCACTCTGGAAATCAGTCTGGCGGTTCCTCCAAAAACTGGGCACCTCACTTCCAGAAGATCCTGCTATACCACTCCTGGGCATATACCCAGAGGATTCCCCACCATGTAATAAGGATACATGCTCTACTATGTTCATAGCAGCCCTATTTATAATTGCCAGATGCTGGAAAGAACCCAGGTATCCCTCAACAGAAGAGTGGATGCAAAAAATGTGGTATATCTACACAATGGAGTACTATTCAGCCATTAGAAACAATGAATTCATGAAATTCTTAGGCAAATGGATGGAGCTAGAGAACATCATACTAAGTGAGGTAACCCAGACTCAAAAGGTGAATAATGGTATGCTCTCACTAATAAGTGGATATTAACCTAGAAAACTGGAATACCCAAAACATAATCTACACATCAAATGAGGTACAAGAAGAAGAGTGGCCCCTTGTTCTGGAAAGACTCAGTGAAGCAGTATTCGGCAAAACCAGAACAGGGAAGTGGGAACGGGTGGGTGGGAGGACAGGGGTAGAGAAGGGGGCTTACGGGACTTTTGGGGAGTAGGGGGCTAGAAAAGGGGAAATCATTTGAAATGCAAATAAAAAATATATCGAATAAAAAATTAAATATAATTCAATGTGTTTTTAATTAATCATAAAGTAAAATAAAGCAATGTGTTTAATGAGATTCAAAAAAAAAAAAAAAGAATCATTTGGTTCAGACTGCTTCCTGATCCTAGAATTTTATTGAAGACAGTTCAAAGATGTAATGTCAGTCTCTGACAATGTCATGCTTGTAGCAAAGAACTATAGAAATTAGACCTGAGATACAGTTATTGTGATCATTTAGTGTACAGCAAACCTGTTTTTAAATTTCATTTAAAATTTTTAGTATAACATAATATAATAAACATTTATAGTGGTGGCATAAAACAGCATTGCAAAGTAAAATTATAATCTGCTTTGACTGCTTAGGGATTGAAAAAAATATGTAGGAGCTAGTACATTTGAGTATTTCTTTTGCTTTTACAGATAGAGTCTCTGAAAAAAAGAATTCTACCTATGTATAAACTCTGTCCATTTTCCAATACCACATTCCTTAGTTACTCTAAATAAATCAGAATACTTGATATGATTTTTTCAATAAAGTAAAGATCACAAATCTTAAATGGATGCAATAATATACCAGGCAATTGGAGAGATGGCTCTAGTATTAAGAACACATGATTTTCCTGCAGATGACCTGAGTCAGTGTCCAGCACTCACATAGTGGCTCACAACCACTTGAACCAACAATTCTAGGATATCTGATGCCCACTTCTAGCCTCCTTGGGCACTGTATTCATGTAGTACACATACACTGACACACATAAAATTAAAAAAAAGTATTTTAAAGATGGTAAATGTTTTTATTTCTTAATATATTCATTGAGAATTTCTTTCTTGCATATTCAGCAAAGTAAGATCATTCACATACATCTTTTTCTTATCTAGCTCTTCCAATTTTTCCCCAAACAAATGACTTCCAACTTTTATCCTATTATGCTTTAATAACCTGATAAATCTGTTTAGTGTTGTTTGTATGGGCATAGATATAGGCATTCAATGGTTCATAGGAAATTTATCAGTGGTCCATATCCCAAAGAAGGACTCTCAATTCCCCACAGTCATCAGCTTCCATTAACTCTTCACCTCAGGTGTGGCCTTGGTAGCCCCTCCCCACCTCAGTGCTAACATTTTGATTTTGTACAGGTCTTACTCAGTAGCCATAGCTTCTGTGAATTTGTGACTACACCAGCACTGTCATGTACAGAAGACAGGATTCCACTGCACTCTGGTCCTTACAATTTTTCAATAATGGAAGACACTTGCAATATAAAGCATATAAAAGGAAGATGGATTCGTATACAACATGAAGTGCCTGATAAAGTCTTCCAATACATTATGTAACAGGCCAACATCAAATGGGAAAGCAAGGATAAATATGAGCATGAATTTCACATATATGCAAACTCTGTAAAATAATAATATACATGGTTGCTCTAATGGTCCACCATATCCTTGTGAGAGTATAGATTTTTCCTGTAAAGAAATAGAGGAACTAGGCTTTAATGTCTTAAAGCAGTAATTGTTGCGCATACTTCTTTATAAACACTCTGGGAAATGACAGTGTCTTCCTAATTCCAGCAACATTACCCTTGCCTACATCTGTACTTATAGTATAAGAAATATGGATGAGAGTGAGCCAGCCACTTGTATCACAAATAGTTAATAAATTCCTTTCCTTATTAAAGTACAAATCTATAGTAAACAGAGATGAACATTCATTATTTGCCATTCATGATTTTTGTAAACACAAAATAGAAACATTACATTTACCAAATATCACCAAAAATGACATAATAATTCCCAGGAACTGTTGAGCTTTCAGTTAACACAGCTTTCAAAGCTTATAATTATTTTAGAGAAATTTCAGATTTCTGAAAATTTACATATTGTTCTTATAAACTTTGGACCTACATGCCATTTCCTCCTTGTGATAGTTTGATGAAAATGGTCCCCAGATACTTATGTATTTGCAAAGCTACCAGTTAGTGGTACTATTGGGGAGGGAATAGTAGCTATAAATTTGATGGAGGTTATTTTGTCACTGGGAGTGGGCTATGAAGTTACAAGAGCCATTTCCAAGTCTAGTGTCAGTCTTTCTGTCTTTGGATCAGGATGTAAACCATTCTGCTACTGTTCCAATACCATGCCTCTAAGGTACATGACATTTTCACCATGAAGAAACTCTCCAAAACTGTAAATAAGCCCCTAGTTAGATACTTTCTTTTATAAGGTTTTCCTTGGTTGTGGTTTCTTTTCACAACAATAGCACACCATTATTGATTGCTTTATTGGTATAGTACATTTGTTCCATTTGAACTAATATTTGTTAATAATCACTTACTAAAATTTGCTTTGTGTTCCTCCTTAAATTCTACAGAGTTCTTTGCATTTATTGTTTTTGTTTTTTGTTTACCATTCTATCTGTTTTGACTTGAAAATTGCATAGTGATATTTAGCCACAGTTAGTAGATACACTGACAGTATCACATACAATGCATTTTCTTCCCTAAAGTTCATTTTATATTAAACCTCTAAATATACATATAGGAATGCTTGGAGTATCATTGTTTAAAGAAAAAATTCAGCTACTATGTCTTAGTTATATTCATATTATTATGATAAAACACCGACCAAATCTATTTATAAAAGAAAGTTTATTTGGGGCTTTCAGTTTCAGACATGTAAACTTCATTACCATCATTGTAGGGATCATGAAGGCAGGCTGGCACAGCAATGGAGTACCAGCTGAGAGCTTCTATACATTATTCATAAGCAAGAAACAGAGAATAACACTAGAAATGCTGTAGGCTTTTGATTGTTCAAAGCTCACCCAATGTGACTGACCTCCTTGAACATGGCCACATTGCCTAATGCTTCCTCAACAGCTATAGCAACTATGGACCAATATTTAAATACATGAGCCTATAAGAGCCATGTTCATTCAATCCACCATGAAAGCAAAAGCAGTATTTTTGTCTTGCAGTAGAGTTTGAGTATATAGAGAATTTCTTTCAGAGCCAATGGCACACAAAAAAATGCAAAATACAGGAAGAATAAATATAGTCATTTCTCTGATATAAAAAACAAAACACTAGACTAACAAGACTGAACAATCTACAATCCATGCAGAACTGTTTTAATGTTAAGGAAAATATTGAAAATAGGTAACACACTGGTTAACTTCAAGAGATAATATGATACCACTGAGGAGAGACTAATGGAACATTAATAACACTGACATTTTTCTGCCATTTAAGAGCAGAAATTAATGAGTATTTTGTTTAATCTTATTATTAAAATTTTTTAGGTATATGACATATATCTTATAGGCTCATATATTTAAATATTGCTCCATAGCTGGTGTAAAATATAAATGTATACTACAGCACACATATCTAACACATGTATAGAAATACACAACATTACTTCTAATGTTTTAAATAAAATTTCCAATAACAATAAAATATTACTTAAAAATAATAAGTAGCTGAAATTTAACAGAGTTGCAGAGATGCACACACTCACATTAGCTGAAGTTCTGCTAAATACTAGCTGAGAAGCATTTAAGTAGGCATTAAACTGTCCTCTGCTACATTGTCTACATATATGTAACACCATCAACTACTATCAATTGAATTAAATCCCTGTGCTTCCACAGAGAATGATTCTCATGGACCAAAGGTGAAATCACTTCAAGGGATGTGACATTTTCGTAAATGAGCAAGAAGCTGTCTTTCTTCTTTTTGTAATAAAAATATGTTTGGATTAAACTGCTCTTCAGATCTCTTTGAACTTGATTGAAGAGTTTTATATTTCCTGATGTCAACTAGCCATTCTTCATAACCCACTCAGAAAAGCAGAGTCTCATTAGACTATGCATATAACCGCAGCATCCCTTCCACGGAGGCTCATGTCAATCTCTCAAAACTAGGTGTGATAAACAAGTAAAATGTTTGCAAGACAAAGAAAAAAATGAATGAATTTTGTGAGCAACCTTTCCAGGATGCAGAATATCAGTAAGATAGTAAAGCAGACAAGAAAATTGTGCAAGACGTAAAGAAAGGAAAGAGAACCATGTATAGTTTCCCTAACAGAACAAAAGATGAAGGAAGTAGGGATGCCGACAATGAATACAATGCCCATCACTATGAAAAAATTCTCTGGCTGAGGATATTTCTCAGTGCTCCTTTCATATCCTGATTCCTTAGACTATAAATAAAGGGATTCAGCATAGGTGTGACTGCAGCATATATCACAGCCACAATCGCAACCTTGTCATTAGTGTTATTAGATGAGGGGACACAATATAATCCAATGATGGCTCCGTAGTACAAGGACACTACACAAAGATGAGAGCCACATGTAGAAAAGGCTTTGCAGATTCCCTTGATTGTTGGAGTTTTCAGAATGGTGACTCCAATGAGGCCGTAAGAGACCACAATGCATATGAATGGCAGGGTAATGATCACATTACCTAAAACAAGGATGACCAGCTCATTGATGGTGGTGTCTGAGCTGGACAACTTCAGCAAGGTAGAGAGGTCACAGAAGTAGTGGGGCACAATATTGCCTCTTAGGTAAGATAACTGAGCTAAGAGAAGAGTGTGAACAAGGGAATTGGCATTAGATAAGGCCCAGGATACTACTACTAGAAGAATACAGAGTTTCTCACTCATAATTTTTGAATAGTGCAGAGGGTGGCAGATGGCCACATACCTGTCATAGGCCATTGATGTCAGAAGAAAGCTCTCAAGATCGGCAAAAAATGAAAAGAAATACACCTGGGTAATGCAGCCAGCATATGAGATGGACTGACTTTTTGTCAGCATATTCATGACCATTTTTGGAGATGCAACTGATGAGAAAGAGATGTCTGTGAATGCCAAGTGGCTGAGGAAGAAGTACATGGGGGTGTGGAGGTGAGAGTCCAGCCTGATGAGCAGGATGATGAGCAGGTTCCCCAGCACAGTTGTCAGGTACATGGCCAGGAAGAGGGCAGAGTACAGGCCTTGGTCCTCTGCTCGAATGGGGAGCCCCAGGAGGATGAACTCAGACACAGTGCTCTCATTATCCATCCTCATGGCCCTGCTCTACTGCTGTGAGTGAACAGAAGAAAAGGCAAAGAGAAGTGAATTTAACTATTACATTGTAGAAACATTTTATAATTATGAGTACTGAAAATAACATTATTTCAAACCACTTAATATGGAGATATTTGTCAGAGTAATATGCTAATTATGATTAGCAAGAAATATAACTGAGAAACAACAGAATGTGTTTTAGAGGAAAACAACCATCAGAAAAATTATCAGATGAGACGCTGTTACAGATCTAGATTCCTGGATTTTACCAAGATAATATTAAATTAAAGTATTAGTGAAGAAATTGAAACTAGACAATAGAAAATTCAACACAATTTCAATGATTTTATGTGTTTTAAGCTTTCTCGAATGCACCTGCCCAATGGTGTCTTCACGTGAATTAAATCCAGATAGTGGAACCCGTATAGGTGTGCTAGAACTGTGAGACACCAGAATCTGGAGAATTACTGAAATCAGGATATGAAGATGTTCAAAGCATTAAGAGGACAAGCCTGTACCAATAATGTAAAATGCCAATACTAACTTGAAAGGAGCTATGGATTATTCCCATAATATCTGCCAAATATCTTGTGTTTTTCTAATAAAAGCAAGTGTCACATATTACATTTAATGTGGGTTTTTCAGCTAAAGACTGTTACCTATGAATTTACATTTTTCTCTGTTGCTAACCTGGCATTTCTCTCTGTTTCTTTCAATCATGCCCCACTCATGTGAGCAATCACAAAGCAATAGAACATGGAACATGATAAGAGTTGATATCCTAGCTTGTGAAAGAACTCTGTGGTAATATTCTATTTGAAGACTTCCTTAGTGACCAGTTTGTCCCTGTGACTGGAAGCCATCTATCTGCTCCTTCACTCTTTACAGGCTTAAACTAGAGTTAATGTATGAATTCTTCCATCTTAGTGGAGACCATTTTTAAAGTTCCTACACTTCACCACAAACTGTAAAAAGAAAATTCAGTTAATGTGGCATTGCATGAAATTAATTATACTACTTTTTTTTACTTATTTCTGTGTTAGTAGTAATTACTTTATCACAATGAAAATGCTAATTATGTATTTGTACATGAGCAGACTGTTTCTAAATTTTTTTATATTTTGACCAGTATTGCAATAAGCAGTATTACTCTTATGTCATTTTAGATACTATATATGATATATTCAAAAAAGAGTTTAAAGAAATAGGCATCCATAATTTTGCAAAAATGTCATGTCACATGAAGCCATGGTGATGAAAAAGCTGATATGTTTTCTACAAAAAGTCTTTAGAGAAAGAGATTACACAGAATATTATAAACCTGGGTCTCTAGGTAGGTATTTGTAAGTACAATGCTAGGTGCTCTTAGAAGCAAGGAAACCACAAAGCAATAACCAGTTATAGAAATGTAAATGTTCAAGAATATATGAGAAGTAGGCAGATATGTTTAATTTGCTATGATAAAAAGTTTTCATCTGTTTTTCCCTGAAAAAATTAAGTAAGGAAAGGTAGGAAATGGCATTATGGCTGCAAGTTAGAAAGCAGAACACCAGGAGTAATTATGGAAAAATCACAGAGATTTACGAAGAAGTTGGGAAAGACACAATAGATATTGTGCTTCGGTTAAATGTGAGCAGAAAGGATTATTTTCCTGCTTCCTTTCAAAAAATGGATAAGTTTAAGAAAAATATTCTATGGAGCATTTTGAAGGGGGTACATCATTTTATCTCAAAAATTTAAACAGGTTCTCAGTGCAAGAAAAATTACTGCATAGTGAACTGTATGTCAGTTCATGGTATGATTGTTGAGATAGGAAATGCATATTGAAGAGAGAGACAGAGAATAAGACAGACACAGAGAGTAACAGAGGGAGACCCAAACATATGCAGTGATACAGAAGAATTAAAATCTATGCCTTTTCTGACAAGCAAACAACAAATAACTTTAGGGGAAAAGGCATGAAAAAGCTTTTGCAGTTTTCTCTAGAAGAAACATCTGGATCACCTGAAACAGTCATTCATTCATCACAGCAAACAGAAGAGTAATACGTTCAGAATCAGATGTGATCAATATTTGAACATATAAATTGTGTCCCTATACTGGGAAGTCCATGTGAGCTCTAATTTTGAATATCACGTAGAGGACCTAGGGTATATTCTCTGTCCCCAGATCCAATTGTCATTGACTCCCTTAGGGAAAGAACTTTTTACAAGCAGGCATGAGAGTCCCTTTACATTTGAGAATTAACAGTAACAACCACAACAAGATTCTTAATCATTTTGTTCTGTTTAAATCATGACACCTGAGAGAGCAAACATTCTCAGCTCAAGGGATGCAAAAATCTCTTCAATAAAAATTGCAGAAAAAAAAAAACTTTCCTAACCTAAAGAAAGAGATGGCCATAAATGTAACAGAAATCTGTAAAACACCAAATAGATTGGACCAAAAAAAGAACCCCTCTCATCACATAATCAAAACAACAGATGTACAGAACAATGAAAGAATATTAAAAACTGCAAGAGAACAGAACCAAGTAACATATAAGGTAGACATATCAGAATTACTCTAGACTTCTCAGTAGAGACCTTAAAAGCCAGAAGAGTGTGGATGGAGGCCATGAAGAATCTAAGAGAGCACAATTGCTAACCCAGGGTACTATCCTGCAAAACTCTCAATCATCAAAGATGGAGAAAACAAAATATTCTATGACTAAACCAAATTTAAACAATAGCTGTCTACCAATCTAAGCCTACAGGGGATTCTAGAAGGAAAATGCCAACATAGAGAAGGTACCAACACCAAGGCAAATACAAGTTATTAATCATGTCACAACAAACCCAAAAGGTGAGAATAACATATATGCAATGCCAACTACAGCAACAAACATAATAGGAACTAACAATCTAATCTCTAGTATTTCTCAACGTTAAAGGACTCAATTCACCAACAAAAAATACATATGCTAGCAGACTGGATATGCAATATGGATCTAGCATTTTGCTGCAAACAAGAAACACACCTCAATGACAAAGACAAACATTACTTCAGAGTCAAAAAGTAGAAAAAAAGTCTTACAAGCAAATGGCCCCAAGAAAGAAGTGGAAGTTGCTGTTCTAATATCTAAAAATAGATCACGATGGGAAAGGACACTTCATATTTATCAAAGGAAAAATCCACCAAGAGAGAGTCTCAATTCTGAACATCTATGCCCTAAATGCAAGGGCACACACATTCATAAAAGAAGCTATACTAAAACTAAAAACACACCTTGAAACCCACACAATAATAGTAGCAGACTTCAACATGTCACTCTCACCAATGGACAGGGCATTGAAGCAGAAACTCAACAGAGACACAGTGAAACTAATAGAGTTTGTGAACCAAGTGGATTTAGCAGATATTTAAAGAATATTTTACCCCAAAACAAAATAATATACCTTCTTCTCAGCACCCCTATGATACCTTCTCCAAAAGTAACTATATAGTTGGTCACAATGCAAGCCTCAACAGATAAAGGAAGACTAAAATAATCCCATGCATCCTATCATATCACCATGTACCAAGGCTAGACTTCAATAAGAAAAACAACAGAAAGCCCACCTACATATGGAAACTGAAAAACCTTCTCTCAATGATAACTTGGTCAGGGAAGAAATAAAGAAAGATATTAAAGCCTTTTTAGAATTTAATGAAAATGAAGGCAAAACGTACCCAAACTTATGGTACACAATGAAAGCACTGCTAAGAGGAAAACTCATGGTGCAAATGCCTTGTTAAAGACATTGGAGAGAGCATAGGAGAGCAGCTTAAGAGCATATCTGAAAGCTATAGAACAAAAACAAGTAAATACTCCCAATAGGGGTGGATGGCAGTAAATAATCAAACTCAGGACTGAAATCACCCAAGTAGAAACAAATAGAATGATACAAAAAAATCAACAAGACCAAAAGTAGGTCCCTTGAGTAAATCAATAAGGTAGAAAAACCTCCAGACAAACTAAGGGCACAGATACAGTATCCAAAGTAAAAGAAATCAGAAATGAAAGGGGAGACATAACAACAGAAACTGAGAGAACTCAAAAATCATCATATTCTACTACAAAAAACCTATACTCAACAAAATTGGAAAATCTAGATAAAATGGGCGATTTTCCAGATGAACACCATGTACCAAAGTTAAATTATGAGCACACGCACCATCTGAGGAGCACATATCTCCCAAGAAAGTAGAAGTCATTAAAAATCCCCCAGAACAACAATATGCCCAGGGACAGATTATTTTAGAGCAGAATTCTACCAGCACTTTGAAGAAGCACTAATACCAACACTCCTCCAGCTTTTCCATAAAATAAAAATAATAGAAAAAACTACCTTATTCATTCTATGATGCATCAATTGCTCTGATATCTAAATTACAGAGAGCCAACAAAGAGAACTTCAGAATAATTTCACTTATGAATATTAATGTAAAAATACTCAATAAAATTCAGCAAACTGAATCCAAGGACACATCAAAACAGCCATTGTCCATAATCAAGTAGGTTTCATTCCAGTGATGCAATGTTGTTTCACTAATTCATTAATTTCATTAATTCATTAATGCATTAATGGATTAATTAAAATCCATTAATGCAATCCAATATATACACACACTCAAAGGAAATTCAACATATGATCATCTGCTTAGGTGTTAAAAAAGCATCCAACAAGACACAAAACCCCTCATGTTAAAAGTATGGGAGAGATCAGGAATTCAAAATGAATATCTAAATATAATAAAACCAATGGCCAATATCAAATTTAATGGAGAGATACTTGAAACTATCCCACTAAAGCCAGGGATAATGTTGCCCATTTTCCCAGTTCTTATCCAATATGGTTCTCAAATATCTAGCCAGGGCAATAAAACAACAAAAGAACAACATGGAGATTCAAATTGGCAAAGAGGAAGTCAAGATATTATTATTTGCAGATGTTATGATAGTATACATAAGCAACCGCAAAACTTATGCCCTCTGCATAAATTCTCTAACTTCTACAGCTGATAAACAAATTCAGAAAAGTGGCTGGATATTAAATTAACTCAAATAAATCAGTAGCCTTCCTTTATACAAATGATAAATGGGCAGAGAAAGAAAATAGCGAAACAAAATGCTTCCCAATAGTCAAAAATAATGTAAAATACCTTGGGATAATGCTAACAAAAGAAGTGAAAGATCTGTATGACAAAAACTTCAAATATCTCAAGAAAGAAATCAAAGAAGACCTCATAAAAAAGAGAGAACTACCATGGTCATGAATTGGTGGGATTAAAGTAAAAATGTCCATCCTACCAAAGAAGACTACAGATTAAATGCAATCCCCATAAAAATTCCAACCTATTTTATATGGAAAAACAAAAAACCCAGGATAGTGAAAACAATTCTTAACAATACAAGAATTTTGGAGGTAATTGCCATCCCTGACCTCAAACTATATTATGGAGCAATAAAAACTGCATAGAATTTGTACAGAGACAGACAGGTTGTTCAATGGAATAGAATTGAATGTCCAGAAAGAAAACCACACACCTATGGACACTTAATCTTGACAAAGAAGCCAAAAATATACAATGGAAAAGAGAAAGCATTTTCAATAAATGGGTCTGGTCTAACTGGTAGCCTCTATATATAAAAATTAAAATAGATCCATATTTGTCACCTTGCATGAAGCTCAAGTTCAAGTTGATCAAGTCCAAGACCCAACATAAAACCAGATACATTGAATCTAATAGAAGAGAAGTTGCAAAAGAGCTATGAACTCAGGGGTGCAGAGGTAAATTTCGTAAACAAATCCAATGGCTCAGGCTCTAAGATCAAGAATTAATAAATGAGACCTCATGAAACTGAAAAGGTTTCTGTAAGGCAAAGGACACAGTTGACAGGGCAAATTGGTAACCTATAGATTGGGAAAAAATCTATAGGAGATTTTTATATAGAGAGCCTTATTGAGGTGCCATGCCACCTGGCAGGAACTTGATATCTACCAATGTGAAGTTCATCTCCCAGCCTTTGAATGGGAACTTCTGTGTTAGCCATAATCCCTTCCACCTAAGGTGTAGTTCTCAGACAAAGGTGAAGCCTATTGTTCTTCAAGGACCTGCAGTTTCCTGAGAAACACTAGCCACCTGTGGAGCAACTGAACTGATTCTGCTGAGAAGCTTCTAGACTTTTCCCCCTGCCTATATATATATATATATATATATATATATATATATATATATATATGGAGTTCCTCATCAAACTTTAAGACCTTGAATAGCACGCGTTATTTTGGTGTCTGTCTCCATTTTATGCCTTTCCATACATCCCCAGCTTCCCTTCCAGGTAACCCATTCTATGTAACTGCAGGCAGTTACAGATTGGCACTTGACCGTGTGGCTGGATACGGGAATGTCTCATGCAGTGACCTTGGTGAAGCTTCGCAGAAAACAGGAAAAGATGGTATCCTGCATGGTGAGCAACTACAGGAGTTAAATACTAGCACTAGTCTAAAATTTCATCTTTTTAAGAGTTGTTGTAGGTACAGAAGAATACGGGCTAAGTGGGACAGTGTTGACCTGGTGCTGAACTCGCTTAGGGGTTGACAGTAGAAAATGTGATAGGAACTTTATAGGCGTTTGTCCGCAACCTGCAAGAGCTGCTTCAGGTGAAAGGAGAAGGGTTTGAAAAACAATGGTTAGAAAGTCTTTTAGATCAGATGGACTCTTTTGCCCATAGTTCCAAGAACTACTGATGAGCTAACATTAGAGGAGAAAGCTCATTCAGACAAAGGAGCTGCCAAATATGATAGTGGGGTTTGGCCTCCTAGAGCACCTTAGACTTTGTGTCTGCAAGTTGCTAATTTTCAAGTTAATTCTGTCTTGCTTTTAACTCTTGACCTTATATTTTAAGAAGATTTGTTGTCTCCTCTCAGGCTCACCTGGATTGAAAACTGGCATGTCTGTTAAAGACACCTGCAGGGTTTTTGGCAATAAATCGACTCTCTGACATCAAAACCTATACAAGTGGACCTCTTATGAGCTACATAGAACTCAGATCTATGTGTGTCTGCTTATGAGCAGACATGGACACCAGTGGGAGGTGCGAGGCAAAGCACTGCAAGGTGAGGACCATGTTTTCTGCCTCTGAGTCCCCGCTGAAGCAAACCTGGTTGCATAGAGGTTGGAGTTTAAAGGTGTTCCTTAGACTAACAAATGACAAGGAAGCCTAAGCCCACCCCCCCATAAAAAGACACCATAAAGTATTTAGGAGGACCAGGTCACTACTTCTCCCCATGGTTAATGCCCTCCCCTGTCCTTTGGCAGATGATTGTTCACTTGTTTATCTTCTCATCTTAAAACTAATAAAAAGGGAGGAGATGTAGAAAGCCTTATTGAGGTGCCATGCTACCTGTCAGGAACATGACATTGACCAATGACCAATGTGAAGTTCCTCTACCAGCTTTTGAGTGGGAAATCCTGTGTTAGCCATAATCTCCTCCACCTAGGGTGGAGTGCTCAGACAAAGGTGAAACCTACTGTTTTTCAAGGACCTGCAGTTTCCTGAGAAACACTAACCACCTGTGGAGCAACTGAACTGATTCTGCTAAGAAGCTTCCAGCCTTCCCCCCCTTCCCCCGCCTATATATATTGGGAATTCTTCATTAAACTTTGAGACCTTGAATGGCAGGTGTTTTCTTGGTCTCTATCTTTTTGGCCGCCTCCCCATACATCACCAGCTTCCCTTCCAGGTAACCTGTCCGATGTAACTGCGGGCAGTTACATTCACAGAACCCACATCTGATGGAGGGCTAATATCCAAAATATATAAAAAACACAATAAACTAACCTCCAAAAAACCAAACAACACAATCAAAAAATGGGGTATGGAACTAAACTGAGATTTCACAACAGAGGAATCTCAAATGGCTTAGAAGCACTTACAGAAATGTTCAAAGTCTTTAGTCATTATGGAACTGCAAATCAAATTGACCCTGAGATTCCACCTTACACCAATCAAAATGGTTAAGATCAAAAACTTAGGTGACAACACATGTTGGAGAGAATGTGGAGAAAGAGGAACACTCCTCCATTGTTGGTGAGTTTCCAAACTGGTACATCCACCCTGGAAATCAATCTGGATGTTCCTCTGAAAATTGGGACTAGATCCACCTAAAGACCAAACTATTCCACTCCAGGGCATATATACGAAAGCTGTCCCACCATGCCACAAGGGCACATGATCCACTATGTTCATAGAAGCTTTATTTATGATAGACAGAAGCTGAAAACAAATCACATGTCCCCCAAAATGGAAGAATGGATAAGAAAATGTTGTGCATATACACAGTGGAATACTATTCATCTATTATGAAGGAGGACGTTATAAGCTTTGCAAGTAAATGAATGGAACTAGAAAAAAATCATCCTGAGCGAGGTAACTTGGACCCCAAAAGACATGCGTGGTATGTACTCACTAATATGTGGATGTTAGTTTAAAATGTATAGAATACCCAGGACATAATCCACAGAACTCAAGAAGGTTATCAAGCCAAAGGACCAAATGAGGAGGGGTAGGGTAAAACAGGAAAATGATCAGGTATTGTGAAGGGACCAAGAGTGAAGTCCCAAGGGCCAGCAGAATGAATGGATCTGTACAACCTCAGGAGATGGGAGGTAGAAGGTGGAAAGTGGGAGTTGGGAGGTGGGAGGTGAGAGGCGGGAGGTAAGAGGAGCAGTCACTCTCTATTATATACCAGAGACCTGGGAAGTGGGAGACTCTCAAGACTCAAAGGGAGAGACCTTAGATGAAATTCCCTACCATGGTTGTGAGAGGGAACTTGTAGAATCCACCTCCAGTAGAAAGACAGGGCATCAAGTATAGGTATGGGGTTGCCATCCCACAGTAAAAACTCTGACCCAGAATTGTTCCTGTCTAAAAACACTGCAGGGACAAAAATGGAGAAGAGACTAAGGGAAAGGAGTTCCAGTGACTGGCCCAAATTGGGACCCATCGCAAGCTCCAAGACCTGAAACTATTACTAATTCTATAAGTATAAGTATTCTGTAAGTACATCTACTTACAGACAAGAGCCTAGCATAGCTGCCCTCCAAGAAGCCCAACATGCAGGTAAATGATAGAGAAGCAGATATATACACCCAACCAATGGTCTGAAGTCATTGACTCCTTTGGTTGAATTAAGGAAAGGGGGAAAAGTTGAGGAGGAGGGCAACTTCACAGGAAGGCCAGCAGTCATAACAAACCTGGACCCCCGAGATCTCTGAGACAATGAGCCACCAACCAGGAACCATACACAAGCTGGATTTAGTCCCCTGACACATGTACAGCAGAAGACTTCCTGAACTGACATCAATGAGAGGAGATGTACCTAACCTTGGAGAGACTTGAGGCCCCCAGGGAATGGGGAGGCCTCGCAGAGTATGGAGGATGTGGGGGTATGGGGACATCCTTTTGGAGACAGGGGGTGTAATCGCATGAGGAACTGTTGGAGAGCAGAATGGCAGGGAGGATAATGATTAGACTGTAAAAAATGATTAAAGATAATAGTAAGAGAGAATTGGACATTTATTTTTGTGTATGCTCATTGAACACTCTTATCAACATTAGCTGGAAATCATAGTCACTTTTAACCAAGAAAAGAAATAATGTGGTATTATTTACTTTTGAAAATATGCATTTCCAATGATTGAGCATTGTGTTATCAGACATACACCCAATTATATTTTAATGCATACAAGTAGAGGCAGATTAAAGTTTGCAGCAATCTAATTCAAAAAAAGTTCATCAATAAACAAATTTGATAATTTTACATATGAAATAATCAACTATATTGAAAATACTGTCTTTTATGGAAAGCATCTTAAACTTTATTAGTAAGAATGTAAATTTGTTCAGACATAATGGGAGTATAAAGAATCCTCAGAAAAATTGAAAATAGAATTGCAGTAATATCGAGCAATCACACTGCTGAGAATTTATACTCAGATTCTTTTTTTTTCAATATATTTTTTTACTTACACTTCAAATGATTTCCCCTTTTTTGTCCCCCCACTTCCTGAAAGTCCCTTAAGTCCTCTTCCCTCCCCCTGTTCTCCCATCCACCCCTTCCCACTTCCCTGTTCTGGTTTTGCCCTATACTGCTACACTGACTCTTTCCAGAACCAGGGGCCACTCCTCCGTTCTTCTTGTACATCATTTGATGTGTGAATTATGTTTTGGGTATTCCAATTTTCTAGGCTAATATCCACTTATTAGTGAGTGCGTACCATGATTAATCTTTTGAGACTGCGTTACCTAACTTAGTATGATGTTCTCCAGCTCCACCCATTTGTCTAAGAATTTCATGAATTCATTGTTTCTAATGGCTTAATAATACTCCATTGTGTATATATACCACATTTTTTTTGCATCCATTCTTCTGTTGAGGGATAACTGGGTTCTTTCCAGCATGGGGCAATTATAAATAGGGCTGCTATGAACATAGTAGAGCACGTATCCTTATTACCTGACTGGGAATCCTCTGGGTATATGCCCAGGAGTGGTATAGCAGGATCCTCTGGAAGTGACGTGCCCAGTATTCTGAGGAACCGCCAGACTGATTTCCAGAGTGGTTGTACCAATTTGCAACCCCACCAGCAGTGGAGGAATGTTCCTCTTTCTCCACATCCTTGCCAACACCTGTTGTCTCCTGAATTTTTATTCTTAGCCATTCTGACTGGTGTAAGGTGAAATCTCAGGATTGTTTTGATTTGTATTTCCCTAATGACTAATGAAGTTGAGCATTTTTAAGATGCTTCTCAGCCATCCAAAGTTACTGTTTAAAAGAATTCTCAATAGAAGAATACCGAATGACTGAGAAGCACCTAAAGAAATGTTCAACATCCTTAGTCATCAGGAAAATGCAAACCAAAACAAGATTGAGATTTCATCTTATACCAGTCAGAATGGCTAAAATTGAAAACTCAGGTGACAGCAGATGCTGGCAAGGATGTAGAGAAAGAAGAACACTCCTCCATTGCTGGTGGGATTGTAAGCTGGTAAAATCACTCTGTAAATCAGTTTGGTGGTATATCCGAAAATTGGATATAGTATTATCAGAGGTCCCAGCTATACCGCTCCTGGGCATATACCCAGAAGACGCTCCAATATGTAATAAGGACACAGGCTCCACTATGTTCATAGCAGCCTTATTTATAAGAGCCTGAAGCTGGAAAGAACCCAGATGTCCCTCAACAGAGGAATGGATAGAGAAAATGTAGTGCATTTATAAAATCGAATACTACTCAGCTTTTAAAATGCAATGAATTCATGAAAATCTTAGGCAAATGGATGGAACTACAAAATATCATCCTGATTGAGGTAAACCAATCACAAAAGAACACACACGGTATAAATTCACTGATAAGTGAATAGTAGCCCAGAAGCTTGGAATACCCAAGACACAATTCACACATCAAATGAAGCTCAAGAAGAAGGTAAACCAAAGTTTGGATACTTTGGTTCTTATTAGAAGGGGGGAACAAAATACCCATGGGAGGAGATACAGAGACAAAGTGTGGAGCAGAGGCTGAAGAGAAGACCATCCAGAGACTTCCCCACCTGGGGATCCATTCCATATACAGTCACCTAATCCAGGCACAATTGTGGATGCCAACAATCTCTTGCTGACAGAAGCCTGATTTAGCTGTTTCCTGCAAGGCTCTGCAAGTGTCTGAGGTAGATGCCCTCAGCCAATCATTGGACTAAGCAAAGGTTCTTAATGAAGGAGCTAGAGAAAGGTCTGAAGGAGCTGAAGGAGCTTGCAGTCCCATAGAAGTAATAACAATACAAACCAACCAGTACCCGAGAGCTCCTAGGCACTAAAACAGCAACCAGAGTACACATGGAGGGACCCATGGCTCCAGCTGCATATGTAGCCCAGGATGGCCTTGTTGGACATCAAAGGGAGGAGGGGCCCTTGGCCCTGAGAAGGCTTGATGCCCCAGTGTGGGGGAATGCCAGGACAGGGAAGCAGGAGTGGGTGGGTTGGTGAGTAGGGGGAATGGAGTGGGATATGAGGTTTTCAGAGGGGAAATGAGGAAAGAGGAAAAGTTTTGAAATGTCAATAAAGAAAATATCCAATAAAAGCCTACAAAATGTCAAAAGAATATACAGTTTAAAATAAATCTAGTTGCAAAGAAAAAAATAAGTCCTTTAATAGTATGGGAAATCATAAAGTAAGAAGAGTTGGAGGAAGGATTTAGAGACCTGAAGAAGACAGGAATCCACAGGATCTGACAACTAGTCTGGACCCATCAGGACTGCCAAAGTTTGAACTTTCAAACAGAAAAAAAATCATAGACTGGATCTCGGCCCCTAACACAGAAGTGTAGCCTGGTTTTCGTGCATGTTCCCCAACAAATTTATTGGATGCTGTCTTTCAGTCTATTGACTATCCACAGATAGTGTGGATCTTTTTTTCTAAACATGGCCATCTTGTCTTGCTTCAGTAGGAAAAGGATAAACCTAGTACTGTACTGACATAATGTGATCCACAGAGGGGATGTGATGGCCGCAGAGGGCTCTCCCTTCTCAGAGGAGAAGGAGATGGGGAGTGGGTGGAGGATTTAAATGAGGGGAGAGTGGAAGGAGAAAATGAGCTGATATTGGGAAGGAAGGTGAATAAATAAATGAAAATACGAAAAATGTATCTTTTATTTCAAACAGAAAAAGAAAAAAGAAAAAAGAAAAAAATGATGTTTGCCTATAATCCCAGATCTACAATCAACTCCCTAGGCCACAGCTCTGCTTGTGTTCCTGGAAGACTCTTGCCAAATATGACAACCAGGTAAAATAACTACAACCTAATCCCATACATCATAAATATCAGAAGATACAATCAAACAGGTTAAGGAAATGAATAAAACTGGTCATGATCTGAAAATGGAAAGAGAAGCAATAAAAAACAGCAAAGAGGCAGCTCAAGAGATGTAAATCTTAGGAAAAGAACAGCAATTTCAAACACAAGCATCACCTATAGAAAACAAAAAATGGAAGAGAGAACTTAGGTATAGAAGATATGAAAGAAATAATTGATGCATCAGTTTAAAAAGACTAAATCTAACATGCTCAAGACAGAATAACACAGAAAATTTGAGACACCATGCAAAGACCAAACATTAGAATCATTGTTATTGGAGAAATAGAAGATTCGTAGCTAAAAGGCACAGAAAATATCTTCAACAAAATTATAGAAGAAATTTTCATATCATAAAGAAAGAGATGGCTATAAATGTCCAAGAAGTGTACAGAACAATAATCAAAACCATAAATATACAGAACAATGACAGAATATTAAAAGCTGCAAAGGAAAAGACCTAGTTACATATAAAGGCAGATGTTTCAGAACTACACCCAACTCATCAACAGAGACTCTAAAAACTAGAAGGCCCAGAGTAGATGTTTTGTAGGCCCTAAGATGTTATCCCAGAATACTATAGCTAGCCAAACATTCAATCACCATAAAATGAAAAAACAAGATATTCCATGACAAAACCAAATTTAAAAAAATCTTTCCACTAATTCAGCCCTACTGAGGATAGTAGAAGGAAAACAATAACACAAGGAGGGTAATGACAAGCAAGAAAACATAAGAAAATAAAATTTCACAACAGCAAAACCAATAGAAGAAACATACACACATTCCAACATCATCAATATCAACATAACAGGAACACACAATCATTGCCCGTTAATATCTGTCAATATCAATGAACTCAATTCCTCAATAAAAGACACAGGCTAACAGAGCAGATGCATAAATAGTATCCATCAGTTTGCTGCATGCCAGAAACACACCTCAGCAATAAAAATAGACACTGTATCAGAGTACATGGCTGGAAAAAAAAGGTTTACCAAGCAAACAGACCCAAGAACCAAGCTGGATTATTTAGTATCTAATAAAATAGATTGTCAACCAAAAGTAATCAAAAGAGAAGGGACAGGACAGTTCATATTAATCCAAGATTTTTGTCTTAATTCTGAATATCAATGACCCACATGCAAGGGCACCCACATTCATAAAAGAAACATTACTAAAGCTTAAATCATACATTGAAACTCACTCATTAATAGTGGAATACTTCAATATCATTCTCTCACCATTGAGCAAATCATCAAAACAGAAATTAGCAGTGATAAAATAAGACATTATGAAGCAAATGCTTCTAACAAATATCTACAGAATATTTCATTCAAAAACACAAAAGAATACCCCCTCTTCTCAACATCTTATGGAACCTTCTCAAAATCTGTTCATATACTCGGTCACAAACAAGGCCTCTACTGCCAGGAGCCATCCTCACTTAGATCTCGATGCCAAGAGATCTCGATAGCAGGAGCCATCCCCACCTAGATCTTGATGCCAGGAGATCTCGATACCAGGAGTCATTCTCAGTTAGATCTTGATGCCAGGAGCCATTCTTGCTTAGATCTCAAAACCCCCTCCTCTCAAGCTCATCTGTGGATAGGTTACTATAGCAACTCCTTTCTACTACGCCTCCTCATGACCACCTTTTATCATGCCAAGATTCCAGCAGCAATAACTAGCTTTTCCCAGAAATTATCAGAAACTGTTTCTAAGAAATGAAGGCAGCCCCCTGAGATTGTTACCCCTTGATGCCTTCCTACATCTTGCTTCCTTCCCTTTATATTGCCTTGTGTGAAAAATAAAATCTGACAGCTTGATCAAAATATTGTGTTGCTGTTCATCTCTTCAGTCTCTTGTCTCTTACCTTCTCCTAGGTGGTCTGGAGATCCTATTGATAGTCCTGAGGGTCCACTCTACAGGCATAGGTAGATTAATACAAACCCTTGCATCGAACACTTCCTAGAACTCAATGAAAATGAACATACAACATGCTCAAACTTATATGACACAATGACAGCATTGTTAAAAGGAAAGGTCATAAGACTAAGTGCTTTCATGAAGAAATTAGAAAGATGAATGTCCCTGGTGAAAGTTCTAGAAGAAAAAGAAGCAAACACATTTAAGAGAACTAGACAGCAGGAAATTAAAAAAAAAAAAAAACAGGTTGAAATCAACCAAGCAGAAACAAAGAGAACAGCATAGAATAAATGAAGCAAATAAGTGCTTTTTTAAGAAAAATCAACAAGATTACCAAAAATTAATGAAAAGACATTTTAAAATGTCATCTGAAAAAGTTAAAAGACACAGAGATAATATCCAAATTAATAAAATCAGAATTGAAAAGGGAAAGATAACAGAAATTAAGAAATTAAGAAATTAAGTATGATACAAAACCACTGGATCATACTTGAAAAACCTATACTCCACAAAATTGCAAAAAATCTAAAAGAAATTGACAATGTTTTCAAAAGATACCACTTCTAAAGTTAAATAAAGATCAGATAAACAATTCAAATAGTCCTATAATTTCTAAGGAAATATAAACTGTCAATAAAAGTCTTTCAGCTAAAAATATTCCATCTCCGATGGCTTTAACCCAATATTCTACCAGACTTACAAAGAAGACCTAACACTAACACTCCTAAAATTAACCAACAAAATAGAAACAGAAGAAACACTGTGAAATTCATGTTATGAGGTCACTGTTCATCTGATACCCAAGCCATACAAAGACTGAAAAAATAAAGAGAATTTTTGACCAATTTCCTTCATGAAAAAAGATCTGACCATATTCAGTAAAATACTCACAAACTGAATCCAAGAACACATCAAAAAGATCATCCAACATGATCAAGTAGGCCTAATCACAGAAATGCACAGATAGTCCAACACATGAATATCTGTATTAACAAGGTGAAAGAAAAAACGTTATGATCTTGACATTTGATGCTGACAATGCCTGTGACAAAATCCAACAACCCTTCATGATAAAAGTAACGGAGAGATCAGATATTAAATGGAAAAACCTAAACATAATGAAATCAATTTTTATTAAGCTGATAGTCAACATCAAATTAAGTGAAGAGAAATTCAACTTAAGAACTAAAATCAGGAACAAGATGACTCTGTCCACTCTTCATTCAATATAATACATGAAGTTTTAGATAGAGCATTAAGATAACAATATAGATCAAGTGGTATGAATTGGAAAAGAAGTGAAAGTAATAGTTATTTGAAGATGATATGATAGTATGCATAAGCAACCTCAAAGATTATACCAGAGAACTCCTACATCTGATAAACATTCATTGAAGTGCCTGGAACTGAGAACAAAATCAGGGAATCAACCTCAGTGATTGTGGAACATGCCCAGAGCACTTTCAAGAATAGATATGGAGAGAATTGGCATCCTTGTCTTGTCGCTGATTTCAGTGGGATTGCTTCAAGTGTGTCTCCATTTATTTTGATATTGGTTGTTGGTTTGCTGTATATTTCTTTCATTATGTTTAGATTTGGGCCTTGAGTTTCTGATCTCTCTAATAGTTTTAACATGAAAAGGTGTTGCATTTTATCAAATGTTTTTTCTGCATCTTAAAAGATGATCATGGGATTTTTTTCTTTGAGATTTTTATATAGTGGATTACATTAATGAATTTTCATATATTAAACCAACCTTGCATCTCTGGGATGAAGCCTAATTGATCACGGAAAATGATGGTTTTAATGTGTTCTTGGATTTGGTTTGCAAGAATTTTATTATTTTTGCATCGATATTCATAAGTGAGATTGTTTTGAAGTTCTCTTTTTTGGTTGGGTCCTTGTGTGGTTTAGATATCAGAGTAATTGTAGCTTAGGTAGTATTCCTTCCCCTTTTATTTTACAGAATAGTTCGAGAAAAATCGGTATCAGGTCTTCTTTGAAGGTCTAGTAGAATGCTAAACCCATCTGGCCCTGGGATTTTTTTTTTTTTTTGGTTGGGAGGTTTTAATAACTTCTTCTATTTCCTTGTGTGACGTGGGCCTGTTTAGATAGTTTACCTGTTCTTTATTTAACTTTGATGTGTGTTATCTCTCTAAAAAAACATCCATTTCATTTAGATTTTCCAGTTAGGCTCTGATGATGTTTTTTAATTTCCTCTATTTCTGCTGTTTTCTCTCCCTTTTCATTTCTGATTTTGCTAAATTGGATAGTGCTTCTCCACCCTTCACTTAGTTTGGCTAGGGGTTTATCTATTTTGTTGATTCTTCCAAAGAACCAGCTTCTGGTTTTGTTAATTCTTTGCATTGTTTTCTTTGTTTCTATTTGGTTGATTTCAGGCCAGAGTTTGAGTATTTCCTGCCTTCTACTCCTCTTGGGTGAGCTTGCTTCCTTTTTTTATAGAGCTCTCAAGTGTGCTGTTAAGTTGTTAGTGAAAGATCCCTCCAGCTTCTTTACCTGTGTGTTAAGTGCTATGAACTTTCCTTTTAGAACTGCTTTCATTGTGTCCTATAAGTTTGGTATAAGGTGTCAATATTTTCATTAAATTGCAGGAAGTCTTTAATTAATTAATTTATTTCCAGTTCAGTTTCCATGTGTTTCAGGGAATTCTCTAGTTTCTGCTGTTCTTGAATACCAGTCTTAGGCTATGGTGATCGGATAGGATGCATGGTATTATTTCAATCTTCTTGTATTTGTTGAGGATTATTTTTTTATGTGTTGTTTTATTTTATTTTTATTTTATTTTTTATTTACATTGCAAATGATTTCCCCTTTTCTGGGTCCCCACTCCCCGCAAGTCCCATAAGCCCTCTTCTGTCCCCCTATTCTTCCATCCACCCCTTCCCACTTCCCTGTTCTGGAATTCCCTTATACTCTTGCACTGAGTCTTTCCAGAACCAGGGACCACTCTTCCATTCTTTTTGGACATCATTTGATTTGTGGATTATGTCCTGGGTATTCAAAGTTTCTAGGCTAATATCCACTTATCAGGGAGTAAATACCATGATTGATCTTTTGAGACTGGGTTACCTCACTTAGTATGATGTTCTCCAGCTCCATCCATTTGTCTAAGAATTTCATGAATTCATTGTTTCTAATGGCTGAATAGTACTCCATTGTGTAAATATACTACATTTTTTTGTATTCATTCCTCCGTTGAAGGACATCTAGGTTCTTTCCAGCTTCTGGCTACTACAAATAGGGCTGCTATGAACATAGTGGAGCATGTGTCCTTATTGCATGCTGAAGAATCCTCTGAATATATGCCCAGGAGTGGTATAACAGGGTCCTCAGGAAGTGACATTCCCAGTTTTCTGAGGAACCATCAGACTGATTTCCAGAGTGGTTGCACCATCTTGCAATCCCACCAGCAGTGGAGGAGTGTTCCTCTTTCTCCACATCCTCGCCAACACCTGCTGTCTCCTAAGTTTTTTACCTTAGCCATTCTGACTGGTGTGAGGTGAAATCTCAGGTTTGTTTTGATTTGCATTTCCCTAATGATTAATGATGTTGAACATTTCTTAAGGTGTTTCTCAGCTCTCCGAAGTTCTTCATGTGAAAATTCGTTGTTTTGCTCCATACCCTACTTTTTAATGGGGTTATTTGGATCTCTGGGTTCTACTTTCTTGAGTTCTTTGTATATATTAGATATTAGCCCTCTGTCGGATTTAGGGTTGGTGAAGATACTTTCCCAGTCTGTTGGTTGACATTTTGTCCTTTTGACGGTATCCTTTGCCTTTCAGAAACTTTGTAGTTTTATGAGGTCCCATTTGTCAATTCTTGATCTTAGAACATAAGCTATTGGTGTTCTATTCAGGAACTTTTCCCCTGTGCCCATGTCCTCCAGGGTCTTCCCCAGTTTTTTTCAATTAGTTTCAGTGTGTCAGGTTTTATGTGGAGGTCCTTGATCCATTTGGAGATGAGTTTGGTACAAGGAGATAAGAATGGATCGATGCACATTCTTCTGCATGCTGACCTCCAATTGAACCAGCACCATTTGTTGAAAAGACTATCTTTTTTCCACTGGATGCTTTCAGCCCCTTTGTCGAAGACCAAGTGACCATAGGTGTGTTGGTTCATTTCTGGGTCTTCAATCCTATTCCATTGATCCGCTTGCCTGATATTGTACCAATACCATGCAGTTTTTATCACTATTGCTCTGTAGTAGAGTTTAAAGTCTGGGATATTGAATCCCCCCTGAAGTTCTTTTACTGTTGAGAATAGATTTAGCTATCCTGGGTTTTTTGATATTCCAGATGAATTTGAGAATTGCTCTTTCAAGCTCTATGAAGAACTGGGTGGGATTTTCATGGGAATAGCATTGAATCTGTAGATTGCCTTTGGCAGGATGGCCATTTTAACTATATTAATCCTGCCAATCCATGAGCATGGAAGGTTTTTCAATTTTCTGAGATCTTCTTCGATTTCCTTCTTCAGAGATCTGAAGTTCTTGTCATATAGGTCTTTCACTTGTTTGGTTAGAGTCACCCCAAGATACTTTATGTTGTTTGTAGCTATTGTGAAGGGGGTCATTTCCCTAATTTCTTTCTCAGTCTGCTTATCCTTTGAATATATAAAGGCTACTGATTTGCTTGAGTTGATTTTGTAGCCAGCCACTTTGCTGAAGTTGTTTATCAGCTGTAGGAGTTCTCTAGTAGAGTTTTTAGGGTCACTTAAGTATACGATCATTTCATCTGCAAATAGTGATAATTTGACTTCTTCCTTTCCAATTTGTATCCCTTTGACTTCCTTCTGTTGTCTAATTGCTCTAGCTCAGACTTCAAGAACTATATTGAAAAGATATGGAGAGAGGGGGCAGCCTTGTCTAGTCCCTGATTTTAGTTGCATTACTTCAAGTTTCTCTCCATTTAGTTTGATGTTGGCTACCAGTTTGCTGTATATTGCTTTTACTATGTTTAGATATGGGCCTTGAATTCCTGTCCTTTCCAAGACTTTTAGCATGAAAGGATGCTGAACTTTGTCAAATGCTTTTTCAGCATCTAATGAAATGATCATGTGGTTTTTTCTTTGAGTTTGTTTATGTAGTGGATAGCATTTATGGATTTCCTTATATTGAACCATCCCTGCATCCCTGGGATGAAGCCTACTTGATCATGGTGGATGATCGTTTTGATGTGTTCTTGGATTCGGTTGGCAAGAATTTTATTTAGTATTTTTGCATCGATATTCATAAGGGAAATTGGCCTGAAATTCTCTTTCTTAGTTGGATCTTTGTGTGGTTTTGGTATCAGCGTAATAGTGGCTTCGAAGAAGGAGTTGGGTAGTGTTCCTTCTGTTTCTATTTGGTGAAAGAGTTTGAAAAGTATTTGGTGTTAAGTCTTCTTTGAAGGTCTGATAGAATTCCTCACTGAAACCATCTGGTCCTGTGCTTTTTTTGGTTGGAGGCCTATCTATGACCCCTTCTATTTCTTTAGGGGTTATGGGTCTGTTTAGATGGTCTATTTGATCCTGGTTTAATTTTGGTAATTGGTATCTGTCTAAGAAAATGTCCATTTCCTCCAGATTCTCCAGTTGTGTTGAGTACAGGTTTTTGTAGTAGGATCTGATGATTTTTTGAATTTCCTTGGTTTCTGTTGTGTTACCTCTGTTTTCATTTCTAATTTTGTTAATTTGGATACTTTCTCTGTGCCCTTTGGTTAGTCTGGCTAAGGGTTTATCTATCTTGTTGATTTTTTTCAAAGAACCAGCTTTTGGTCTTGTTGATTCTTTGTATGGTTCTCTTGGTTTCTACTTGATTGATTTCAGCCCTGAGTTTGATGATTTCCTGTCTTCTCCTCCTCGTGGGTGAATTAGCTTCTTCTTGTTCCAGGGTTTTCAGTTGTTCCGTTAATCTTCTAGTGTAGGCTCTCTCGAATTTCTTTTTGGAGGCACTCAAAGCTATGAGTTTTCCTCTTAACACTGCTGTCATTGTGTCCCATAGATTTGTGTATGTTGTGCCTTCATT
The DNA here is from genome assembly GCF_947179515.1 of Apodemus sylvaticus. Taxonomy (NCBI): domain Eukaryota; kingdom Metazoa; phylum Chordata; class Mammalia; order Rodentia; family Muridae; genus Apodemus; species Apodemus sylvaticus. The sequence continues at coordinate 15,982,588 of NC_067476.1, read as the reverse complement.
TTCATTAAATTCTAAGAAATCTTTGATTTCTTTCTTTATTTCTTTCTTGACCAAGGTATCATTGAGTAGAGTATTGTTCAGTTTCCATGTGTATGTGGGCTTTCTGTTGTTTTTACTGTTACTAAACACCACTTTTACTCCATAGTAATCTGATAGGAGGCATGGGATTATTTCAGTCTTCTTATATTTGTTGAGGTCTGTCTTGTGACCAACTATATGATCTATTTTGGAGAAGGTACCATAAGGTGCTGAGAAAAAGGTATATTCTTTTGCTTTGGGATGAAAAGTTCTATATATATCTGTTAAATCCAATTGGTTCAAAGCTTCAATTAGTTTCATTGTCTCCCTGTTTAGTTTCTGTTTTCCTGATCGGTCTATTGGTGAAAGTGGAGTGTTGAAGTCACCCACAATTATTGTGTTAGGTGCAATGTGTACTTTGAGCTTCAGTAACGTTTCTTTTATGAATGAGGGTGCCCTTGTATTTGGGGCATAGATGTTCAGGATTGAGAGTTCTTCTTGTTGGATTTTTCCTTTGACCAGCAAGTAGTGACCTTCCATGTCTCTTTTGATGACATTAGGTTGAAAGTCAATTTTATCTGAAATTAGAATTGCAACTCCGGCTTGTTTCCTGGGACCATTTGCTTGTAGAATTGTCTTCCAGCCTTTTACTCTAAGGTAGACATTGAGGTGTGTTTCCTGTAAGCAGCAAAATGTAGGGTCCTGTTTACATAACCAGTCTGTTAGTCTAATGTCTTTTTATTGGGGAATTGAGTCCATTGATGTTAAGAGATATCAATGAGTAGTGGCTATTGCTTCCTAACATTTTTGATTTTAATTTTATACGTGTGTGGTTATCCTCTTTGGGTTTGATGAAAGCAGCTTAATATCCTGCTCTTGCCAAGGTATAGTTTCCCTCGTTGTACTGGTGCTTTCCCCCTATTATCCTTTGTAGGGCTGTGTTTGTAGAAAGATATTGTGTAAATTTGGTTTTGTCGTGGAATGTCTTGGTTTCTCCATCTATAGTAATTGAGAGTTTCGCTGGGTATAGTAGTCTCAGCTGGCATTTGTGTTCTCTTAGAGTCTGCATGAGCTCCGCCCAGGATCTTCTAGCTTTCATGGTCTCTGGTGAGAAATCTGGTGTAATTCTGATAGGTTTTCCTTTATATGCTACTTGCCCTTTTTCTCTTACTGCCCTAAGTATTCTTTCTTTGTTTAGTACATTTGAGGTTTTGATTATTATGTGACGGGAGGTATTTCTGTTCTGGTCCAGTCTGTTTGGAGTTCTGTAGGCTTCTTGTATATTCATGGGCATCTCTCTCTTTAGGTTAGGGAAGTTTTCTTCCATAATTTTGTTGAAGATATTTGCTGCCCCTTTAAGTTGTAAATCTTCACTCTCATCAATACCTATGATCCTGAGATTTGGCTTTCTCATTGTGTCTTGGATTTCCTGGATATTTTGGGTTACAAGCTTTTTGCATTTTGCATTTTCTTTAACTGTTGAGTCCATAGTTTCTATGGTATCTTCGGCATCTGAGATTCTTTCTTCAATCTCTTGTATTCTGTTGTTGATATTTGCATCTATGGTTCCTGATTTCTTCCCAAGGTTTTCTATCTCCAAAGTTGTCTCCCTTTGTGCTTTCTTAGTTGTTTCTACTTCTGTTTTTATATCCTGGAAATTTTTTGCTCAGTTCTGTCATTTGCTTGTTTGTGTTTTCCTCTAATTCTTTAAGCGATTTTTGTGTTTCCTCTTTCATGACTTCTGCCTGTTGATCAAGGTTCTCCTGTATTTCTTTAAGTGATTTTTGCGTTTCCTCCTTATTGGCTTTTGTATTCTCCTGAATTTCTTTCAATGATTTTTGTGTTTCCCTTGTAAGGGCTTCTAATTTTTGATCCATTTTCTCCTGGAATTTCTTTAAGTATGCCCTTCATGTGTTCCAGTACTAGCATCATGACCAGTGATTTTAAATCCAAATCTTGTTTTTCTGGTGTGTTGGGGTATCCAGGACTTGCTTATGTTGGAGAACTGGGTTCAGATACTGCCATAATGCCTTGGTTTCTGTTAGTAATGTTCCTACATTTTCCCAGGAGTTAGATGGTCTTATTGTCACTGGCTGGAGCTTCAGCCTACTGTGGATCTTTAAGGTTATCTCTGCAACACTGGATGACTGGGTTTCCTCTGGCACAGATTACTGATATATTGCCTTCCTCTTTTGTGCCTTTGGAGCCCTTCTCAATCTTGCCTCAAGCAATGCTATACTTAGGTTGTCAAGGTCAACCAGGTGTTCTCTGTCTGCTCTATTATGGAGGATAGAAGTTGTGGTGGGGGTCACTCCCTCTGTTGATTCTCACATAGGACACAGGTCCTAAAATGGCCTGGCTTGCAGATGAACCGCCTATATGCTCAGTTCCTGAGTGCAGGCAGATCCCTGGTGGTTTGCACCACCAGAAATCTAAGGCTCAGGGTGTTACAGTACCTAGAGATCCTTTTGTGTCCCTGCAGACAGTGAATTTAGCCGCGGGGCTTCTCTCCTACAGCTTCCTGGGCAGGACATGGCCCTGAGCCCGGCGGGCTGGCAGACAAAAATCCGCCTACGTGCTCTGTTCCTGGGTGCAGGCAGACCCCTGGTGGTTTGCACCACCAGAAATCTAAGGCTCAGGGTGTTACAGTACCCAGAGATCCTTTTGTGTCCCTGCAGACAGCGAGATTGGCCGCGGGGCTTCTCTCCTTCTACAGCTTCCTGGGCAGGACATGGGCCCTGAGCTCGGCGGGCTGGCAGACCGAGGATTATTTTTGTGACCAATTATATGGTCAGTTTTCAAGAAGGTACCATGAAGTATTGAAAAAAAGGTCTATTCTTTTGTTTTAGGGTTAAATGTTCTGTAGATATCTGCTAAATTCATTTGATTCATAACCTCTCTTAGTTTCATTGTGTCTTTGTTTATTTTCTGTTTCAATGACCTGTCCATTGTTGAGAGTGTGGTCTTGAAGTATGCCACTATTATTGTGTAGGGTTCAACGTGTGTTTTGTGCTTTGGTAAAGGTTCTTTTATGAATGTGGGTGCTCTTGCATTTGGGGCATAGATGTTCAGAATTGAGACTTTCTCTTGATGGTTTTTCTCCTTAATGAATATGAAGTGTATGTCTCCTTCACACTTGATAACTTTTGGATGAAAGTCTGTTTTATTTGGATATTAGAATGGCATCTCCAGCTTGTTTCCAGGGACCATATGCTTGGAAGACCTTTTTCCATCCTTTGACTCTGAGATAGTGTCTGTCTTTGTTACTGACATGTGTTTCTTATATGCAGCAAAATGCTGGATCTTGTTTATATATCCAGTCTGTTAGCTTATGTCTTTTTGTAGGTGAGTTGAGCCCATAAATACTCAGAGATATTTAAGAGAGATGATTGTTGGTTCCTTATATGTTTGTTTTTTAGGTGGCTTTATGAGCTTGTGGTTCTCTCCTTTTAGATTTGTTGTCAGATGCTTAATATCTTGACCTTTCTTAATGCAGGTACCTTCCTTGTTTTGGAGTTTTCATTCTAGGATCCTCTGTAGGGCTGGATTGGTAGATAAATACTGTTTAAATTTGCTTTTGACCTGGAATATTTTGGTTTCTCCACCTATGTTGATGAGAGATTTGCTGGGTGTCATAGCCTGGGATGGCATTTGTGTTATCTTAGAGTCTGCATTACCTCTGACCAGGCTCTTCTGGCTTCCATAGTCTCTGTTGAGAAGTCTGGTGTAATTCTGATAGGCCTAACTTTGCATGTTAATTGACCCTTTTCCCTTGAAGCTTTTCGTATGTTTTTCTTTGTTGTGTGTGTCTAGTGTTTTGATTATTATGTGGCAAGAGGATTTTCTTTTCTGGTCCAATTTGTTTGGTGTTCTATAGGATTCTTGTACCTTTATGGCCATCTCTTTCTATAGGTTGGGGAAGTTTTCTTCTATGATTTTATTGAAGATATTTTCAGGTCCCTTGAGCTGGGAATCTTCATTCTCCTCTATTCTGATTATTCTTAGATTTGGACTTTTCATTGTGTCCTGCTTTTCTGGTATGCTTTGGGTTAGGAGTATTTTATATTTTGAATTTTCTTTGACAGTTGTGCCAATTTCTTCTACACTACTAGCATCTATACCTGAGAGTCTCTCTTCTAGCTCTGTATTCTATTGTTGATACTTACATCTGTAATTCCTGATCTCTTTCCTAGGTTTTCTATTTCCAGGTTTGCCTCCATTTGTGTTTCCTTTATTGTTTGTGCTTCCAGTTTTAGTTCTTGGATCACTTTATTCAATTCTTTCTCCTGTTTACCTGTGTTTTCCTGTATTTGTTTTAGTGAGTTATTGATGTCCTTCTTAAAGGACACTATTATTTTCATGAGATAGGATTTTAGGTCAGCTTCCCGATTTTCAGGTGTGTTATATTCAGTCCTTGCTGTGGTAGGAGAACCGGGCTCTGATGATGCCCACATACATTGGCTTTTGTTGTTTATGGTCTTGTGCTTGCCTTTCACTATCTGGATATCCCTGATGTTTGTTGGTCTGGAGTCTGAATCTTTTGTCCGTAGGTTGCTTCAGGTCTCCTGGTAGGCCTGCAGCCCTGGCTGTAGCAGCCAATCTGTGGGATTTTCCAACTGGGGGCTCTTCACAGGGCCAGAGAAGCTGTTGATCTGTTGTCCTGGCTGCTGTAGATCTCATGCGAGGCCTTCAGATTGTTGGGTCTTCAGTGAAGCAGTCCATATGTTGTCCAACTGCTCTGAGTGAAGCAAGTTCTCAACTGCTCTGAGTGCAGGTGGTTTTCTAGCATGAATCAGGAGATGGTGTCTTCACTGAAGCAGAGCAGCCAAGAGTCTGCCTCAGCAGAAAGGAACAGACAGAGGAAGGGGGTGGGGGGAAGGGATGGAAGGGGAGTGGTAATCTGGGGAGCAAAGTTTTTGGTGGGTGATTGGACCCAAGTTCACTGGGACCCCAGCAGCAGTTCTGGGACTCTGGAGGGGGAGTGGGTTCTTCCTAACTGCTCTGAGTGCAGTGGTTCTCAAGGATGGATCAAGAGATGGTGTCTTTCCTTCAACTGACCAGCCAAGACTGTGATCCAGCAGAAAGGACCAGGCAGTGGAAGGCCAGAGGCAACTGTTAGTGTCTTTTTTCACCATGTGTTAATTCAGCTCTAGAGATAACTCTAGACAGAGCACAGGTTTGCATTATTTCCAGTGTACTGTCTCAAACGCCACTAGTGGTGAAGCTTGTGGTGGTGTGGTACTGGTGATAGCTCTATTTTGATTCTGCCAATAGTCTCAACTGCAAGATATCAGTACTGGATCTGTATCTAAGTGGAGTGCTGAGTGCTGGTGGTGGATCTCTAGACTAGATTCTTGTTCTGGTGCTAATGTTGCAACTGCAACTTGAACTTCTGGTTCCATCTCTGACAATAGCTATACAGCAATAAGTGACAACAATACTGCATTTTGGAAACACTTATTCAGGAATTCTTCCAGGAACAGTAAATGGTCAATCAAAATATGTTAGTTGAGACAGTTTCCCTTAGTACAGCCTAGTCTGTCTTCTCTTACATACCTACCTTCATCACCACCTCTCTCACAGGTTTTACAGGAGGGAAAAGATAAAGTGATCATGGTGCACATTGTCTGAAACAAGTGGGTCAAAATGTGTCAAAGCTGCTATCTCTTCAATTCCAGTAATGAGTTGGAACTCAAATGAATACTGTAGATACTATTCTAGCAGGTTGGCCAAAATAGAAGAGACACAGAAATTTTACTGATCATGACATCAGTCCACACCCAGAAATTTCCTTCACTATTCCTCTCATGAAAGCTCCATTGGGTTCTGGGATCCTATGCATTCGAAGGGACTATCCAAGAGACTCCTTCATCCTTCCCCCATACTTACTCTATTTGCTCAGACATCGGTAAGCTTAATCATCCAGCCTACAATGACATATTGCTTCCATTTGTTGGTGCCTTGCATAATATAACACTTCTGTAGTGAAGTTCATACTATTCTCTTGTTCTCTTTTCATTTGAGTATAAACCCCAGAAAATTAAGGAAGAGTTCTGCTTGTCCAATTTTTCTGGTAAGCTGGAATATGGCAGATCAATTATTAGGGGAGGGGTGACAGCTTTTTATCACTGGAGATTGTTCAGCCCAGACTTGACAAAGCAAGAGTGTATAGCATACAGCTCATTCTTGGAGTGGCATGAGTGAGTGTCCTTTTCTATTTGGTAATTCCTCAGCTAATACCAATGGCATGTACTACACCAGCCCCACATGTAGCTTAGCAAAGGTGTTGAGTCCCATGCAGTCTCTGCAGATACGAACTCAGTACACCTGAGGAGATCTAGGTAAGAATACCACACCACTTTGCTCATCTGTATGTGGACTTCTAAAGATGTTTTTATTGGGGTTCCCCCTGGGCTCTTCATTCTATAGCACAGGTCAATAGGTTTGCTCATATATAGTAGTTCAGTTATGGTTAGTATAGCTGTGTAGAACTTTTTTTCAAATTTATATTAAGTGTACTGGAGCAATTTAAAGAAGCACGGTATATGCAAACTACATAAAATATGTGGAAATTCAAAAATATAGCATTTTACTATGTAATGCCTAAGTCTATTCCCACACCTTCACATAGTTTCTCTTTAATTAATTAATTAATTAATTTTTATTTTTCCATTAATCAATGTATTTATTCATTTAATATCCTGGTCACTGCATACTTGCTCCTGGCCTTCCTCACACTGTCACTCCCCCTCTCAAACCAGCAATTTTCCCCATCCCATTGTCCACTAAGGGAGTGGAAATACTGGCTCTTTAACCCTCAAAACCCTGCTATCAAATCCACCCTCTGCAGGGCTATCAATGAGTCCAGACAAAAAGCCCAGCCAGGGGAAAGGATTCTACAGATAGGAAACAGGTTTAAGAACATCCCCTGTTTCAGCTGCCAGGGGAATCATATGAAGATAGAGCTTTACATCTACTACATATGTGCAGAAGTGGGGGTCTAGGTTCATCTGGTGCATGTTCTTTGGTTGGTTCAGTCTATGGGAGCCCTGAAGGGTCCAGGTTAGTTGACATAATTGGTTTTCTTGTGGAGTTTCTATCCATTTCTGGGCCCTTAATCCTTCCCCTGATTTCTCCATAAGAGTCCCAGTGCTCTATTTAATATATGGCTGTGGCCCTCTCAATCTGTTTCAGTCAGCTGCTAGGTGGAGTCTCTCAGAAGACAGTCAGGCTAGCCTCATCTCTGCAAGCATGACAAAGTATCACTGATCATGTCAAGTATTTGTTCTTGCCCATGAGATGTGTTTCCAGTTGGGACATTTATTGGTTGGCCATTGCCCTAGTCTATGCTTCATATTTTAACTGCATTTCTTGTAGACAGGACAAATTTGGGGTAAAATTTTGGTGGGTGTGTTTGTACCCTTATCCCTCTGCTAGTATTCCTATATGCCTAGAGGAGGTGGCCTCTTCAGGTTTCATATCACCATTGCTATGAGTCTTAGCTAAAGTCACCCCCATAGTCTTCTGGGAGTGTCCCTTGCCCCAGTTTTTTGGCATATCCTAGAATTGCCCCACACTCCTCCACCCTTTTGAGCGGCAGATCTCCTTTCTGTCCCTAGGCCCTCTGGCTTTCGCTCCTGTCTCTCTACATGCACAATACCTGACCCAACAATTCCCTTTTCCATTCCCTCTCCTACAGTTATCTCTCCCCATCTGCCTGCTATGTCTATTTTATTCCTTCTTCTAAACGATATTCAAGCATCCTCATTTGGGCTTTCCTTCCTGTTTAGTCGTTAGGTTTGTAGATTATAGAACTACAATAGTTCTTTTATTTTTCATGATTCTTTTAGCTATCCTGGGTATTTTGTTTTTGAATATGAAGTTGAGATTTGTTTATTTCAAGGTCTGTACAAATTGGCATTTGTATTTTGATGGAAATTGAACTGAACCTGTATATTAATTTTATTAAAATGGCCATTTTCACTATGCTAATCCTAACTATCCATGAGCATTAGAGATCCTTGAATCTTCAGAGGTATTCTTCAATTTTTTTTTTTTTTTTTTTTTTTTTTTTTTTTTTTTTTTTTTTTTTTTGCTGAAACTTGAAATTCTTGTAATAAAGATTTTTCAGTTGCTTGCATGGAGTCATACCAAGTTATTTTCTTTTATTCCTGGCTATTTTGAAGTCTATTGTTTTCCTAATTTCTTTTTCACCCATTTTTTATTTGTGTAAAAGTGAGATACTTATTTCTTTCAGATTATTTGGTAGCCAGTAAAATACTGGATACAAATATTGCTAGAATTTTAGATGTCGATTATATATACTATCATTGGTCCTCAAATAGTTATACTTTAAATTCTTCCTTTCCAATTTCTATCCACTTAATCTCCTTTTGTTTTCTTCTTTCTCTAGCTAGAAATTCAATCGATATATTGAATAAATAAGAATAGAGTGGGCAGAAATGTCCTGTTCCTGATTTTAGTGGAATAACTTAAAGTTTCTGACCATTTAATTTGAAACTGTTTATGTGCTTACTGTTTATTGCTTTGACTATATTCAAGTATGTGTCTTGTATCCATGATTTCTCTAAGGCTTCTAATGTGGAGATATGTTGAATTTTGTCAAAGACTTTTCATCTTATAATGAGATAATCATGTGATTTTTTTATTTCAGTTTGTTTATATGGTTCATTATATTGATGAATCCTCATATATTGAACCATCCCTGCAGCCCTGCAGTAAAATGAAGCCTGTTTTGCCATGTTACATTATTGTTTTGATGGATTCTTGGATTTGGTTTTGGAGTATTTTATTAAGTGTTTTTTCATCAATGTTTATAAGAGAGATTGTTCTGAATTTATTTTTCTTTGTTGAGTCTCTGTGTGGTTTAGGTATCAGTTTGTTTATGAATAGATGGAGTAAATGTGGCAGTGCTACTTCTGTTTCTATTTTGTGGAATATTTTGAGCAGTATTGGTATTAGCTCTTCTTTGATGCATCAAAACAATCTGACTCTGGGATGTTTTTGGTTGGGAGAGTTTTAAAGATTGGTTCTATTTCCTTAGGGGTTTTGGGATAGTTTAGATAATTTGCATAATCTTGATCTTACTTTGGTAAAGTTGTATCTGACTCAAAAATCATACATTTGATTTAGATTTTACAATCTTGCAGAGGACAGGCTTTTGAAGTAAGACCTAATGATTTGTTTAATTTCCTCAGTGTCTGTTGTTATGTGTCCCCTTTCATTACTGATCTTGATAATTTGGATACAGTCTTCCTGCATTTTAGTTAATTTTCTAAAGAGTTTGTCTGTTGTGTTGAGCTTTTAAAAGAACCACCTCTTGGGTTTGTTGATTTTTTTGTATTGTATAGATTGATTTCAGCCCTGTCTTTGATTATTTTCTATCATTTAGTCATTCAAGGTATGCTTCTTTTTTTCCCAGAGTCTTCAGGTGTGCTTTTAAATTTCTAGTATTAGTTTTCTCCTATTTCTTTATGATGCCATTTACTGCTATGTACTTTCCTATTCATACAGATTTTATTGTGTCACATCAGTTTGATTATGTTGTACCTTCATTTTCACTGAATTCCAGAAAATACTTTATTTGATTCTTTATTTCTTTTTGTTTCTGTGGTGTACTGAAATAAAGGGAAGTGTGCCCTTGGAATAATACCCAACCCAGATACTCTTGCTACCTGTGAGGTAAAAGAGAGAAGGTCTTTCCTGCCCAACAACAAATAGAAACCTTCTCAAATGTGCCTTAAAGGGGATATTATCTATACCAAACTGACAGGCATATTTGGAAATGCCATGTATGTGGCAAGGATGTAGGAATGAAGAGACCATGGAACCCTTTTCTGCAGTTTCATTGAGACATTGAGGCCAGGCAGCATATTACAGGGGAGAACATGTAAAGAGTCCCTGGAATATTACTGGTTAAACTGTGAAATTGAAGTCTGGGCAGTGTTGGAATCCTGCAAGTGTTTGAAAATGGTAATGTCATAGGATATCTGCCAATGATTCCTGCAACCATGGAATATACGGTCAACAAGAGAGGTCTATGATGGAGGTAGCAAAGCTGGATGGGCAAAACCATATCAAACCATTGACCAACATAAAAGATACAGGATCAGGAGTTCTCAACTGGGTTTACATTTTGTTTTGGTCTAGTTTTTATGTAATTCTTTTTGTGTTATATATATTCTTTATATACATTTCAAATAATGTCCCCTTTCTAGTTCCTCCCCACTCCAAAAGTCCCATAAGCCATCTACCCTATTCTTGTTCCCCAATCAAATCCCTTCTGCTTCCCTGTCCTGGTATTCCCCTAAACTGTTGCATTGAGCTTTTCCAGGATGAGGGGCCTCTCCTTCCTTTGATGTCCAACAAGGCCATCCTCTGCAGCCTATACATCTGGAGGCATGGATAACACTATGAGTAATTTCTGGTTGATGGTTTGGTCCCTGGGAGCTCTGGAAGTACTGGGTGGCTCATACCATTGTTCCTCCTATGGTAATGCAAACACCTTTAGCACCTTGGATACTTTCTCTAGTTCCCCCATTGGGGACCCAGTGCTCAGTTCAATGCTGGCTGAGAGTGTCCCCCTCTGTATTTGTCATGTACTAGCAAAGCCTCCCAGGTCACAGCTATATCCAGTTCCATTTAGCACCTACTTGTGGCCATCAATAATAGTGTCTGGGTTTTGTAACTGTATATAGGATGGATCACTAGGTGGGGTAGTCTCTGGATGGTGTTTTCTTCAGTCTCTACTCCACACGTTGTCTTTATATCTCCTTCTGTGGGTATTTTGTTCCCCCTTCTAAGAAGGACCAGATTATCCATACTTTGATCTTTCTTCTTCTTGGGCATCATTTGATGTGTGAATTATGTATTGGGTATTCGAAACTTCTGGGCTAATATCCATTTATCAGTGAGTGCATTCCATGTGTGTTCTTTTGTAATTGGGTCACCCCACTTAGTATGATACTTTCCAGTTCCACCCATTTGCTTAAGAATTCCATGAATTCATTGATTTTTTTTTTTTTTGGTCTTCTTTCTGCTGCATGACATTTATTTTTTTTAATTTTCTGTATTCTTTATTTACATTTCGAATGCTTTCCCCTTTTCCAGTCCCCCCTCACCATGGGTCTCATAAGCCCTCTTCCCTCCGCCCATTTCTCAATCACCCTTTTCCCATTTTTCTGTCCTAGAACTCCCCTACAATGCTGGATCAAGTCTTTTTAGAACTAGGTCCCTCTTCTTCCTTCTTCTTGGGTATCATTTGATATGCTAATTGTGTCTTGACAATTCAGAGCTTCTGGGCTAATTAATATCCACTTATCAGTGATTGCATTTCATGTGTATTCTTTTGTGATTGGGTTACCTCACTTAAGATGATATTGTCCAGTTCCAACCATTTGCATAAGAATTTCATGAATTCATTGTTTTTAATTGCAGAGTAGTATTCCATTGTGTAAATATACCACATTTTCTGTATCCATTCCTCCATTAAGGGACATCTGGGTTCTTTCCAGTTTCTGACTATTATAAATAAGGCTGCTATGAACATAGTGGTGCATGTGTCCTTATTGCATGCCTGGGAATCCTCTGGGTATATGCCCAGGAGAGGTATAGCAGAGTCCTCTAGAAGTGTCATGTCCAGTTTTCTGAGGAACTGCCAGACTGATTTCCAAAGTGGTTGTACCAACTTGCAATCCCACCAGCAGTGGAGGAGTGTTCCTCTTTCTCCACATCCTGGCCAACACCTACTGTCTCCTGAGTTTTTAAACTTAGCCATTCTGACTGGTGTGAGGTGAAATCTCAGGGTTGTTTTGATTTGCATTTCCCGAATGATTAATGATGTTGAACAGTTCTTAAGGTACTTCTCAGCCATTTGATGTTTTTCAGGTAAAAATTCTTTGTTTAGGTCTGTACTCCACTTTTTAATAGGGTTATTTGGCTCTCTGGGGTCTACCTTCATGACTTCTTTGTATATATTGGATATTACCCTCTGTCAGATGTAGGGTTGGTGAAGATCCTTTCCCAATTTGTTGATTGCTGTTTTTGTCCTTTTGACAGTGGCCTTTACCTTACAGAAACTTTGTAATTTTATGAGGTCCCATTTGTCAATTCTTGATCTTAGAGCATAAACTATTGGTGTTGTGTTCAGGAACTTCTCTCCTGTGCCCATGTCCTCAAGGGTCTTCCCCAGTTTTTTTTCTATTTGTTTCAGTGTGTCAGGTTTTATGTGGAGGTCCTTGATCCACTTGGAGTTGAGCTTAGTACAAGGAGATAAGAATGGATTAATTCGCATTCTTCTGCATGCTGACTTCCAGTTGAACCAGCACCATTAGGTGAAAAGGCAATCTTTTTTTCACTTCATGTTTTAGCTCCTTTTTCGAAGATCAAGTGAACATAGGTGTTTGGGTTCATTTCTGGGTCTTCAATCCTATTCCTATACTTTAGGTTGTTTGTAACTATTGTGAAGGGTCATTTTCCTAATTTCTTTCCCAGTCTTCTTATCCTTTGAGTATGGAAACACTACTGATTTCCTTGAGTTGATTTTGTTTTTGTTTTGTTTTTTTTTTTATTTTCTGTATTCTTTGTTTACATTCTAAAAGTTTTCCCCTTTTCCAGTCTCCTCCCATATGTCCCATAAGTCCTCTTCTCTCCATACATTCTCCTATGCTAATTGTATCTTCAGTATTCAGAGCTTCAGGGCTAATTGATATCCACTTATCAATGATTGCATTCCATGTGTATCCTTTTGCAATTGCATTATCTCACTTAGGATGATATCTTCCAATTCTGTCCATTTGCCTAAAAAATTCATGAATTCATTGTTTTTAATTGCTGAATAGTACTCCATTGTGTATATATGCCACATTTTCTGTATCCATTCCTCCACTGAGGGGTATTTGGGTTCTTTCCAGCTTCTGGCTATTATAAATAAGGCTGCTATGAAGATAGTGGAGCATGTGTCCTTATTGCATGCTGGGGAATCCTCTGGGTATATGTCCAGGAGAGATCCTGTGCTTTTTTGGTTGGAAGGCTTTCTATGACCCCTTCTATTTCTTTAGGGGTTATGGAAGTGTTTAGATGATCTGTTTGGTCCTGATTTAATTTTGGTATTTGGTATCTTTCTAGGAAATTGTCCATTTTCTCCAGATTCTCCAGTTGTGTTGGTGTTTGTAGTAGGATCTGTTGATTTTTTTTAATTTTCTCTGTTTCTGTTGTTATATCCCCCTTTTCATTTCTAGTTTTGTTAATTTGGATACTTTCTCTGTGCCGTTTGGTCAGTCTGGCTAAGGGTTTATCTATCTTGTTGATTTTCTCAAAGAACCAGCTCCTTTATTGATTCTTTGTATGGTTCTCTTTGTTTCCACTTGATTGATTTCAGCCCTGAGTTTGATTTCCTGTCTTCTACTCTTCCTGGGTGAATTAGCTTCTTTTTGTTCCAGAGCTTTCACATGTGCCATTAAGCTGCTAGTGTATCCTTTCTCTCGTTTCTTCTTTGAGGCACTCAGGGCAACAGGTTTTCCGCTTAGCACTGCTTTCATTGTGTCCCAAAGATTTGGGTATGTTGTGCCTTCATTTCCATTAAATTCTAAAATGTCTCTGATTTCTTTCTTTATTTCTTCTTTGGCCAAGGTGTTATTGAGTAGAGTATTGTTCAGTCTGCATGTGTATGTGGGATTTCTGTTGTTTTTGTTGCTATTGAAGACCACTCTTATTCCATAGTGATCTGATAGGAGGCATGGGATTAGTTCGATCTTCTTATATTTGTTGAGGTCTTTCTTGTGACCAATTATATGATCAATTTTGGCGAAGGTTCCCTGAGGTGCTGAGAAAAAGGTACATTCATTTGCATTTGGATGAAATGTTCTATATATATATATATCTGTTAAATCCAATTGGTCCAAAGCTTCAATTAGTTTTACTGTGTCCCTGTTTAGTTTCGCTTTTCCTGATCTGTCCTTTGAGAAAAGTGGTGTGTTGAAGTCACCCACAATTATTGTGTTAGGTACAATGTGTGCCTTGAGCTTTAGTAAAATTTCTTTTACAAATGAGGGTACCCTTGCATTTGGAGCATAGATGTTCAGAATAGAGAGTTATTCTTGGTGGATTTTTCCTTTGACCATCAAGAAGTGTCCTTCCATGTCTCTTTTGATGACTTTAGGTTGAATATCAGTTTTATCTGATATTAGAATGGCTACTCCAGCTTGTTTCCTGAGACCATTTCCTTGTAAAATTGTCTTCCTGTCTTTTCCTGTAAGGTAGATTTCGTCTTTGACACTGAGTTGTTTCCTGTATGCAGCAAAATGTAGGGTCCTCTTTACTTATCCAGTATGTTAGTCTATGTCTTTTTATTGGGGAATTTAATCCATTGATGTTAAGAGATATTAAGGAATAGTGATTATTGCTTCCTGTCATTTTTGTTGTTAATTTTATATTTAAGTGGTTATCTTCTTTTGGGTTTGATGAAAGAAGGTTACTATCTTGCTTTTTCCAGGGTATAGTTTCCCTCCTTGTATTGGTGTTTTTCCCTTATTATCTTTTGTAGGGCTGGGTTTATGGAAAGATATTGTGTAAATTTGGTTTTGTCATGGAATATCTTGATTTCTCCATCTATGGTAATTGAGAGTTTTGCTGGGTATCGTAATCTTGGCTGACATTTGTGTTCTCTTAGAGTCTGCATGAGATCTGCCCAGGATCTTCTAGCTTTCATGGTCTCTGGTGAGAAGTCTGGTGTGATTCTGATAGGTCTTCCTTTATATGTTACTTGGCCTTTATCTCTTACTGCCTTTAATATTCTTTCTTTGTTTAGTGCATTTGGGGTTTTGTTTATTATGTGACAGGAGGTATTTCTGTTCTGGTCCAGTCTATTTGGAGTTCTGTAGGCTTCTTGTATATTCACGGGCATCTCTTTCTTTTGGTTAGGGAAGATTTCTTCCATAAATTTGTTGAAGATAGTTACTGACCACTTAAATTATAAATCTTCACTCTCATCTATGCCTATAATCCTTAGGTTTGGTCTTCTCATTGTGTCCTGGATTTTCTGGATGTTTGGGTTACAAGCTTTTTGCATTTTGCATTTTCTTTGACTGTTGAGTCCATGGTTTCTATGGTATCTCTGGCTTCTGAGATGCTTTCTTCTATCTCTTGTATTCTGTTGTTGATATTTGCATCTATGGCCCCTGATTTCTTCCCACGGTTTTCTATCTCCAAAGTTGTCTCCCTTTGCGATTTCTTAGTAGTTTATACTTCTGTTTTTAGAACTGGTTGTTTTTGTTCATTTCCTTTACTTGCTTGTTTGTGTTTTTCTGTAATTCTTTAAGAGATTTTTGTGATTCCTTTCTTGATTTCTGCCTGTTTTACCAAAGTTCTCCTGTATTTCTTTAAGTGATTTTTGCATTTCCTCCTTATTGGCTTCTATTTTTTGACCCATATTCTCCTGAATTTCTTTAAATGATTTTTGTGTTCCCCTTTTAAGGGCTTCTAACTTTTGATCCATTTTCTTTTAAATTTCTTTAAGAGATTTCTTTACAGCCTTCATATGTTCCTCTAAAAGCATCATGAACAGTGATTTTAAATCCTAATCTTATTTTTCTGGTGTGTTGGGGGTATTCAGGACTTGCTGTTGTTGAAGAATTGGGTTCAGATACTACCATATTGCCTTGATTTCTGTTAGTATCGTTCCTATGTTTGCCTTTTGCCATCTAGTTCTCACTGGTATTAATTGTTCCTGGTGTCACTGGCTGGTGCTTCAACCTTCTGTGAGTCTGTAAGACTATTTCCACAACACTGGATGACTAGGTTTCCCCTGGCACAGATTGCTGATGTGCTGCCCTTCTCTTGTGTGCAGTTGGAGCCCTGCTGTGTCTTGCCCCAAGCAATGTTATTCTTGGGTTGTCTCAGTGAACCTGGTGTTCCCATTCTGCTCTGTCATGGAGCGAAGATGGTGGTGGGGAGGCACTCCAAGTGCTGATCACCACCACCTTGTAGGGCAGAGGACTTCATTGATTTTAATAGCTTACTAATACTCCATTGTGTAAAGATACCACATTTTCTACATTCATTCCTCTGTTGAGGAACATCTGGGTTCTTTCCAGTTTCTTGCTATTATAAATAGGGCTGCTATGAACAAAATGGAGCATTTATCCTTATTACATGCTGGGGAATCTTCTGGGTATATGCCCAAATGTGACCTCATAAAATTACAAAGTTTCCGTAAGACAAAGGACACTGTCAAAATGGCAACCAACAAATTGGGAAAAGATTTTTTACCAACCCTACATCTGACAGAGGGCTAATATCTAAGATAAACAAAGAACTCAAGAAGGTAGACTCCAGAGAGCCAAATAACCCTATTAAAATTGGGGTACATAGCTAAGCAAAAAATTTTCACCTGAGGAATATCAAATGGCTGAGAAACATGTAAAGAAATGTTCAACATCCTTAGTCATCAGGGAAATGAAAATCAAAACAACCCTCAGATTGCACGTCACACCAGTCAGAATGGCGAGGTTCAAAAACTCAGGAGAAAACAGATGCTGGTGAGGATGTGGAGAAAGTTGAACACTCCCTCACTGCTGGTGTGGTTGCAAGCTAGTACAACAATTCTGGAAATCAGTCTTGTGTTTCCTCTGAAAACTTGGCATAATACTACCAGATTACCCTGCTGTACCACTCCTGAGCATGTTGCATTTTCTTTGACTGTTTTATCAATGCTTTCTATGGTTTTTTCTGCATCTGATATTCTCTATTCTATCTCTTGTATTCTGTTGTTGATGCTTGCATCCATGGCTCCTGATGTCTTTCGTAGGTTTTGTATTTCCAGAGTTTTTTTCCCTTTTTGATTTCTTTATTGTTTCTACCTCCATTTTTAGATCCTGGTTGGTTTTGTTTATTTCCTTTACCTATTTTGTTGTGTTTTCCTGTAATTCATTAAGGGCTTCTCCCTGTTTACTTGTGTTCTCCTGTATATCTTTAAGGGAGTTATTTATATCCTTTTTGAAGCCCTCTATCAGCATCATGAGCTGTCATTTTAAATCCAAATCTTGCTTTTCTGCTGTTTTGGGTTATCCAGGACTTGATGTTTTGGGTGAATTGGGTTTGGGTGGTGCCATGTTGCATTGATTTCTGTAAGTAATGTTCCTATGTTGCCTTTTGCCATCAGGTTGTATCTGGTGTTAGTTGGTGCTGCTGTCTTTGGCTTTTGCTTGTCCCTGCTGTGTGCCTGCAAGCCTGTCTCAGCACTCCTGGGTGACCAACTCTCCCCTGTCAAAGAGTGCTGTGGCACTGTCCAGCTCCTGGATTCAGGTGGGGCCCTGGCAGACCAAGTCCCAGATGATCTTACACTCTGGTGTTCCCTGTGTTCCTGGCTGTGACAGCCCACTCAGTCGCAGGAGTGAAAATTGTGGCCTCACCTCTATATGCAGGATTCCCTGCAGCACAGACATCCCCCTGGCAGGATAGGTGGACAGATGGCTGTGGTGTTGCTCAGCTCCTGGGTGCAGATGGTGCCCTGGTGGACCAAGTCCTAAGTGATCTTATAATCGACTGTTCTCTGCTTTCCCTGCTGCAGCTGATTCCTCAGTCACTGGAGCAAAAATAGTGGCCTCACCTCTGTATGTGGGACTCCCTCTAAATGCAGGACTCCCTGGAGAACAGATGTCTTCTAGCAGGATAGGTGCACAGTTTTTTCTCACCATTCCCACATCACTCCCTTTTGTAATGGCAATGTAAATTCTATGACATTTTATGTTGAACATTTTTAATTTGCGTTCTGATTTTACAAGGAGAAACTCATCAATTATTCATTAATAATTCCTTTTAAAGAAAGGAATTGCCTTGTATCTAAGAGATGATTTTGGACTTTAAAACAGTTTTCAGATCATTAAAGATGATAGGGATATTTGCAAATTGAACTAAATGCATTTTACATTATGATATGGCCAGAAGACTACTATGGAGTTAAAGGAATGGAATGTGGTGCTTTGACTGTTGACCTCCCCACACAATAATCTTAATCATTTGAATACTTTTCAAGCATGAAAAATGCAAAAAACCCATATGAGAGGAGCTCAGTGGCCTTAAGGTATAATGATATATTTTTATTTTTCTAAATAGCCATATTGTCAAACTGCTTTCTAAACATTTATGTTTATACCCCTGTGACTGTAGGTATAGGCAGGTAATTGATAATGAGGAAGGCTCATGATTCTATGCCACTTATAAGTTCCTCAGGTCATAGTAGATGGCCCCACACCCTTGTACACATTAGCAGTATTAATCTTACTCTGTGATAGAGATGTGTTAACTTCTTCACTAGAGGTAATGGAAATAGGTAGTGGGAGGTTGGTATGATCAAAGTACATTGCAAACATGTATGAAATGTTCAAGGAATAAACTCAAAATAATATTTAATTAAAAGAGAAACTAATTAATTATTCATTAATGAAGAATGAAGTGATGTCACTTATAGAGAAAGTATAGAATTGGTGATTTTTTTGTTAGATGGCCCAGATTTCCAAAGATAACCTTCACAAATTTTCTCTCATATGATACTTTGAAAAGAGATAGCATGAAAGTAAAAACATATTTAGGAATGTGGTGAATAAACAAAAGAGCATGTAACAGAATAGGCCAATATCTTCATACCACATTATATACATTATAAAGATAACTTAAAACTCATCACATTAAGACAGATATGATGGTGTATGTCTTTAATTCAAACACTCAGGAGATAGAGGTCAGCAGATCTCTATAAGCTAAAGACTAACCTGGTCTACATGAACTACATGATCCTCATTATCTCTATGAAATAAAGATTCAGCCTTATTCTAGTTGCTGTGGTGTTCACGGCTTTCCACATCTGTGACCAAGGCAAGTTTGGGAGACCCTAACTAAAAAACAAATAAACAAAATCTCATCACTCTACATAATTAGTATACAAAAATACAAATGAAACAGTTAAGACACTATCCTTCAGGTAATAGAAAATGTAAATGACAAGGGACCAAAATAACTCTAGCATATTATATAATATATGATATATGATATACAATATACAACATATGATATACAATACGTGACACATGATATGTGATATGTGATATATGATATATGGTATATAATATAATGTATGATATATGATATGTGATATGTGATATGTAATATATGATATACAATATGCAACATACAATGTATACTGTATAAAATGTAAGACAGAGGTAAGCTGATCTCGATTGGTTTAAGGTGAACCTTTTCTATTATATGCACATTTATTTTAATGATGATTATTGTATGTACATCATTTTCCTTAGAAGTTTTCTCAGTTTATATTAGTATGAATAAACATTACAGTGACATGAATAATAGCTCAGATTTTAGATATTTCCAAGTGGTACACCAGTCTAAGAACTCAACTCCACATACAGTAGTTTGAGAAGCACATCTAATAAAAGCTAGTGCAACAGCAGAACACTAAGTTCTCTCTAATAGAATCTCTTTTTTCATAATAATGGCTAGATATTAAAATATCTTTCAGAGTCATTAGCTGCCATTAATGAAGCTAAATTCCTTTCTCTTAAAGGTTTTCCAAGAACAAAAACACAGGTCCAACATTTCAGATGGAAAGAGAGATAATGTATCTATGAAATTAAATTTGGGCCTATTTCATATTAGAACACCATATAGTTGGATTAAATTTTCAAGTTTAATGTTTACAGATTTTAATACAAGTATTATATTTACATCATTTCCACCACCCTATACACTCAAGGACCCAGTCACTATACAGAATAGATTGATGCCACATAATTACAGCACCATATGAAAGGCCATTATAAGCAATGTCTTCCAACTTTAATACTTCACGTAAACTTGATCTTCGACAATAAAGTTGTGTACAAAGCTGTTTTTTCCAACTAGAATCTGTACACATTTTGTCTATCTGATATCAATGGATCACTGAGTTAGGATGAAAAAATAAGGTTAATATCATAGTTAATATCAGTCTAAGAGTATATTGCAAAATATTGCACAATGAAGAACAAATTACAAAATGATGAACAAACTATGTGGAAAGAAGGAAGAAGCTGGTCCTGCATATAAAATTTGAGCAAAGATGGGAACTATAGTGTTGACATCATAGTAGAGGCACAAGTGCTGATAGTGATGGAGTGCATAGTACAAAAGTAGTATAGGAATAAACTCTGAGTGCTTATACCACAAAGATAACCCCATTGTCAACATATATTACAAAACAACATACATATCAAAACATTTCTTCTTATAAAATGTATATCTTCATGTATCAATGAAAATGAAAAGTGCACTAAAAACACAAGGTTGGAAAATCCCATGGATGGAATCGAGGTCTCAGTATGGTGACTGCAATGTGTACATGATAAGCCAGAAGAGTTGATATGAGGCAAATGAACCCACACTGCAGTAAACATAACCAGTTCACTGGTGGTATGTCTGAGACACAGTATCTGTTTAAGCTTACTATCAGCTGAAAATTAAATAATTATTGAATTAAATTCAAAAGATAAGGTCAAGATGTACAACATAGTTCATGCCATTAAGCTCAGCACTTAGGAAGCAGAGGTAAGCTGATCTCGATTAGTTCAAGGTGAACCTTGTCTATATATTAAATTCTAGAACATCTATATCTATATAGTGAGACAATTCCTGTCAATTTTTTTAAAAAATAAAAATAATCCTATCTACAGAAATTTTTCAAGAGATAGAAATGGGCAAAGTAGCTTTGCTTCAAAAACTATAAGCTATAAATATGAAAAAGTGTTACGCTGGATTTTAAAAACTTGGGATAGATTTCATGTGCAAAGGGAAATACAGAAAAGACTTATGTATATATGTTTTGGAGACCACTTTCCCAAAATTATAAAGATCAAGAAAAGAAGTTAAGGTTATATCCAAGATATATGCAAGAAGGTCAGATTAAAACATCTTTAAAATTGCCATTCAAAGATCATATATTACCTGTGACACTCAAGGTGGAGACCTAGGTAGGTAAAGTGGATCATTTTTTTCTGCTGAGGATATTTCTCAGCACTCCTTTCATATCTCGATTCCTCAAACTATAAATAAAGGGATTCAGCATGGGTGTGACCACAGTGTACATCACAGCCACAATGGCATCCTTTTCAGTACTGTTATTAGATGATGGGACACAATATAACCCAATGATGGCTCCATAGTACAAGGAAACTACACAGAGGTGAGAGCCACATGTGGATAAAGCTTTGCGGATTCCCTTGATGGAGGGAGTTTTTAGAATGGTGACACCAATATAACCATAAGAGACCAGAATGCATATGAATGGCAGGGTAATGACTGCATTACCTAAAACAAGGATGACCAGCTCATTGATGGTGGTGTCTGAGCTGGACAGCTTCAGCAAGGTAGACAGGTCACAGAAATAGTGGGGGATGGTATTGTTTTTAAAGTGAGATAGGCGAGCTAAGAGAAGGGTGTGCACAAGAGCATTGACTAAAGACAAGGCCCAGGATATTACTACTAGAAGGATACAGAGGCTCAGATTCATGATGATGGTATAGTGCAGAGGATGGCAGATGGCCACATACCTGTCATATGCCATCGAAGTTAGAAGAAAGCTATCAATGCTTGCAAAAGCTGTGAAAAAATACACCTGGGAAACACACCCTGCATATGGGATGGACTGACTGTGTGTCAGCATATTCACGAGCATCTTTGGAACTGTGACTGATGAGAAAGAGATGTCTGTGAGGGCCAAGTGGCTGAGGAAGAAGTACATGGGGGTGTGGAGGTGAGAGTTCAGCCTGATGAGCAGGATGATGAGCAGGTTCCCCAGCACAGTTGTCAGGTACATGGCCAGGATCAGGGCAGAGTACACAACTTGGTCGTCTGCTCGAATTGGGAGCCCTAGGAGAATGAACTCAGACACAGTGCTCTCATTATCCATCCTCATGCTCTTGCTCTTCTGCTGTGTGCAAAAGGAGAAATGGGAAAGAAAGAGAAATGATTTTTACTAATATACCATGGGAAAATATTATCAATCACCAGTCCTCAAAATATTAGTTTGGTTGTTTTAATTCAAATATGATGACATTTGTCATAGTAATGAGATAGTGATATTTTGGAAAGAGATAAAATTTCCCAACCTTGAAAACAGTTGAATGTCTTGTAGAGGGAAACAAGGAAATTTAGAACAATTATCAAATCAGATCCAGTTCCATGTAAAGGTACTTGGATTTCCTCAAGACTATTTTACTATTAAGGAATTAGCTTAATTAGGTAAATTACTATGAGCAAATTGAGAAATAATCATAATTTTAATGATTGTCAAACCGTTTTAGTCCTTCTACAAATTAAATCCAAGTAATGTAATCAACAGAGCTTCTTTGGATCAGTAAAATATCAAGGGGAAATTAGGGGAAGTAACGTGTAGATAGTCAATGCTTTAAGGACATTAGGTCTGTGTCAGCATTACAGTGTACCAATGACTGCATGTAAGTAGCCTTGAGTTCCTCAGTAACAGTTTCTCAGCCAATGTGGTCACCCTTTCATCACTCTTCCTAGGTTGCATCAAATTACACTGATTCAATGTTAATGTCTTCACCACCAACCTAAACATTGCATTCAAGTACACAGAACACCTGAAGATACTGACTTTCATGCTACTAGTTCGATCAGACAAGGCTATTACTTGGGTCTTCATAGCACAAACTAATTTCACCTGTTTTATTCTTAAACTATGATTTTATGCCAAAGACTATCTCTGTTGCTTACCAGAAATTCCCTCTTATTTTCTGTAATCATTCCCTATACAATTGAGTAATCACTAAACAAGAGAAAAAGGAACTGATAAAATTAGAGTAGATATCATAGCTGCTGAGAGAGTTCTGTGGTTTTAATTTGAAGACTGGTTTTATTGGCCAGTTTGTCTCTGTACTTGGCAATAATCACCATTTGCCTCTTCAAACTTTCTATGCCTTAACTACAGTTAAGCTATGACGTCTTCCAACTTGCTCAATATCATTTTTAAAATGACTATGTATCATCAATCTCACTCTGTTAGAAAAATCAGTTATTGTGATGTTGTTTGAAATTAATTGTAATTCATTTCATACTCATTTCTGTGTCAATAATAATTACTTTTATTATCTATTGTCTCCAGGTAGATGCTTTCCAATACTATGAGATGTTGAGCAATATTGCAATAAAATATTATTTTATGATGTTTTAAATAGTGTATATGATATATTCAGAAAGGACTTTAAAGAATTAGAAAGACATATTTGAGAAAGTATCAGGTTATGAGAGGCCAAAGTGATGATGAAGGTCATGTATGTTCTCTGAAGAATCTGTACTGGAATAACCTGCATAGACAGATTGTAAAAACAAGCCTCTATGTAGGAATTTGGAAGAACAGTGCTAGGAGTTTTGAGAAACAAGGAAAACTCAAAGTAACAGCAAACCACAGAAATGTAAAATTTGAAAAATATCAGGCAAATGTAATGTATAATTCTCTGTGGAGGAAAATTTTCCATCTGTGCAAAAACAGTAATGCTCAGGAAATGTAAAGTCATAGAAAATAGCAAAAAGGTAGCTGGCTTCCAGGTAGAAAGTATATTGAAAAAGCAAAGGATACTAACTGGCATATGAACAACTGGGGCTATTATAGCAAAAGTCACAGAGATTTGGGAAGAAGTTGTAAAAAATTAGAACAGAAGTTATGTGTTGATATTAAAGCTGAGCAAAGAAGATGACTTTCCTGATTTCTGACAAAAATGGATT
The DNA here is from genome assembly GCF_947179515.1 of Apodemus sylvaticus. NCBI lineage: Eukaryota > Metazoa > Chordata > Mammalia > Rodentia > Muridae > Apodemus > Apodemus sylvaticus. The sequence continues at coordinate 15,958,756 of NC_067476.1, read as the reverse complement.
AATTTAAGAAAAATATTCTATGGAGAGGTTTTTGAGGGAGGGAGTGATATTTCATCTCAAAGGTTGGTCAGGTTCTCAGTTCAAGGTACATTTCTTTATAAAGAACTGTTTGCTATTTGTTGGTGTGATCTTGCAATTTCAAATACAGGAGAGAGACAGACAATTAGAAAGACAGAAGAGCCTGAGAGAAAGAGAGAGAGAGAGAGAGAGAGAGAGAGAGAGAGAGAGAGAGAGAGAGGAAAGAAAGAAAGAAAGAAAGAAAGAAAGAAAGAAAGAAAGAAAGAAAGAAAGAAAGAAAGAAAGAAAGAAAGAAAGAAAGAAAGAAAGAAAAAGAAAAAGAAAGAAGGAAGGAAGGAAAGAAAGAAAGAAAGAAAGAAAGAAAGAAAGAAAGAAAGAAAGAAAGAAAGAAAGAGAAAAAGAAAGAAGGAAGGAAGGAAAGAAAGAAAGAAAGAAAGAAAGAAAGAAAGAAAGAAAGAAAGAAAGAAAGAAAGTAAGAAAGACTCTGAGAGACTAAACCATACAGAATTATGCACATTCTATGTCTGATAAGACAAGGTAACTTATATGGTTAACATAGATACCTTTAGTTAGTAAGCATGGGAAAATTCTTCCATTTCTCTAAAGAGAAAATTCAATATAGGGAAAGAACTGGGTCATCCAAAGCAAACATAAATGCAGTGCAAAGATCAGAGTAGTAATCAGTTCAAACTCAGATATGATAGATATATGAATATGTACTTTGTTTATATCTCCTGGGAACTCTATGTGAACTCTAATTTTGAAAACCATGTAGAGAACCTATGGTGCAATCCCTGTCCCCAAATCCAAATTAGAGGCATACAGAATAAAATTGTTATGTTCTCGTTGACTTCCTTAGGGAAAGAATTATTTTGAAGCCAGCATGAGAGTCCCTTCACCCTTGAGAGACAATGGTTGAAACCATAACAAATTTCCCCATCATTTTGTCCTTTATAAATCAGATTGGAAACATAATTTTTTTATATTCGGATGAAATCTTTTAAAGTCCTAACAACAAGTATGGTTCTATGTGAAAACGCCACTTTTAATAAATTAATGCATATTAAAGGCAATTTTAAGAGTTTAGTATTTCCCTTTAAATAAATACCTGAATGCCTCAGCCTTCCCTCAAATTGAGGCCATAACAAACAGCAGTAGTCAGTAAAATACTCACAAGATTAACCTGACAGGATGACTCTGTCAACCCTTTGATTTTGAATTCTAGCTTCCAAACCAGTGGAAATGTAATACCATTGAGCCACTTTGTGGGATATTTTTCTGACAATTCATAAATATTAAGCAATTTAAATATCTGCTTATATAAAAAATATGAGCAGAGACTCCATGCTCTACCAGAGGCATCTCAGATTGAAAGAAGCCTTGGTAGGCTTTCTGCCTTCCAAAGTTCTCATCTCTCACTATCTCAGGGCCCCATCTCCAGCCACTTATTCCAGTTATTAGAATCTGGTGGGCAGTGGTATTGTTAGGAGTCCTTGTTGGAGGAAGTTTGTTGCTATGAGGTTTGGTTTTTAATCTATGCAAATGTGGAAAAGTAATTTTCTCATGACTGCAGTCAGACGAAGATGCAGAACTCTCATCTGCTTCGACATGCTTGCTTGGAAACTGCTGTTCTCCTGCCTTGATGATACTGAACTGAAATTCTGAATCTTTAAATAATCCCAATTAAATGTTGACTTTTATAAGAGTTGCCTTGGTTATGCTGACTTTTCACAGCAATATAAACCCTAACCAAGATACTTGCCCATCTTCTTGCTGTTCCCCAGTCCTCAACAGAGGCACAGATTCTCCTATCTCCTCTACAAGAAAAAGGACAGACTGGGAGAAATCCAGGTAGACTGCCTGCCTGCCATCATCTTTTCACAACTGCAGTTTCCCACTCTTCCAGTTGAATAGCCTAGGCCCCATCTGTGTGGCGATGCCCTATTATACTAAAGGCTATTTTGTGGCAGAAGCTCACAGCTCTCCTTGAGGATTTGCAGGCTTACAGAAGTTGAGCTAAGCTGTTTCCCTGCCAAACTCCCCTTCTATCAATTTTAGAATCTCCCTACCAAACTCATGAGACACGATGAAAGTACTGTGAAAAGGAAAATTTATAGCACTAAATGCCTTTATAATGAAATCATACAGATCTCACACTAGCAACCTAAAAGTACCTCTGAAGCATCTAGAACAAAAAGAATCATACACAGCAAAAATGAGTACACAGCAGAAAATAGTCAAACTCAGGGTTGAAGTCTACAAAATAGAAGCAAAGAGTTGACAAAGAAACAGGGAAACAAAGAGTTGTTTTTTAAGGGTACAAGAGTCTTTGAAGAAAGAGCCCAGACTCAAAAGTGTTCAAAAGCAAAGAGCATTTATTCAGCAGAAACAAACAGTATGCAGGAGTCAGCCATTCATTTGAAATGGTGACCCTAGATAAGTTTGCAGGATGCTTTTCAGTTCAGCTAGGAAAGGTGTTTTTTAATGGTTTTTTAATTAAATATTTTATTTATTTACATTTCAAATATTATTTCCCTTCCCAGTTTTTCTTCCAAAAATGCCCCACCCCACCTGTCCCCTTTGCCTCTAAAAGGTACTTCCCCACCCACCATCTACCCATACCTACCTCATCCCTCTGGCATCTGCCTTCTCTGAGACATCAAACCTCCATAGGACTAAGCGCACCCCCTCCCACTGATGCCAGATAAGGCCGTCCTCTGCTACATGTGCAGTGGGAGCCACAGACCAACCCATGTGTGTTCTGCGACTGGGACCATGGATCCCTCCATGTGTACTCTTTGGTTGGTGGTTTAGTCCGTGGGAGCTCTGAGGGGTCCAGTAAGTTGATATTGTTGTTCTTCTTGTGTGGTTGCAATCTCCTTCAGCTTCTTCAGTTCTTCCCCTAACTCTTCCATTGTAGTCCCCAGGCTCAGTTCAGTGGTTAGCTGTGAGTATCTTGATGAGGTGTTTGCAGAGCCTCTCAGAGGACAGCCATACCAGGCTTTTGTCTGCAAGCACATTTTGGTATCAGCAATAATGTCGGGGTTTGGCATCTGCACATAGGATGGGTCTCTAGGTTGGGCCAAATCTGGATGGCATTTCCTTCAGTCTCTGATCCATTTTCTGTCCATGCTTTTCCTTTAGACATTAACAATACTGGGTTAAAAATTTTGAGGTGGGTGTGTGGCCCCATCTTTCCACTGGGAGCCATATCTATCTACTGGAGATGGTCTATTCAGGCTATGTCTACCAAAATGTTTGGTATTTAGGCTACTGTCATCCTGACTGGGTCCTGGGAGCCTCTTGTAATCTCCAGCATCTGGGACTTTTATGTTCATAAGAGCCTTATTTAATTAGATTTTTATTCTATACATTTTTTATTTGATATATTTTTAATTAACATTTTAAATGATTTCCCCGTTTCTGGCACCCCCACTCCCCGAAAGTCACATAAGCCCCCTTCCCTCCCCCTGCTCTCCCATCCAACCCTTCCCACTTCCCTATTCTTGTTTTTCCCTATACTGCTACTCTGAGTCTTCCCAGAACCAGGGGCCACTCCTCCATTCTTCTTGTACCTCATTTGATGTGTAAATTAGGTTTTGGGTATTCCAATTTTCTAGGCTAATATCCACTTATTAGTCAATGCATACCATGATTAATCTTTTGAGACTGGGTTACCTCAAATAGTATGATGTTCTCCAGCTCCATCCATTTGTCTAAGAATTTCATGAATTCATTGTTTCTAATGGCTGAATAGTACTCCATTGTGTATATATACCACATTTTTTTGCATCCATTCTTCTGTTGAGGGATACCTGGGTTCTTTCCAGCTTCTGGCTTTTATAATTAGGACTGCTGTGAACATAGCAGAGCATATATCCTTAGTCCTTGCTGGGGAATCCTCTGGGTATATGCCCAGGAGTGGTATAGCAAGATCCTCCAGAAGTGACATGCCCAGTTTACTGAGGAAATGGCAGACTGATTTCCAGACTGGTTGTACCAATTTGCAACCCCACCAGCAGTGGAGGAGTGTCCCTCTTTCTCCACATCCTTCCCAACACCTGCTGTCTCCTGAATTTTTAATCTTAGCCATTCTGACTGGTGTAAGGTGAAATCACAGGGTTGTTTTGATTTACATTTCCCTAATGACTAATGAAGTTGAGCATGTTTTAAGATGTTTCTCAGCCATCTGAAGTTCTTCAGGTGAAAATTCTTTGTTTAACTCTGTACCCCCATTTTTAATAGGGTTATTTGGCTTTCTGGGGCCTAACTTCTTGAGTTCTTTGTATATATTGAATATTAGCCCTCTATCTGATGTAGGGTTGGTGAAGATCTTTTCCCAATTGGTTGGTTGCTGATTTGACCTTTTGATGGTGTCCTTTGCCTTACAGAAACTTTGTAATTTTATGAGGACCCATTTGTCAATACTTGATCTTAGAGCATACGCTATTGGTGTTCTGTTCAGGAACTTTCCCCCTATACCGATGTCCTCAAGGGTCTTCCCCACTCTCTTTTCTATTACCTTTAGAGTGACTGGCTTTATATGGAGGTCCTTGATCCATTTGGATTTGAGCTTAGTATGAGGAGATAAGGATGGATCAATTCGCATTCTTCTGCATGCTGACCTCCAGTTGAACCAGCACCATTTGTTGAAATGGCTATCTTTTTTTCCATTGGATGTTTTCATCTCCTTTGTTGAGAATCAAGTGGCCATAGGTGTGTGGGTTCATTTCTGGATCTTCAATCCAATTCCATTGATCTGCCTGCCTGTCACTGTACCAATACCATGCAGTTTTTAACACTATTGCTCTGTAGTATTGCTTGAGGTCAGGGATACTGATTCTCCCAGAATTTCTTTTGTTGTTGAGAATAGTTTTAGCTATCCTGGGTTTTTTGTTATTCCAGCTGAATTTGAGAATTGCTCTTTCTAACTCTATGAAGAACTGGGTTGGGATTTTGATGGGTATTGTATTGAATCTGTATATTGCTTTTGGCAAAGTGGCCATTTTAACTATATTAATCCTGCCAATCCATGAGCATGGGAGATTTTTGCATTTTCTGAGGTCTTCTTTCATTTCCTTCTTCAGAGTCTTGAAGTTCTTCTCATACAGATCTTTCACTTGTTTGGTCAGTCACACCAAGGTACTTTATACTGTTTGTGGCTATTGTGAAGGGTGTCATTTCCCTAATTTCTTTCTCAGCCTGCTTTTCCTTTGAGTATAGGAAGGCTCCTGATGTACTTGAGTTGATTTTATAATCTGCCACTTTGCTGAAGTTGTTTATCAGCTGTATAAGTTCTCTAGTGGAGTTTTTTTGGGTCACTTAGGTAGACTATCATATCATCTGCAAATAATGATAGTTTGACTTCTTCCTTTCCAATTTGTATCTTTTTGACCTCCTTATGTTGTCTAAGTGCCGGAGCTAGTACCTCAAGTACAATATTGAAAAGATAACGAGAGAGGGGGCAGCCTTGTCTAGTCCCTGATTTTAGTGGGATTGCTTCAAGTTTCTCTCCATTTAGTTTGATGTTGGCTACCAGTTTGCTGTATATTGCTTTTACTATGTTTAGGTATGGGCCTTGAATTCCTGTTCTTTCCAGACTTTAAGCATGAAAGGATGCTGAATTTTGTCAAATGCTTTTTCAGCATCCAATGCAATGGCCATGTGTTTTTCTTCTTTGAGTTTGTTTATGCAGTGGATTGCATTGATGGATTTCTGTATATTGAGCCATCCCTGCATTCTTGGGATAAAGCCTACTTGATCATGGTGGATGATCTTTTTTAAGTGTTCTTGGGTTCGGTTGGCAAGAATTTTATTGAATATTTTTGCATTGATGTTCATAAGGGAAATTGGTCTGAAGTTCTCTTTCTTTGTTGGATCTTTGTGTGATTTTGGTATCAGTGTAATTGTGGCTTCGTAGAAGGAATTGGGTAGTGTTCCTTCTGTTTCTATTTTGTGGAATAGTTTGAAGAGTATTGGTGTTAGGTCTTCTTTGAAGGTCTGATAGAATTCTGCACTGAAACCATCTAGTCCTGTGCTTTTTTTGGTTGGAAGACTTTCTATGACCCCTTCTATTTCTTTAGGGTTATGGGACTGTTTAGATGATCTATTTGGTCCTGATTTAATTTTGGTATTTGGTATCTGTCTAGGAAATTGTCCATTTCCTCCAGAGTCTCCAGTTGTGTTGAGTATAGGCTTTTGTAGTAGGATCTGATGATTCTTTGAATTTCCTCAGTTTCTGTTGTTATATCCCCCTTTTCATTTCTAATTTTGTTAATTTGGATATTTCTCTGTGCCCTTTGGTCAGTCTGGCTAAGGGTTTATCTGTCATGTTGATTTTCTCAAACAACTAGCTCCTGGATTCGTTGATTGTATGGTTCTCCTTGTTTCCACCTAATTGATTTCAGCCCTGAGTTTGATGATTTCCTGTCTTCTACTTCTCCTGGGTGAATTAGCTTCTTTTTGTTCCAGAGCTTTCACGTGTGCCATTAAGCTGCTAGTGTATGCTCTCTCCCGTTTCTTTTTGGAGGCACTCAGGGCTATTAGTTTTCCTCTTAGCACTGCTTTCATTGTGTCCCAAAGATTTGGGTATGTTGTGCCTTCATTTTCATTAAATTCTAAAAAGTCTCTAATTTCTTTCTTTAGTTCTTCTTTGGCCAAGGTGTCATTGAGTAGAGTATTGTTTAGCCTCCATGTGTATTTGGGCTTTCTGTTGTTCTTGTCGCTATTGAAGACCACTCTTACTCCATAGTGATCTGATAGGAAGCATGGGATTGTTTCAATCTTCTTATATTTGTTGAGGTCTGTCTTGTGACCAATTATATGGTCGATTTTGGAGAAGGTACCATGAGGTGCTGAGAAAAGGGTATATTCTTTTGCTTTAGGGTGAAATGTTCTATAAATATCAGTCAAATCGAATTGGTCCAAAGCTTTAATTAGTTTTACTGTGTTCCTGTTTAGTTTCTGTTTTCCTTATCAGTCCATTGAGGATAATGGAGTGTTGAAGTCACCCACAATTATTGTGTTAGGTGCAATGTGTGCTTTGAGCTTTAGTAAAGTTTCTTTTACAAATGAAGGTGCTCTACCATTTGGTGCATAGATGTTCAGAATTGAGAGTTCTTCTTGGTGGATTTTTCCTTTGACTAGCAAAAAGTGTCCTTCTGTGTCTCTTTTGATGACTTTAGGTTGAAAGTCAATTTTATCTGATATTAGAATGGCTACTCCGGCTCATATTCTGAGACCATTGGCTTGTAAAATTGTCTTCCAGCCTGTTACTCTAAGGTAGTTTTTGTCTTTGACACTGAGGTGTGTTTTCTGGATTTTATTGCAGAATTCTACCAGACCTTCATAGAAAAGCAATACCTGGGTTCTATCCCTCGACAGAGGAATGGATCCAAAAATGTGGTATATATACACAATGGAGTACTATTCAGCCATTAGAAACAATGAATTAATGAAATTCTTTGACAAATGGATGGAGCTGGAGAACATCATACTAAGTGAGGTAACCCGGTCTAAAAAGACCAATCATGGTATGCACTCACTAATAAGTGGATATTAGCCTAGAAAATTGGAATGCCGAAGACATAATCCACACATTAAATGATGTCTAGGAAGAACAGAGGAGTGGCCTCTTGTTCTGGAAAGACTCAGTGTAGCAGTATAGGGAAATACCAGAACAGGGAAGTGGAAATTGGTGGCTGGGGGAACAGAGTGAAGGGAGAGGGCTTATGATACTTTCCGGGAGTGGGGAGCCAGAAAAAGGGAAATCATTTGAAATGCAGTAAAAAATATATCGAATAAAAAAAAAAAAAGAAAAGCAAATACCAATACTTCTCATATTATTTTACAATATATGAAGAGAAGGGACATTGCCCAACTTATTCTATGAAACCACAGTCACCCTAATACCTAAACCACATAAAGATTCAACAAAGAAAATTTCAAACTGATTTCTCTTATGTACATTGATGCAAAAAATACTCAATAAAAGACTGAGAACTGAATCTGGGAACACATAAGAAAACATCATCCATCAGAAATAAGTAGGCTTCCTCCCAGGGATGCTGGAATGGTTCAATATATGAAATGTCCTCATTGTAATGCACCATACAAACAAACTGAATGGAAAAAAAACATGATCATCTGATTACATGGTGAAAAATCCTTTGACAAAATCCAAATTGCCTTCACATTAAAAAGTATTATAGTGATCAGGGATATAAGGTACATACATAAACATAATCAAAACAATATATACCAAGACAATCTCCAACATCAAGCTTGATTCAAAGAAACTTAAAGCAATTCCACTTAAATTAGGGATAAAACAAGGCTGCCCATTGTCTCCCTATCGCTCCATTATAATAATTGAACTTCTAGCCAAAGCAATAAGACAACTAAAAGACATTAAGGGGATTCAAACTGGAAAGGAAGAAGTTAAAGTATCCCTCTTTGGAGATTTGTTGTTATCCATAAGTGACACAAAAACTTCTACCAGAGAACTTTTGCACCTGATAAATAGACTCAGCAAAGTGGCTGGATACCAAATTAACTCAAATACACCAGCTGCCCATTATATACATATGATAATGGACTGAGAAAAAATTAGGGAAGCAACTCCCTTCACAAGAGCCACAAATAAGACAAAGTATCTTGGTGTAACTCTGACTAATAAGAAAAAGACATAAATAGTAAGAACTTCAAGTTGATCAAGAAAGAAATTGATGAAGATATCAGATGATGGAAAGATATCCCATATTAATGAATCATTAGGATTAACATAGTGGAAGTGACCATCAAACTGGAAGCAATTTATAGATTCAATGTAATTTCCATCAAAATTCCAACACAATTTTTTCTAGACCTTGACAGAGTAATTCTGAGCTTCATATGGAAAACAAAACAAAACAAAACAAAAACTCTGGAGAACTAAAATAATCTTGAAAAATAAAAGAACTTCCAGAGTTATCACATACCTGACCTCAGAGCAATATTAATAAAAACTGAATGATATTGCTATAGGGACAGGCTTATGAATGTAATCAAATAGAAGACCCTGAAATAAACTCACATACCTAGGGTTACCTGCTTCTTTGTTTTTTGATTACTTGTTTAAAAGGATGGCGAAATCATACAATATAAAAAGAATGCATCTTCAATAAATGTTACTGGACTAACTGGATGTTTTTATGCAGAAAATATTAATAGCTTCATATCTATCACCCTGCACAAAACTCAAGCCCAAGTGGATCAAAGACCTCAACCTAAAATGGGATACACTAAATCTAATAGAACAGTAAGAGGGGAATAGCCTTGATGTCATTGTTATAGGAGGCAGCTACCTGAACAGAATTCCATTGTCTTGTGCTCTAAGATCAACAATTGATTAATTGGATGTCTTGAAACTGACAACCTACTGTAATGAAAAGGACACTGTCATTAGGACAAAGAGCAGCCCACACATTAGGGATGTATTTTCACCATCCCTACATCTGACAGAGGACTAATATCTAAAATTTGTAAAGAACCCAAGAAAGTTGACACCAACAACCCAAATAACCCAATTTTAAAAGGTGGACTGAGCTAAACAGAGAATTCTCAACAGAGGAATATCAAATGGCCTACAAACACTTAAAGAAATGTTCAAAGTCATTAGTCATCAGGGAAATGTGAATCAAAACAAGTCTGAGATTCCACCTTACAGCAGTCAGAATGGCTGTTTAAAAAAAAACCCAAGTGATATAGTACATGCTTCAGAGAATGTAGAGCAACAGGAACACTCTTACATTACTAGTACATTTGTGAAGTTGCACAAGCATTTGGAAAATCAATTTAGCAATTTTTCATAAAACTGGGAATAGTTCTACCTCAAGATTCAACTATAACACTTGTGGTGATTTGAATGTGCTTGGCCCAGGGAGTGGCACTATTGGGAATTGGAGCCTTGTTGGAGTAGGTATGGTTTTGTTGGAGAAAATGTAGCACTGTAGGGGTGGGCTCTGAGAGTTTCTCCCAAGCAGCCTGAGGAAGCCAGTCTTCTGTTTGTCTTTGGAACAAGATGGAGATCTCATAGCTTCTACAGAGCCATACCTGCCTAAATGTTGCCATGCTTCCTGACTTGAGGATAATGGACTGAACATATGAACCTGTTAGTCAGCACCAATTAAATGGTGTCCTTTATAAGTGTTATCTTGGTCCTTTTGTTTGCTGTGGCTTAATATGCTTGTCCAGGGAGTGGCACTACTTGAAAATGTGGACCTGTTAGTGTAGGTGTGACCTTCTTGGATAAAGTATGTCACTGTGGGAATTGGTTTAAGACTCTCATCCTAGATTCCTGAAAGTCAGTCTTCTCCTAGCTTCCTTCAGATGAAGATGTAGAACTCTCAGTTCTTCAACCTCCATGTCTGCCTAGATGCTGCCATGCTCTTGCCTGATGATAATAGACTGAAAACATAAGCCAACTTCAATTAAATGTTGTCCTTTATAATAGTTGTCTTGGTCAAAGTGTCTGTTCACAGAAGGAAGACACAAAATCAAACAGTGCCTCTTCACAGCAGTGGACATCTTAACAAAAGCAGAAGTTGGTACCAGGAACTGGGGTACTGGTATGATAGGCCTGATATTTTCTTGTTTGGAGAAATGTGGATTTGGGGACTTTAGAAAGCAGCAGGATGGGTTCAATGTAGCCTAAGTGTCATCCTAGTAGGAGTATGGAAGACATTGTTTCTGAAGGAGATTTCAACTCTCTATACCTGACCCAAGAGGTTTCAGTGTATCAAAACATCAGTATAAGACCTAGAGATTGTTTGTTGCATTTGGGTGGGTGAAGAATTTGACTGTTTTCTGCCCTTGTCTGAAGAGTCTACCTGAGTTAAGGTAAAGATATATACATTAATTGCATTGACAAAAAAGTCTCAGAAAAGCCCAGCAGAGACTTTGTTCTCGGGTTTTGTCTCTTGAAGAACATTTTGGTTAAGTGTAGCAAGCTTCAACAGGAAAGTTACAAATTATATGGTTCAGTGAATAAAGGAGAACCAAGCACTAGAACTAGAATCCTATGTTACAGAAGATAAAATATTAGGGGTTTAGTGACCTGTGGGTAAGTTAGAACCTAGCCAAGCTTATTTTTTATTTATTTGAATTTTTTATTCGATATAATTTATTTACATTTCAAATGATTTCCCCTTTTCTACCCCCCCCCACTCCCCGAAAGTCCCGTAAGCCCCCTTCTCTTCCCCTGTCCTCCCTCCCACCCCTTCCCTTCCCAGTTCCCCATTCTGGTTTTGCCAAATACTGTTTCACTGAGTCTTTCCAGAACCAGGGACCACTCCTGCTTTCTTCTTGTATCTCATTTGATGTGTGGATTATGTTTTGGGTATTCCAGTTTTCTAGGTTAATAACCACTTATTAGTGAGTGCATACCATGATTCACCTTTTGAGTCTGGGTTACCTCACTTAGTATGATGTTCTCTAGCTCCATCCATTTGCCTAAGAATTTCATGAATTCATTGTTTCTAATGGCTGAATAGTACGCCATTGTGTAGATATACCACATTTTTTGTATCCACTCTTCTGTTGAGGGATACCTGGGTTCTTTCCAGCATCTGGCAATTATAAATAGGGCTGCTATGAACATAGTAGAGCATGTATCCTTATTACATGGTGGGGAATCCTCTGGGTATATGCCCAGGAGTGGTATAGCAGGATCTTCTGGAAGTGAGGTGCCCAGTTTTCGGAGGAACCGCCAGACTGCTTTCCAGAGTGGTTGTACCAATTTGCAACCCCACCAGCAGTGGAGGAGTGTTCCTCTTTCTCCGCACCCTCTCCAACACCTGCTGTCTCCTGAATTTTTAATCTTAGCCATTCTGACTGGTGTAAGATGAAATCTTCGGGTTGTTTTGATTTGCATTTCCCTAATGACTAATGAAGTTGAGCATTTTTTAAGATGCTTCTCCGCCATCCGAAGTTATTCAGGTGAGAATTCTTTGTTTAACTCTGTACCCCATTTTTTAATAGGGGTGTTCGGTTTTCTGGAGTCTAACTTCTTGAGTTCTTTATATATATTGGATATTAGCCCTCTATCTGATGTAGGATTGGTGAAGATCTTTTCCCAATTTGTTGGTTGCCGATCTGTCCTCTTGATGGTGTCCTTTGCCTTACAGAAACTCTGTAACCTTATGAGGTCCCATTTGTCAATTCTTGCTCTTAGAGCATACGCTATTGGTGTTCTGTTCAGAAACTTTCTCCCTGTACCGATGTCCTCAAGGGTCTTCCCCAGTTTCTTTTCTATTAGCTTCAGAGTGTCTGGCTTTATGTGGAGGTCCTTGATCCATTTGGATTTGAGCTTAGTACAAGGAGACAAGGATGGATCAATTCGCATTCTTCTGCATGCTGACCTCCAGTTGAACCAGCACCATTTGTTGAAAAGGCTATCTTTTTTCCATTGGATGTTTTCAGCCTCTTTGTCGAGGATCAAGTGGCCATAGGTGTGTGGGTTCATTTCTGGATCTTCAATCCTGTTCCATTGATCCTCCTGCCTGTCACTGTACCAATACCATGCAGTTTTTAACACTATTGCTCTATAGTATTGCTTGAGGTCAGGGATACTGATTCCCCCAGATTTTCTTTTGTTGCTGAGAATAGTTTTAGCTATTCTGGGTTTTTTGTTGTTCCAGATGAATTTGATAATTGCTCTTTCTAACTCTGTGAAGAATTGAGTTGGGATTTTGATGGGTATTGCATTGAATCTGTATAGTGCTTTAGGCAAAATGGCCATTTTAACTATATTGATTCTACCGATCCATGAGCATGGGAGGTTTTCCCATTTTTTGAGGTCTTCTTCCATTTCCTTCTTCAGAGTCTTGAAGTTCTTGTCATGCAGATCTTTCGCATGTTTGGTAAGAGTCACCCCAAGATACTTTATACTGTTTGTGGCTATTGTGAAGGGGGTCATTTCCCTAATTTCTTTCTCAGCCTGCTTATCCTTTGAGTATAGGAAGGCCACTGATTTGCTTGAGTTGATTTTGTAACCTGCCACTTTGCTGAAGTTGTTTATCAGCTGTAGGAGCTCTCTAGTGGAGTTCTTTGGGTCACTTAGGTAGACGATCATGTCGTCTGCAAATAATGATAGTTTGACTTCCTCCTTTCCAATTTGTATCCCTTTGACCTCCTTATGTTGTCGAATTGCCCGAGCTAGTACCTCAAGTACAATATTGAAAAGATAAGGAGAAAGGGGGCAGCCTTGTCTGGTCCCTGATTTCAGTGGGATTGCTTCAAGTTTCTCTCCGTTTAGTTTGATGCTGGCTACCGGTTTGCTGTATATTGCTTTTACTATGTTTAGGTATGGGCCTTGAATTCCTGTTCTCTCCAAGACTTTAAGCATGAAAGGATGCTGAATTTTGTCAAATGCTTTTTCAGCATCCAATGAAATGACCATGTGGTTTTGTTCTTTGAGTTTGTTTATGTAGTGGATTGTATTGATGGATTTCCGTATATTGAACCAACCCTGCATTCCCGGGATAAAGCCTACTTGATCATGGTGGATGATCGTTTTGATGTGTTCTTGGATTCGGTTGGCAAGAATTTTGTTGAGTATTTTTGCATCGATGTTCATAAGGGAAATTGGTCTGAAGTTCTCTTTCTTTGTTGGATCTTTGTGTGGCTTTGGTATCAGAGTAATTGTGGCTTCGTAGAAGGAATTGGGTAGTGTTCCTTCTGTTTCTATTTTGTGGAATAGTTTGAAGAGTATTGGTGTTAACTCTTCTTTGAAGGTCTGGTAGAATTCTGCACTGAAACCATCTGGTCCTGTGCTTTTTTTGGTTGGAAGACTTTCTATGACTCCTTCTATTTCTTTAGGCTTTATGGGACTGTTCAGATGGTCTAGTTGGTCCTGATTTAATTTTGGTATTTGGTATCTGTCAAGGAAATTGTCCATTTCCTCCAGATTCTCCAGTTGTGTTGAGTACAGGCTCTTGTAGTAGGATCTGATGATTTTTTGGATTTCCTCAGTTTCCGTTGTTATGTCTCCCTTTTCATTTCTAAGTTTGTTAATTTGGATACTTTCTCTGTGCCCTTTGGTCAGTCTGGCTAAGGGTTTATCTATCTTGTTGATTTTCTCAAAGAACCAGCTCCTGGTTTTTTTGATTTTTTGTATGGTTCTCTTTGTTTCTACTTGATTGATTTCGGCCCTGAGTTTGATGATTTCCTGCCTTCTACTCCTCCTGGGTGAAATAGCTTCTTTTTGTTCTAGGGCTTTCAGGTGTGTCATTAAGTTGGTAATGTATGCTCTCTCCATTTTCTTTTTGGAGGCACTCAGGGCTATGAGTTTTCCTCTTAGCACTGCTTTCATTTTGTCCCATAGATTTGGGTATCTTGTGTTTTCATTTTCATTGTGTTCTAAAAAGTCTTTAATTTCTTTCTTTATTTCTTCCTTGGCCAAGGTATCATTGAGTAGAGTATTGTTCAATTTCCACGTGTATGTGGGGTTTCTGTTGTTTCTGTTGCTATTGAAGACCACTTTTATTCCATAGTGATCAGATAGGAGGCATGGGATTAGTTCTATCTTCTTATATTTGTTGAGGTCTGTCTTGTGACCAATTATATGGTCGATTTTGGAGAAGGTACCATGAGGTGCTGAAAAAAAGGTATATTCTTTTGTTTTAGGATAGAATGTTCTATATATATCAGTTAAATCTAATTGGTCCAAAGCTTCAATTAGTTTCATTGTGTCCTTGTTTAGTTTCTGTTTTCCTGATCGGTCCATTGAGGAAAGTGCAGTGTTGAAGTCACCCACAATTATTGTGTTAGGTGCAATGTGTGCTTTGAGTTTTAATAAAGTTTCTTTTATGAAAGAGGGTGCCCTTGCATGTGGAGCATAGATGTTCAGGATTGAGAGTTCTTCTTGTTGTATTTTTCCTTTGACCAGCAAGAAGTGTCCCTCAGAGTCTCTTTTGATGACTTTGGGTTGAAAGTCAATTTTATCTGATATTAAAATGGCTACTCCAGCTTGTTTCCTGAGACCATTTGCTTGTAAAATTGTCTTCCAGCCTTTTACTCTAAGGTAGTGTTTGTCTTTGACCCTGAGGTGTGTTTCCTGTAAGCAGCAAAATGTAGGGTCCTGTTTATGTATCCAGTCAGTTAGTCTGTGTCTTTTTATTGGGGCATTGAGTCCATTGATGTTAAGAGATATTAAGGAATAGTGATTGTTACTTCCTATCATTTTTGACGTTATTTTTTAAATTTGATTGCTTAACTTCTTTTGGGTTTGATGAAAGGTTACTATCTTGCTTTTTTCAGGGTGAAGTTTCCCTCCTTGTATTGGTGTTGTCCTCCTATTATCCTTTTTAGGGCTGGGTTTGTGGATAGATATTGGGTGAACTTGGTTTTGTCGTGAAATATCTTAGTTTCTCCATCTATGGTGATTGAGAGTTTTGCTGGATATAGTAGTTTTGGTTGGCATTTGTGTTCTCTTAGAGTCTGCATGAGATCTGCCCAGGACCTTCTAGCCTTCATAGTCTCAGGTGAAAAGTCTGCTGTGATTCTGATAGGTCTTCCTTTATATGTTACGTGGCCTTTTTCTCTTACTGCCTTTAATATTCTTTCTTTGTTTAGAACATTTGGTGTTTTGATTATTATGTGACGGGAAGTATTTCTGTTCTGGTCCAGTCTGTTTGGAGTTCTGTAGGCTTCTTGTATATTCATGGGCATCTCTCTCTTTAGGTTAGGGAAGTTTTCTTCCATAATTTTATTGAAGATATTTGCTGGCCCTTTAAGTTGTAAATCTTCACTCTCATCTATGCCTATAATCCTTAGGTTTGGTCTTCTCATTGTGTCCTGGATTTCCTGGATATTTTGGGTTACAAGCTTTTTGCATTTTGCATTTTCTTTAACTGTTGAGTCCATGGTTTCTATGGAATCTTCAGCATCTGAGATTCTTTCTTCTATTTCTTGTATTCTGTTGTTGATATTTGCATCTCTGTCCCCTGATTTCTTCCCAAGGCTTTCTATCTCCAAAGTTGTCTCCTTTTGAGTTTTCTTAGTTGTTTCTACTTCTGTTTTTAGATCCTGGATGGTTTTGCTTAGCTCCTTCACTTGCTTGTTTGTGCTTTCCTGTAATTCTTTAAGAGATTTTTGTGTTTTTTCTTTCATGACCTCAGCCTGTTGACCAAAGTTCTCCTGTATTTCTTTAAGAGATTTTTGTGTTTCGTCTTTCATGACCTCAGCCTGTTGACCAAAGTTCTCCTGTATTTCTTTAAGTGTTTTTTGCATTTCCTCTTTGTTGGCTTTTGTATTCTCCTGGATTTCTTTCAATGATTTTTGTGTTTCCCTTGCAAGGGCTTCTAACTTTTCATCCATTTTCTCCTGAATGTCCTTCATGTGTTCCTGTACCAGCATCATGACCAGTGATTTTAAATCCAAATCTTGTTTTACTGGTGTGATGGGGTATCCAGGACTTGCTGGTAGAGGAGAATTTGGTTCAGATGTTGCCATATTGCCTTGATTTCTGTTAGTGACGTTCCTGCGTTTGCCTTTTGCCATCTAGCTCTCACTGGTGTTACTTGGTCTTGTCAGTGCTGGACTCACCAGTGCAAGCTGCCTCTTCCCCGTTGGCCTCTGGTGCACAGCTTACACTCTGCACTGCCTGTAGACAGGGTGCTGTTGTCCAGGCTGTTCAGATCCCGAAGCAGGCACCTGAAGGCTCCCGCTGGGGCCTGCAGGATTTATTGGAGCACACCGACTTCTCCCAGCTGGCCGCCCGGAAGCCCCCACTAGCCTCTTGAGGGACCTGGAGATGTGGCGGCCACCCAGGCTGATCTGAAGCGGAGAGAGTTGACCTGAGGGCTTCTGCCTGAGGCCTTGCCCCAGATTGTGTCTGTGGGCCAGATGGAACCCGTGTGCACCCCCAGGGAGCTCTGAAGGTGTATGTTGCTGTGACCTCCCCTGTGTTCCGCTCACTCCGCTGGGCAGCCGATTTCCCCAACCGGGCTGGCGCACACTAGGTTAGCCTTGTCGCCCAGGCCCTGAGTCCAGGCAAACGCCTGGGAGGCCAAGGTCTGAGCAAAATTCCCCTAGGGCTATGACTGTTATTTGGGTCCGCCAGGTGACCCGGATGGCGGGCGTGCGCGTCCGCGCTCCCCGAAAGCACCGGGAGAGTCTGTTGTGCTAATAACCTCCTGGGCGGGTTGACACACAGATGGCCCACCAAGCCGCCCAGTTCTTGGGGTCAGTCCTGTGCCTTTTGGGGCCTAGACCCCCGTTTTGTTAGCCTCAGGCTACGCTTGTTAGCAGTCTCTGCCCTCCCGAGCACTCTGGCTCCTGTAGGCAAAATGGCGGCGCGTGCGCCGGCCGGGGCAAAAAAAACTCCTGGCTGGGTTGGCGCCCCGATGGCCACTCGAACAGCACAGGGCCTGGGTGCAGGCCAACGCCCGTCTGGCTCAGACCCCTGCGGTGTTGGGCCTAGGATTATGTTTGTGTACCTCAGTCTGACCGATCTCTGGAGCCCGGGATCAAGATGGAGGTGAGTCTCTCCTGACTGGCGGGAAGCCGAGTTCTGAAGTGGCTTCCGTGCAGCAAAAGGCTCCGCAGAACTGCAGCTGCTTGCCGCCCGGCTGGTCAGCGAAGGTCAGTGGTCGTGGGCGCAGGGCCTAACTGGACCCTGTGTCGCCTTGGTTCCACCGCTGATGGCCCTTCAGCTTGAGCAGCCACTGCTACCGCCGCCGCCGCCGCTGCCGCTGCCGCCGCTGCCGCCGCCCTATTTATTTGAATTTTAACAAGGAATACTTATTTCATGTTATGCATTATTACCTGGTTATTGTTTTCTTTTAGATTTTTTAAAATTTAGAATTAACTACAATTGAGCACGACATAATGGCCACAGAAAGTTCAGGTGCATACAAGGTAGTACACACAGTTAAACCCAGAAGACAGAGGGAAGCAGATGTCTGAGTACAACCTAGCCTGGTAAAGAGCAAGTTCCAGGTAGAAAAAAAGCTTATGTTCAGGTGTGGTGAAACCCAGCATATGCAAGATAGAGCTATAAATATCTCTGATTTCAAGAACAGTTTATAGAGCATGTTTCAGGAGAGTGAAGCTTAAGCAACGAAGGACAGAATAGACAAAGGGGGCAGATTTCAAGTCAGAGAAAGCAGCAAAGCTTGGCAGCTTCAACCATTAGGTTATGCTTTAGGGTCAAAAATAGAAGAGAATACTGGTACATTGAGGCTTGTTAGGTATACCTAAGATATAAAATTGAATCAAACAAATCAGTACCCTTCTTACACTCAAAGGATAAAGAGACTGAGAAAGATATTAGGTAAGTGACATTCTTCACAACAGCCACAAATAATGTAAAATACTTTGGTGTGACCCTAACCAAGCAAATGAAAGATCTGTATGATAACAATTTCAAGTCTCTGAAGAAAAAATTGAAGAAGATCCCAGAAAATGGAAAGATATCCCATGCTAATGGACTGTCATGGTTAATATAGTAAAAATGGCACTCTTGACTAAAGCAATATACAGATTCAGTGCAATCCCCATCAAAATTCCAACTCAATTCTTCATAAAGTTAGAAAGAGCAATTTCCAAATTTATCTGGAATAACAAAAAACCCAGGATAGTGAAAACTTTTCTAAACAATAAAATAACTTCTGGTGGAATCACCATCCCTCATGTCAAGCTACATTACAGAGCAATAGCGATAAAAAAAAAAAAAAGAAAGAAAAAAAACAAACTGCATGACACTGATACAGGGACAGGCAGGTAGATGAATGAAGATAATTGAAGACCCAGAATTGAACCCTCACACCTATGGTCACTTGATCTTTGACAAAGACTCTAAAAACATTCAGTGGAAAAAAGACAGCATTTTCAACAAATAGTCCTGGGTCAACCAGCAGTCAACATGTAGAAGGATGCAAACTGATCCCTGTAAAAAGCTCAAGTCCAAGTGGATCAAGGACCTACACATAGAACCAGATACACTGAATTTAATAGAAGAGAAATTAGGAAGAACCTGGAGTACATGGACACAGGGGAAGATTTCCTGAATAGAACACCAATAGCTTATGTTGTAAGACCAAGAATTGACAAATGGGACTTCATAAAATTGCAAAGCTTCTGTAGGAAAAAGGACACTGTCAATAGGACAAATGGCAACCAACAAATTGGGAAAGGATTGTTATCAATCCTACATTTGATAGAGGTCTAATAGCCAATATATACAAAGAACTCAAGAAGTTAGACTCCAGAGAACCAAATAACTCTATTAAAAATGGGATACAAAGCTAAACAAAGAATCCTCAACTGAGGAATGCAAGATGGCTGAGAAGCATCTCAAGAAATGTTCAGCATTCTTTTTTTTTTTTTTTTTTTTTGTGATCCTGATTTTTTTTTAATTTTTTTATTCGATATAATTTATTTACATTTCAAATGATTTCCCCTTTTCTTGCCCCCCCTCCCCAAAAGTCCCGTAAGCCCCCTTCTCTTCCCCTGTCCTCCCTCCCACCCCTTCCCAGTTCCCCGTTCTGGTTTTGCCGAATACTGTTTCACTGAGTCTTTCCAGAACCAGGGACCGCTCCTCCTTTCTTCTTGTATCTCATTTGATGTGTGGATTATGTATTGGGTATTCCAGTTTTCTAGGTTAATAACCACTTATTAGTGAGTGCATACCATGATTCACCTTTTGAGTCTGGGTTACCTCACTTAGTATGATGTTCTCTAGCTCCATCCATTTGCCTAAGAATTTCATGAATTCGTTGTTTCTAATGGCTGAATAGTACTCCATTGTGTAGATATACCACATTTTTTGCATCCACTCTTCTGTTGAGGGATACCTGGGTTCTTTCCAGCATCTGGCAATTATAAATAGGGCTGCTATGAACACAGTAGAGCATGTATCCTTATTACATGGTGGGGAATCCTCTGGGTATATGACCAGGAGTGGTATAGCAGGATCTTCTGGAAGTGAGGTGCCCAGTTTTCGGAGGAACCGAAACCAGACTGATTTCCAGAGTGGTTGTACCAATTTGCAACCCCACCAGCAGTGGAGGAGTGTTCCTCTTTCTCCACACCCTCTCCAACACCTGCTGTCTCCTGAGTTTTTTTTTTATTCGATATAATTTATTTACATTTCAAATGATTTCCCCTTTTCTAGCCCCCCACTCCCTGAAAGTCCCTTAAGTCCCCTTTTCTTTCCCTGTCCTCCCACCCACCCCTTCCCACTTCCCTGTTCTGGTTTTGCTGAATACTGTTTCACTGAGTCTCTCCAGAACCAGGGGCCAGTCCTCCTTTCTCCTTGTACCTCATTTGATGTGTGGATTATGTTTTGGGTATTCCAGTTTTCTAGGTTAATAACCACTTATTAGTGAGTGCATACCATGATTCACCTTTTGAGTCTGGGTTACTTCACTTAGTATAATGTTCTCTAGCTCCATCCATTTGCCTAAGAATTTCATGAATTCATTGTTTCTAATGGCTGAATAGTACTCCATTGTGTAGATATACCACATTTTTTGTATCCACTCTTCTGTTGAGGGATACCTGGGTACTTTCCAGCATCTGGCAATTATAAATAGGGCTGCTATGAACATAGTAGAGCATGTATCCTTATTACATGGTGGGGAATCCTCTGGGTATATGCCCAGGAGTGGTATAGCAGGAACTTCTGGATTAATCTTAGCCATTCTGACTGGTGTAAGATGAAATCTTAGTGTTGTTTTGATTTGCATTTCCCTAATGACTAATGAAGTTGAGCATTTTTTAAGATGCTTCTCTGCCATCCGAAGTTCTTCAGGTGAGAATTCTTTGTTTAACTCTGTACCCCATTTTTAATAGGGTTGTTTGGTTTTCTGGAGTCTAACTTCTTGAGTTCTTTATATATATTGGATATTAGCCCTCTATCTGATGTAGGATTGGTGAAGATCTTTTCCCAATTTGTTGGTTGCCGATCTGTCCTCTTAATGGTGTCCTTTGCCTTACAGAAACTCTGTAACCTTATGAGGTCCCATTTGTCAATTCTTGCTCTTAGAGCATGCGCTATTGGTGTTCTGTTCAGAAACTTTCTCCCTGTGCCGATGTCCTCAAGGGTCTTCCTCAGTTTCTTTTCTATTAGCTTCAGAGTGTCTGGCTTTATGTGGAGGTCCTTGATCCATTTGGAGTTGAGCTTAGTACAAGGAGACAAGGATGGATGAATTCCCATTCTTCTGCATGCTGACCTCCAGTTGAACCAGCACCATTTGTTAAAAAGGCTATCTTTTTTCCATTGGATGTTTTCAGCCTCTTTGTCGAGGATCAAGTGGCCATAGGTGTGTGGGTTCATTTCTGGATCTTCAATCCTGTTCCATTGATCCTCCTGCCTGTCACTGTACCAATACCATGCAGTTTTTAACACTATTGCTCTGTAGTATTGCTTGAGGTCAGGGATACTGATTCCCCCAGATTTTCTTTTATTGCTGAGAATAGTTTTAGCTATCCTGGGTTTTTTGTTGTTCCAGATGAATTTGATAATTGTTCTTTCTAACTCTGTGAAGTATTGAGTTGGGATTTTGATGGGTATTGCATTGAATCTGTATATTGCTTTTGGAAAAATGGCCATTTTAACTATATTGATTCTACTGATCCATGAGCATGGGAGGTTTTCCCATTTTTTGAGGTCTTCTTCCATTTTCTTCTTCAGAGTCTTGAAATTCTTGTCATACAGATCTTTCACATGTTTGGTAAGAGTCACCCCAAGATACTTTATATTGTTTGTGGCTATTGTGAAGGGGGTCATTACCCTAATTTCTTTCTCAATTGTTCAGCATTCTTAAATCAGGGAAATGCAAATCAAAACAACCCTGAGATTCCACCTCACACCAGTCAAAATGGCCAAAATCAAAAACTCAGGGGACAACAAATGCTGGAGTGGATGTGGAGAAAGAGGAGCACTCTTCCATTGCTAGTGGGATTGCAAGCTGGTAAAAACACACTGAAAATCAGCTCAGTACTTCCTCAGAAATGTGAACCTAGCACTACCTAAGCACCCAGATCTACCACTCCTGGGCATATAACCAGAAGATGCTCGGATATGGAATAAGGACGTGCTCCACTATCTTCATAGCAGCCTTATTTATAAGAGCCAGAAGCTTGAAAGAACCCAGATGTCCCTCAACAGAGGAATGGATACAGAAAATGTGGTACATTTACACAATGGAATACTACTCAGCTATTAAAAACAATGAATTCTTAAAATACTTAGACAAATGGATGGAGCTAGAAACTATCATACTGAGTAAGTTAATCCAATCACAAAGGAACAAACAAGGTATATAATCACTGATAAGTGGATATTAGCCCAAAAGCATGGAATTCCCAGGATCCAACTCACAGACCACATGAAACTCAAGATGAAGGAAGACCAAAGTGTGAATACTTTGATCCTTATTGCAAAGTGGATCAAAATACCCATGGCTCACAGCCAACCAATAGAATGGGAACAGTGTCCCCAATGGAGCAGCTAGCTAGAGGATCCAAGGAGCTAAAGATGTTTTCAGCTCCACAAGAGGAACTATATGGACCAACTAGTACCCCCAGAGCTCCCAGAGACTAAACCACCAGCTAAAGAATACACATGGAGGGTCCAAAGGCTCCAGCTATATATATAGCAGAAGATGACCCTTTCAGCTATCAATGAGAGAAGAGGCCATTGTTCTTGTGAAGGCTTGATTCCCCAGAATAGGGGAATGCAAGTCAGGAAACGGGGGGGGGGGGGTGGTGAGCAGGAGGATTGGAATGGGATGGGGATTTTCAGTGGATAACAGGGAAAGGAGTTAACATTTGAAATGTAAATAAAGCAAATATCTAATAAAAAAAAAGAAAGAAGAGACCATCATCACTGAAGTGAAAACTTCTTGAAGTATTTTCTGAGTGAACAAAGAAGCCGTGTTCCATAGATAGCCAAGATTATATCTTATATGCTTTTGGCCTTACTACTGTGTAAGAATCACCCAGGTGGTACTTACTTTGAAGGTATGTAGGGGTAATGGAGAGCAGCTGAAGCTTGGCACTATGTGAGGAAAAAGAAGGCCATTGATGAAGGTAAGGCCTCAGTTGCAGTTGATGGCCCAGGACTGAAAGGGTCCTGTAAAGAAGTTGAGGCTTGGCACCTTGAAGGAAGCCTATAAGTGAGTAGTGGTGAAGTCTGGATGCAGCAGAAGACAGCAGCATATTGTCGATGCCAGTACTGTGGGATGGTCACCAAGAATAGCAGCAGCAATGGAGTATAATAAATAGGACCCTGGAGTGTTATAGCAGGTAGTGATGGAGATGTGACTCAAGCACTTTGAAGGAAACAAAATCAAATATTCTGTGTGGATCCCAGACATTGGAACAAGAAAGTGTAAAGTCAAGGTTCCCATAGATATCTGAAGATCTAAGAGATGTCAGAGATCTGGAATACCTGCTGAGAAAATATTCTAACAGGGACTGATACCATACCAAAAAAACAAAACAAAACTAGACCAAAACCCCCCAAGTTTGTAGCAGTCAACAAATGTGAAAAAAGATGAAGATAAAATGAGTTTGGAGTTTGCACAGGTGGTTTTTGGTAGATTGAACCCTTAAACTATACTCTAATGTGAAGTCAGGGAGACCACATAGATTTATGACCAAATTTAAGGGTCCAAGAGTCAATAAAAAGACCAGAAATTCAAATACTATGCAAAAGCAAAGAGCATTTATTTTGCAGAGACAACCAGGATTCAGGAATCAGTCATTCATATTAAATGGCAACCAGAGGATGAGTTCTCCCACTTCCCTTAAGTGGAGCTCGGGTAATTTTAGGAATGGTTAGGTCATTTTTTAATACATTTGGCTAAGTAAGCAGCAGTAGCAGTTACTTTGTAATTTATTTCTAATTTGTTGTTATATTAGTTTTATCATATTTGACTAGGCCTTAGAGAAATTCCAGGAATTGTCTTAGTCCTTGAGACAGCGATCTCTCCTGACTAGGTATCATAGACATTTCTGATTGCCTGTGGTTTTTCCTAGAAGCCTTGCCTTATATGGGAAACTGAAATCTAGGCCTTTTTATAAAATTGAGTAAGTTTCAGTCAGACCTCTCAGATTCTTTGAGAAAAATTAACATGATAGACAAACACTTATTCAACCCAACTAAGGAACAGAGAAAGAATGTTCAAACTGACAAAACCATAAATGAAAAGGGAGGAACATATAACAGACAATGAGGTAATAAAAGGAATCATTATGTTGTATTTTAAAATCCTGTAATCAAAAAATATATAAAATCTAAAGAAATGGACATAGTTCTAAATATATACTGCTTCCCAAAGTTAATCAAGATCAGATAAACATTTGAAATAATCCTACAATGTCCAAGAAAATTAAAGCAGTAATCAAGAATCTTCCAACCAAAAATATTCAAGTTCATACGGTTTTAATCCAGAATTGTATTAGACTTTCAAACAACAGCTAATTACAATACTCCTTAAATTATTCAACAAAATAGAAACAAGGAATATTGGCAAATTAATTTTACAAGGCCTCTGTCACCCTGATATCCAAATGATACAAAATCTCAAGAAAGAAAAAGAATTTCAGAGCAATTTATATCATGATTATTGATATAAAATACTCAATAAAATGCTAGCAAATGAAATTAAAAAACACATTAAAAAGATCATCCAACATGGTCATGTAGGCCTCAACCCAGGGACATAGTAATAGTTCAGTATATGAAAATATATCAATGTATTCCACCATATATAAAAGTGAAGAAATCAAAAACAAACACAGGAAACCATCAGTGAATTCTGCCGTGTCCTCTCTGAATTCCATTCCCCAAGCCACAGGTCTACCTGCATCCCTGAAGTCCTGCTAACACTTGAGACATTCAGATTAGATGGCCAAGCTCCAATCCCCTGCCAACTAGATCTGCCAGCAAGCTCAGCATCCATGAGGTCTACCTGTTACTCTCTGGGCTCCATCTTCCAGTCAAATTCTACCTGCAATTCCCAAGGCCTATAAACATCTGGGACCATCAGGTGAAATTCCAACCCCAATTTTCTCCCTTCAGATCCTTCTGCCTAAACCAGCAGCAGTGAGGTCTAATTCCACTTTATTCCCTCTGCCCTCCATTCCCTGTGTCACGCCTATGCCTAATTTTAGTGTTTTTACATGTATTACACGCCAACATCAGTTCCATGTATGACCATCCTACCTACACCCCACCACCACCACCACCATTCTTTTCCCCCCAAATTCTCACTAGAGAGTGAGAATTTGGGAGTCTTGTTTAATTTACAAAAGAGGGACATCATAAAATATATATTTTTGCTTCAAATCCAGGTATGGGATATGAGGCTTTTCAAGACTATCCACAGCAGATGACTATGAATTATCTTATCATCTAGTAAGGACATGATAGTGTCTGTGATTGGGTGATGCTTTTAATTCTGGGGATTGTGCAGAGGGTATAGTAATGCTAGTGCCTAAAAGGTGGAGTTGGTTGTGGTTGGTCATTCCTGTGGGTTGTTGGAAATTTGCTGGATGTTGTTGGTCATGGTTTGTTAAGTAGTCATGCCCAAGAAGAAACAACAAGAAGACATTGGATATCTTCATGGCACATGAGTGTTGAGCTGGAATTAATTTAAAAATATGTAGGGGCTAGTACATTAGAGTATTACTTTTGCTTTTACAAATAAAGTCTCTGAAAAAGGACAAGTCTATAGTGTCTTTCTTTTTCCTAATACCACATTCCTTACTTACTCTAAATAAATGAAAATGTTTTTCTATTGTGAAGTGATTTCTTCAATAAAATAATGAAAACAAATCTTTAATGGATGCAATAATATATAAGGCACCTGGAGAGGTGGCTCCAATGCTAAGAACATTTGATTCTCTTGCAGATGACATTGGGTCAGTTCTGAGAACTCACATAGTGTCTCACAACCACCTGTAACTCCAGTTCCAGGATATCTGATGTCAACTTCTGGCCTCCTCAGGCATGATATTCAAGTAATACATATAACACTGCTTTACATAAAATAAAAATATGTGTTTTAAAGATATCATTGGATGTTCATTTATGTTTTATTTTTAAATTTATTCTTTGAGAATGTCATATACATATATTCAGTGAAATAACACCATTCACATATCTTTTTCAGTGAAACACTTACATGTCTCCCCATAAAAGGCTGAAAGATTTTTGACCCATTATATTTTAATAACCTGTTAAATTTGATTAGTGCTGCTGATATGTGCATAGATGTGGAACCATTCATTGGACCTTTGGTAATTTACCAATGGTCATTATCAGAAAGAAGGTTTCTCACTCCCCACAGCCATCAGATTTCAGCGAGTCTGCATCTAAATTGAGTGCTTGGTAGCACCTCCCCACCGCAGTCCTAGCATTTTAAATTGAACAGGACTTAGTAGCCACTGCTTCTGTACTTTTGTGACTATATTAACTGTGTCATGTACAAAAGACATTTTTTAACTGTATTCCTCCTGACACTCTGGTCCTTACAATTTTTCACTATTGGGAGACACTTGAAATAGAAAGAATGAAAAAGTTGATTCACACATGACATGAAGTGCCTGATAATGTCTGCAATACAATATATAACAAATAAATATCAAACTGGAAAGCAAGAAAATTATGAGCATAAATTTCACATACACACAAACTCTGAAAATAGTAATAGAAATTATTGATGCTCTAAAGGTCTGACATATCCTTGTTAGACGGTAGGTTTTTGCTATATAGGAATAGAAGAACAGGCTTAATTATCTCTTACAGCAATAAGTGATCTGCATGCTTCTTTATAAACACCCCAGGAAATGACTTGTGTCTTCTTACCAGCAACCGTATTGCCCCTGCAAGCATCTGTACTAGTAGTGCAAGAAATATGGATGATGATGATGATGGGTCAGCCAGCTGCATCACAGAAAGTCAATAGGTGCCTCAAGTTACAAAATAACAGGACTATCATAATGAGAGGTATGCAGCAATTTCCCATTCATTATTTTTGTACAAAGAAAAAAAAGAAATTTTACATTTGTAAAGTATCACCCAATAGATGACCTAACAAGAATTCTCAGATACTCTGAAGAGTTTTTAATTAGTACATGTTTCAAAGATTATAATTATTTTAGAGATGTTTCAGATTTCTGAAAATTTACATAGTGTTATAACCTTTTGATCCACATGCAATTTCGCCCCTGTGAAAGCTTGATGGAAATGTCCCCCATATGCTCAGATGTTTGAGTTATTTGTCACCATTTAGTGGAATTATTGGAGAGTGATTAGCAGCTATGGCTTTGTTGAGGCCATCATGTCACTGGGAATGGGCTCTGAAGTCACAAAGCCCATGCCCATCTTCTCTCTGCATTTGGATCAGGATGTAAATCAGTCAGCTACTGTTCCAATGTTGTGCATATCTATTTCATGGCATCCAGACCATGGACTAATTCTCTAAATTTGTACATAAGTTCCCAGTTAGATAAGTTTTTTTATAATAATTTCCTTGTCATGGTGTTTCTCAACAACAATGTAACACTACTAAAACACCAGTATTTATTTGTTGTATTAGTAAAGTACATCTGTTTCACTTGAACTAATATTGGTTAGTTATCATTTACTAAAACTTTCTTTGTGTTCAATCTTCTAATGAGTTGTTTGCATTTTTTTTGTTTTTTGCTTGTTTTGTTTGCCATTTTGTCTATTTAGACTGGAAAATTGCATAGTAATATTAATCCACAGTTACAGCACCATAAACAATGTATTTTCTTCTCTAAAGTTCATTTTGCTCAAAATATTCATTCCTTTCTCCCTCTATACTAATATATTAGAAACCAATGATTATTTTTATTAACTTTATTATTTTGCATGTTTTGGATATCATACAGCTAGCTAAACATGCATGCAACTTTATTTTTTTTCCAATGCTATTTTTAATTTTGGTTCTTAAATGCTTTAATCCCCTTCTAGCATACTACCCTTCATAAGTAATAGAAAGAAATGTATACAGGGGAAGTCAGCCTGTTGACATATGGTTCTCTGGAGCAATTCTCATCTACATTGACAGGAAATTACCAGTTCAGTTCATAGTAGGCAGTAGTGACTGCTCAATTCAATCACAACTTCATGGGTATATCAGCAGTCCTGATTGGTAGAGTAGGGAGAGCAAACATGAATCAGTAATGTTGGCAATAACCATCAGAGACAGTCAGGCCTCGGCCTGTGAATAAATCAGCAGGAGGGCCCAGGGCCAACAGGCATACCAGGAAAATGTCTTGGCTTCATCACCCACTCAGAAAAGAAGAGTCTTCTTCTTAGGATGCAAAAACTGTACATAATCCCAGCATCCCTGTGAGATCATGTCAAATTCTCAACACTAGGTATGATGCCTGGGGCTAACTCCATCTTCACAGAACCTTCATGCTCCACACAGGGCATGCCTTCTCTTGTTTTTTATCTTATACATAGAACAGTCTATTTTTACTTAATTTAGTAACCAGGGCCAAACACTTATCAAAAAACACAAGGAATTATGAACTACCACACTTAAACATATAATAAAATTTTTAGAAAAATGAATAAGATTACAAATGAAATAAGGAAGAAACATGGGCACAGGTTGCTCAGTGGGTACAAAATTTTGTTAAGAATACAAAGTGTTTTCATCTCATTCACTGTGAGGTGATTTTAAGAACTTTATTGTATCCCAAAATGCCATAATAAAGAATTTCATACCAAGACATGGTAAGTATTTGAGTAAATTAATATTCTTTGATTCATGAGGACATTATGCACTATTTACATCATTAAAACCATTACATCATACCCAATAAATATCTGCCACTTTTGAATGTCAATTATAAAACCTAAAAATAAATGTAAGGGGCAGAAAAGATGACTCACCAATTGAGAGCATTGACTGATCTCCCAGGGACCAAAGGTGTGATTTCCATTATTCATATAGTAATTCACAACCATCTGCAAGCCCAGTCACAGAGAATCTGATACCCTCTCTTGATAGGCAATGCACATATACAAAATACACAGACATGTGGGCAATATACCAATATTCAATGAATAAATAAATAAATGTGAATAGAGCTACTGTGAAGAAATCAGAACACATTATATTATCAAATATAAAAAGAAATCATCAATTAAGAGAAGAAATAATTCTCTCATCTTCAGAGAAGAAAGGCTGCAAACTTGTCTAGTAAAAAACACTTGGTAATGATTATACAAATAAGTAAAATTTTGCAAGACAAAGAAAAAAGTGAAATAAATTTGTGAGAAATGTTCCCATGATGCTAATAAGTAAGACAGAAAGACAGACAGGCAAACTGTGCAAGGAGAAGTGAGTTAGAGCATCATGAAAACTCCCTGAGAGAAAAAAAAAGGATGAATGGGAAAAGAGAAGATGAAAGTAGAGATGCTGGGTAGGAGGACCCTGCACATCACTGTTAACACAGTCTCCTACCAAGGATATTTTTCAGTGCTTCTTTCATATCCCGATTCCTCAGACTATAAATAAAAGGATTCATCATGGGTGTGACCACAGTGTACATCACAGCCACAACAGCATCTTTGTCATTAGTGCTATTAGAGGAGGGGACAAAATATAGTCCAATGATGGCTCCATAGTACAAGGAAACTACACAAAGGTGAGAGCCACATGTGGAAAAGGCTTTGTAGATTCCCTTGATGGAGGGAGTTTTCAGAATGGTGACTCCAATGTGGCCATAAGAGGCCAGAATGCATATGAATGGCAAGGTAATGACCACATTACCTAAAACAAAGATAGCCAGCTCATTGATGGTAGTGTCTGAGCTGGACAGCTTCAACAAGGCAGAGAGGTCACAGAAGTAGTGGGGGATGGTAATGTCTCTAAAGTGAGATAGGTGAGCCAAAAGAAGTGTGTGTACAAGGGCATTGGCAGTGGATAAGACCCAGGATACTACTACTAGAAGAACACAGAGTGTCTGACTCATAGTTTGTGAATAGTGCAGAGGGTGACAGATGGCCACATACCTGTCATAAGCCATTGATGTAAGAAGAAAGCTATCAATATCAGCAAATATTGCAAAAAAATATACCTGGGAAATGCACCCAGCATATGAAATTGACTGACTGTGTGTCAGCATATTTATGAGCATCTTTGGAGCTGTGACTGATGAGAAAGAGATGTCTGTGAAGGCCAAGTGGCTGAGGAAGAAGTACATGGGGGTGTGGAGGTGAGAGTCCAGCCTGATGAGCAGGATGATGAGCAGGTTCCCCAGCACAGTTGTCAGGTACATGGCTAGGAACAGGGCTGAATATAGGGCTTGGTCCTCTGCTGGAATGGGGAGCCCCAGGAGAATGAACTCAAATACAGTGCTCTCATTTTCCATCCTTGTATTCTTTATCTTCTGCTGAAATGAAAATGCAAAAAAGAAAAAATCTGATTTTGCTTATAACATTGTCAAAGCATTTTATGAATCACCAGTACTGAAAAATAACATTAGTTAAATTCACTCAGTACATCAGTTTTAATCTTAATAGAGAGTATTTTTGTCACAGTAATGGGCTGCTGCTGTTAGGAATGGGATATAACTTGAAAACAATTGAATATATCATAGAAAGAAGCAGTGAACATCAGAACAAACCCAGGTCCAGATCACTATGCCTGGATTTCACAAAACCACATAAAACTCAGGAATTAGTGTGTTATTGTAACCATTAAATAGAATATTCAACAAGCTTTCACTGGCTTTTATTTCTTTTAAACTTTGTTCTTCCCTAATGTTGTCTTCCTATGAATGAATTCCATATAGCCATTCCCATGGAACTGCTTTAGATCTGTGAGATACCAAGATCTGCAGAATTACTGAAAGCAGGATATGCAGGTGTTCAAACCATTAAGTGCATGAGTCTGTGTCAACAACATAAAGTACCAATATCAGCTTGTAAGTAACTATGAGTTCTTCATATAATAACACTGTTCAGCAATCTATGTACTCACATCATATCACTCTTCCTATATTGGATAAAATTACCCCAATTCCATATCGGTATCTCAGCTTCAACCTAAGCAACTCATGCATGATTTCAGAGTACTTGGAAATGCTTCATTTTCCCTACATGCTTTAGATCAGCCAAGAAAATTCCTTGTGTTTTTCTAGTAAAAGGAAATGTCACAGATTTTACTCTTAACTTGGTTTTTCAAGCCAAAGAATGCTATTTTATATGCATTTCAAACATTTTCCCTCTAGCTAAATTGGCATATCTCTCTTTTTCCTTCAATCATGTCCTACCCAAGTGAACAATCACTAAGCAATAGTAAAAAGACCATGATTGAACTAGAGTTTATATCTTAGCAGCTGAAAGAGCTCTATGGTCATATTTTATTTGAAGACTTGTTTAGGGCCTAGTTTGTCTTTCTGACTGGCATTTCAGTCTTTGCCTCTTCACTCTTTCCAGACTTTAAATAGAGTTAATATAAGAATCTTCCCAATTTTGTCAAAATTGTCTTTAAAGTGCCTATATATCATCTATCTTAATCTGTAAAAACAATTAAAAACTCAATTAATGTGACATTGCCTGAAGTTAATTATACTACATTTATCAGTCATTTCTGTGTTAGTAGCAATTACTTTATCACAATAAAATGCTATTTATCTGTAAATGATAGACTGTTTCTAATATTTTCCTATTTCAAGCAATATTGTAATAAACAATATCATTCCTATATAATTTTAGCTACTATATATGGTATATACCAATTAATGGTAATATAATATATTACCATATTGCAGATAATATATATGGTATATTCAGGAAAGGGTTTAGAGAAGTAGGTATCATAGTTTTACATGTCAGGTCATGAGAAGCCAAAGTGATGATAAAGTTGATATATACTCTATTAATTTAGTAGAAGATCCTGCATAAGCATGTTTTAAAAATGGGTCTCTAGGTAAGTGTTTCAAAGTACATTGCTAGGCACTTGGAGAAACAATGAAAACACAAGGCAATAACCAGTCTTAGAAATGTAAATGTTGGAGAATATGTGAGAAACAAGCATATATAATATTTAACTTCATATGATAAAATGTTTCCACCTACTCAAGAACCATAACAATGCCCAAAAATGAGGTAGCAGAAAATAGGAAATAGCATGGTGACTGTAAAGTAGAAAGCAGATTGGGGAAGCCAAGAATACTAGATGGAACATGAACGCCAGGAGTAATTATAAAAAAAGGTCACATAGATTTGGAAAGAAATTAGAATAAAACACAATAGAAATTGTGCTTAAGTTTAATGTGAGCAAAGAGGATTATTTTTCTTCTTTCAAAAATTGGATACTTTACAAAAGATATTCTATGGATCATTTTTTGAAGGTGTGTATCATTTTATCTAAAAGTTTAGGCAAATTTTCAGTGCAAGGTAAATTACTGTATAGGGGAATATTTGCCATTTTATGGTGTGAGCTTGAGATGTCAAATGCATGGTGAACAGAGAGAAAGACAGTAAGAAAGACAGGCTGATACACAGAGAGACCCAAACATATGAGTTCATACAGAAAAGTGTACATTCTATTCCTGAACTGACAGGCTAAGATACATGATGATCATAGATACCTTTAGCTAAGAATCATGGAAAATCCTTTTCATTTCTCTCAAAAAGAAACACAATATTGGAGAACAGCTGGATTCACTCAAAGAGTCATACATTTGCTGAAACAATCAGAAGAATAATCAGTTCAGCTAGATATAAGAACATGTACATTTTCTACATATCCTGGGATGGTCATGTGAGCTCCAATTTTGAAAACCATGTACAAGACCTAAGGTTCAATCCCTGTCCCCAGATCCAAATTAGAGGCATACAGGATAAAATGGTTCATTTTCATTAACTCCCTAAGGGAAAAAACTTTTTATCAAGCAGGCAAGAGAGTCCCTTTGCACTCAAGAACTAACAATAGTAACCATAAAAAGATTCTCCATCATTTTTTTTCTGTTTTAAACATGACCCCTGTGATAACTTGAAATTTATTAACAGAATACTGTCATTCACAGATGCAAAACAGTTGAAAGCAGAATTTAATATAATTTGTGGATAAAATTGTAAGAGTATCACCACAGCAAGTGATGGTCAATGTCCATAATAATAGGCAAAATTTAGGACAATATCTGTTGATTTTGTGCATTGCACATAGAGAATTGGACATTTATTCTTGGATATGTTCATTGAACAGTTTGATCTATATTAGCTGCAAGCTTAGACACTTTTAACAAAAAAAATCTAGTATTATTTACTATTGAAAATATGCATTCCCAATAAATGTGCATTGTGGTATCAGATACATACCCTATGATTTTAGCATGGGAACAAGTAGAGGCAGAGTAAGGTTTTTTGCAACATTATCCATAAGAGAAAAAAAGTTCATCAACAAATAAATTTGGTATTTTTACATAAAGAATAATCAAGATCATTTATATGCCAATAAAATAAAATAAATCTAATGATTAAAGAAAGTAAGTCCTTCAACAGAATGGCAAAACATATAGAATGAATTGGAGGACGGAGTAAGGTACATGTAGAAGGCAAAATAACAGGTGATTAACTACAGTCTAATCTTCTGCCTCATAAAGAAATACACGAAAATACAACCAATCAGGTGAAGGAAATGAATAAGATCTGAAATTGGAAATAGACACAAAGATGAAAACAGTTGGAGACCCAGTTATACCACTCCTGGGCATATATACAAAAGATGCTCCAGCATATACCAAGGACACATGTGCTACTATGTTCATTATTTATAATAGCCAGAAGCTGGAAACAACCCAGATGTCCCTCAGCGAAAGAATGGATACAGAAAATATGGTACATTTACATAATGGAGTAGTACTCAGCTACTAAAATCAATGACTTCATGAAATTTGTAGTCAAGTTGACAGAACTAGTAAATAACATACTGAGTAAAGTAACCCAGACACAAAAGAACACACATGGTATGTATTTCATGATAAATGAATAATAGCCTCAAACCTTAGAATACCATTGATACAACCCGCAGATCATATGAAGCTTAAGAAGATGGAAGACCAAAGTATGGAGACTTTAATCCTACTTAGAATGGGAAACAAAATAATAAACGGAGGTAGAGAAAGGGAGGGATCTTGGAGGGAAAGGAGCAAATCCAGGCAGGATCAGGTACATAACAGTGTGGTATGGGCAACTGTGACTAGCCACTAAAGAGTCACAGATGCTAAGGAAGCAAGAGTTTTCCAGGACCCAACAGGTATGACATTAAACAAAATACCCAACAAAGGAGAGCTAGAAACTCTAGAGACCATCTCCAGTAGATAGGCATGGCCCCCAGTTGAGGGTTGGTGTCACCCACCCATCTCCAACATCTTAACCCAGAATTGTTCCTATGTAAATGAAATATAGGGACACAATGGAGCAGAAACTGAATGAAAGACCATACAGAGACCACCCCACATAGGGATCCATCCCATCTGCAGACTCAAAACCTAGACACTATTGGATGCCAAGTGTTTGTTAAAGCAGACAAGTATAGCTGTCCCCTGAGAGGGATTAATTAGCATAAGAACTGAAGACGCTGAAAGGGATTGCAACCCTAAGAATGATCAACAATACCAACTACCTGGACTGCCCAGAGCTCCTTCAGACAGAACCACCAACCAAAGAGTAAGTACTCTTTGATTCACACATGGTTCAAGCTATATTTGTAGCAAAGAATTACCTTATCTGGCAACAGTGAGAGGAAAGACCATTGCTCCTGTGGAGGCTTGATACCCTAGCACGAGGGGATACTAGACTGGTGAGGCAGGAATGAGGAGTGGGTGGGGAGCAACCTCATAGAGGCAAAGGGGAGGAGGTGGGATGGGTGGGGAAGGAGCCTTTTTGCAGAGGCTAAACCAGGAAGGGTGAAAACATTTGAAATGTAAATAAAGTTACCAATTAAAAAACAAAATAAATTCTTTTTTAGAATCTGTAAGCTATCATAAGCTATGAATAACAAAAAATAGAGAAAAAGAAAAAGAAAAGAAAACAAACAGAGGCAATTCTGGATATGTAAATCCTTGGACTCATACAGGAATAATCAGAAACAAGCATCACTGACATAATACAAAACAAATATAAATAAAATAAATAAAGGAAGAGAACATTTCTGGCATAGAAGATATATTAAAGAAATTGATGTGTAAGTTTTAAAAACATGCTAAATCTAAAAAGTTCATGACATTAAAAACAACAACAACAAGAAGAAAAAAACCAGAAATTTTGTGACAACAAGAAAAGGCCAAACCTAATAATCATAGTTATATGAGAAAGAAAAGATTCTCAGCTCAAAATTTCAAGAAAAGATATCTTTAAAAAAAACCATAGAAGATAATTAACCTAACCTAAAGAAACGGATGGCTATAAATGTTCAAGAAGCTTACAGAACAATGATTAGATTGGATGAGACAAGAAAATCCTCTCGCTTCATGATATTCAAAACAATAAACATTCTTTGTTTTGCTCTGTACCCCATTTTTAATAGGATTATTTGCCTCTCTGGCGTCTACCTTTTTGAGTTTTTTGGTATATCCAAGATATTAGCTCTCTGTCGAACACAGGGTTAGTAAATATCTTTTCCCAATTTGTTGCTTTCCATTTTTTTCTATTGACAGTGTCCTTTGCCTTGCAGAAACATTGCAATTTTATGAATTTCCATTTCTCAATTCTTGATCTTAGAGCATAAGCTACTGGTGTTCTATTCAGAAAAATTTCCCCTGTGCCCATGTGCTCAAGGGTCTTCCCCAGTTTCTTTTGTATTAGTTTCAGTGTGTCTGGTTTTATGTGGAGGTCCTTGATCCACTTGGACTTGAGATTAGTCCAAGGAGATAAGAATGGATCAATTTGCATTCTTCTGCATGCTGACCTTCAGTTGAACCAACACCATTTGTTGAAAAGGATATCACTTGTCCACTGGATGGTTGTAGCTCCTTTGTCAAAGATCAAGTGACCATAGGTGTATGGGTTCATTTCTGGGTCTTCAATTCTAAAGAAAGAATTCTCACCTAAAGAAATGTTCAACATCCTTAGTTAAAAGGGAAATGCAAATCAAAACAACCCTAAGATTTCACCTCACACCAGTCAGAATGGTTAAGATCAAAAACTCAGGAGATTACAGGTGCTGGTGAGGATGTAGAGAAAGAGGAACACTCCTCCACTGCTGGTGGGGCTGCAAGCTGGTACAGCCACTCTGGAAATCAGTCTGGCAGATTCTCAGAAAACTGGGCATGATACTACTGGAGGACTCCGTGGCATATACCTAGAGGATTCCCCAGCATGGAATAAGGATGCATGCTCCACTATGTTCATAGAAGTCCTATTTATAATAGCCAGAAGCTGAAAAGAACCCAGATGTCCCACAATGGAGGAATGGATACAGAAAATGTGGTATATTTATACTATGGAATACTACTCAACCATTAAAAACAATGAATTCATGAAATTCTTAGGCAAGTGAGTGGAATTGGAGAATGTCATCCTGAGTGAGGTGACCCAATCACAAAAGAACACACATGGTATGCATTCACGGATAAGCAGATATTATGATAATATAAGCGGATATTAGCCCAGAAGCTTGGAATACCCAAGAAACAATTCACATATCAAATGATGCCCAAGAAGAATGAAGGAGAGGGCTCTGGTCCAGGAAAGGCTCAATGCAGCAGTGTAGGGAATACCAGGACAGGGAAGTGGGAAGGGATTGATTGGGGAACAGGGGGATAGAAGAGGGCTTATGGGACTTAAATTATTTGAAATTTAAATAAAGAATATATCGAATAAAAAAAAGATAACAAAAAATACAGAAAATTAAAAACCATGTGGGAAAACCCCTAAGTAACATCTAAATTCACATGTAGCAGAATTACTCCTCACTCTATAAGTCAGAAGACCTTGGACAAATGTCTTGCAGGCCCTTAAGAGACCACAGATGTCAGCCCAGAACATTATACCCAGCAAAACTTTCCATCACCGACCATGGAGAACCAAGATATTCCATAACAAAACTCAATTCTGAGTATCAATACCCCCAAATGCAAGGGCACCCATATTCATAAAAACATCACCAAATTTTAAATCATATATCGAAACCCACTCAATAATTATGGCAGACTTCAATAGCTCACTGTCACAATTGGGGAGGCCATCAAAACAGAAACTAATTAGTGAAATATTGAAACTAAAAGATGTTGCCAATCAAACATTACTAACAGAGATCTACAGAATATTTCATTCAAAAACAAAAGAATAAAATTCATAGAACCTTCTTGAAATAGTACATATGCTCAGTCACAAAGAAAGCCTCTACTGATATAGAAAATTGAAATAACCTCTTGCATCAAACACTTCCTACAATTCAATGAAAATGAATGTACAACATAACCAAACTAATTTGACACAATGAAAGCAGTGCTTAAAGTTCATGGCACAACTTGCCAAGAGAGTGATCTCCCAGCAGCACTTTCACTTCTCAGCATGGAGGTGAGATCTCCACTTCTCAAATACATATCTGTAGGGGAATGGCTTGGAGCACACGGGACATAGGATCAGTGGAGCAGTGGGGACAGGAGCCTTCCAGTTGCCATCTACACCAAGGAGCCAAGCAGCTCCACAGTCATCTGTGCACAGACCCTCCCAAAAGAGAGTTGTTCTCCCAGGAGTAAGGACACAGCCTCACAGGTCCACAAGAGGGAAAAGCTCCAGCCAGAGACAGCAAGACCAACTAATATCAAAGATAGCAAGATTGTGAAAGGCAAGCCCAAGAAACCTACCAATAGAAACCAAGGCTACTTGGCAAGCCTCCACAAGCAAGAGTTGAATTTGAAGTCGCACCTCATGATGATGATAGAGGACTTTAAGAAGAACATAGATAACTCCCTTAAAGAAACACAGGAGAACAAAAGTAAACAGACAGAAGCCCTTAAAGAATTAGAGGAGAACACAACCAAACAGGTGAAGGAACTGAACAAAACCATCCAGATCTAAAAATGGAAGTAGAAACAATAAAGAAATCACAAAATGAGGCAACATTGGAGATAGAAAACCTAGGAAAGAAATCAGGAGTCATAGAGGCAAGCATCAACAACAGAATACAAGAGATAGAAGAGATAATATCAGGTGCAGAAGATATCATAGACAGCATTGACATAACAGTCAAAGAAAATGCAAAATTCAAAAAGCTCCTGACCTAAAACATCCAGGAAATCCATGACACAATGAAAAGACCAAATCTAAGGCTAATAGGGATAGAAGAGAGCAAAGATTCCCAACTTAAAGGGCCAGTAAATGTCTTCAAAAATTATAGAAGAAAACTTACCTAAGTTAAAGAAAGATATACCCATGGATATACAAGAAGCCTACAGAACTCCAAATAGATTGGACCAGAAAGGAAATTCCTCCCATAACATAATAATCAAAACACCAAATTCACAAAACAAAGAAAGAATAGTAAAAGCTTAAGAGTAAAAGTCAAGTAACATATAAAGGCAGACCTATCAGAATTACATGAGACTTCTCATCAGAGACTATGAAAGCTAGAAGATCCTGTGCAGATGTCATACAGAGCCTAAAGAGAACACAAATGCTAGCCCATGCTACTATACCCAGCAAAATTTTCAATTACCATAGATGGAGAAACCAAGATATTCCATGACAAAAGCAAATTTACAGAATATCTTTCCATAAATCCATCCCTTCAAGGACAATAAAGGGAAAACCCCAGTACAAGGAGAGAAACTACACCCTAGAAAAAGCGGAAAAAGAAATCTTCCATTAACAAATCATTAAGAAGACTGCTACATAAATGTAACTCCACCTGTAACAATAATAATACCAGAAAGCAACAATCAATTTTCCTTAATATCTCTTAAAAGCAAAGGACTCAATTCTCCAATAAAAGTCATAGGCTAACAGACTAGATATGTAAACAGGACCCAACATTTTGCTGCATATAGGAAACCTAACTCAGTGACCAAGATAGATCCTACCTTAAAGTAACAGGCTGAAAAACAATTTTCCAAGCAAATGGTCCCAAGAAACAAGCTGGAATAGTCATCCTAATAATGAATGAAATTGACTTTCAAACTAAAGTTATCAAAAAAGATAAGGAAGGACACTTCATTAGATTCACCGTGTCTCTGTTTAGTTTGTGTTTCCATGATCTGTCCATTGATTAGAGTGGGATCTTAAAGTCTCCCACTCTACTACTGTGTGAGTTGCAATGGGTGCTTTGAGATTTAGTAAAATTTCTTTTATGAGGGTGGGTGCCCTTGCATTTGGAGCACAAATGTTCATAATAGAGAGTTCATTTTGGTAAATTTTTCCTTTGATTACTATGAAGTATCCTTCATTATCTTTTTGATAACTTTAGGTTGAAAGTCAATTTTCTTCAATATTAGAATGGTTACACCAGCTTGTTTCTTGGAACCATTTCCTTGGAAAATTGTTTTCCAGACTTTTACTCTGAGGTGAGTTTCCTGTATGTAGCAAAATGTTGGGTCCTATATATGTATCCAGTCTGTTGTTAGTCTATGCCTTTTTATTGGAGAATTGATATTAAGCAATGTTAAAGAAAAGTTATTGTTGCTTCCTGTTATTTTTGTTATTTGGAGATGGCATTATGTTTATGTGTCTCTCTTCTATCTGGTTTGCTAAAAGATTATTTTCTTGCTTTTTCTAGGGTGTAATTTCCCTCCTTTTCTTGCTGTTTTCCATTCAGTATCATTCGTAGAGCTGGATATGTGGAAAAATATTGTGCAAGTTTATTTTGTCATGGAATATCTTGGTTTCTCCATCTATGGCAATTAAGAGTTTTGCTGGATATAGTAACTTGGGTTGGCATTTTTGTCCCTTTAGGGTATGGATGACATCTGCCCAGGATCTTCTGGATTTCATCATTTCTGTTGAGAATTCTGATGTAACTCATAGAAGGCATAATTCCAATACACCTTAAATTATTCAACAAAAGAGATGAAAATTACACAGTGAAATTCATGTTATGTGGCCACAATGATGCTTATACCCAAGCCACACAAACACCTAACAAAGAAGTGTTTTGACCAATTTCCTTCATGAATACTGATGTAAAAATGTTGAATAGAATACTCAGAACCTGAATATTAGGACACGTCAAAAAGGTCATCCACCAGGATCAAGTAGGCTTAGTCACAGACATGCATGTGTGGTTAAACACTGGAAAATCTGTCAATATCATGTACTATATGAACAAATTGTTTCAGGACAAACAAGACTATACAGACTTGCTAGAGCAAGACTATCTCTGTCATGAAAACAAATAAATGTCCCAAAATCAGATAAATGACAACCTTAAAATTATCCACAAATAATACAAACAATTGTGGGGTAACTCTAACCAAAAAAGTGGAAGACCTGCATGACAATAACTTTAAGTCTTTGAATAAAAATATGAAGAAAATACCAAAAGATGAAAAGATCTCCCATGCTCATGGATCAGTAGGATTAACA
This sequence comes from Apodemus sylvaticus, assembly GCF_947179515.1. Lineage (NCBI taxonomy): Eukaryota > Metazoa > Chordata > Mammalia > Rodentia > Muridae > Apodemus > Apodemus sylvaticus. Next base: position 15,918,168 of record NC_067476.1, on the reverse strand, counting down.
TAGTAAAATTGGCCATCTTACCAAAAGCAATCTATGGACTCAACACAATTACCATTAAGATTTCCCACCAACAATACTTTAATGGACCTTCAAAAACAATACTCAGCTTCATATGGAAAAGCAAAAAACCGAAGATAGGTAAAACAATCCTAAACAGTAAATGAAGTTCCAGAGGTACCACCCTCAGTGATCTTAAGCTGTATTACAGAGTTGTAGTAATAAAACCACATGGTATCCGTATAAAAACAAGGTGAAGAATGGAATCAAACTAAAGACACAGATATAAATCTGAAAGCCATGGACACCTTATTTTTATTTTAAAACAGTCAGATGCACTTTATTGTAATGCTAAGTATGAGACATTAAGATCTAGAACTTCAGGCAGCTCCAGGGATATTGCTCCTATGGTAATTCATATTGGTGAATAAAGATATTAACAGACAATAGCTGGGCAGAAGAGACAGAGGTGTGCTTTAGATTTCACAGGCAAGAAGAGAGAGGACAAGGAGGAGGAAGAGGAGGAGGAGGAAGAGGAGGAGGAGGAAGAGGAGGAGGAGGAAGAGGAGGAGGAGGAAGAAGGAGAAGGAGGAGGAGGAGGAGGAAGAGGAGGAGGAGGAAGAGGAGGAGGAGGAAGAAGGAGAAGGAGGAGGAGGAGGAGGAAGAGGAGGAGGAGGAGGAAGAAGGAGAAGGAGGAGGAGGAAGAGGAGGAGGAGGAGGAGGAGAAGGAGAAGAAGAAGAAGAAGAAGAAGAAGAAGAAGAAGAAGAAGAAGAAGAAGAAGAAGAAGAAGAAGAAGAAGAAGAAGAAGAAGAAGAAGAAGAAGAAGAAGAAGAAGAAGAAGAAGAGCTACCATGGGTTAAGGCACATGAGAATGTGGCCCAGAGGACTGACCAATTGGGTTAAGAGAAGCCCAGATGGAACATATTAAATGATAAGTTATAACTTGTAGTTATTAAAAGTAGATTTTAACATCATGGAGCAGCTCCCCAGCTATTACCCTGATTAGGGCAGATTTTAAAACATGAAGAAAGTGTTTGTGTTTCATCCAGGAAAACAACTGGCCTAAGGCAGGGGTGAAAGCCTGCATTGAAATTCTCAATATTTTCTACTACACACAATGGGGGTGGGGCGTCTTCAACATATATTGCAGGTCTAACTAAATGTTGTCATATAGAAGAATACAAACAGATCCATTTGTATCACTCTGCCTAAAACTCAAGCCCATGTGAATCAAAGACATCAACGTAAAACACAAACTAAACCCAATAGAAAAGAAAGTATTAGATATCTTTGAATGCTTGATGTAGGAGACAACTTTCTGAGCCAAATACCTTTAGTAAAATCCTTAACAAAAACAATTATTAAGTAAGATACATATACATACAGACACACACACACACACAAACACAAACACACCTAACAATAATGACTAAAGAATAATTATGTTGTGTAATTGAGAATGGATGAGCAAGCCCGTGGCAGGGGCGTGAGAAAAAGGGAAGTAGAAATGATGTAAATATAGTACTTACATACAAAACTTTCAGAAGCAATTTTTTAAAAATATGTGTTTTAATGAAATTATAGACAAACAAGAAAAAGAAACTGTAAGTGTGTGACTTAATGTGCTGGTGCATAGAATATATTTTAATGTAACAAACAATTGCATGAAGAAGTAGTGTCCCATATAGTGATACTTCTAAAGAGTTTTTCTATGTGTAAGCCATATATTTATTCTATTATTTTAATTTACCATATATATGTATATATGTGTGTGTTTCTGTGTGTTTGTGTGTGTCAGAATAAAAATTGTATTATCAGAATAATTCATTAAATTCACAGAATAATTCATTATAAAACAATGTAATTAGATAACAATAGGCCAGTTAGTTGATATCGGAAAATATACACCCAAGCAAAACAATTATGATCATTCCAGGAAGGTTCCTATGATAACCTTCTAGCCACATCTAGAGGCAATTGTTAATGTTTTATTTTTACCAGGTGTTAATTCAGCTCTGGAAGTAACTCTAAACAGAGCACAAAAGTTTCATCATTTCCAGTATACTGTCTCAGACTCCACAAGTGGTAGAGCTTGTGGTGGTGTGGTGCTGGGGTTAGGTCTATTTTGATTTTACCAGTAACCTCAACTGCAGCTGGTAACAAGCCATCAGCACTGGATCTGTATCTAAGTGTAGTGCTCATGGTGGAGCTAATAGTCAGTATATGCCTAGCCCTAGACTAGCTTCTTGTTCTGGTGCTAATGTTGCAACTGCAACCGGAGCTCCTGGTTCCATCTCTAAGAGTAGCTATAGAGCTATAAAGTAACACACTACATTTTGAACAACCATTATTCAGGATTTCTTCAAGAGACAGGTGGAAATGGTCAATTGAAATATGTGCCTTGAGAGAGTGTCCCTTAGTATAGTGTTGTCCAACCTCTCTTACATACCTACATTCATCCACTGCCTCTCTCATAGTGTACTCCAGGCACTACAGGAGGGACAAGATAAAGTGAACATGGTGCACACTGTCTTAGACAAGTGGGCTATAATGTATCAAAACTGCCATCTCTTTCTGTCCAGTAATGTTTTGGAACTCAAAGAAGTATTTACTAGCCTAGTACAGAGCCTGCTGCAGAAATTATACTGATGACAATAATCTGCACTATGAAATTTCCTTCACTATTTCTCTTATAAAAGCTGCATGGATGCTGGCTTTATGTGCATTTCGAGCTATCCATGGAAATTGTTCATCCCCTCACCATACTTACTCTTTTTAACCTGATATTGGTAAGCCTAATCATTGAGCATAGACTAACAAATTGATTCCATTAGTTTGTGCCTTGGTAATATATTTCTTCTGTACTGAAGTTGATATTATTCACTTGTTCCTTGTTCATTTGAGCATAAAATCCAGGAAAACGAAGAAGAATTCTGCTTGTACTATTTTTCTGGTACACTAGAACATGATCAATAAAAATATTGGGGGTAGAGTGGAAGGTATGCATCACTGGAGATTGTTCTGCGTAGCCTTGACAAAACAAAGTGTATAACATACAGCGTATTCTTGGGGTGGCATGAGTGGGACTCCTCTTCTATTTGATAATTCTTTAGCTAATAGCAATGGTGTGACCTACTCCAGCCCCATGTATAGCTTAGCATAGGTCTTGAGTCCCATGTAGACTCTGCAGATATAAACTCAGTACACCCGAGAAGAAATACATATGAGATTACCATACCACTCTGCTTATTTCTATGTGGCTTTTGAAGATATTTTTATTGGGGTTTCCTCTGGGCCCTTAATTCTATACCAGAAGTCAATGTGTATGCTTCTATGCTGGTAGTGAAGTTATGGTTAGTATAGCTGTGTAGAACCTTATTTTCAAATTTATATTAACTGTACTGGAGCAATTTAAAGAAGCTAAACAAACTATATAAAATATATGGAAAACAGAAAATGTAACATTTTACTATATAATACCTAAGTCTACTTCCACACCTTCATATAGTTTCTCTTTCAATTAAATATTTTTATTTTTATTTATTTATTTATTCATTTAATATCTTGGTCACTGCACACTAGCTCCCGGCCTTCCCCACACTATTATTCTCCCTGCCTCCCCCGCACCCCACATTACATTCTCCTCTGAGAGAGTGGAGACTACCAAGCTCTGTATCCCCACATCCTGTCAAATCAAGTATCTGCAGAGCTCCCACTGAGTCCAGTCAAAAAGCTCAGCCAGGGGAAAGGATTCTACACACACACAATAGGTTTAAGAACATGCCACGCTTCAGTTTCTAGGGGAACTACAGGAAGATGGAGTTGTACATCCACTGCATATGTGCAAAGGTGGGGGTCTAGGTTCAGCTTGTGTATGTTCTTTGGTTGGTGATTCTGTCTCTGAGATCCCTAAAGGACCCAGGTTAGTTGACACCATTGGTCTTTTTGTGGAGTTCCTATTCATTTCTGGGCCCTCAATCTTTCCCTGACTTCTCCATAAGAGTCCCAGTGTTCTATTTAATATATTGTTTTGGCTCTCTAAATCTGTTTCAGTCAGCTGCCTCTCAGAGGACAGTCATGTAAGCCTCCTGTCTACAAACATAACAAAGCATCATTAATAATGTCAGGTATTGGTTCTTGCCTGTGGGATGTATTTCAAGTTGGGCCTCTTATTCTTTGGCTGTCACCTCCATCTATGCTCCAACTTTTCACTGTATTCCTTATAGACAGGACAAAATTGGGGTCAAATCTCTGTGGTATATTGGTGTCATTATCCCTCTACTAAGGTTTCTACATGGCTAGAGGAGGTAGCCTCTTCAGGTTTCATATCACCACTGCTATGAGTCTCAGGTAAATAACCCCCATATACTTCTGGGAGTGTCCCCCACCTCAGGTCTCTGGCACATCCTGGAGATGCCCCAACACACACTCCTCCATCCCTTTGAGAGGCAGATCCCCGTTCACTCTCCTGGCCATCTGACTCTCTCCTGTCTCTCACCACACCCAAACTCCAACCCACCACTTCCCTTTTCTATTCCTTTCCCACCCAGTTATCTCCTTCCATTTGACTGGACTATGACTCTTTTATTACCCCTTCTAAATCCTTGTTTTGGCCTTCTGATTAGCTTTTTAAAAGTATGTGGACTGTAGTATGGTTAGCCTATATGTTATGGTTAATATCCAGTTATAACTAAGGTCTTGTATGTCTTTTGGGTCTGTGTTACCTGATGGGATATTTTCTAGTTCCATCCATTTGTCTGAAAGTTTCATGATGTTTTACTTAGCTGTATAGTACTCCATTGAGTAGATGTATTACATTTTTTATCCATTCTTACATTCAAGGACATCTCGGTTGTTTCTACTTTCTGGCTTTTATGATTAAATCTGATATGCACATAGTGGAGCAAATGTCCTTGTGGGATAGTGAAGCATCATTTGGCTATATGCACAGGAGTGATATAGCGGGATACTCAGGTAGAAATATTTCCAGTTTTCTGAGAATCTGTCAGACTGATTTCCAGAGTAGTTGTCAAAATTTGCCCTTCCCCCAGCAATGGAGAAGGGTTCCTCACTCTCCACATTCTTGCCATGATGTTACACGAGTTTTTATTTTAGCTATTCTGATGGGCATAAGGTGAATCTCAGAGTTATTTTGATTTACATTTCCATGACCACAAAGACTTTGAACATTTCTTTTTTTTTTAATTGGATATGTATTTTTTAATTTATTGATATATTTATTTACATTTCAAATGATTTCTTTAAGTGTTCCTTGGCCATTTGAGATTCCTCTGTTGAAAGTTCTCTGCTTAGTTGTGTACCCCATTTTTTGCTATTTTATTTATTTTCATTTCAAATGTTACTCCCTTTCTAGTTAAACCCCTTATCCACTTCCCCATACACCCTCCTTTTAAGAGGATGCTACCCCTCCTATCCACCCCTCCCACCTCATCACCCTACCATTCCCCTATTCTGGGTAATCAAGCCTCCATAGGGCCAAGGGGCTCTCCTCCCTTTGATGCCAGATAAAGTAATCCTCTGCTACATATGCAGTTGGAGCCATGGGTTCCTCCATGTGTACTCTTTGGTTGGTGGTTTAGACCCCAGGATTGTTGGAGGGTCTGGTTGGTTGATATTTTTGTTCTTCCTGTGGGTTTACTAACCCTTTCATCTCTTTCAGTCTTTCCCCTATCTCCTCCATTGAGGTCCCCATGCTTAGTCTGCCTGCTGCAGCATCTGTATTGGTCAGGCTTTTGGCACAGACTCTCAGAGGACAGCTATATCAGGCTCCTATCACAAAGCATTTCTTGGCAGCAAAAATAGTGTATGAGTTTGGTGTCTGCAGATTGGATGGATCCCCAGGTGGGGCAGTCTCTGGATGGCCTTTCATTCAGTGTCTGTTCCACTCTTTTTCCTTGCATTTCCTTTTGAGAGGAGCAAATACCTATTAATATTTTTGAGGTGTGTAATTGGTCCCATCCCTCAATCCAAGGCTGCACCTATTAAATGGATATGGTCTCTACATGTTCTCTCTTCCCTTTGTTGGGTCTTTCAGCTAGTATCATCCCTTTGGGGTCCTAGGAACTTCTTGCTTCCCTTGTGTCTGAGACTTTCTAGTGTCTATACCCAATTCTCCATCATTCACTGCCGCACACCTACATTCACTTTCGTAGACCTCTGTACTTCTTCCTCATCTCCTTCCACTCCTGATCCTGTCCCTGCTCTCTCCTTCACAGAACCCTCCCTCCCACTACCTCTCATAATTACTTTCTTCCCCCTTCTGAGTAGAAATGATGCATCAACATTTTGGTCTTCCTTCTTCTCGGATTTCACATGGTCTGTGAGTTTTACTCTAGGCATTCTGGTTTTTTCTATAATAGCCATTTATCAGTGAGTACATACCATGCATGCTCTTTTGTGACTGGTTTACATCAGGATATTTTCTAGTTACATTCATTTGCCTAAGAATTCCATGAATTCATTATTTTTAATAGCTGAGGAATAGTTCATTGTGTAAATGTACCACATTTTCTGTATCCATTCCTCTGTTGAGGGACATCTGGGTTCTTTCCAGCTTCTAGTTATTATAAATAAGGCTGCTATGAATGTAGTGGAGCATGTGTCCTTGTTATATATTGGATCATCTTTTGGGTATATGCCCAGGAGTGGTATAGCTGAGTCATCAGATGTATGATGTCCAGCTTTCTGAGGAGGCACCAAATTGATTTCCAGAGTGGTTGTACCAGCTTGCAATTACACCAGCAATGGAGGAATGTTCATCTTTCTCCACATCCTCAACATAATCTGATGTCATCTGAGTTTTTGATCTTAACCATCCTGGCTGGTGTGAGGTAGATTCTCAGGGTTATTTTGATTTGCATTTCCCTGATGACTAAGAATGTTGAACATTTCTTTAGGTGCTTCTAGTCCATTTAAGATTCCTCAGTTGAGCTGGGCAGTGGTGGCACAAGCCTTTAATCCCAGCACTTGGGAGGCAGAGACAGGTAGATTTCTGATTTCGAGGCCAGCCTGGTCTACAGAGTGAGTTCCAGGACAGTCAGGGCTATTCAGTATCTTCAGTTCTATTCCATTGATCTACCTGCCTGTCCCTATGTACCCCATTTTTGTTGGGTCATTTGATTTTTTTGGTGTCTCGTTTCTAGATTTTCTTATATATTTTTTGATATTAGTCATCTGAAGAATGTAGTATTATTAAAGATCTTTTCCCCAGTCTGTGGTCTGGTCTTATTGATAGTGTCACGTGCATTACAGAAGCATTTCAGTTTAATTAGGTGCCACTTATCAATTGTTGATTTTAGAGCCTGGGCCCTTTTGTTCAGGAAATGTTTTCCTGTACCCATGTGTTTGTGACTACTTCTCCTGTTCTCTTCTATTAGATTTAGTGTATCCAGTTTTATATTATTCTATTTGATCTATGTTGAGTTTTGTGCAGGGTAATAAATATGGATTTATTTGCATTCTTCTACATGTAGACATTCAGTTAGACTAGCACCATTTGTTGAATATGCTTTCCTTTTTTCCATGGTGTTGCTTTGCATCCTTTGACAAAATCAAGTGTATATAGATGAGTGTGTTTATTTTGGGGTCTTTATTTCTGTTCTAATAATTAACCTTTCTGTTTCTACCCAGATAGCATATGGTTTTTATTACTACTGTTCTGAAGCATAGCTTATAATTAGGGATGTTTATTCCTCCAAATGTTCTTTCATTGTTCAGGATTCTGTTAGCTATTCAGGGTATTTTCTTTTTCCACAACAAGTTGAGATTTCTTTTTTCAAGGTCTATAAAAAGTAGTGTTGGAATTTTGATGGAAATTGCAATGAATCTGTATATTGCTTTTAGTATGGTGGCCATTTTAACTATTTTAATCCTAACTATGAGCATGAGAGATCTTCAGATGTCTTCTTCATTTTTTTTTCTGAAACTTGAAGTTCCTGTCATAATGATTTTTAATTGCTTGCTTAGAAACCCACCAAGTTATTTTCTATTATTAATAGCTATTTTGAAGTTTGTTGTTTTCCCTAATTTCTTTTCAGCCCATTTATTATTTGTATATAAGGGGTACTGATTTATTTTGGATTATTTTGTATTCAGCCAAATGCTAGATACAAGTGCTGTTAGAATTTTGGGTGTCACTTGTGTATACTATCATTTTTATACTCAAATAGTGATATTTTGATTTATTCCTTTCCAATTTCCATTCCCCTAATATCCTTTTGTTTTCTTCTATCTCCAGGAGAAATTTAAATACTATATTGAATAGATCAGGATAGAGTGGGTAGTCTTATTCTATTTGTGATTTTAGTGGAATTATCTGAAGTTTCTCCCCATTTAAATAATATTAGCTATGTGCTTGTTGTATATTGCTTTTATTATGTTTAAGTATGTGCCTTTTATCCCTGATCTTTCCAAGACTTCTAATTGGGTGGTGTGTTGAATTTTTTCAATTCTTTTCTTCATTTAAAGAGATAATCCTGTGACTTTTTTCTTTCAGTTTGTTTATATACTAAATTATGTTGATAAATTTTCATGTATTGAACCACCCATGTGGCCCTAAGATGACTCCTACTTTCTCATGGAAAATGATGTTTTTGATATGTTCTTGGATTTAGTTTTCAAGTATTTTATTAAATACATTTTTATAAATGTTCATAAGAGAAATTGATCTGAAATTCTTTTTCATTGATGAGACTTTTGTGGTTTAAGTACCAGGGTGTCTATGGATCCATAGAATAGATGTGGCAGTGTTCCTTCTGTTTCTAGTTTGTGGAATAATTTGAGGAATGCTGATGTTAGTCATTCTTTGAAGATCTTGTAGAGATCTCTGCTAAAACCCTATGTCTTTGGGGTGGTTTTGGTTGTGAAAGTTTTAAGATTGCTTCTATTTCCAAAAGGGTTGGGGAATAGTTTAGATAGTTTGAATAATCTTGATTTAAATTTGGAAAGTGGTATCTGTCTTGAAAATCATCCATTTTCTTTAGATTTTACAAGTATGTAGAGGACAGGCATTTGAAGGAAGACCTAATGATTTGCTTAATTTTTCTCAGTGTCTGTTCTTATGTTTACCTTTTCATTAATAATCATATTAATTTGGATACCTTCTTTCTGGATTTTAGTTAGTTTTGTTAAGAGTTTGTCTATCTGTTAATGTTTCAAAGCTTCAGCCCTTGGATGTGTTGATTCTTCTGTTCTTCCCTTTATTTCTCATTGATTGATTTCAGCCCTGTCTTTGATTATTTCCTGCCATCTGCTCCTCTTAGGGGTGTTGGCGTGTTTTTGTTCTTGAGCCTTCAAATGTACTCTTAAGTTTCTGGTATTAGTTTTATCCAATTTATTTATGATGGCATTTAGTGCTCTGAACTGTCGTCTTCATACTGCTTTCATTGTATCTGAAAAGTTTAACTATGTTGTACCTTCATTTTCTCTGAATTCCAGATAGTCCTTTACTTGTTTCTTAATTTCTTTTTGATGGTGTGGTCATTGAGTAGATTGGAAAACTGTGACAGCATTCTACCATTGTACTAAGAATATGTCTGGGGCTAAATTTAAAAACCAAAGAATTATTTCTTTGGCAGAGGAGATTTCAAGACAGCCTAAATTTGATGCTGCTGTGTAGGAACTCACAGTTACTCTTATGTAGATTTACAATGAAAGAGAATGATTAGGGCAGGCAGAAGTACAAAGGGTACAGTTGGAAAAAGAAAAGAAAATGGAAGGCATTATGTTACACCTTGTGTTGGTAGAAATGCTGGAACTGTTAAGGGAATTGTTGTTTTTAAGGGGTTGCCTGATTTGCACTGAAATGAAGGGAGGTGCACCCTTGGAATAAAAGCCATAGAGATACTCTTCCACCTGTGAAGTAAAAGGCATAGGACTTTCCTGCTGAACAACAAATAGAATCCTCTACAAATGTGGCTCAAGTGGGACATAATCTGGCAGGCTAACTTGGCAATGCCATTCATATGGCAAAGATGTAGGAATGAAATGACCATGGAACCCTTTTCTGCAGTTTCATTGAGATATTGAAGCAAGTCAACATATTACAGGGGAGTCCCAGTAAAGAGTCTGTGCAAGGCAACTGGAAAAAGCTATGAAATTGAAGCTTGGGCAGTGTTGGAAGCCCCTAAATCTTAATGCTGTAGGACATCTGCCAATGGTACCTAAAATCAGAGGATATATAGCCACTAAGAGAGGTATATGATGCAGGCAGAAAATCTGGATGGGCAAAACCATCTAAATCCCTTGACACCCAATATCAAGCTGTAGGATTAGGAGTTCTTTACTGGGTTTATGAAATGTTTTTGTCAAGTATTTCCTCACTATGCCCCATCCCTCTTTTTTGTAATGGTAATGTATATTCTATGCTATGGTAAGTTTTTAATTTGCTTTCTAATTTTACAAGGAGATTCAAGGAAGAAATTACCATGAGTCTAAGAGGAGACTTTGGACGATAAAACAGTGTTGAGACTGTTAAAGTTGATAGGGACATTTGTAAGCTGAATTAAGTGCATTTTACATTATGATATGGTCAGAAGACTACTATGGCATCCAAGGAGTGGGATGTGGTGCTTCAAATGTTGACTGTCCCACCCCACAGTCTCAAATATTTAAATATTTTGTAATATACAAATAACTAATACATTCAACAAATGGGATCCCATGTAAGGTAATGTATATTCAAAAAGCCCATGTCAGAGGAACTCATGGTACTTAAGGGATGATGTTCTATTGTTATTTTTTTAAAATGGTCATGTTGTCAAACTACTTTCTAAATATGTATGTTTATATCTATAGATTTATGCTGCTCTCACCATTGAACAGAGAATCTTTCCTCAGTGTAGTGTTTAATGCAGAGGTTTACAACAGGCCCACATCCTAAGAATGACTTTGAGAGCTCAGCTATATGCATGTATGTACAACAAATTCTCCTCAACTCAGATTCAGGAACTATCACTAAAAAGAAAGCAGAAATAGTATAAAGATCCAGAGGAAGAAGGAGAAAGTCATGGAATGCTGTCTTCTAGATTTCTAACGGCCATTGCACAGTTGCTATGGTTACCTTATCTATACAAGGCTCACAAATGATCAATCCAGTTAGGATACCAGTATAGATAAGGGTGGGATGGAAGTGGTCTCACCTCTGACACAGTAGCTATAGGCAGGCATGAGGAAGGCTCATGGTTCTTTGCAAGTCTTGCCACTGATAAGTTCCCAGTGTCACAGTAGATGATCCTTGGGTACATGAGCAGTATTAATGCGACTCTGTGATAGACATGCTAACTTATTCACTAGAGGTACTAGTACTAGAGGTAGGTACTAGGAGGCTGGTATGATCAAAGTACATTACAAACATGATTAAAATGTTCAAAGAATAAATTCAAAATATTATTTAATAAAAGAAAAAATAATGAGTTTTTCATTAAATAACAATGAAATAATGTCACTTGGCAGAAATGGATAGAATTGGTGATTACTGTGTTAGATGGCCCAGGCTTCCAAAGACAAGCTTCACAAATTTTCTCTAATATTGAATTTTGTAAAACAGGACATGAAAGGAAAAACAGGGTATTTAGGAATGTGGTGAGTTAGCAGAAGAGAGTGGAACACAGGAGGTTAGTATTTTCAAACAACATTTTATACATTATGACAATAATTAAAACTCATCACTTTGAGACAGGTAATATGGTGGATATCTTTAATCTGAGTATTCAGGAGACAGAGGCAAGCAGATCTCTAGGAATTAAAGACTAGCCTGGTTTACATGAATTACATGATCCACATGATGTCCATGAAATAAAGATTCAGCATAGTCTCAGTGGCTGTGGTACTCACTGCTTTCCACACCTATGTCCAAGGCCATTTCGTGAGACCTTGACTTAAACACAAATAAACAAAAACATTCATCACTTCATATAATTGCTATACACTAATAAAAAAGAAATAGATAAGACTCTATATTCAAGGGTAAAGAAGATATAGCTGACAAGGGACCAAAGGAAATTTAGCACTGGTAGTATTGGTTTCTATCATTTAAGGCTAGTGATTTTTAAATGACACTTTAATAGTATTAATTAAAATGTCACATACATGAACATATTTAATATACAATTTTAATATACACTACATATAATATGTTATATTAAATATATAATATATGGCACAGAAGTATATGCATATATATAATTGTGATTGTCATGTGTATATTCTTTTTTTAGACATTATCTCAGTTTTTTTAAGTATGAATTCATTTCAGTGACAAGAAAAATGGCTTAGATTTCAGAAGTTTCCAAGTGGCACACCAGTCTAACGACTCAACTTCTCATACAATAATCTAAGAAGCACATTCACTAAAATTGCTACTGTAGCACCAGAACAGCAACTAAGTTCTCCTTACTAGAATCTCTTTCTTAATAATAAAGGGGAAATCATTTGAAATGTAAATAAATTATATCGAATAAAAAAATTAAAAAAAATAATAATAATCACTAGATGTAAAAATATATGTCAGAGTAATTGGCTACCATTAATGAAGTTAAATAACTTTGTCTTGGAAATTTTCCAAAAACAAAAACACAGCTTGAAAATTTCAGATGGAAACAGAGTACAATGTATTTATGCAATTATATGTGGAGTCCATTTCATTTTAGAACACAGTATAGATAGATTAAATACTTTAACTTTTCCAGATTTTCACACAAGTATTATATTTACTTCATTTCCACCAGCCCACAAACTTGGGAACTCAACAGTTATAGAGAACAGACTGATGACACATAACTAAAACACCAGATGAAAGGCCATTCTAATTTTTTCCTTCCCACTTTTACACTTCACATAAACTTGATCTTCCCCAACAAAGAGGTTTCCAAAGACACTTTTACCTCCTAGAACTTGGACCCATGTTGTCTATCTGATATCTATGGACCACTGAATTTGGAAGAAAAAATAAGGTAACTGCATATTTAGTATCAATCTAAGAATATATCACAAAAATTGAACAATGAAGAACAAATTACAAAATGATGAGCAAACTATGTGGGAAGAAGGAAAAGCTAGTAGTGTATATGAAATTTGAACAAAGGAGGGGGCAATAGTGTTGACTTCATAGTGGAGGGATAAGGGGTGACGATGATGGAGTGCAATATACAAAAGTAGTACAGGAACTAACTGAGTGCTTATACCACAAAGTATGACAAAAATTTAGAAGATAGTCCCATTTATTTTACAACATACATTACACAACAAATATATGAACCTGAACACCTCATCTTATAAAAATGTACATCTTCATGAGTCAATAAAAATGAAAAGTGTATTACAAACAAGAGGCTGGAAAATTTGATGCAGTGATGAGGTCTCAGAATGGTGTCTAAAATGTGTACAAAAATAGCCAGAAGACATAAATGTGAGGCTAATGAAACCCATTCTGTTGTAAATATAACCAGATCATTGGTAATATATTTGAGACACAGCATCTTTTAAGGCTTATTCTCAGCTGATAATTCAAAATATTGCAAAAATAAATATGAAAAATAAGATCAAGCTCTGCATAGTAGTTCATGTCACTAATTCTAGCCTTCAGGTGGCAGAGGTGAGATTATCTTTACTGGTTCAACGAAAACCTTGGCTATATAGCAAATTCTGGAACATATAGAGCTACATAGAGACATTACCTGTCAATTTTTTTTAAAAGAGAAATTAGTCCTATCTAAAGTTTTTATGAGATAGAAAAGCAAAAAACAGCTTTGCTCCAAAAGCTACAAGGCATGCAAATGAAGAGTGATACATTGAATTTTAAAACTTTGAGGGGAAGATATCATGTGCAAAGGGGACTAAAATAGGACTTATGTGTGTATATGTTGTAAACCCTTTTCCCAAGATTATCAAGATAAAGAAAAGTGGTAAAGTGTAACATCCAAGATATATGCAAGAGGTTCAGAATAAAATATCATTATGATGGCCATTCATAGAGAATATACTACATGTGCCAATGAAGGAGGAGTCCTAGGCACCAAAAGGGAAGCAGAAGGTACATCATTTTGTTCTGCTGAGGATATTTCTCAGAGCCCCTTTCATATCCCTATTCCTCAGACTATAAATAAAGGGATTCAGCATAGGTGTGATTACAGTGTACATCACAGCCACAATGGCATTTTTCTCACTAGTGTTATTAGATGAAGGGACACAGTATAGTCCAATGATGGCTCCATAGTACAAGGAAACTACACAGAGGTGAGAACCACATGTGGACAAAGCTTTTCGGAGTCCCTTGATGGAGGGAGTTTTCAGAATGGTGACCCCAATGTAACCATAAGAGACCAGAATGCATATGAATGGCAGAGTAATGACCACATTACCCAAAACAAAGATAACCAGCTCATTGATGGTGGTGTCTGAGCTGGACAGCTTCAGCAAAGTAGAAAGGTCACAGAAATAGTGGGGGATGGTATTGTTTCTAAAGTGAGATAGGCGAGCCAAGAGGAGGGTTTGCACAAGGGCATTGGCTGAAGATAATGCCCAGGACATTACTACTAAAAGAACACAGAAGCTCAGATTCATGATGATGGTATAGTGCAGAGGGTGGCAGATGGCCACATACCTGTCATATGCCATGGATGTCAGAAGAAAACTATCAATGCTTCCAAAAACTATGAAAAAATACACCTGGGAAACACACCCAGTATATGAGATGGACTGACTGTGTGTCAGCATATTCACGAGCATCTTTGGAACTGTGACTGATGAGAAAGAGATGTCTGTGAAGGCCAAGTGGCTGAGGAAGAAGTACATGGGGGTGTGGAGGTGAGAGTCCAGCCTGATGAGCAGGATGATGAGCAGGTTCCCCAGCACAGTTGTCAGGTACACGGCCAGGATCAGGGCAGAGTACAGGCCTTGGTCCTCTGCTCGAATGGGGAGCCCCAGGAGGATGAACTCAGACACAGTGCTCTCATTATCCATCCTCATGTTCTTACTCTTCTGCTGTGAGTGAAAAGAGAAGTGGGAAGGAGAAGTAATTTTGCCATACACTGTGGAAACATTTTATGAATCACCAGTACTGAAAAATAAAATTAGTTTGGTTATTTTAATCTGAATATGAAAACTTTGGTTATAGTAATGAGCTAGTGATAATTTGGAAAGAGACATTTTTCCAACCTTAAAAATAACTGCATGTCTTTTAGAGGAAAAAAAGGAAAATTCAGAACAGTTATCAAATCAGACCCATTTCCATCTCAAGGTGCCTGGATTTCTCCAAGACAATTTAAAATTAAGGAATTAGCTTGTAAATTGTTACCAACAATTCTAGAATTCAACATGATTTTAAAGATTGTGCATCTGTTTAACGTTTCTTGAATGCAATAGGGTTTCAACAAATTAAATACAAGTGTTGTAACCCACAGAGCTTCTTTGGATCAGTAAAATTTTAGGATCTGGAGAAAATCAGTAAATGTAGCATTTGCAGATCATTAAGGCCTTAAGGGTATAAGTCTGTGCCAACATTGCAATGCGCCAATAATAACAGCATGTAAGTAGCCATGAGTTCCTTAGATAGTAACATTTTTCTCAGTCATTGTAGTCACCCTTCTGTCAGTCTTTCTAGGTTGCATCAAATGACACTGAATCCGTGTTAACATCCTTAGCACAACCTAAACATTGCATTCACGTATATCAAACACCTGGAAATAATTGACTTTACTGCTACTACTACTTAGATCAGAAAAGGCAATTCCTCAGTTTTCCTAGCAAAAGAAAATTTCACATTTAATTTTTAACCTGGATTTTTAAGCCAAAGATTATTTCTGTATGAATTTCTTTCATGTTTTCTCCGTTTCGTACCTGACATTCTCTCACTTTTTTATAATCATTCCCTACACAATATAGCAGTCATTAAGCAATCAGAAAAGGAACATGATAAAATTATAGTAGATATATCATAACTGCTAAGAGAGTTCTGTGGTTATATTCTATTTGAAGACTTGTTAGTGGCCAGTTTGTCTCTATAATTGGCGACCATCTCACCATTTGCCTCTTCAAACTTTCCAAGCCTTAACTAAATTTAATCTATAAAGACATTGAACTATGTCAATATCATCTTTGAAATACCTAGGTGTCATCAGTCTCACTGTGTAGAAAACCAGTTAATGTGATACTGTTGGGAATTAATTATGATTCCTTTCTTACTCATTTCTGTGTCAATAATAATTACTTTGTCACCATGAAAATTTTAATATCTATCTGTCCACAAGTAGATGGTTTGTAATACTTTGCTATTTTGAGCAATACTGCAATAAACTAAATTATCCTTATGGTATTTTATATAGTATATATGATGTATTAAGAAATGACTTTAGAGAATTAGACATGATTTGAGAAATAGCAGGTCATGAGAGGCCAAAGTGTTGAAGAATCTGAAATATGTTCTCTGAAGAGTCAGTACTGGAATAACCTGCATAGAAAAATTATAAAAATGAACCTCTATGTAAGCATTTGGAAGGACAGTGCTAGAAGTTTGGAGAAACAAAAAAAATTCAAGGTAACAGCAAATCACAGAAATAAAAATTTAGAAAATATATGAGCATCAAGCAGATGTAATGTTTAATTCACTGAGGAGAAAAAAAATCCCATCTGTTCAAGAACAGAAATACTCAGGAAAAATAAAGTAGCAGAAAATAGCAAATACCTGGCTGGCTGCTAGGGAGAAAGTATATTGGAGAAATCAAGAATCCTACCTAGTATATGAACACCAGGGATTATTATGGAAAAAGTCACAGATATTTGGGAAGAAGTTGTAAAAAATGTAACAGAATTGAATGTTGACATTAAACCTGAGTAAAGAAGTTGATTTTCCTGCTTTTGTGAAAAATGGTTGTGAAAAATATTCTATGGAGAGGTTTTTCTGGGAGGGAGTGCTATGTTAACTGAAAGTTTGGTCTTGGTCTGCTTCTCAGTTGAAGATAAATTGTTCTAATTCCTCTATAAAGAACATTTTGCCAGTAGGTATTTGAAGGTATAACCCATGCAATTTGAAATGCATGCTGACCAGAGAGATAGATAATGAGGAAGAGAGAGAGAGAGAGAGAGAGAGAGAGAGAGAGAGAGAGAGAGAGAGAGACTTAGAGACCCAAATATATGCAGTGATACAAAATTATACGCATTCTGTGTTGATAAGATAACTTATATCTTGAACATAGATACCTTTAGCTATGAAGCATGGGAAAATTCTTCCATTTCTGTAAAAAAAAAAGTACACAATATAGGGAAAGAGCTGAATCACCTGAAGTAATGATACATGCATTGAAATAATCAATAGTCAGTTCAAAATCAGATAGGACAGATATATGAACATGTATTTGTGCATATCTACTGGGAACTCTATGTGAGTCCTAATTTTGAAAACTATGTAGAGAAACTATGATGCAATCCCTGTCCCCAAATCCAAATTAGAGGCATATAGGAAAAATGTTATGTTGTCATTGACTCCCTTAGGGAAAGAATTATTTTGAAGCAAGCATGAGAATTCCTTCACCCTTGAGAAACAATGGTAGCATGATAGCCACCTTAACAAGATTCTCCATCATTTTGTCCTGTTTGAAAAAGTATGGGAAAATATAGAGTTTTTTTATTTTTATGGATTTTTATCTAGCACTAAATGATGAAACCTGTTGAAGTTATAACAACTATTGGAAAATGATGCTTCCAATAAACTAAAGTATATTAATGGCAGTGTTTAAGAGTTTAGTGTTTCTCTTAGAAGAGACACCAGAATGCACCTGTCATTCCTCTAATTGAGGCTATAGCAAGCAGACAGCAGTCTCTAGTCAGAAAGTTACTAATAGTATTGCGCCATCAGGAGGCAACAAAGAAAATTTCTTATCAACGCTTTGATTTTGAACTTCTTGTTTCCAGAACACTGGAAAGCATAATTTCATTAAGCTACTTTGTGGCATATTGTTCTGACAGTGTGGATATAAGCAATGTAAATATCTGTTTATATATAACAATATATGGGCATTGATTCTCTGCTCTAACAGAGGCCTCACAGACTGGTAGAAGCACAGGTAGGCTTTCTGGCCTCCAAATGTCTCCTCTCTCACTATCCCCAGTTCCTGGCTGTCATGATAAGAATATTCTGGGCCCATAGGTGGTGGTACTGTTAGGAATCCTGGCTTTGTTGGAGGAAGTGTGTAACTCTGGTGATTGACTTTTAAGATCTACATAGTGTGGAACACTTGGTTTTCACATAACTGCAGTCATATCAAGATGCAGAACTCTTAGCTCCTCCCTTGTCTTACTTGCTTGAGCTGCTATACCTTCTGCCTTGATGATAGGAATTGAATCTCTGAACCTGTAAGCCAGCCCCAATTAAATGTTGTCCTTTATAAGAGTTGCCTTGGTTATGCTGTCCCCTTACAGAAATGGAATCCCTAACCAAGATGTTTGCCCTCCTACTTGCTATTTTTCTACCCTCAACAAGGGCCAGAAAAACATAGACTACCCCACTAATAGAAACAGAACAGACTGGGAAACATCCAGGTAGATTGCCTTCCTGCCAGGATCTTCCCACAATATCTCCATATTCTGACACTTCCAGTTGCCATAGGCCCCAGCTTGGTGGAGATGTCCTATTATACCAGAGACTATCCTAGACTAGAGGCTTCCAGCTCTCCTGGAGGATTTTCAGACTGATAGAAGTAGAGGTAGGCTGCCTGCCTTCCAAACTTCCCTACTATCTATTTTAGCATCTCTCCACCATAAGGCCTATCCCTCACCTTCTATTTTCCAGGTCACAACAACCAACTTGGGAAGACACAATCTACTCCACTAAAGACCAAGCAGATTTGAAGTCTAGGAATGCTGCTTGCTGGGTAACATCATCCATTCCTTTACTACCTTGGGATCCCTCAACCCTATCATTATACCTCCTCCCTACCTCTTATCTTTCTTCTGCCTATAACAGGGTTGCAGGATCCTTGTTCTATAGATGTCCACACAGACTCAGAATCCAAGGCTCACAGACCAGAAGATCAGAAAGGCAATAGAATTCATGGTTAAAAAACACCCAGCCAACAAAGCCGAATTCAGAAGTCAGTACCTACAAATTTAATTCCCCTATCCCAGATGTTTAGAGGCCCATATAAGAACCCACAAAACCAATGCATAAGGTCACCTCTAGAACCTACCTATATTATGACAAGCAAGTCCTGAATATTCCAACAAAACAGAAACAAGAAAGAAGCATAAAACCAGCTTTGCGAAGACTGTTGAAATTTTAATCAGTAAATTAATAAATCCCTTTAAAATTCAGACAAACATAAACAAAAAATGGAAGAAATGATTAAATCCATTTTAAAACCCAAGAAAACCTGTCTTTTCACTGCTTCAAATTCTGGTCCCTACTCCTAATACTAATGTTGATATGCACCACCCCATTCCCATTGCCACCACCCTACCTTTATCCCTAGAGGATTAGTGTCACCTGTGACAAACAGATAAGTTCTTCAGTCACCAGTCCACTCCTGCATAGTCATTGTGGAAGCCTGCTAAAGCTCAGAATAAATGCATAGAGTCCTGCTACAATCAGTTTAGTGCCCCACCCTCCTAGTCTCCTTATCCCATCACTCAAAAGACAGAGATTCTGTGATACACCAGACACCAACCTGTGGCAGATATTCCCAGCTTTACTTGAAATCTTAAAGACTGGGAAGAAATCCAAATAGGCTGCTTTTCCCCAAAACTTCCCAACTCTCTGAATGCTCTTCTACTCTACTCCAAGTCTTGGACCCTCCTAATTGCTCTGCTCTGGCCCAAAGAGGACATAGATTCATGACTCTACAAAGGTCTGGGAGATTGCTATACATCCAAGTACGCTCCCCTGCCTAATAAATTTACCTACTCTGTTTATGCCTACCTTTTTTCCACTTGCCTACCCCTTCTAGTTGCCATACATAAGTGTGAGACACAATGAAAGTAGTGCAAAAATTGAAAGTTCATAGCACTGAATGCCTTCATAATGAAATTAAAGAGTTCTCACACTAGCAACTTAACAACACACCTGAAACATCTAAAATAAAAAGAAGCATACAAAGCCAATAGATAACAATCAGAAGATTATCAAGCTCATGTCTGAAATCAACAAAATAGAAACAAAGAGAACAAAACAAAGAGTCAATGAAACAAAGAGTTCATTTTTAAGGGCCCAAGAGTCACTAGAGGAAGACTCCAGACTCAAAAGTATGCAAAAGGAAGGAGCATTTATTCTACAGACAAAAAAATAGTATGCAGGAGTCAGCCATTCAATCAAAATTGTGACCCTTGGATAAACTTTCAGGCTCCTCTTCAATTTACCTAGGAAAATTTGAATGATGGTTAGGTCATTTTTTAATATAATTGGTTAAGTAAGCAGCAATGACATTAGTACATTGTAATATGCCATTTTATTAGTTTTAGCATTTTTGGTCAGGCTTTAGAGAAATTTCAAGAGCTGTCTCAATCCTTGGCTGGTTGTCTCTCTCAGCTAGATGTCAGGGTCATTGCTGATTAATGGCCTGTTTTCTGTGTTTTTTCCCTGAAAAGCCTTGTCTTTATCTTTGAGAAAGTGAAACCTATTATTTGTTTTTTTGTTTGTTTGTTTGTTTGTTTGTTTTGTTTTTTTCATTTGATTTCCTTTTTTTGTCTTTTTTTTAATTTATTGATGTATTTATTTACATTTCAAATGATTTCCCCTTTTCTGGACCCCCACTCCCCGAAAGTCCCATCAGTCCCCTTCCCTCCCCCTGTTTTCCCACCCAACCCTTGCCACTTCCCTGTTCTGATTTTGCTCTATACTGCTTCACTGAGTCTTTTCAGAACAAGGGGCCACTCCTCCGTTCTTCTTGTACCTCATTTGATGTGTGGATTATGTTTTGGGTATTCCAGTTTTCTAGGTTAATAACCACTTATTAGTGAGTGCATACCATGATTCACCTTTTGAGTCTGGGTTACCTCACTTAGTATGATGTTCTCTAGCTCCATCCATTTGCCTAAGAATTTCATGAATTCATTGTTTCTAATGGCTGAGTAGTACTCCATTGTGTAGATATACCACATCTTTTGCATCCACTCTTCTGTTGAGGGATACCTGGGTTCTTTTTAGCATCTGGCAATTATAAATAGGGCTGCTATGAACATAGTAGAGCATGTATCCTCATTACATGATGGGGAATACTCTGGGTATATGCCCAGGAGTGGTATAGCAGGATCTTCTGGAAGTGAGGTGCTCAGTTTTCGGAGAAACCGCCAGACTGCTTTCCAGAGTGGTTGTACCAATTTGCAACCCACCAGCAGTGGAGGAGTGTTCCACTTTCTCCACATCCTCGCCAACACCTGCTGTTATCAAATTCATCTGGAACAACAAAAAACCCAGGATAGCTAAAACTATTCTCAGCAACAAAAGAAAATCTGGGGGAATCAATATCCCTGACCTCAAGCAATACTACAGAGCAATAGTGTTAAAAACTGCATGGTATTGGTACAGTGACAGGCAGGAGGATCAATGGAACAGGATTGAAGATCCAGAAATGAACCCACACACCTATGGCCACTTGATCCTCGACAAAGAGGCTGAAAACATCCAATGGAAAAAAGATAGCCTTTTCAACAAATGGTGCTGGTTCAACTGGAGGTCAGCATGCAGAAGATTGCGAATTGATCCATCCTTGTCTCCTTGTACTAAGCTCAAATCCAAATGGATCAAGGACCTCCACATAAAGCCAGACACTCTGAAGCTAATAGAAAAGAAACTGGGGAAGACCCTTGAGGACATCGGTACAGGGAGAAAATTTCTGAACAGAACACCAATAGC
This sequence comes from Apodemus sylvaticus, assembly GCF_947179515.1. Lineage (NCBI taxonomy): Eukaryota > Metazoa > Chordata > Mammalia > Rodentia > Muridae > Apodemus > Apodemus sylvaticus. The sequence continues at coordinate 15,896,311 of NC_067476.1, read as the reverse complement.
GTATGCTCTAAGAGCAAGAATTGACAAATGGGACCTCATAAAATTACAAAGTTTCTGTAAGGCAAAGGACACCATCAAGAGGACAAATCGGCAACCAACAAACTGAATTTTTAATCTTAGCCATTCTGACTGGTGTAAGGTGAAATCTCAGGGTTGTTTTGATTTGCATTTCCCTAATGACTAATGAAGTTGAGCATTTTTTAAGGTGTTTCTCTGCCATCCGAAGTTCTTCAGGTGAGAAATCTTTGTTTTAACTCTGTACCCCATTTTTAATAGGGTTGTTTGGTTTTCTGGAGTCTAACTTCTTGTGTTCTTTATATATATTGGATATTAGCCCTCTGTCTGATGTAGGATTGGTGAAGATCTTTTCCCAATTTGTTGGTTGCCAATTTGTCCTTTTGATGGTGTCCTTTGCCGTACAGAAACTTTGTAATTTTATGAGGTCCCATTTGTCAATTCTTGATCTTAGAGCATCTCAAATTCATCTGGAATAACAAAAAACCCAGGATAGCTAAAACTATTCTCAGCAACAAAAGAAATTCTGGGGGAATCAGTATCCCTGACCTCAAGCAATACTACAGAGCAATAGTGTTAAAAACTGCATGGTATTGGTACAGTGACCGGCAGGCAGATCAATGGAACAGGATTGAAGATCCAGAAATGAACCCACACACCTATGGCCACTTGATCCTCGACAAAGAGGCTGAAAACATCCAATGGAAAAAAGATAGCCTTTTCAACAAATGGTGCTGGTTCAACTGGAGGTCAGCATGCAGAAGAATGTGAATTGATCCATCCTTGTCTCCTTGTACTAAGCTCAAATCCAAATGTATCAAGGACCTCCACATAAAGCCAGACACTCTGAAGCTAATAGAAAAGAAACTGAGGAAGACCCTTGAGGACATCTGTATAGGGAGAAAGTTTCTGAACAGAACACCAATAGCATATTATTTGTTTTAATATAGAATAAGTTTCAGTCAGACCTCTCACTCCCCCTTTGAGCTGTCTTCCATCTCAAATCTTTGAGTAAAGTTTAATGGTTGATACGACATTTTATTGTCATGAATTGGACCATGGATATTCATTCCTTGATAAATTTTATACAGGTGTTTACAATGTATAGTCGACAAACAAGTGAAATTAACAGTAACTATAATGTCCGGCCAATGTAGAAAGGATGGTGCAGAGAAATATAGAACAATTAGAAAGAGATCTATGTCAGCTTTCTGATTGTTGTTTCTTTTCTCCTTTATCTTATAATATTTTTAATAAAATGGACATTGATTATTTAATGTCCCCAGAATGGTTGGCAACAAACCAGCATTGCTCTCCTGGGGCAATTCATAGCCTGCCCTGTTGTAAAAATAGGAGACCAAGTCTGCTTGTATTTTCGAGGGCAACTGCTGCTAGAGAAGACATGGAAGCTTCAAGGTGTGAGACAGATTTTTCTAATTTAGAGAAGTCAGCTCTATAATTTTTGTCTGAGAGGATCAGGGAGAAGATGCCAAGTCCTACTGCCCCAGGAACCAATAATGTTGGTATTAAAATTGTTGCTATTGCCACTCTTTTTTCTTTGAGTGGCAGAAAGAGAAAGACAGTCAGTTGTTTATGTCTTCCTCTACATGAAAAAAGATTCTGATGGTGATTGGATCAGTACCCAAATGCCTGAGAAGAATGATTTTAGAAGGGGTGTTGTGACATCGTTCTTGCCTCTAGAGCAGACCAGAAGGATGTGGGTCTCTTCAGGTGCTGATGGTTGCCATAGGCATAAATATTGTTTGCATATTAATGTACATATTCTATTTCATGTTTCCCCTCTGGGGAATGTTTGCCCTGGCAAGGTCAATGACTCTATGATAGTCAGGAACAACAGGATTCTGGAAGGCAGGAATATGTTTGATGATCGTCAGCAATATGGTAACATCATGACATTTATGACACCCCTTATGCTGAGAAAGAAACCTAAAAGCATGAGTTCGACAATACTTAAATGAGTGTGATAACTGTTCTTTAAAGGATGTCTCATCTATGCACAATATAAGAATGCAATATAAATTGTACAAGACTCTTTATGGACATGAAAGAAGAAAGGTAGCTTTTCAAAGGGGTCAGTCATCTTAGTTATGTTATGCCATGGAAAGGTTAAGAGTCCCCCAAAACAAAGACAGGAGCCAATCTGATGCAACTCACAGCAGTCTTTATTCTTTTCAAGCTAGCTCACCCCCACCCCAATGTACCACGTTCACACTGGATGGTTTTGGTGAGGGTAGGGAACCCCAAATGTCTATCAGAGCAAGGCTTTTTAGTAAGCAGCAAGCAGGGAGTACGTGTGCAAGCATCTAATTGGAAAGTCCCCGTGGTCATTAACATAATTGGCTGGTGCTGGGAGTCATATCATAAACTTAATTTCTGGTCTCCTCTACATTGGTAGTCCTTAATCAAGGGGTGGTTTTGTAACCTGGGGCTGCAGGTTTGTTGGAGTAATAACCTAGAGATGCTGGTCTTGATGGTGTAACCTGAAGACACTGGTCTTGTTGGGGATTAGCTAGGCTCCAGGTTTTTGGGGGTCAACTTAGAAACTAATGCTAGATGCTAGCCTGTTAGTTTATTCAAGTTCAAACTTAGGTCAGGTTCTCTAAAATGGAGTCTGAACATAAAAGATTTGGCATCTTAATCATAAAGATATTAAGGAAGGAAACATGACTTAGTCAATAGAGGAGAAATCCTGGATCATGATAGAGAAAGGAATAGTTAGAAAATATGTCTCAGATACAGGATTCTATAATATTAGTGCTAAAATAGTATTCTCCATGGAAGCAAACAAAAACTGAATTTGATCCATATATTCTACTCCCTAAAGGTGGTAATTATACGTAAAATCCAAATAAAAGATGGGGATAGACAAAAGTCTGGTATCAAGAAAAAAATATAGGTTTGCTGAGTCCACTGAGACATACCTTGACCAGTCTGCTATTCCTTCTGGACCTTCATTCCCTTGACACTATTCCATCCAAATTAATAAGATCTTTGAGTCCTGAGCCATACAGGTTATCTATACAAAAGAAAAAATAGATACATTGTTCAAAGAAAATGTTACATCTGAAAATTCTGGACAAAAAATGCATTAAATCTGGGATACCATGAAATGAGGTAACCTAAGAATACTAGGACAAGAAGAAAATGAAGAACCCAGTTCCAAGGTCTAGAAAATAATTTCAACAAAAATCATAGAATGAATAGTTTCCATTGAAAAGAAAGAGATGGTCATAAACATACAAGATGCTTATAGAACACCAATATGTCTGAACCAGAAAAAATACTCTAAATAAAAACAGAAAATCCAAAGAAGAAAGAAATATTAAAAGTAGCAAGTGAAAAAAGATCAGGTAAGATACAAATGCAGTCATATTAGAATTATATTCAACCACTTATGAGAGACTTAAAACAGTAAAAAGTCCCTGGACAGATATCTTGCACTCCTTTTAAAACCATGTAGACCAACCTAGACTACTATACTTAGCAAAACTCTCAATCACCCTTGATGGGGTAAACAAGATAATTCCAGACAAATACAAATTTCTACATACAAATCCAGTTCTACAGAAAACACTAGTAGGAATACTCCAACAACTACATGCAATAAAGCACAAGAAATAAGTAATTCCATACTAGCAAAACCAAGAGAAGAACACACTCACTCACACACACACACACACCACCACCACCACCACCACCACCAACAACAACAACAACAACAATAACAACAACAACATCAAAATAACAGGAATTCACAATCACTAGTCATTAACATCTCAATATCAATGGACTCTATTCCCCAATAAAAAGATACAAACTAACAGACTTGATGCTAAAACTGGACCCATCATTCTGCATACAAGAAAAACGCCTCAGTAATAAAGATAGATGCTATTTCAGAGTAAAGGGCTAGAAAAGTGTTTTCCAAACAAATGGACCTAAGAAGCAAGCTTGAGTAGCCATTTTAATATCTACAAAAAAATACTGTACACCAAATTAATCAAAAGAGACAGGTAAGTTCACTTAATACTCATCAAAAAAATCTACCAAGATGTTATCTCAATTCTGATCATATATGTCTCAAACACTGGATTTTAATGCAGAATTCTACCAGACCTTCAAAGTAAAACAAATATCAATCCTCCTCAAACTATTTTACAAAATACAAAGAGAAAGGGCACTGCCAAACTCATTCTATGAATCCACAGTTACCCTGATATCTAGAATATACAAAGACTCAACAAAGAGAATTTCAGATCTATTTCATTTATGTACATTGATGGAAAAATATTCAATAAAATACATGAAAACTGAATTGAAGAACACATAAAAACCATCATAAGCTAGTAGGCTTCATGTGAGGAATGCAGGGATGATTCAATATATAAAATTTCTTCTCTGTAATACACCATATAAACAAACTGAAAAAAAAATAAGATCATCTGATTACATGGTGAGAATCTTTTTTAAAAATCCCAAATCCCTTCATATTGAAAGTATTTGGAAGATCAGGGATATAAGGAACTTAAACAAACATAATCAAAACAATATGCAGCTAGTCGGTATGTAACATCAACGAAAATGGAGAGAAATATAAAGCAATTCAACTAAAATCAGGAGCAAGACAAGGCTGCCCAGTTTCTCCATATCTATACAATATAAAATTTGAACTTGTAGCCAAACCAATAAGGCAACTGAAAGACATTAAGGGGATACAAACTGGAAAAGAGGAAATTAAAGTATCACAATATGTAGAAGATTTCTCAGTATATATAATCAGCTCCAAAATTCTACCAGAGAACTCATACACCTGATAAACAGCTTCAGCAAAGTGGCTAGAGAGAAAATTTGTTCAAAGATATCAGCAGCCCTCCAATATACATATGATATATGTATCTAAAAAACAAGACACTGTACAATTAAAATAAACAATATTATAATATAACATTATACACAAATAATATAAAATATCTTGCTGTAACTCTAACTAAGCAAGTAAAAGACATAATTGAAAAAAACATTCAAGTGGTTGAAGAAATTGAGAAAGATATCAGACAATGGAAATCTTCCATATTCATGGATCATTATTATCAACATAGTGAAAGTGGCCATCCAACCACAAGCAATTTTAAGATTCAAGGCAATTAACACAAAAATTCCAATACAATTCTTTACAGACCTTGACAGAGCAATTATCAATTTTGTATCAAAAAAGAAAACAAAACTAAAAACCAGGAGAGCAAAAACAATCCTGAACAATAAAAGAACTTGCAGAGGTATCACCATCCCTGACCCCAGAGCAACAGTTACAAAAGCTGAAAGATATTGCTATGGGGACAGGATTATGAATGTAATCCAATACAAGTCCCTGAAATAAACTCACACACCTAGAGACACCTGTTTGCGTGTTTGCTTCTTTCTTTCTTTGATGAAAATGGCAAAACCACACAATAGAAAAAGAAAGCATCTCCAACAAAAGTTTCTGGTCTAAACAGATATCTGTATGTATAGAAAAATATAAACCTGTCCATTTCTATCACCCTGAACAAAACTCATGTCCAAATGGATTAACAACCTTGACCTAAAACTGGATATACTAAATCTAATATAACAAGAGAGGGGAATAGTCTTGAATTCATTGGTGCAGGAGGCAGCTTTCTGAACAGAACACCAATGACTCCAGCTCTAAGATCAACAACTAATTGATGGGATGTCTTGAAACTGAAAAGCTACAGTAATGCAAAGGATACTGTCATTAGGACAAAACATCAGCTTACACCTAAGCAATGTACTTTCATCATCCCTACATCTGACAGCGGGCTAATATCCAAAATGTATAAGGAACCCAAGAAGTGTGACATTGTATATGCTTGGCCCAAGAAGTGGCATTATTAGAAGGTTTGTCCTCATTGGAGTTGATTTGTCAATATGTGCATGTTAAAACCCTCACCCCAGATGCCTTAAATTAAGTATTCAGCTATCAGCTTTCAGATGAAGATGTAGAACTCTCAGCTCCTCCTGAACCATGCTTGCCTGGATGCTGCCATGTTTCTGCCTTGGTGAAAATGGACTTATCCTGTGAAGTTGTAATCCAACACAAATTAAATGTTTTTTTATGAGAGTTGCCTAGGTCATGGTGTCTCTTCACAGCAATAAAACCTTAACTAAGACAGACACCAAGAAGCCAAATGACCCAATTTTAAAAGGTGGACAGAGCTAAACAGAGTATTCCCAACAGAGGAATATTATGTGGCCTACAGACACTTAAAGAAATGTTCAGTCATTAGTCATCAGGGAAATGTGAATCAAAACATGTCTAAGATTCTATCTTATACCAGCCATACTGGCTAAGTTAAAAAAACTCAAGTGATATAGTACATGCTTTAGAGAATGTAGAGCAAGAGGAACACTCTTACATTTCTAGTGGTTTGTACAGTTGTACAGACATTTTTGGAAATCAATTTTGAAATTTTTCAGAAAAATGGGAATAGGTCTACCTCAAGACCCAGCTATACTACTTGTGGTAGTTTGAATGTTCTTGGCCCAGGGAGTGGCACTATTAGAGTTGGAGCCTTGTTAGAGTAGGTATGGTCTTGTTGGAGGAGGTGCAGCACTGTGAGGGTGGGCTTTGAGAGCTTCCTCCAAGCTGTCTGAGGTATTGTATATGCCAGTACCATGGGATGATCACCAAGAACAGCAGTAGCAATGGAGTGCAATCAATCAGATCCTTGAGTGCTACACAGAGCAGTGCTGGAGATTTGACCTAAGCATTTTGGAGGAAACTGTAAAATCACACATCATGTGTGGATCCCAGGCATTGGGACAAAAAAGTGTAAAGTTGAAGTTGCCTTGGATATCTCGTTATGTAAGAGATATCAGAGATCTGAGATACCTGTTGAGAAAACATGTTAACAGGATGTGGAAGAAGATAAAGAAAAAGAAGTTTGTAATAGTCAATAAAGATGAAAATAGCTGAAAATATAAAGAGTGCTTTTGCATCAGAGAAGGAAATACATTGCTTGGAGATTGTATAGGTGGTTTTTGGTCTTACTTTGTCAGAGAGATAATTGCTCCCATAAAAGTTCTCTACTGTCAAGTCAGAGTGACTACATTAATTCATGACAAGTTCACCAAATGGAAGGGTCCAAGAATCACTGAAGGAAGACCCCAAACTCAAATACTATGTAAAAACAAAGAGCATTTATTCTGCAGAATCAACCAGCATTTAGGGATCAGTCATTCATATAAAACACCAATGCTTGGATGAGCTCATAGGTTCCATTTAAGGGAAACTAGGGGAATTTTAAGGATTGTTATGTCATTTTTAATATATTTGGCGAAGTAAGGAGCAGGTACATGAATTCTTTTCTAATTTGGTGTTCTATCAGTTTTAACATTTTTTGGTAATGGCTTAGAAGAATTTCAGGAATTGTCTTAGGCTAGGGATGGCAATAGCCCCTTGTCTGTGTTTTTTTTCTAGAAGTCTTGCCAGCTTCTATGGGAAACTGAAACCTAGGCTTTGTTATAAAATGGAATAAGTTTCAACCAGATCTTTCAGGTTCTTTGAAAAAATCAACAAGATAAAGAAACCCTTATTCAAACCAACTAAGAGACAGAGAGAGAATATCCAAATTGACAAAATCAGAAATGAAAAGGGGGGCATATAATGGACAATGAGGAAATAAAATGAATAATTATGTCATACCTTAAAAACTGATAATCACAAAATTGTAAAATCTAAAGAAATGAACAATTTTCTCAATATATACTGCTTGACAATGATCAGATAAATAATTGAACTAATCCTATAATGCCTAAGAAAATAGAAGTAGTAATTAAGAGTCTCCCAATCATATATATTCAAGTTAATATAGCTTTAATCCAGAATTCTACCAGACATTCAAAGAACAGTTAATTCAATACCCCTTATTCAACAAAATAGGAACAGAAGGAATATTGATAAATTTGTTTTAAATGAGATCAGCCTGGGCGGCCGCACCACATCTCCAGGTCCTGCAAGAGGCTAGCGGGGCTTCCGGGCAGCCAGCTGGGAGAAGTCAGTGTGCTCCAGTGAATCCAGCGGGCCCCAGCGGGAGCCTTCGGGTGCCTGCTTCGGGATCTGAACAGCCTGGGCAACAGCACCCTGTCTACAGGCAGTGCAGGGGGGTAAGCTGTGCACCAGAGGCCAACCAGGAAGGGGCAGCTTGCACTGGTGAGTCCAGCACTGACAAGACCAAGTAACACCAGTGAGAACTAGATGGCAAAAGGCAAATGCAGGAACGTCACTAACAGAAATCAAGGCAAGATAGCAACATCTGAACCCAATTCTCCTCTACCAGCATGTCCTGGATACCCCATCACACCAGTAAAACAAGATTTGGATTTAAAATCACTGGTCATGATGCTGGTACAGGAACACATGAAGGACAACCTTAAAGAAATTCAGGAAAAATGGATCAAAAGGTAGAAGCCCTTGCAAGGGAAACACAAAAATCATTGAAAGAAATCCAGGAGAATACAAAAGCCAACAAGGAGGAAACGCAAAAAACACTTAAAGAAATACAGGAGAACTTTGGTCAACAGGCTGAGGTCATGAAAGAGGAAACACAAAAATCTCTTAAAGAATTACGGGAAAGAAGAAACAAGCAAGTGAAGGAGCTAAGCAAAACCATCCAAGATCTAAAATCAGAAGTAGAAACAACTCAAAGGGAGACAAATTTGGAGATAGAAAGCCTTGGGAAGAAATCAGGGGACAGAGATGCAAATATCAACAACAGAATACAAGATATAGAAGAAAGAATCTCAGATGCTGAAGATTCCATAGAAACCATGGACTCAACAGTTAAAGAAAATGCAAAATGCAAAAAGTTTGTAACCCAAAATATCCAGGAAATCCAGGACACAATGAGAAGACCAAACCTAAGGATTATAGGCATAGATGAGAGTGAAGATTTACAACTTAAAGGGCCAGCAAATATCTTCAATAAAATTATGGAAGAAAACTTCCCTAACCTAAAGAGAGAGATGCCCGTGAATATACAAGAAGCCTACAGAACTCCAAACAGACTGGACCAGAACAGAAATACTTCCCATCACATAATAATCAAAACACCAAATGTTCTAAACAAAGAAAGAATATTAAAGGCAGTAAGAGAAAAAGGCCAAGTAACATATAAAGGAAGACCTATCAGAATCACAGCAGACTTTTCACCTGAGACTATGAAGGCTAGAAGGTCCTGGGCAGATCTCATGCAGACTCTAAGAGAACACAAATGCCAACCAAAACTACTATATCCAGCAAAACTCTCAATCACCATAGATGGAGAAACTAAGATATTTCATGACAAAACCAAATTTACCCAATATCTATCCACAAACCCAGCCCAAAAAGAATAATAGGAGGACAACACCAATACAAGGAGGGAAACTTCACCCTGGAAAAAGCAAGATAGTAACCTTTCATCAAACCCAAAAGAAGTTCAGCAATCAAATTTAAAAAATAACGTCAAAAATGATAGGAAGTAACAATCACTATTCCTTAATATCTCTTAACATCAATGGACTTAATGCCCCAATTAAAAGACACAGACTAACTGACTGGATAAGTAAACAGGACCCTACATTTTGCTGCTTACAGGAAACACACCTCAGGGTCAAAGACAAACACTACCTTAGAGTAAAAGGCTGGAAGACAATTTTACAAGCAAATGGTCTCAGGAAACAAGCTGGAGTAGCCATTTTAATATCAGATAAAATTGACTTTCAACCCAAAGTCATCAAAAGAGACTCTGAGGGACACTTCTTGCTGGTCAAAGGAAAAATACAACAAGAAGAACTCTCAATCCTGAACATCTATGCTCCAAATGCAAGGGCACCCTCTTTCGTAAAAGAAACTTTATTAAAGCTCAAAGCACACATTGCACCTAACACAATAATTGTGGGTGACTTCAACACTGCACTTTCCTCAATGGACCGATCAGGAGAACAGAAAATAAACAGGGATACAATGAAACTAATTGAAGCTTTGGACCAATTAGATTTAAGATATATATAGAACGTTCTATCCTAAAACAAAAGAATATAACTTTTTCTCAGCACCTCATGGTACCTTCTCGAAAATCAAACATATAATTGGTCACAAGACAGACCTCAACAAATATAAGAAGATCGAACTAATCCCATGCCTCCTATCTGATCACTATGGAATAAAAGTGGTCTTCAGTAGCAACAGAAACAACAGAAACCCACATACACGTGGAAACTGAACAATACTCTACTCAATGATACCTTGGTCAAGGAAGAAATAAAGAAAGAAATTAAAGACTTTTTAGAACACAATGAAAATGAAAACACAACATACCCAAATCTATGGGACACAATGAAAGCAGTGCTAAGAGGAAAACTCATAGCCCTAAGTGCCTTCAAAAAGAAAATGGAGAGAGCATACATTACCAGCTTAATGACACACCTGAAAGCCCTAGAACAAAAAGAAGCTATTTCACCCAGGAGGAGTAGAAGGCAGGAAATCATCAAACTCAGGGCCGAAATCAATCAAGTAGAAACAAAGAGAACCATACAAAGAATCAACAAAACCAGGAGCTGGTTCTTTGAGAAAATCAACCAGATAGATAAACCCTTAGCCAGACTGACCAAAGGGCACACAGAAAGTATCCAAATTAACAAACTTAGAAATGAAAAGGGAGATATAACAACGGAAACTGAGGAAATCCAAAAAATCATCAGATCCTACTACAAGAGCCTGTACTCAACACAACTGGAGAATCTGGAGGAAATGGACAATTTTCTTGACAGATACCAAATACCAAAATTAAATCAGGACCAACTAGACCATCTAAACAGTCCCATAATGCCTAAAGAAATAGAAGGAGTCATAGAAAGTCTTCCAACCAAAAAAAGCACAGGACCAGATGGTTTCAGTGCAGAATTCTACCAGACCTTCAAAGAAGAGTTAACACCAATACTCTTCAAACTATTCCACAAAATAGAAACAGAAGGAACACTACCCAATTCCTTCTACGAAGCCACAATTATGCTGATACCAAAGCCACACAAAGATCCAACAAAGAAAGAGAACTTCAGACCAATTTCCCTTATGAACATCGATGCAAAAATACTCAATAAAATTCTTGCCAACCGAATCCAAGAACACATCAAAACGATCATCCACCATGATCAAGTAGGCTTTATCCCGGGAATGCAGGGTTGGTTCAATATACAGAAATCCATCAATACAATCCACTACATAAACAAACTCAAAGAACAAAACCACATGGTCATTTCATTGGATGCTGAAAAAGCATTTGACAAATTCAGCATCCTTTCATGCTTAAAGTCTTGGAGAGAACAGGAATTCAAGGCCCATACCTAAACATAGTAAAAGCAATATACAGCAAACCGGTAGCCAGCATCAAACTAAATGGAGAGAAACTTGAAGCAATCCCACTGAAATCAGGGACCAGACAAGGCTGCCCCCTTTCTCCTTATCTTTTCAATATTGTACTTGAGGTACTAGCTCGGGCAATTCGACAACATAAGGAGGTCAAAGGGATACAAATTGGAAAGGAAGAAGTCAAACTATCATTATTTGCAGATGACATGATAGTCTACCTAAGTGACCCAAAGAACTCCACTAGAGAGCTCCTACAGCTGATAAACAACTTCAGCAAAGTGGCAGGTTATAAAATCAACTCAAGCAAATCAGTGGCTTTCCTATACTCAAAGTATAAGCAGGCTGAGAAAGAAATTAGGGAAATGACCCCCTTCACAATAGCCACAAACAATATAAAGTATCTTGGGGTGACTCTTACCAAACATGTGAAAGATCTGTATGACAAGAACTTCAAGACTCTGAAGAAGGAAATGGAAGAAGACCTCAAAAAATGGAAAAACCTCCCATGCTCATGGATCGGTAGAATCAATATAGTTAAAATGGCCATTTTGCCAAAAGCAATATACAGATTCAATGCAATACCCATCAAAATCCCAACTCAATTCTTCACAGAGTTAGAAAGAGCAATTATCAAATTCATCTGGAACAACAAAAAACCCAGGATAGCTAAATCTATTCTCAGCAACAAAAGAAAATCTGGGGGAATCAGTATCCCTGACCTCAAGCAATACTACAGAGCAATAGTGTTAAAAACTGCATGGTATTGGTACAGTGACAGGCAGGAGGATCAATGGAACAGGATTGAAGATCCAGAAATGAACCCACACACCTATGGCCACTTGATCCTCGACAAAGAGGCTGAAAACATCCAATGGAAAAAAGATAGCCTTTTCAACAAATGGTGCTGGTTCAACTGGAGGTCAGCATGCAGAAGAATGAGAATTGATCCATCCTTGTCTCCTTGTACTAAGCTCAAATCCAAATGGATCAAGGACCTCCACATAAAGCCAGACACTCTGAAGCTAATAGAAAAGAAACTGGGGAAGACCCTTGAGGACATCGGTACAGGGAGAAAGTTTCTGAACAGAACACCAATAGCGTATGCTCTAAGAGCAAGAATTGACAAATGGGACCTCATAAAATTACAAAGTTTCTGTAAGGCAAAGGACACCATCAAGAGGACAAATCGGCAACCAACAAATTGGGAAAAGATCTTCACCAATCCTACATCAGATAGAGGGTTAATATCCAATATATATAAAGAACTCAAGAAGTTAGACTCCAGAAAACCAAACAACCCTATTAAAAAATGGTGTACAGAGTTAAACAAAGAATTCTCACCAGAAAAACTTCAGATGGCGGAGAAGCATCTTAAAAAATGCTCAACTTCATTAGTCATTAGGGAAATGCAAATCAAAACAACTTTCTCCTTACACCATTCAGAATGGCTAAGATTAAAAATTCAGGAGACAGCAGGTGTTGGAGAAGTTGTGGAGAAAGAGGAACACTCCTTCACTGCTGGTGGGGTTGCAAATTGGTACAACCACTCTGGAAATCAGTCTGGTGGTTCCTCCGAAAACTGGGCACCTCACTTCCAGGAAGATCCTGCTATACCACTCCTGGGCATATACCCAGAGGATTCCCCACCATGTAATAAGGATACATGCTCTACTATGTTCATAGCAGCCCTATTTATAATTGCCAGGTGCTGAAAAGAACCCCCGTATCCCTCAACAGAAGAGTGGATGCAAAAGATGTGGTATATCTACACAATGGAGTACTATTCAGCCATTAGAAACAATGAATTCATGAAATTCTTAGGCAAATGGATGGAGCTAGAGAACATCATACTAAGTGAGGTAACCCAGACTCAAAAGGTGAATCATGGTATGCACTCACTAATAAGTGGTTATTAACCTAGAAAACTGGAATACCCAAAACATAATCCACACATCAAATGAGGTACAAGAAGAAAGGAGGAGTGGCCCCTGGTTCTGGAAAGACTCAGTGAAACAGTATTCGGCAAAACCAGAACGGGGAAGTGGGAAGGGGTGGGTGGGAGGACAGGGGAAGAGAAGGGGGCTTACGGGACTTTCGGGGAGTGGGAGGGCTAGAAAAGGGGAAATCACTTGAAATGTCATTAAATTATATTGAATAAAAAAAATTTAAAACAATTTGTTTTAAATGTCTGCTGTTATCCTGATTTCCAAATCATCCATACAAATCTCAAGAAAGCAAAAGAATTTCAGAGCAATTTACCTTATGAATATTGATATAAAGTACTCAATAAAATGCTAGCTAACTAAATTTAAAAAAAAAACACATATAAAAGATCATCCACCATGATTAAATAGGTTTCAATCCAGAGACATCATAGTGGTTCAACATATAATAACCTATCAATGTATTCCACCATATATAAAAGTGAAGAAATATAAAACAAACACGAAAATGCATCAGTGAGTCATGCCCTGTCCTCTCTATATTCCATCTCCTATGCCACAAATCTGCCTGCATGCCTTAAGACCTGCCAACACCTGAGACATTCAAATGAGATGGCTAAGCTTCAATCCCCTGCCAAGTAGATCTCCCAGCAAGCCCAGCATCCATGAGGTCTGTTTGTTACCCTCTGGTTTCTGTCTTCCAATCAGCTTCTACCTGGAATTCCTGGAGCCTATAGGCATCGAGAACTACCAGGTGAGATTCCAACCCCAATTTTCTCCCTGCTGCTCCTTCTGGCAAAATCACCAGTAGTGAGGTATAGTTCCACCTTATTCCCTATGCCCTCCATTCCCTGTCACACACCTATGCCTAGTTTTAGTGTTTTTACATGCATTGCATCCCAATCTCAGTTTCCCCTACCTCCATTCCACCTAGTTCTCCCACCACCAATACCATCCTTCTGCAATCTATTCTGTAGTGAGAATTTGGGAGTTTGGGTTTATTTAAAAACCCAAATCTCCGTACATCAGAGACATCTTAAAAATATGTTTATATTTTAATTCCAGGTGTGGGATATGAGGCTTTTTCAGATTGTCCACAGAGGCTATCTATGATTTGCTGCATCCTCTAGTAAGGACATGATAATTTCTGTGATTGGGTAATGTTTTGAATTTGGGGACAACTCAGGGTATAGAAATGCTAGCACCTGTGAGGTAGGATTGGTTTGTTGTTGGTCATTCCTGTGGGCAGTTGGGGAGTTGCTGGCTGTTGTGAGTCATGTTTTTTTTTTAAGTTGTGATCCCCAAGAAGAAACAACAAGAAATTGGATATCCTCATGGCACATGAGTGTTGAGCCAGAAATAATTTCAAACTGTGTAGGAGCTAGTTCACTGGAATATTCCTTTTGCTTTTACAAATAGAGTCCCTGAAAAAAGGACAAGTATATCTATATATAACCTCTGTCCTTTTCCTAATGGCACATTCCTTACTTACTCTAAATATATCAGAATGTTTATGATTTCTGAGGTGTTTACTTCAATAAAATAATGAAAACAAGTCTGTGATGGATGCAATAATTTATCAGGCAACTGGAGAGAAGGATCCAGTGTTAAGAACATTTGATTATCTTGAAGATGACATGGTGTCAGTGCCCAGCTCTCACATAGTGGCTCACAATCACCTGTAGCTCCAGTTCCAGGATATCTGATGTCCACTTCTGGCCTCTTCAGACACTATATACATTTCATACACATACACTGACACTCATGAAATAAAAAAAATGAATTTTAAAGATATCAGTAGATAGTTTTTTGTTTTTAAATTTAATCTTTGAGAATTTCCTGTATGTATGTTCAGTGGAGTAAGAACATTCACTATGTTTTTTCTATCAAAACTGTTCCATGTACCCAGAACAAAGACTCCCAACCTTTTGTCCTATAATGTTTTAATAACCTGATAAATTTGATTAGTGCTATCCATATGTGCATGGATGTGGGACCATTCACTGGACCATGAGCAATTTACCAATGGTCAATAGCAGAAAGAAGGATTCTCATTCCCCCATTGCCATCAGCTTTCAGTGATTCCTCTACCAAGAAAATATATTCTTGGTAGCCCCTTCCCACCTCAGGACTAGCATTTCAGTCTTGTGCAGGACTTAATGGCCACTGCTTCTGTGCATTTGTGACTATATTAACTATGTCATATACAGAAGACAGTTTTTCACTGTATTCTTCCTGGTCCTGGACTCTGGTCCTTACAATTTTCCAATAATGGGAGACACTTGCAATATAAAGAATGGAAGAAAAAGATGGATATGCACACTACATGAAGTGCCTGATAAAGTCTACAATATATTATGTAACAGAAAATCATCAAATTGGAAAGCATGAAAAAGTAAAAGCATGGATTTCACATACACACAAACTCTGTAAAATGGTAATAGAAATTATGGGTGCTATAAAGTTCCACCATATCCTTGTAAGAATGTAGATTTTTGCTGCATAGGAATACAAGAACCAGGCTTAATTATCTCCTATAACAGTAAGTGATACACATGGTTCTTTATAAACACACCAGGAAATGACAGTGAATCTTACCAGCAAAAATGTTGCCACTGCCCACATCTGTATTAACATTTCAAGAAATATGGATGATAGCAAGCCAGCCTCCTATATCACATATAGTTAATAGGTATCTTATGTTACTATAGTAGAGCAGGACTATAGTAATGACAGGTAGGCAGTAATATGCTATCAAGCTATTGAGTTCAACAAAAATTATAAAAAATAAATATACCTGGGAAATACATCCAGCATATAAGATGGACTGTCAGCATATTCAAAGGCATTTTTGGAGCTCTGACTGAAGGGAAATATGGGTCTGTGAAGGCCAAGTGGCTGAGAAGGAAGTATGTGGGTGTGGAGAGTCTTATTGGGGTGACATGCTGCCTGGCAGGAGCCTGACATTGGCCAAGGACAAGGGTTTCAAACAGGAATCTGACATTAGGGCGCAATAAGGAATTTTTATCTTAGGGTGGAAATAGAGAAGCAAGATTCAGGCAAGATTCTGGGCTTGGATAAGCAAGTAGGCTCAGTTATTTTGGTCATCCTTACACACCCTTGGAAACAACTGTCATGGAAATTATGTGGGACTTTGCCTACTGCCTTGACAATTTTGTGTCTACTGTCCTGCTTGTTCCTCATTGTACTACTATTGATCTTAATTCCTGTGTGTAATTAAATTGGTATAAAAATGGATTGAGAATTATTAAACCCACCTCCAATCTAAGAATTGACTGGGGTCATACTGCAGTTTTGTCTAATTATCTCTTTCTTTTTAATACTCCTGCGCTGGAGAACTTGTTGACTGACTGAGCATGCTTGGTCAGGTGGTGCCTCAACTTTGGAGCCTCAGAAAGCAGGATACAATGAAGGACACCATGGGAAAAAGGAGTGCGCACAGAGGAAAATTTGGGCCAGCTGTGAGTAAACCCCATAAAAATGGGGCAAGGGAATGGTATAATGTCTTTTATATATCTGCTTAAAAGTATGCTAAAGGCCAGAGGACTGAGAACAAGTCAGAAACAAATTACCCAGTTTCTGATTTTTATAGAAGTCTGCCCTTGATTCCCTGAACAGGGTACCATAAGTTTATGGACATGGGAGAAAGTGGGAGAAGGGATAAAAGGCTACTATACAAAACGCATTCCCATAGATGTGCTTAGTCTTTGGAACCTAGTTAGAGACACCTTATATCCTAGACATGAAAGTATAAAATTAATTAAAATATTGGAAGACACAGATACTGAAAGAAAGAAGAAAGATGAAATTGTTCCATCTGCACTCCCTATTTCCAAGGTTCTGGACAAGGCAGGAAAAAGTGGCGAGCCTTTCGATCCTGGAGACAAAACTGAACTGGAGAAAGATGCTGCTAAGTACTGTAATGAGGATAGGTCTCCTTCTCGGGACTCTCTTAAGATATTTTTTTTAAAAAAGAAGGTAAAGATAGTCCAGAAACAGAAGATGAAATGAAAAGAATTAGGTCAACTTATTGAAAGATTTGAGCAAGCTTTTGGAGAACTAAAGTAGTGAAAGTTCAGATTCTGAGGAGGACACACCAATAGAAGTTCCAAAAATAAAGATTTTTGCCTCCACCAGTGGCTTTATTTTTTTATTATAATTTTTTATTTTCTATATTCTATGTTTACATTCCAAATGATGAAACCTTTCCCAGTTCCCCACTCCCCATAAGTTCCTGAAGCCCTCTTTCCTCCGCCCATTCTCCTACCAAGCCACTTCTACTTCTCTGTCCTGGTACTCCCCTACACTGGTAGAACAAGCCTTTTCAGGATCTGGGACCTCTCCTTCCTTCTTCTTGGGAGTCATTTGATATGGGAATTGTGTCTTAGGTATTCAGAGTTTCTGAGCTAATATCCACTTATCAGTGACTGTAGTCCATGTGTGCTCTTTTGTGATTGGGTTACCACACTTAGGTTGATATTTTCCAGATCCAACCGTTTGCCTAAGAATTTCATGAATTCATTGTTTTTAACTGCTGAGCAGTATTCCATTGTGTAAATATACCAAATTTTCTGTATCCATTCCTCCACTGAGGGTCATCTGGGCTCTTTCCAGCTTCTGGCTATTATAAATAGGGCTGCTATGAACATAGTCGAGCATATATCCTTATTACATACTGGGGAATCCTCTGGGTTTATGCCCAGGAGTGGTATAGCAGGGTCCTCTGGAAGTGTTGTGCCCAATTTTCTGAAGAACTGCCAGACTGTTTTTCAGAGTGGTTGTACCAACTTGCATTCCCAGCAGCAGTGAAAGAGTGTTCCTCTTTCTCCACATCCTCGCCAACACCTACTGTCTCCTGAGTTTAATCAAATCCAAGAACACATCAAAACGATTATTCACCATGGTCAAGTAGGCTTCATCCCAGGGATACAGGGATGGTTCAATATATGGAAATCTATCAATGCGGTCCACTACATAAACAAACTCAAAGAAAAAAACCACATGGTCATTTCATTAGATACTTAAAAAGCATTTGACAAAATTCAGCATCCTTTCATGATAAAAGTCTTGGAAAGAACAGGAATTCAAGGCCCATAGCTAAACATCGTAAAAGCAATATATAGCAAACTGGTAGCCAACATCAAACTAAATGGAGAGAAACTTGAAGCAATCCCACTAAAATCAGGGACTAGACAAGGCTGCCCCCTCTCTCCATATCTTTTTAATATAGTACTTGAAGTTCTAGCTAGAGCAATTAAACAACAATAAGGAGGTCAAAGGGATACAAATTAGAAAGGAAGAACCCCAGTAGCTTTAAAAGGTAATAGGAATGAGGGGAGGCCTCTTACTTTAAATCCTAGTGCTATTATTTTATCACCCCTTCAGGCAGGACTGAAACAGGCTGGAGAACAAGGGGAGGATATAGAAGGATATTCTTTGCAATGCCCTGTATTTGAAACAAAGGATCGAGAAGGGAACACAGATACCACGCTCCCATTCCTTTTAAACAGCTAAAGGAGTTTAAAACTGCTTGTGTTTAGTATGGACCTACTGCTCCATTCACCATGGCTATGTTAGATGGTCTGTCTACTGAGGGTCTTCTGCCTGCAAATTGGAAACAGTTAGCTCATGCATGCTTAGGGGGAGGAGATTATCTGCTTTGGAAAACAGAATTTTTTGAGAGACATCAGCAAGCAGCAGAGTTAAGTGCTAGAGCTAACAATCTGGTTACTTATGAGACGTTAATGGGAGAAGGCCAATATCGGGATATACAGGATCAGCTACAATTTAATCCTGGTACTTATTCTTAGATTGGTGCTGCTGCTTGTAAGGTCTGGAATACCTTACCTAATGAAGGGGATTTGTCTCAAGAAATTTCTAAAATAAGGCAGGGACCTGATGAGCCTTTTCAGGAGTTTGTTGATAGACTGATTAAAGCAGCTGAGAGAGTTTGGAGATGCTAATGCTGGGATGCTTTTAGTAAAACAATTGGCTTATGAGAATACAAACACAGCCTTCCAGGCTGCCATAAGACCTTATAAAAGAACTGGAACAATTACTGATTATATTCCGACATTGGTCCCTCTTATGTGCAGGGTGTGGTCATAGCTGCTGCACTACAAGGAAAAAACTATGCAACAGATTTTATCTCAACAGACTGGAATAGGAAAGAGGAGGGTTAATGGGTCTCTTAAGATTTATTTTGTGTATGGACAGACAGGACATCTAGTGAGAGATTGTCCAAATAAAACTGAGGAAAATAATGGGAGAAAACCAAGAGTCTGTCCTAGATCCAACTGAGGGCTGCATTAGGTTAATGAATGCAGGTCTAAGAGAGACAATCTAGAAAACCCTCTCTCCCAGGGAAAGGGGAGAAGGGCCTAGCCCCAGGCTCCAAAACAAAGTTATGGAGCAATGTATTTCATTACTCAACAAAACAATTTCAGGATCTCTTCCAAGCCACCCCAGGTAGCACAGAACTGGACCTCAATCCCTCCACCCACACAGTATTAACTCCTGAAAGGAGGGTGCAGGCTCTTCCAACTGGAATATATGATCCACTATTGCTGGGAACTGTAGGATTGCTGCTGGGGAAGAGCAGTGCCAGTATGGCAGGGTTGGTGATTGCCCCAGAAGTCATAGATGCAGATTATACTGGGGAAATTAAAATTATGACCTTTTTACCAACCCACATTTCTGCCATTCAGCCCAGACAGAGAATTGCTCAATTGTTCCTTGTACCATTGGTTATAACAAAGAATAAGGTTAAAACTGATGTTCGAGGGTCAAAAGGATTTGGTTCTTCAAATACTTATTGGGTCCACACAATAAAAGCTGAAAGACCAGAACTAATCTTAAGGATAAATGGGAAAAAATTTAGAGGGCTGCTATATACAGGAGCAGATGTGTCTGTAATAACCTCTGTTCATTGACCTGGTTCTTGGCCTAAAACAACTACCGCTACTCAGTTGCAGATATTTTCAACCTTATATTGTTTCTAATTTGTCTCCTAATTTGTGGGGAAGAGATGTAATGAAGGACATGGGGTCCTCTTATACAGTGCAAATAGTAAAGTTACACAACAAATGTTTGAGTGTGTGTTTTTTTTAACCTAATCAAGTGTTAGGAAAGAAAATCAGGGAAAATTAGAGCCCATTATAGCTAGCCCTAGAAAAGAAAAACAAGTCTAGGGTATTTTTAATGGAGACCATTGACAAGCCTGCACTCCTTGCAGATAAAATCACTTGGAAAAGTGATGTTCCTATATGGGTGGATCAGTGGTCTATTACTTCTGAAAAAATTCTGGTTGCTCAACAGCTCATGCAAGAGCAATTGCAAGCTGCCCACATAGAATCTTCCAGTTCCCACTGGAACTCACCAATATTTGTAATTAAGAAAAAATCAGGCAAATCGAGATTATTGCAAGATTTACAAAAGCTTAATGAAATTATGAAGCTTATGGGGGCATTACAACCAGGTCTACCTACCCCAGATGGCATTCCTAAAAATACATATAAAATCATCATAGACTTGAAAGATTGTTTTTATACTATTTCTTTGCATCCTGATTACTGTAAAAGATTTGCATTTAGTATCCCTGTTTGTAATTTTATGGGACCTATGAATTGATATCATTGGAAAGTTTTGCCTCAAGGAATGGCCAATAGCCCCATGTTATGTCAAAATTTTGTTGCTGCTTCAATACAAGAAGTTAGGACCTTATGCCCTTCTGTGTATATGGTCCATTTTATGGATGATATTTGTAGTGGCTATTCCTGGTTGTCAACTTGACTATATCTGGAATGAACTACAGTCTAGAATTGGAAGGCTCACCTATGATCCTAATTTGGAAGCTCAGAGATATAAGTTTCTGACCTGGATCTTGGCATGGAGACCTTGAAGCATAGTGGCTAAGACAAGGAGATCTCCGAGTTCAAGATCATTTAGGATTAAAGGCATGGATGCACACATCTTTAATCTGGGCCACACCCTCTGCTGGAGACCCACACGCCAATAATCTGGGCCACACCCTCTGTTGGAGGCCTACAGCCTTTAATCTGGGCTACACCCTCTGCTGGAGATATATAAGGACATTGGAAGAAGGAAGATTCTCTCTCACTCTTCCTTGCCTGCTTGTTTCGTGGGACTGAGAAACTACTAAATCCTTGGACTTCCATCCACAGCTGCTGCTGATCATTTTGGGGGAGTTGGACTATAGACTGTAAGTCATTGACAAATTCCCTAACTATATAAAGACTATCCATAGGTTCTGTGACTCTAGAGAACCCAAACTAATACAGAAGTTGGTACCGGGAGTTGTTCTAGAGGAGCAGAAGTATAAAGATGAATGTTTCAAAATTTTGGAGTTGGTTGGTTGGTTGATCCAATAGCACCTTCAACTACTGAAACTTCTCCAGATTCTCTCCCTCCTAGGAGCTCGGAGAATATTGAAGACCCGTGGATGAAACTATATCTCAGCTTAAAGAAGCTAATGCCTTTGATTATCTTGATGAATTAGGTGATTTGGTGGTATACAATACTTTCTCCAAGTTGGGGAAAAAAATCAGAAAATGATTTTGCTGGCTGGTTGCTCTTAGCATCTCAGGGAAAAAACAATGAAGGAAAGGAAGGAGTTGTGTGATAAAATCGAAGAGCTCCAGACTCAAGTAAACAATCTAAAAGTTGCTAAGTGTGCCCTTGAAGAGAATCTACTCTCTAGCAGCCATAGAGCTCAAGTAGCAGAAAATCAAACTGAAGCCCTCATTATAAGGATGGCTGAATTATAATCCTCAAGGATGAGATAATTTAAAAATTTTAAAACAATAGCTTCTTAAAAAAATAAAAAGGGGTAAATTATATCCCTATGCATATTATTTAAATTATGCTTGTATATTTTCCAGAAAATTTAAAAATTTAGTTACCAAGAAACTCCGTGATGAGTGTCTGTAGCATCCTCTAACTAGGCATGCTTATGCCTGGTTAGAGGGAAGAATCCACTTCTTGGCATATGACATGATCCTGATTTAATATGGGGAAGAAGGCATGTTTGTGTTTTTTCCACAGAATGCTTCAGAAGCATGCTAGCTGCCAGAGTGATTGGTGTGACATGCTGAAGATAATGCTGACCTGTGAACTTGCTGAATGCCCTGAAAATGGTGACTTTACTTGACTATGTCCCAGATTATATAAATTGCATTGCTTCGAGCTTTTAGACCTTGTGGGACAAAAAACATGCAGACTGTTAAAACTGACTTAGAAAAAATGATCTAAAGGAGGAGTTATAATGACTCTTTTCTTTAATGTAGTCAGTTGTTTCAATCATGGAGTGGTCTAGAAATAAATGCAATATTGAAGATTCCAAATATGAAGATGACTAATAATCTTTATCAGCCAGCTGAATTAATTTAGAATATAATCTTCACTCTTTCTGAGAAGTAACAGTCTCTGTTGATTCTCAAAACCACTTCCCCCAGACTGGGAAGTCAAGCTTTGTGTCTGAAAGTTGCTAATTTGCAACTGAATTGGATACTCCAAACATCCACAGAGAAGTTAATTCTGCTTTGCTTCTAACTCTTGACCTTGTATCTTAAGCAGACTGCTTGTCTGCACCCAGGCTCACTTGGATTGAAAACTGGCGTGTCTGTTAAAGACACTTGCAGGGTGTTTGGCAACAAATTGACTCTTTGGTGGGAGCCACATAGACCTTAGATCTATGTGTGTCTGCTTAGAAAGAGACATGGGCACCAGTGGGAGGTGCAAGGAAAAGCACTGCAAGGGGAGGATCATGTTTTCTGCCTCTGAGTCCCCTGTGAAGCAAACCCGGTTACATAGAGGTTGGTGTTTAAAGTGATTCCTTAGAATAATAGCAAGGAAGCACAGAACCTCTCCTCCACAAAAGACACCATAAAGTATTTAGGAAGATCAAGTCAATCTTCCATTCCCTGGTTAGTGCCCACCATGCTTTGATGGATGACTGTCCACTTGGTAGTTACCTACTCATCTTAAAACTAATAAAAAGAAAGGAGAAGTAGAGAGCCATATTGGGGTACCATGACACCTGGCAGGAACTTGACATTGACCAAAGTGAAGTTCCTCTCCCAGCTTTTGAACAGGAATTCCTGTGCTAGCCATAATCCCCTCCACCTAGGGTGGAACATTTAGACCAAAGAAAAACGTGTTGTTCTCCAAGGACCAGCAGTTTCCTGAGAGGCACTAGCCACCTGGCAATAGCCACCTCCAGAGCAAGCAAACCAGTTCTGTGAGTTTCCAGCCTTTGGGGGAAGGGTTTTCCACCCATCTCTATATATATTTGGAGACCCCCCATTAAACACTGAGCCTTGATCAGGGAATGATCTCATGTTTTGAGAGACCCCCAACTCAATGTTTTTAAACCTCTAAGCAACTAGCCCATCACAGAGTAACTTGTTTTTCGGCTTTCCGCCTGAGAAAGATAGCCCACCCTGTTCTAGTTCCAATGTTTAACTATACAATGCCCCAAGGACATTTGCTCCAGATAATCTCTAACCTTCCTTCCTTCCTCATTCTGTACTTCCCCATTCCCTGCATGTTTTGTCCTCTACCCCTTGCCTTGTGAATTGTGTCCTCCAACCCTTATCTTGTGATTTTTCCCCTTTAAATACCCCTGACTTCAGTTGCACGGGGTCCACAGTTCTCTAGCCCTGCGCAGTGTATGGCTGTGGAACCGAGGATTCTGGAATAAAAAGAAATCCTCATGCTATTGCATCACGACCGTTTGTCGTGAGTGATTTGTGTGTCTCCTTCCGAGGTGTGCGGTGCTGGGGCACCCTCGTTTTTTGGGGGGCCTTACAGTTTCTCCTGCCACTCTGTTCTATCCTCAGCTTTCCTTCCAGGTAACCCAGTAACACATTTGATGGAACTGTGGGTAGTTACAGAAAAACTGCATAAGAATATTTTAAAAATGCATCTCTAGGTAAGTGTTTGGAAGTACCTTGCTAGGGGCTTTGAGAAATAAGGAAACACAAGGCAATAACCAGTCTTAGAAATGTAAATGTTGGAGACTATGTGAGAAACAGTCATATATAATATTTAACTTCCTATGATAAATTTTTTCCACATGTTCAAGAACCATAACAATCTCCAAAAATGGAGTAGCAGAAAATAGAAAATGGCATGGTGGCTGCAAGTTAGAAAGCAGAATGGGGAAGCCAAGAATACCAGCTGGAATATGAACATCAGGAGTTAATTATGAAAAGGTCACATATATTTGTTAAGATGTTGGAATAAAACACAATTGAAATTGTGCTTAAGTCAAATGTGAGCAAAGAGGATTATTTTCCTTCTTTCTTTCAAAAATTGTATACTATAAGAGAGATATGCTATGGACAATTTTTTGAGGGATGTATCATTTTATCTCAAAGTTTAGGCAGGTTCTCAGTGCAAGATAAATTACTGTATAGGGAACTGTTTGCCATTTTATGGTGTGAACTTGAGATGTAAGATGAATGCTGAACAGAGAGAAAGAGAATAAGAATGACAGATGGACACTCAGAGAAACCCAAACATATGAGATCATACAGAAGAGTGTACATTTTATTCTGGGTCTGACAGGTTAACAGCATGATGAACACAAATACCTTTAGCCAAGAATCATGGAAAAGCCTTTTCATTTCTCTCAAGAAGAAACACAATGTAGAGAAACAGCTGGATCCTCAGAAACTGCCATACATCTATTGCAACAATCAGAGGAGTAAGCAGTTCAGATAGAGATGTGAACATGGACATTTTCTACATATCCTGAAAAGGTCATGTGAACTCTAATTTTGAAAACCATGTACAAGACCTAAGGTTCAATCCCTGTCTCCAGATCCAAATTAGAGTCATAGAGGATAAAATTGTTTCATTGTTATTGAGTACACAGGGGAAAATATTGTTTATCAAGCAGAGAAGAGAGCCCCTTTGCACTTAAGAGCTAACAGCAGCAATCATAACAAGATTCTCCATCAATTTTTTGTGTTTAAAATATGACTCCCATGATAACTTGACATTTAATAACATAATTCTGCCATACACAGACACAAAACAATTGAAAACAGAATCTAATATAATTTGTGGATAATAATTTTAAGTAGTATCACCACAGCAAATGGTGGTCAACCACCATAATAAATAATAGGGAAAACCTTAGGACTGTATCTGTGGACTTCTTGCATCTCACATAGACAATTGGACTCTTGTATATGCTCATTGAATACTCTAATCTACATTAGTTGGAAAGCTTAGACCCTTTTAACAAAAACATAGTGTAGTATCATTTACCATTGAAAATGTGAATTCCCAATGAATGTGCATTGTGGCATCAGATTCATACCCTATGATTTTTGCATGGGTACAAGTAGAGGCAGATAAGTTTTTACCAACAATATATGTAAAAGAAGAAAATAGTAAATAGTTCATAAACAAGTAATTTTTGTTTTGTTTTTGTTTTTGTTTTTTTTTGTTTTTTTTTTGTTTGTTTTTTTGTTTGTTTTTTGTTTTTTTTTTTTTGAGACAGGATTTCTCTGTGTAGCCCTGGATGTCCTGGAACTCACTCTGTAGACCAGGCTGGCATTAACTTAGAAATTCGCCTGCCTCTGCCTCCCAAGTGCTGGGATTACAGGTGTGTGCCACCACTGCCCGGCTGACAAGTAAATTTGGTATTTTTACATAAGGAATAATCCAAATCAATTATATGGCAAACAAAATAAAATGAATCTAATGACTAAAGAAAAATAAGTGCTTCAACATTATGGGAAAATGTATAAACAGAGTTGGAGGATGGATTCAGGGAAATGAAGAAGGCAAGAAAACAAACCATGTGAGACAACTACAGTCCAATCTCCCATCTCATAAAGAAACACAAAAATACAATTAAACAGGTGAAGGAAATGAATGAGATATGAAATTTGGTAAGTGGTATCTAATGAGAAAATTGTCAATTTCTTTTAGGTTTTAGGTGCTGTTGGCACTGGGCCTCCTGCTGACTTATGCCAAGGCTGAGGCCTGTTTCTGATTGGTAGTGCTAACACCACTGATTCATGTTTGCTATCCTGACTCTACCAAACAGGACTGCTGATATATCCATGAAGTGGTTGTGGCTGAATTTTTACAGTCCCAGATGCCTACTGTGGACTGAACTGCTGATTTCCTGACAACACAGATGAGAGTTTATCCAGAGACCCATATCTAACCAGGCTGACTTTGCCTGAATACACTCCTTTCTATTATCTCTGGAGGGTAGTGTGATAGAAGGGGATTAAAGTGTTTGAGAACCATAACTAAAAGTAGCATTTGAAAAAAATTAAGGTTATATGCAAGTTTAGCTATATAGTATCCAAAAATGCAAAATAATAAAGCTAAGAAAATTACCATTGGTTTTAATATATTAGCATAGAGGGAGAAAGGCATGACTATTTTGAGCAAAATGAACTTTAGGGAAGAAAATATATCGTATATGGTGCTGAACTGTGGATAGATATTACTGTGCAAGTTTCCAACCTAAAGAGTCAGAATGGCAAACAAAACAAACAAAAAATGCAAACAACTCTTTAGGAGATTGAACAAAAAGCAAATTTTAGTAAATGATAACTAACCAATATCAGTTCAAATGGAACAGATGTACTTTACCAATAGAACAAATCTATGGTGGTGTTTTAGTGGTGTTCCATTGTTGTGGAGAAACACCAAGACAAGGAGATTCTTGTGAGAAAAGGTATCTAACTGGGAGCTTATTAACAAATTTAGAGAGTTAGTCCATGGTCTGGATGCCATGAATCAGATAGGCACAGCACTGGAATAGTAGCTGACTGATTTACAGCTGATCCAAATACAGAGAGAAGATGAGCACGGGCTTTGTGACTTCAGAGCCCATTCCCAGTGACACAATGGCCTCAACAAAGCCTTTGCTGCTAATCTCTCCCCAATAATTCCACTAACTAGTGGCAAACCACTCAAATATATGAGCATATGGGGATAATTCCATCAAGCTTTTACACGGGCGAAATGGCATGTGTGTCAAAAGGTTATAACACCATGTAAATTTTCAGAAATCTGAAACATCTCTAAAACAATTATAATTTTGAAAGGTATACTAATTAAAAACTCTTCAGAGTATCTGAGAATTCTTATCAGGTCATCTATTGGGTGATACTTTATAAATGTAAAATTTCTTTTTTTTTCTTTTTACAAAAATAATGAATGGGAAATTGCTGCCCACCTGTCATTATGACACTCCTGTTATTTAGTAACTTGAGTCATCTATTGGATTTCTGTGATAGAGGTGCATGGCTCATCATCATTATCCATATTTCTTGTATTACTTGTACAGTTGCTGACAGGGGCAATATGGTTGCAGGTAAGAAAACACAAGTCACTTCCTGGGGTGTTTATAAAGAAGCATGTGGCTCACTTATTGTTGTAAAAGATATTTAAGCCTGTTCTTCTATTCCTATATAGCAAAAACCTACAGTCTCACAAGGATATGGTAGACCTTTAGAGCATCAATAATTTCTATCACTATTTTACAGAGTTTGTGTGTATATGAAATTCCTGCTCATAATTTCTTTGCTTTCCAGTTTGATGTTTATCTGTTACATATTGTATTGTAGACATTGTCAGGCACTTCATGTCATGTGTGAATCAAAGTTTTTTCATTGTTTATATTTCAAGGGTCTCCCAATAGTGAAAAATTATAAGGACCAGAGTATCAGGAGGAGTACAGTTAAAAACTGCCTTCTGTACATGACACAAAAAGTACAGTCACAAAAGTACAGAAGCAGTGGCTACTAAGTCCTGTACAAGATTAAAATGCTAGTACTGTGGTGGGGAGGGGCTACCAAGAACACAAACTAGATGTAGACTCACCGAAAGCTGATAGCTATGGGGAATGAGAATCCTTCTTTATGATATTGATCATTGGTAAATTTTCCAAAGTCCAATGAATGTATGCATATCCATGCACATATGAAGAGCACTAATCAAATTGACTATGGTACTAGAAGAAAAATATAAGCTCTATGCTACATACCCTCCAAGTATTGATAGAGACCCATACCTGGAGCGGTTATAAGAAGAGATTCCAGGGGTACTTGTAGAGAAAAATCCCGCGGGGATAACAAAACTTCAAGCACCAATCCAGGTTCAATGAAAAGCCAATACCAGCCTTGCCAGTCTGTCACTACCCCATGCCAAGGGAAACAAAATTAGGATGTCACACATAAATCAACCCTGGAAACAAGGGTACTAGTTCTTGCCAGTCAATCTGGAATATCCCTCTCCTGCCAGTAAGAAAGCCCCATGGTCATGACTACTGGCCTATACAGGATTTAAGCAAAGTCAATAAAAGGGTAGAAGATATTCATCTTACAGTACCCAAACTTTAAATCCTGTTGAGCAGCCTGCTACCAGTTTAAGACCTCTACACCATACTGAACCTCAAGAATGCCTTCTTTCATTTGCCACTTCCTTCAGTTAGTCAGCCCATGATTGTCTTCCATTGGAGGAACAGAGTTTGGGCATAGTAGATATCCAAGTTGGACTAGATTGCTACAAGCATTTAATAACTCACCTACCATCTTTAATGAGACACTCCATGAAGACTTGGGCAAGTACCAGAAGGACCGTACCCATATTACTCTTTTGCAGTGTGTTGATGATTTCCTTATAGCTGCCCCAGATGAACACCCATTTGGTAGCCACCACCTTGCTCAGAGAACTGGCCCAGATTGGATATTGGGTGGCCATAAAAAAGGCTCAGCTCTACCAAAATGAGGTAACATACCTTAGGTCCATACCCAAGGAAGGACAACTCCTGCTGTTTCAGTCTCAGAAATAGATGATCCTCAACATTCACAGACTTGGTATGAAATTCACAAGATCTTGGGTTCAGCAGAGTTCTGCAGACTCTAGATGACTAGATTTTGTGGTGATTGCTAGGCTCCTCTATGAGGCCACTGGGGGTGGTGGTAGGAGAATTCATTGAATGGACTCCTTAAATGGACAAAACCTTCCACAGACTTGTGGAAACCACCACTATAGTAGCCAAGAAGCTACTAGAACTCAACCAAAGATTTGGACTACCCTCACTATTGAAATCTGACAATGGACCTGTCTTTTTATCTCAGATAACACAGTCACTTATTAAAATTATGAGGACATATTTTAAGCTTCATTATGTATACTATCCCCAGAGCTCAGGTTAGATAGAATGAATTGGAACTTAAAAGAGACCTTAACTAAATTAAATATGGAAACTGGCTGCCCCTCATTTCCCATTTCTTTAACAAGGTGAGAAATACTGCCTACAATTTAGGTCTGACTCTTTATGACACCTGCTTCTACCTTACCTTCAATCTGAAGTTCTTACAGAACATTACCTTCTGGAGAAGGTAAGTGCATACTTTCCACATGGTAGAACAACAAGTGTCTTCAAACATCACATCTATGAGTCTGCTTCCACTCCTAATCCCCATTGCTTTAAACCAGATGACAAAGTGTTGATTAAGAGACATAATCACAAGACCCCAGAGCCCCAGTGGAATGGTCCACACATGGTGATCCTTACAATGCCCATGGTTGTAAAGTTCAACAGAATAAAAACTTGGATTCATTACCCTCAAGTCAAATGTGCAGAATGAGAAATGGCCCAACAATTGTGCCATTGATGGGAGAGATTAACAGATCCCACCAGAGGTGTCAAGATAGAGACTCCAATGTCACCTTCAGGATCCCCTAAAGCGAATACTTCATAAATCCTGACCATGTTGGTCCCAGCTCACACTGATGAAAACCACAACGAACCACTTAATATCACTTGGGTGATCACCAAGTGTGACTGCTACAGGAGCCACAGTTGGCTCCACTTCTCACCAAGACCCTGAGACAAACTCATAGGTTCTGTGGGCCCAAGAGCAGCCTCAACCTGACAGAGCGTCCTGAGGAAGGGGTGAATGGGAGTGGTAAATAAAACACTCTCAGTCAATGATGGATGCAAGCTGACAAGTCTGAAATCTGCTTGAAATCTCTCTCTCTTGCAGACCAAAGCCCAGACTTTTCTTGGTACTACTGCATGAGCTATTTCCTTAGAGATTGTACATCAGTTTAATCATTTACCCTAGGTACCCTTTTGATATCATCCCCAGAATCAGCTTTTTATGACCTTAGCCTCTTGACTGAGTAAAAATGCAGAACACACTCAAGAGAAATGAACCAGATACCAAGTACATTTTTTAACATAGCAAATCCTATGTAGTTTGCTGAACACAGTACTTGTGGTTGCCATGTCTAGACATAGAGTTTATTTTTGCTTGTTTGTCTTTCCATTAATCATTTTACTTATCTACATCATAAATGATGCCCCCTTTCCCAGTGCCCCCTCAAAGAATACTTCGACCTTTCCATTCGCCTCTGAGATTATGACACCCTGATCAAACCCCTAAACCCTGGGTCATCAAGTCTCCATAGGATTAGGTGCATCCTTTGCTACTGAGACCAGAAAGAGCAGCTCAGCTAGAAGACCATATCCTGTAGACATGCAACTAGTTTTGGGGTAGACCTATACTCTAGTGGTTTGGCACACACATGAAGACCAAGCTGCATATTTGCTACATATGGGGGGTGGTAGGCCCAGTTCATGTATGTTCTTTAGTTGGTGGTTAAGTCTCTGAGAACCCCAGGGTCCAAGTTAGTTGACCCTGTGGAGTTCCTATCCTTAAATTACTTTTCAGAGTATTTTATCACACAGAAAATCAGCTAAAACAATCACTGAACAAAATGTTGTTCCAAAGACAAACAGGAGAAGACTGGCCTCCTCTGGCAGCTAGTTAGACGTTCTCAAATACCACCCTCACAGTGACATACTTACACCAATAGGACCACACCTACTCCGTCAAGGCCACACCTCATAATAGTGCCCCTCCCTTGGCCAAGCATAGTCAAACCATCACATTCTTCTCCCAGCCTCCTATAGGCTTGTTAAAATACACGAGTTTATGAGGGTTAGACCTAGCTATCGCATAAAGCAAAGAAAATTTAGTACAACTTCAAAAGTAGAATACTCTATAGCAGTCACAATATTAAAAGTCCCAATGTTAAAAGTCTGTGATATTCATTCAATCTCTTACTTATAGTAATCCTCTATAAAATAAAAATAAAAAAGCAGATCATGTAACTCCAATGTCACAAAATATATATTACCATTCCAAGATGACATAGGTAAAAATAGTGGACTAAAGCATGACTACAATCCCAGATGTGAATACTCCAAACTCTGCATCTCCTTGCCTGAGATAAAGCGATTCTTTATATATACAACTCTTTACATCTTTTCTCAAGGTATTCCAGGTCTTGGATATCTCTAACATCTTGAGGTATCCAAGGAAACATAAAATTTACAAGTTCTTGTTCCAATGTGTGGGAACCAAACATGATTTGCAGTCTTCTGGGGACTTCCAAAGGTCTTAGATCACATCTGCATCTCTGTGCTCTGTAGCACTCCTAGATCTGTTTAAGGCCACTCCATTATTGCTACTATTCTTTTGAACATCCAATGGTACTGGCATCTCCAGGATGTGGGGATCTTCTGCTGTAACTAGGCTTCACAAATAGCCTCTCACAGGCTACTTTCATGGTGGCAAGCCTCAACTTCTTTGCATGCCCCTTCAGAGCTAGGCCATCAACTTTAACTGAGATGCACCTTCACCAACGGCCTTCTTTGACCTCCCACAGTAATGAGCCTCAGCAACATTCCATGACCCTTTAATGACTTCAAAGCCAGTACTACCTTGGTGATTATTACATATCACCCAGGCAACCTGCACACAAGGTACACCCTTGGCTATTTCTTCAATGCAGCATCTCTGTGCTCTCAGAAAATGCCTCATGGGGATTTCACGTCAATGATGCTGTTCTCTTCTTATATCACAACAGAATTTTTAGCTCAAATTAACTACAATCAAGTCTCTGAGTAGTCTCTTCTATTCTTGACTCTAAAACCAGAGCCACATGTCTAAAACTGTCAAATTCTGCTTCTTGCTGTAGCATGAATACAGGCAGGACACTTTTTCTATTACATACTTTATTGTCCAAGCTTGGTAAGGACTGGAACTTGCTTTATAAATTCTTTGGGAAATCAGAAATCTGTATAGCTCTGTCTCCTGTGTGCTGGAATTAAAAGCAAGTATCACTATGCAGGGACTTTAGCTTTTCTCCACATGGAACTTTCTCTGTTCCAGGCTTGCCTTGAACTGAGAGATCTTCTTTCCTATCTCTGGGTATTAGAGTGTACTACCATGCCTGCACTTAAGCATTTTATTGCCGGTATGACTCAAGATTTGGATCAAAATGTATCTTTTATTTCTACATTGTAGATCATTTGAAATTAAAAATCCAAATGAAAACAATAACCAGGTAATAATGCCTACCATGAAATAAGTATTCTTTGTTCAACTTCAAACACATAAACCATAAACTTAGCTTGGTGTCATCATGCCTAGAGATCACCACTCTCTTAGTCTTTTATCTCCTTGAAAATAGGATTTATCTGTAATCTACTTCTTGGTTCTCTTTTATTCTTTGAAGCATTTGTTTTGTACTTTTTCTTTCAAAGCTTGCTATACTTGATCAAGATGCTTTTCATAACACTAAACCAGAGAAAAAGTTTCTGTTGAGCTTTTTTTTTTTTGAGATTTATTTGTCAATGCAATTATTATAAATCTCTTTTTAGCCTCAGGTAGACTCTTCAGGCAAGGGCAAAAATCTGCTACATTCTTCACCAAAAGGCCCACAAACAGTCTCTATTCCACATACTGAAGTTCTTCACTGAAACTTCTTGAGCCAGGTCTACACAGTTGAAATCACTCTCAGAAACAATACCTTCCATATTCTTATTAGGATGGCCCATTCAGTCCCACTTAAAGCATCCCATAGATTTTCAAAGTCCTGAAACAACAGCACAGTCAGGTGTCTATCACATCAATACCCCAGTACTTTGTTCCAACTTCTACCTCAGTTATGGTTTCCATGGCTTTGAGGATGTCCTCTCTTAGTTTGGCTTTTACTGATGTGAACAGACATCATGACCAAGGCAACACTTAACTGGAGTACAACATTTAACTGGAGCTTGCTTACAGGTTCAATCCATTATCATCAGAACCAGAACATGGATGGCATGATCCAGGCAGATGTGGGGATGGAAGAGCTGAGAGTTCTACATCTTCATCTGAAGGCTTTTAGGAAAGTACTGACTTCCAAGCAGCTTGGATTAGGGTCTTAAAGCCCATGCCCACAGTGACATATTTCCTTCACCAAGACCAATTCTACTCAAACAAGGCCACACCTCCTGTGCCAAGCATATTCAAACACCCACATTCAACTTCCTAGCCCCTATAGGCTTGTTCAAGCATATGAATCTATGGGGGACCATACCTAAACGTAGCATAATAGAAATATATTTAGTTCAACTTCAAAAGACCCCATAGTACAGCAGTCTCAACAATATGAAAAGTTCAGTGTTCAAAATCTCTTCTGATATTCATACAATCACTTAACTGTAATCCCCAAAGCAAGGCAGAAAACCAGCTAGGCAAACTCCTAACTCTGTATCTCCATGACTGATATTAAAGCAGTCTTCATATTTCCAACTGATTTTCATCTTTGTTGACTACAACAAATTTCTTTTTCCTGAAATGGTTTCACTCCCTAATAGCAACTTTCCACAGCAGATATCTCTTGGCTCTGCATCTCAAATTTTGGGTGTCTCTAAAGCAAAGTCAATGTTACAGCTTCTTGTTCTTATATCTGGCATCTATAAATGATATTCTGGGCTCCTCCTAAGTTCTTGAGTTACATCTCCAGCTCTGCTCTCTGTAGCACTCTAGGCTCTGGTTAACTCCACTCCATTGCTACTGCTATTCTTGATCCTCCTCTGGTACTGGCATCTCCAATACACTATGGTCTTCTACTGTAACTAGGCTTCACTAATAGCCTCTCATAGGCTTTCTTCATAGTGCCAAGCCCCAACATCTTTGCATGAGCACTTTAGTCCTGAGCCATCAAATGCAACTGAGGCTGCACCTTCACTATGGCCTTCCCTGGCATCTCACAGTGCCAAGCATCAACTACTACCCATGACCCCTTCATACCTTCAAAAGCAGTACTAGGTGATTTTTATATATTATGAAAATCTTACATCTTACTATAGCATGAGATACAACCTGACTATCTCTGAAACACAGCTCCTTTGTGCTCTCAAAAAACACTTCCTGGATTTCACCTCAGGGATGAGGCTCTCTTCTTAAAACTTTTTTTTTTTTTTTTTTTTTTTTTTTTTTTTTTTTTTTTTTTTGGTTTTTCAAGACAGGTTTTCCCTGTGGAGCCCTGGCTGTCCAGGAACTCACTCTGTAGACCAGGCTGGCCTTGAACTCAGAAATCTTCCTGCCTCTGCTTCCCAAGTGCTGGGATTAATGGCATGTACCACCACTGTCTGGCTGATGCTGGTCCCTTCTAAACCACTGCCAATTTCTTAGCTCCAGCTAAATAACATTAATTGCCCTAGTAGTCCCTTCTATTTTTGACTCTAAAGCCAGAGCCAAATGGCTGAGCCTGTTGAGTTCTGCTTCATGCTGTAGGTGGAACATGTGACCCATGTTCTATTAGATTATCAACAGCTTTCTGTCTTCCAACTCTGTTATTGCCTTGGTTCATAACTTCTGTTAGTTTCACTGTGTCTCTCTTTAGTTTCTGTTTCCATGATCTGTTCATTGCTAAGAGTGGGGTGTTGAAATCTCCTACTATTATTGTGTGGGGTGTGATGTGTGCTTTGAGCTTTAGTAAAGTTTCTTTTATGAATGTGGGTACCCTGGCATTTGGAGGCTACATGTTCAGAATTGAGAGTTCATCTTGGTTGATTGTTTTCCTCAGACCAGTATGAATTGCCCTCCCTTATTATTTTTTTTTATAATTTTATTCGATATTAGAATGGCTACTCCAGCTTGTTTTTGGGACCATTTGCTTGGAAATTTTTTCCCACTTTCTACTCTGAGGTACTGTTTCTCTTTGTCACTGAGAAGCATTTCCTGTATGCAGCAAAATTCTGGGTCCTGTTTATGTATCTAGTCTGTTAGTCTATGTCTTTTTATTGGGTAATTGAGTCCATTGATGTTAAGAGATATTAAGGAAAAGTGATTGTTACTTCTTGATATTTTTGTTATTAGAGGTGGAATTATGTTTGTGTGACTATCTTCTTTTGTGTTTGTTGAAAGATTACCTCCTTGCTTTTTCTAGGGTATAGTTTCCCTCCTTGTGTTGGAGTTCTCCTTGTAATATCTTTTGTAAAGATGGATTTGTGGAAATATATTTTGTAAATTTGATTTTGTCATGGAATATTTTGTTTTCTTTGTCTGAGAGTTTTGCTGGGTATAGTAGTCTGGGCTGGCATTTATTTTCGCTTTGGTCTCTATGACATCAGCCCAGGATCTTCTACCTTTCATAGTTTCTGGTGAAAAGTCTGGTATAATTGTGATATATCTGCCTTTATATGTTACTTGATCTTATTCCCTTACTGCTTTTAATATTCTTTCTTTGTTTAATGCATTTGGTGTTTTGACTATTATGTAATGGGAGGAATTTTTGTTCTGGTCCAGCCTGTTCAGAATTCTGTATGCTTCTTTTATGTTTTGGGACATCTCTTTCTTTAGGTTGTGGACGTTTTCTTCTATAATTTTGTTGAAGATATTTACTGGCCCTTTAATTTGGGAATCTTTGCCCTCTTCTATACTTATTATCCTAAGGTTTGGTCTTCTCATTGAGTCCTGTATTTCCTAGATGTTTTGGGTTTGAAGCTTTTTGCACTTTGCATTTTCTTTGACTGTTGTGTCAGTGTTTTCTATTGTATCTTCTGCACCTGAGATTCTTCTATTTCTTGCATTCTGTTGGTAATGCTTGCATCTATGGCTTCTGATCTCTTTCCTAGGTTTTCTAACTGCAGGATTGTGTCCCTTTGTAATTTGTTTTTTGTTTCTATTTCCATTTTTAGATCTTGAATAGTTTTGTTCATTTCCTTTGCCTGTTTGATTGTGTTTTCCCGTAATTCTTTAAAAGATTTTTGTGTTTCTTCTTTAAGTGCTTCTACCTGTTTACCTGTGTTCTCCAGTATTTCTTTAAGGGATATATTCATGTCCTTCTTAAAATCCTCTATCATTATCATGAGAAGTGATTTTAGATATGAATCTTGCTTTTCTGGTGAGATGCTGTATCCAGGACTTGCTATGGTGGGAAAATTGGGTTCTGATGATGCCAAGTTACCTTGCTTTCTGCTGCTTATGTTCTTATGCTTGCCTCCTGCCATCTAATTATCTCTATTGCTACCTGCCCTCACAACATCTGATTGGAGCCTGTCCTTGCTGTGATCCTGCTTGTTTCAGATCTCCTCGGAGTCCAGCTGTCTCTGTGGTACTGCGATTTGGGGATCCTGTTATCCTGGGCTTTTTAGAGTGCTTAGGAGTGTAACTTCCTCTGAGTGTTGTGGGACTGGCTGCAGAGTTATCACCCAGTGTAAACCAGCCCAGACCAGAACGTTCTCATGCTATTGTCGGGCAGGGATCCTGCATCCCTTAATCCCTCTGGTTCCAGTTATGCCCAGTGGCATCGAGACAGCTGATAAGTCCTCCTCACCTCTGATCCAATGATCCTGGGAGTGTTAGAGCATCTGGAAGTGTAGCTTCTTCTGGGTATTATCACTAGGAGGAATCTTGATTCAAAGTTACTACTCCCTTGATCTGTTTATCTCTTTGAACATATGATTCAACTCCAATTCACTTACTGGTAACCTTTTGTTACTTGAATCATGCATTTTATATTGCTCTTTCCTCAGCTTGTTCCTTTTTATTTAAATGTACTTCATAGGATTAAACCAGAGAACATAATCTCTTCCGGTGTTTTGTTTTGTTTTGTTTTGTTTTGTTTTTGAGACAACCTTTGCCAATGTAATTAATATAAAATATCTTTACCTTAGATTGAAGTAGACTGTTATGACAATGACAAAAAACAGCCACATTCTTTCTCAAAATATCACAACAGTCTCTTGGCCACATATTAAAATTCTTTTCTGTAACACTGAAAGCCAGGCTTCTACAGTTTAAGTCACCCTCTGAAACAAAGTTAATCTATATTCCTACTAGTACAGCCCACTTAAAACATTGCATTGCTTTCCAAGTCCAAAGTCCAAAAATTCATATTCTTCCAAACAAAACATGGTTAAGCCTAACACAAAAATATCACACTCTTGGTACCAACTTCTGTTTCAGGTTGGGTTTTACTGCTGGGACCATAGCAGCATCAAAGCAGACTTGGGGCTGGAGGTGCTGATATTTCTACATCTTCATCTGAAGGCCTCTAGGGAAAAACTGATTATCAAGCAGCTAGGATGAGGGTCTTAAAATCTATACATACAGTGACAAACTTCCTTGCACAAGGTCACATTTACTTCCACAAGGCTACAAGTAAAATAGTGCTATTCCCTAAACCAAGCATATTCAAACTACCACAGACACCATGACCAAGGCAACTCTTATAAAAGACAACATTTATTTGGGGCTGAGGTTCAGGTTCATAGGTTCAGTCCAATTATCAATGCAGAAAGCATGGCAGCATTGAGGTAGGCATAACCCTGGAGTAGGGGAGAGTTCTACATTGCCTACCAAAGTCAAAGAGAAGACTAGCTTTCTCAGGCTGCTAGGCAGAATCTCTCAAAGCTCCCCCCAGTCACACACTTCCTCCAACAAGACCATACCTACTCCAGTAAGGTCCCACTTCCCAATAGTGCTACTGCCTGCCCCAAGCATATGGGATGTGAGGCAGCACTATTCTTTTTTTTTGTTTGTTTGTTTTTTTTTTTTTGTTTTGTTTTGTTTTGTTTTTTTCTTTTTTCTTTTTGGATTTTTTTATTCGATATAATTTATTTACATTTCAAATGATTTCCCCTTTTCTAGCCCCCCCACTCCCCGACAGTCCCTTCTCTTCCCCTGTCCTCCCTCTCACCCCTTCCCACTTCCCCGTTCTGGTTTTGCCGAATACTGTTTCACTGAGTCTTTCCAGAACCAGGGGCCACTCCTCCTTTCTTCTTGTATCTCATTTGATGTGTGGATTATGTTTTGGGTATTCCAGTTTTCTAGGTTAATAACCACTTATTAGTGAGTGCATACCATGATTCACCTTTTGAGTCTGGGTTACCTCACTTAGTATGATGTTCTCTAGCTCCATCCATTTGCCTAAGAATTTCATGAATTCATTGTTTCTAATGGCTGAATAGTACTCCATTGTGTAGATATACCACATTTTTTGCATCCACTCTTCTGTTGAGGGATACCTGGGTTCTTTCCAGCATCTGGCAATTATAAATAGGGCTGCTATGAACATAGTAGAGCATGTATCCTTATTACATGGTGGGGAATCCTCTGGATATATGCCCAGGAGTGGTACAGCAGGATCTTCTGGAAGTGAGGTGCCCAGTTTTCGGAGGAACCGCCAGACTGATTTCCAGAGTGGTTGTACCAATTTGCAACCCCACCAGCAGTGGAGGAGTGTTCCTCTTTCTCCACACCCTCTCCAACACCTGCTGTCTCCTGAATTTTTAATCTTAGCCATTCTGACTGGTGTAAGATGAAATCTTAGGGTTGTTTTGATTTGCATTTCCCTAATGACTAATGAAGTTGAGCATTTTTTAAGATGCTTCTCTGCCATCCGAAGTTCTTCAGGTGAGAATTCTTTGTTTAACTCTGTACCCCATTTTTTAATAGGGTTGTTCGGTTTTCTAGAGTCTAACTTCTTGAGTTCTTTATATATATTGGATATTAGCCCTCTATCTGATGTAGGATTGGTGAAGATCTTTTCCCAATTTGTTGGTTGCCGATCTGTCCTCTTGATGGTGTCCTTGGCCTTACAGAAACTCTGTAACCTTATGAGGTCCCATTTGTCAATTCTTGCTCTTAGAGCATACGCTATTGGTGTTCTGTTCAGAAACTTTCTCCCTGTACCGATGTCCTCAAGGGTCTTCCCCAGTTTCTTTTCTATTAGCTTCAGAGTGTCTGGCTTTATGTGGAGGTCCTTGATCCATTTGGAGTTGAGCTTAGTACAAGGAGACAAGGATGGATCAATTCGCATTCTTCTGCATGCTGACCTCAAGTTGAACCAGCAATATTTGTTGAAAAGGCTATCTTTTTTCCATTGGATGTTTTCAGCCTCTTTGTCGAGGATCAAGTGGCCATAGGTGTGTGGGTTCATTTCTGGATCTTCAATCCTGTTCCATTGATCCTCCTGTCTGTCACTGTACCAATACCATGCAGTTTTTAACACTATTGCTCTGTAGTATTGCTTGAGGTCAGGGATACTGATTCCCCCAGATTTTCTTTTGTTGCTGAGAATAGTTTTAGCTATCCTGGGTTTTTTGTTGTTCCAGATGAATTTGATAATTGCTCTTTCTAACTCTGTGAAGAATTGAGTTGGGATTTTGATGGGTATTGCATTGAATCTGTATATTGCTTTTGGCAAAATGGCCATTTTAACTATATTGATTCTACCGATCCATGAGCATGGGAGGTTTTCCCATTTTTTGAGGTCTTCTTCCATTTCCTTCTTCAGAGTCTTGAAGTTCTTGTCATACAGATCTTTCACATGTTTGGTAAGAGTCACCCCAAGATACTTTATACTGTTTGTGGCTATTGTGAAGGGGGTCATTTCCCTAATTTCTTTCTCAGCCGAGGCAGCACTATTCTGTTTTCTGAGAAATTAGCAAATTGATTTCCTCAAATGGTTGTAAAAGTTTGCAAAGCAACTAGCAATGTGAGAGTGTTCCTCTTTCTCTACATCACTGACAGTGTGTGCTATCATTTGAGATTTTGAATTTAGACATTCTGACTGGTGCAAGATAGAATGGAATGTAGACTTGTGTTCATTTGCATTTCCCTGATGACTAAGGGTTTTCAACATTTCTTCAATTGTGTCTAGTCCATAGGATATTCCTCTGCTGAGAATTCTCTGTTAAGCTCTGCACCCCATTTTTCAACTGTGTGATTTGGCCTGCAGGTGTCAAGCTTCTTGAGTTCTTTATGAATTTTAGATATTAACCCTCTGGCATGTAGGGTTGGGGAAGATCCTTTCTAAATTTGTAAGCTGCCTTTTTGTCCTATTGATACTGTCCTTTGCCTTATAGTAGCTTTTCAGTTTCAAGAGATTCCATTTATCAAATGCTGATCTTAGAACATTAACCTTTAGATTATACTAATGAGTTCAAGGAAATTCTCTACATTTTGTTCTATCAGATTTAGTGTATCCAGTTTTAGGTTGAAGTCAGTGATGTAACTGGACTTGGGTGAGTACAGTGTGATACATATGGATCCATTTGCATTTTTGTATATGCAGGCATCCAATTAGATCAATACCATTTATTGACAGGGCTTTCTTTTTTCCATTGGCTTTTTTTGCCTTCTTTGCTAAATACAGGAGTCTTTATGCATGTGGGTTTATTTTGGTATCTTCAATTTGATTCTATTAATTAATCTGTTACTATAGAAGTACCATACATTTTTCATTACTATTACTCTGAGGTCAGTACAGCTTGAGGTTAGGAATGGTGATACCTCTGAAAGTTTTTTATATTGTTTATTATTGTTTAGCTATCAGGTTGAGAATTGCTCTGTCAAAGTGTGTAAATTATTGTGTTGGAATTTTAATTGTGTTGGGAATTGAATTGAATTTGTAAATTGCTTTTGGTAAGATGTGCATTTTCACTATGTTTATCATACAGATCCATGAACATAGAACATCTATCCATCTTCTGATTTCTTCCTCAATTTCCTTCTTCAGCAACTTGAAATTCTTGTCATATAGTTCATTCGCTTGGATGGTTAGTTACACCAAGATACTTTTTATTATTCATGGTTATTGTGAAAGATGTTGTTTCTCTAATTTCTTTCTGAGCCCATTTATCATTTCTATACTACAAATATCCTTGAATAAATTTTGTATCTAGCCAGATTTCTGAATGTGTTTATCAGCTGTACAGGTTCTTTGATAGAAATCTTGAGGTCTGCAAATAGCAATAGTTTAATAGTCTAGTAGACTTTTCACATTAAAGCCATCTGCTCCTGCACATTATTTGGTGAGGAGACTATTGATGACTACTCCCATTTCCTTAAGGTTTTATAGAGCTGTTAAAATAGTTTACAGATCTGGATTTAACTTTGTTATGTGGTCTCTGTTTAGAAAATTATCCATTTTAATAAGATTTTCCAAATTTTTGTAATTCAGGCTTTTAAAAGAATACCCAATGATTCATTCTTTGAATTTCCTCAATGTCTATTGTTATGTCTCCTTTTCTATTTTTTTTTAATTTTATTTGGATATTGTTTCTTGTCTTTTGTTAAGTTTGGCTAAGAGTGTGTCTATCTTGTTGATTTTCTCAAAGAACCAGCTCTTGATTTAGTTGATTCTTTGAATTGTTTCTAACTGATAAAGGTTACTGCCAATTTTGATTATTTCCTGACTTCTACTCCTCTTTGGCATGCTTGCTTCTTTTGTTCTAGTGTTTTTATATTTACATTAAAATTGTTCTTATCAGCAATTTCCAATTTCTTTGTGGAACCACTTAGTGCTATGAAGTGTCCTCTTAGCACTGCTTTCATTGTGCTGAATAGATTTGGGAATATTGTGGCCTTGTTTTCATTAAATTCTACAAAGTCTTTAATTTTTCTTTCAATATTCTCTGATTCAGAGATTATTGAGTAGAGAGTTGTTTAATTTCCATGAGTGTGTAGGCTTTCTGGTGTTTATATTTTTGTTGAATCCTGACTTTCATCCATCATGGCCTGATAAGGTGTTATTTAAACTTTTTCATATCTACTGAGGCTTGTTTTGTGACTACACATTGAATTTAGAAGGACTCATGAAGTGCTGAGAAAAAGGTATTTTTTTTCTCTTTGGTTGAAATACTCTATAGATATCTATTATGTCCATTTAATTACTAATGTCTGTTAGTTTCATTAGTTCTCTGTTTAGTTTCTGTCTGCATGATATGTCAATTGGTGAGGGTGAGGTGTTGAAATCTCCCAGTGTTAATGTATGTGGGTCCATGTGCTATTTCTATTTTAGCAATGTTTCTTTAACAAATGTGGATGTGCCAGGCAGTGGTGGTACACATATTTAATCCCAGCACTTGGGAGGCAAGGTCAGGTGGATTTCTGAGTTCAAGGCCAGCCTGGTCTACAGAGTGAGTTCCAGGACACCCAGGCCTATACAGAGAAACCTGTCTCAAAAAAAAAAAAAATCAAAAAACCAATGTGGATGCTCTTGTTTTGGGGGCATAGATGTTCAGAATTGAGATATTATATTGATAGATTTTTTTTCTTTGATGCATATGAAATGTCCTTCCCTGTCTCTTTAGATTAATGTTGCTTTAAAGTCTATTTTATTAGATACTAGAATGAATACTCAAGTTTGCTTCTTAGGTCTATTTGCTTGGAAAATATATTTCAGCTCTTTACTCTAAAGAAACATCTTTCTTTAATGATAAGGTGTCTTTCTTGTTGGCAGCAGTATTATGGGTCAGGTTTTAGCATCCCTTCTGGTAGCCTATGTATTTTTATTGGGGAATTAATTCCATTGATATTGAGAGATATTAATGACAAATGATTCTTATTTTCTTTTGTTTTGATTTTGGTAGTGGGGTGTGAGGTATGTATTTGTGTGTGTTTGTGTGAGTATATGTATGTGCATCTGTGTGTACTCCCCTTGTTTTTGCTGGTATGGAATTACATATTTCCTGTCCTCTTTGATGTATCTGCCCTTCTTGGGTTGGAGTTTTGCTTTTAGTATCTTCTGTAGGGCTGGATTTGTGGAATGATATTGTTTGAATTTGGGTTTGTCTTAAAATAGCTTGTTTTATCCATCAATAGTGATTGAGCGATTTTCTGGGTATAGTAGTCTAAGTTGGCCTCTGGATTTTAAAGCTTGCAAGATATCTTTCCAGGTGTTTCTAGAGAAATTGGGTATAATTCTGATAGGTATGATTTTTGTATGTTACCTTTCCTTTTCCCCTTGTTGCTTTTAATATTTTTTTTTTGCTCTGAAGATATGTGTTTTCATTATTTTGTG
This sequence comes from Apodemus sylvaticus, assembly GCF_947179515.1. Lineage (NCBI taxonomy): Eukaryota > Metazoa > Chordata > Mammalia > Rodentia > Muridae > Apodemus > Apodemus sylvaticus. Next base: position 15,852,742 of record NC_067476.1, on the reverse strand, counting down.
GAGGGAAGATTTTCTTTTCTGGTCCAGTCTAATTTGTGATGTATAGGCTTCTTGTATATTTGTAGGCATCGCTTTCTTTAGTTTGGAACTGTTTTCTTCTGTGGTTTTATTGAGAATATTTTCTGAACCCTGTAATCAGAACTCTTTGCCATTTTAATTAATTAATTAACAATCCAGCCATCGCCCACCCGTGCAGTCCCTCTCCCATGATTTCTCATCCCATCACTTCTACCCTTGTCCCTGAGAGGATGCTCCCCCTCTCACAAGGCCTCCCCACTCCCTGGAAACTGAAGTCTCTCAAGGACTCTGCACAGCTTCTCTCACTGAGATCAGACCTGGCAGTCCCCTACTATATATGTGATGGGGGCCTCAAATCAGCTAGTATATGCTGCCTGGTTTTTTAACTTTTTCCATTCCTATTTTTTTTTCAGTTAAGTCTTTTCATGGTATCCCAGATTTTCTGGATGTTTTGTGTCAGGAATTATTTAGATTTAATACTTTCTTTAACTGATATATCAATTTTTTGTATCTTCTACATCTGAGATTTTCTCTTCCATCTCCTGTATTCTGTTGCTGACATTCGTATCTTTTGTTTCTGTTCTATTCTCTAGGTTTTCAATCTCCAGAATTTCCTCAGTTTGAGTTTTTAATGCTCTTATTTATGTTTTTATGTCTTTACCAGTTTCATATGACCAGTCAGCCTGTCATGGGGCCTGTGTCCTATGTGGGGATCAGCAGAGGGGTGACTCTCCACTCCTACCTTCACTCCATGACAGAGCAGTTTGGGAACACCTGGTTCACTGAGACAACCCAAGTATAATATTGCTTGGGACAAGACTCAGCAGGGTTCCAATGGCACAAAAGAGGAAGGCAGCACATCAGCAACCTGGGCCAGAGGAAACCCAGGCATCCAGTGTTGCAGAAATAGCCTGAAAGGTCCACAGGAGGTTAAAGCACCAGTCAGTGGCAATAAGACCATCTAACACCAGTGAGAACTAGATGGTTAAAGTCAAACATAGGAACATTTCTAACAGAAACCAAGGCATTTGGCAGCATCTGAACAGAATTCTCCAACAACAGCAAGTCCTGGAAACACCAACACACAAGAAAAACGAGTTGAATTTAAAATCACTGATCATGATGCTGTTAGAGGAACACATGAAGGACATAAATAAATCTCTTAAAGAAATTCAGGAGAAAAATGATCAAAAGCTAGAAGCCCTTACAAGGGAAACACAAAAATCACTTAAAGAAATTCAGGAGAATATGGGTCAAAAGATAGTAGCCAATAAGGAGGAAATGCAAAAATCACTTAAAAAAAAAAACAGGCAAACTTTGATCAACAGGCAGAAGTCATGAAAGAGGAAACACAAAAATCTCTCAAAGAATTACAGGAAAACACAAACAAGGAACTGAAGGAACTGAGCAAAAACATCCAGGATCTAAAAACAGAAGTAGAAACAATTAAGAAATTGCAAAGAGACACAACTTTGGAGATAGAAAACCTTGGGGAAAAATAGGGGGCCTTAGATGCAAATATCAACAACAGAATACAAGAGATAGAAGAAAGAATTCTCAGTCCATAGAAACCATGGACTCAACAGTCAAAGAAAATGAAAAATGCAAAAAGCTTGTAACCCAAAATATCCAGGAAATCCAGAACACAATGAGAAAGCCAAACCTAAAGATTATAGGCATTGATGAGAGTGAAGATTTACAAATTAAAGGGACAGCAGCTATCTTCAACAAAATTATGGAAGAAAACTTCCATAACCAAAAGAGAGAGATGCCCATGAATATACAAGAAGCCTACAGAACTCCAAATAGACTGGAACAGAATAGAAATACCTCCCATCACATAATAATCAAAACCCCAAATGTACTGAACAAAGAAAGAATACTAAAGGTAGTAAGAGAAAAAGGGCAAGTAACATATGAAGGAAGACCTGTCAGAATTACACCAGACTTCTCACCAGAGACCATAAAAGCTAGAAGATCTTGGGCAAAGCTCATGCAGACTCTAAGAGAGCACAAATGTCAGCCAAAACTACTATACCCAGTGAAACTCTCAATCACTATTGATGGAGAAACCAAGATATTCCATGACAAAACCAAATTTACACAATATCTTTTCACAAACCCAGCCCTACAAAGGATAATAGGGGGAAATCACCAATACAAGGAGGGAAACTATATTCTGGAAAAAGCAGGATAATAACCTTTTTTCATCAAACCCAAAAGAAGATAACCACACAAGTATAAAAAGCAGCATCAAAAATGATAGGAAGCAATAATCACTACTCCTTAATATCTCTTAACAACAATGGACTCAATTCCCCAATAAAAAGACATAGCCTAACAGAATGGATACGTAAACAGGACTCTACATTTTGCTGCATACAGGAAACACACCTCAGTGTCAAAGACAAAAACTACTTTAGAGTAAAACACTGGAAGACAATTCTACAATCAAATGGTCTCAGGAAAAAAGCCAGAGTTGCCATTCTAATATCAGATAAAATTGACTTTCAACCTAATGTCATCAAAAGAGACACGGAAGGACAACTCTTGATGGTCAAAGGAAAAATCCACCAAGAAGAACTCTTAATTCTGAACATCTATGCTCCAAATGCAAGGTCACCCTCATTCATAAAAGAAACTTTACTAAAGCTCAAAGTACACATTGTACCTAACACAATAATTGTGGATGACTTCAACATTCCACTCTCCTCAATGGACGGATCAGGAAAACAGAAACTAAACCGGGAGACAGTGAAAATAATTGAAGCTTTGGACCAATTGGATTTAAGAGATAAATATATAATTTTTCATCACAAAGCAAAAAAATATACCTTTTTCTCAGCACCTCATGGTACCTTCTCAAAAATGGATCATATAGTTGGTCACAAGAAATCCCTCAACAAATATAAGAAGATTGAAATAATCCCATGCCTCCTATCAGATCACTATGGAGTAAAAGTGGCCTTTAATAACAACAAAAACAACAGAAAGCCCACATACACATGGAAACTGAACAATACTCTACTCAATGATACCTTGGTCAAGGAAGAAATAAAGAAATCAAAGATTTTTTTTAGAATTTAATGAAAATGAAGGCGCAACATACCCAAATTTATGGGACACAATGAAAGCAGTGCTAAGAGGAAAACTCATAGCTTTGTGTGCCTCCAAAAAGAAATTGGAGAGAGCATACACTAGAAGTTTAATGGCACAATTGAAAGCCCTGGAACAAATAGAAGCTAATTCACCCAGGAGAAGAAGACAGGAAATCATCAAACTCAGGGCTGAAATCACTCAAGTAGAAACTAAGAGAACCATATAAAGAATCAACAAAACCAGGAGCTGGTTCTTTGAAAAAATCAACAAGATAGATAAAACCTTAGCCAGACTAACCAAAGGACACAGAGACAGTATCCAAATTAACATAATTAGAAATGAAAAGGGAGATATAACAACAGAAACTGAGGAAATTCAAAAAATTATCAGATCCTACTACAAAAGCCTGTACTCAACACAACTGGAGAATCTGGAGGAAATGGACAATTTCTTAGACAGATACCAAATACTAAAATTAAATCAGGATCAAATAGATCATCTATACAGACCCATAACCCCTAAAGAAATAGAAGGGGTCATATAAAGCCTTCCAACCAAAAAAAGCACAGGACCAGATGGTTTTAGTGAGGAATTCTATCAGACCTTCAAAGAAGACTTAACACCAATACTCTTCAAACTATTCCACCAGATAGAAACAGAAGGAACACTACCCAACTTGTTCTACAATGCCACAATTACACTGATACTAAAACCACACAAAGATCCAATAAAGAAAGAGAATTTCAGGCCAATATCTCTTATGAATATCGATTGAAAAGTACTCAATAAAATTCTTGCCCACCGAATCAAAGACCATATCAAAACGATCATCCACCATGATCAAGTAGACTTCATCCCAGGGATGCAGGGATGGTTCAATATATGGAAGTCCATCAATGCTATCCACTACATAAACAAACTCAAAGAAAAAAAAAAACACATGATCATTTCATTAGATACTGAAAAAGCATTTGACAAAATTCAGCATCCTTTCATGCTAAAAGTCTTGGAAAGAACAGGAATTCAGGGCCCATATCTAAACATAGTAAAAGCAATATGCAGCAAACCGGTAGCCAGCATCAAACTAAATGGAGAGAAACTTGAAGCAATGCCACTAAAATCAGGGACTAGACAAGGCTGCCCGCTCTTTCCATATCTTTTCAATATAATTCTTGAAGTCCTAGCTAGGGAAAGTAGACAACATAAGGAGGTCAAAGGGATCCAAATTGGAAAAGAAGAAATCAAACTATCACTATTTGCAGACTATATAATAATCTACTAAAGTGACCCAAAATACTCTACCAGAGAACTACAGCTGATAAACAACTTCACCAAAGTGGCTTGTTACAAAATCAACTCAAGCAAATCAGTAGCCTTTCTATACTCAAAGGATAAGCAGACTGAGAAAGAAATTAGGGAAATGACACCCTTCATAATAGCCACAAACAGCATAAAGTATCTTGGGATGACTCTAAATAAACAAGTGAAAGACCTTCAGACTACATGTCTGAAGAAGGAAATCGAAGAAGACCTCAGAAAATGGAAAATCTTCTATGCTCATGGATTGGCAAGATTAATATAGTTAAAATGGCCATCTTGCCAAAAGCAATCTACAGATTCAACACAATCCCCATCAAAATCCCAACACAGTACTTCATAGAGTTAGAAAGAACAGTTCTCAAATTCATCTGGAATAACAAAAAACCCAGGATAGCTAAAACTATTCTCAACAGTAAAAGAACTTCTGGGGGAATCACTATCTCATACCTCAAACATTACTACAGAGCAATAGTGATAAAAAATACATGGTATTGGTGCAATGTCAGGCAAGTTGCTCAATGGAATAGGATTGAAGAACCAGAAATGAACCCACACACCTATGGTCACGTTATCTTTGACAAAGGAGCTGAAAACATCCAGTGGAAAAAAAGATAGTCATTTCAACAAATGGTGCTGGGTCAACTGGAGGTCCACATGCAGGAGAATGTGAATTGATCCATTCTTATCTCCTTGTACTAAGCTCAACTCCAAGTGGGTCAAGGACCCCCACATAAAACCTGACACACTGAAACTAATAGAAAAGTAACTGGGGAAGAACCTTGAGGCCATGGGCACAGGGGAAAAGTTCCTGAACAGAACACCAATAGCTTATGCTCTAAGATCAAGAATTGACAAATGGGACCTCATACAATTACAAAGTTTCTTTAAGGCAAAGTACACTGTCAAAAGGACAAAACATCAGCCAACAGATTGGGAAAGGATCTTCACCAACCCTACATCTGACAGAGAACTAATATCTAATATATACGAAGAACTCAAGAAGGTAGAAACCAGAGAACAAATAACCCTATTAAAAAGTGGGGTACGGAGCTAAACAAAGAATTTTCACATGAAGAACTTTGGATGGCCGAGAAGCACCTTAAAAAATGTTCAACGTCATTAGTCATTAGGGAAATGCAAATCAAAACAACCCTGAGATTTCACCTCACACCAGTCAGAATGGCTAAGATTAAAAACTCAGGAGACAGCTGGTGTTGGCGAGGATGTGGAGAAAGAGGAACATTCCTCCACTGCTTGGGGGATTGCAAGATGGTACAAGCACTTTGTAAATCAGTCTGGTGGTTCCTCAGAAATTTGGGCATGACACTTCCGCAGGACCCAGCTATACCACTCCTGGGCGTATACCCAGAGGATTCCCTGGCCTGCAATAAGGACACATGCTCCACTATATTCATAGAAGCCCTGTTTGTAATAGCCAGAAGCTGGAAAAAACCCAGGTGCCCCTCAACGGAGGAATGGATACAAAAAATGTGGTATATTTACACAATGTAGTACTATTCAGCCATAAGAAACAATGAATTCATGACATTCTTGGACAAATGGATAGATCTAGAGATCATACTAAATGAGGCAACCCAGTCTCAAAAGATCAATCATGGTATGCACTCACTGATAAGTGCATATTAGCATAGAAATGTGGAATACCCAAGACATAATCCACATATTAAATGATGTCCATGATGAACGGAGGTGTGGACCCTGGTTCTGGAAAGACTCAGTGCAACAGCATAGGGGAATTCCAGAACAGGGAAGTGGGGAAGGGTTGGATGGGGGAATAGGGGAAGAGAAGAGGGCTTATGGGACTTTCAGGGAGTGGGGAGCCAGAAAAGAGGAAATCATTTGAAATGTAAATAAAAAATATATCAAATAAAAAAATGAAGAAAAAAAATGAATTATGACAGACCACAAAAAAAAATTGGAAAGAAAAAAAAGAGTTATGCATCTTGATCTGTGTGCATTCAGGAGAAAACTGACTGTTCTGCTCTGGCCAGTGCTCTAAAATCCACCTCTAGAGTAATGCACTTCCTTGAGCAAGGCCAAAACTTCTTACAGTGCCACTCTCTGTGGGCCAAGCATACCCAGTTCACCACATCAATGGACTGGCAATGGGGAGGAGTTGAGATAATTGGAGAGAAGTTTGTAGGGCAGGAAGCCTACCTAAGCTTCTTCTAGTCTGTGAGTTCACTAAAAGAGCACAGAATCACTGCCAATAATTTTTATATATAAACAAACATTTACATTGCTTAATATCCATTCACCATCATAATAATATTGCATAAATTGGTTTAATGGTAATACATTTACCCATAGTTCTGGAAACTAGGGTTTCTAACTCAGATGGTTGACAAAATGTATTTATTTGTTGCCTTCTGATGGTGCAATACTGTCGGTATCTTCAGATTGCCTTCTTCTTGCTATCGCTTCAATCTGGGAGATGGGAAAAGTATTCTGGTATCTATTTTAAGATAAATACAAATCTCATTAGATTATGGACCTGTTTTAAACATTTCCTTTAATATTCATTACTTTATTATAAGCATCATTTTCAAATTGGACTATACTTGTTGTTAGGACTACAATAGGTTTTAGCATTAAGAGCTAGAAAATAATCCATAAATATAAAGAATTCTTTCATGTTTTCTCATGTTTAAAAGAGGAAAAAAAATGATGGATAATCTTGTTCTATTTACTGCCACTGTTTCTCAAGGGTGAAGGGACTCTCATGCCTGCTTCAAAATAGTTCTTTCCCTAAGAGAGTCACGGACAACATAACAGTTTTATTCTGTGTGTCCCTAATTTGGATCTGGGGATGGGAATTGCACCTAGGTATTCTACATCAAAATTAGATCTCAAATGGACTTCCTAGGAGATATGGAAAATGTACATATTCATATATATCTGTCTTGTCTGACTTTGAACTGATTACTCTTCTGATTGTTGCAATGAATGTATGACTGCTTCAGATAATACAGTTCTTTCCCAATGTTGTGTTTCTTCTCGAGAGATATAGAAGAATTTCCCCATACTTCTTAGCTAAAGGTATCTGTGTTCATCATAAAGGTTTGCCTATCATATCAGGCATAGAATGTATATACATCTTTATTACTGGATATGTTTGAGTATATCTGTGTCTCTCTGTTTCTATGTCTCTTTTTTTTCCTCTGTTTCTGTCTGTCACTGTCTTTCTCGTTGTCTGTATCATGTTCAGCATGCATTTCAAATTGTAAGATCATACCTTCAAGCACAGTCTTCCACAGAATAATTTTCCTTGCATTGAGAACCTGCTCAATTTTTGAGATAAAGGGACATTGCCTCCATAAGAAAAACCTCTTGATAGAATAGGTTTCTTATTTTGTTTTTCATTTGTGTGTTTTTGTTTTTTATTATTTTATTTATTTGTATTCAAAAGTTGTCCACCTCCTGGGTTACTCTTCCATCTCCTCCATGAACCCTCTACTCCTTCCCCCTCCTTTTGCCTCTAAGAGAGTGATTGTGCATGGAAACCTGCAGACTCTGGACCTATCTGCCCTGACAAAGGCAAACTTACCCATTTTTGAAAGAAAGCAGGAAAATCACCTTCTTTGGTCACATTTAAATGTCACACAATTTATGTTCTGTTTTCTTCTAACTTCTTTCCAACTATTTATGGCATTTTCCATAATAGCCCCTGATGTTCATATTCCAGCTAGTATTGGCTTCTCCAATCTATTTCCTACCTGGCAGCCAAACCACTTCCTATTTTCTGATTCTTTATTTTTCTTACATGTTACTGTTCTCGAACAGATGGAAACTTTTCCTGCACAGCAAATTAGACATTATATTCTCCAATATTTACATTATTTATTGGCAGTTACCTTGGGTTTTCCTTATTTCTCAAAGCTCCTAGATGTGTTTTCCAAACACTTGCCAAGAGACACATTTTTACAATCTTCCTATGTAGGTTCTTCCACTAAAGACTCTTCTTAGAATATATGTCAGCTACTTTATCACTTTAGCCACTTATGACCTGATAGGTTTTCAGAACAAGGGATGATGTCTCTTTCTCTAAACTCATTTCTGCACACATCATGTATACTATATAAAATAACATAAGAATAATATTGCTTATTGATATATTGCTCAAAATGGCAAAATATTAGAAATCATCTACCTGTGGACAGATAAGAAAAATTTTCACTGTGATGAAGTAATTATTATTAATACTGAAATTAGTGAGAAAAATTATAATTAATTTCAGACAATATCAAATTAAGTGATTTTTTTGAGAGTGAAACTGATGATATATAGGCATTTTAAAGACGTACTGACCAAATTGGGTGAATTCATAGATTAACATGGAATGTGTGAAGAGGAAAATATGGTATTGCTGGCAATCAGAGAAAAGCTGACCATTATACAAGTATTTCCATAGAATATAACCATGGAGCTCTCTCAGCAGATAGGATATCAACTATAACTTTACCATGTTCCTTTTCCTATTATTTACTGATTATTCACTTGCATAGGGAATGATCACAGAAAAAAAAAGAGAGAATCCCAGTTTAGAAACAAAGAATGGAAAGTATGGAAAGGATTAAAATGTAAGAGTCTTTGGCTTATAACCCAGGATACAAATAAAACAGGTGACATTTTTTTTTTTTTTTTGCTAGAAAAACACAAAGAATTGTCTTGGATGATACAAGAAGTGTCAGGAAAGTCACGTATATCCAGATGTTCTGGTACTTCAATGAGATGCTTAGGTTAGAGCTGACAATGTTAACATGCAATTAAGGTCATTTTATTCCGCCTAGGAAGAGTGATAGAAGAGTGAGCTCATTGACTGAGAAATTGTTATTACTAGAAGAACTCATAGCTGCTTGCAAACTGATATTAGTAAGTTATATTGTTGGCTCAGATTTATAAGTTTAATGCTTTGATCATCTTGTTTCTTCTAAGTCCCCAGATCCCAATATTTCGCAGAAGTAAGGAAGATCCCATGGTTACATTTTTCTGGATTTAATTTGTGGAAAGATATTCTAGTGGAAGTGCATTCCAGAAAGTTTAAAAATGATGAACAATCATTGAAATCCCTATTGATTTTTCTATTTGCTGATACTAATTTACACACTAATTCCTTAATCTAAAATCATGTTGACAAAATCCAGACACCTTGGTCAAGAACTGAGTTGTATTTTATAATTGTTCTGAAATTCATAGATTCTCTCTAGAAGATATACCGTTGTTTTTAAGGATGGCAAATTATGTCTATTTCTAAGCCATCACTAGCCCATTACTATGAGAAAAATATTCATATGCGGGTTAAAATACACAAACTAATATTATTTTCAGTACTCGTGATTCAGAAAATGTTCTCAGAGTGTAATAGTCAAAATCATTTCCTTCTTTCCCAATTTTTATTTTACTCACAACAGAACAGGAAGAGCATGAGGAAGGATAATGAGAGCACTGTGTCTGAGTTCATCCTCCTGGGGCTCCCCATCAGAGGAGAGTACAAAGGCCTGTACTCTGCCTTGTTCATGGTCATGTACCTGACAACTGTGCTGGGGAACCTGCTCATCATCCTGCTCATCAGGCTGGACTCTCACCTCCACACCCCCATGTACTTCTTTCTTAGCCACTTGGCCCTCACAGACATCTCTTTCTCATCAGTCACAGCTCCAAAAATGCTCATAAATATGCTGACACACAGTCAGTCCATCTCATATGCTGGCTGTGTTTCCCAGGTATATTTTTACATAATTTTTTGTAATCTTGACAGCCTCCTTCTGACCTCCATGGCCTATGACAGGTATGTGGCAATCTGCCACCCTCTACATTATACCAACATCATGAGCCAGACGCTCTGTGTTCTTTTATTAGCTGTGTCCTGGGCCTTATCTACTGCCAATTCCCTTGTTCACACCCTATTGTTGACTCGCCTATCTCACTTTAGAAACAATGCCATCCCCCACTATTTCTGTGACCTCTCTACCTTGCTGAAGCTGTCCAGCTCAGACACCACCATCAATGAGCTGGTCATCCTTGTTTTAGGTAATGCAGTCATTACCCTGCCATTCATATGCATTCTGGTCTCTTATGGCTATATTGGAGTCACCATTCTAAAAACTCCCTCCATCAAGGGAATCCGCAAAGCCTTGTCCACGTGTGGCTCTCATCTCTGTGTGGTTTCTTTGTACTATGGAGCTATCATTGGACTATATTTTGTTCCCTCATCTAATAACACTAACGACGAAGATGTGATTGTAGCTGTGATGTACAATGTGGTCATACCCATGCTTAATCCCTTTATTTATAGTCTGAGGAATCGTGACATGAAAGGAACACTGAGAAATATCCTCAACAGAAGACTGTGTTCACAATGATGGGCATGATATTCTCTTTTATCATCCCTACATCCTTCACCTCTTCTCTATTCAACTTTTGTCTGCCAGGGAAATTTCATATGGCTCTCTTCCCTTCACTCAGTTATCCTTGCACAGCTTTGAACTTTGTTAACTCACTTGCTTCAGCATCTTGGGAGGGTTTCCTACAAATATCCTTTTAGACAGGTTTTTAGTTTTTATACTAAAGACCTTTGTCCCCTCTGAAGATGAAAAATATATTTCTTCTCTTAGATTTACAATTTTATTTTTACAATTTGTATTACCAGATATCAAATAAAAGACATTTATCTTAACATATCAGATAAATATACTCTGATTACTTGGTAATCATGAGCATTTGCTTTTATTTTTCATGTGTATTTATTTTGCCCACATGTATGTGCCAGCAAAGAACAGAAGCTGATTTCTGATACCCTGAATCTCAGCTTACAGATATCTGTAAGCTACCATGGGTGTACTGAGAATCACTCCTTGCTTTCCTGGGAGAGCAGTCAGTGCTTTTATTCATTGAACCATACTTTCTATCTCTTACATTTATGTTTTTTTAGTTAACAGTCAAAATTAGCAGATAATGATGGCATAAGATGTGCTGTATATATGCTTATAGATACTGCATAATATCCCAACCAAATAAAGTATAGTAGTTTCCTTAAATATTTATCATGACTTAGTATGAATTTTTTTACTCCAACCTTGGGGGTAATATATAGTATTTATAATCACTACACAGTGAAAGATTTTAAACACTTATTTTTCCTACCTAGACATAATTTTGTACCCAGTGACTAACCTATTCTGATTTTATTTGTAATCTTATCAATTTTTCTCAATTTTTATTTGTATTAATGTAGTAGTAATGAAATACTCAATTCACTGTGGATTTTTTTTTTGTGTGTATGAAGTATTTTGCCTTCTTCACTAAATAAAATCGAACTGTTCTCTGTAAAAGATAAAAACAAGGATAAAGACAAGTCCCATGTGGAGCATAAAGGTCCTGGAAAGGGAGGGCGAATGGAGACATCACACCTAGTATCAGGACTTTGACATTAGCCTCCAGGGGTTATTGGGGTTATGTGCAATTTTGCATGCAAAGAAAGAGGGTCTGATTTTCTTAGTTGGTGATGAAGGATGGCTAGGTACATATCAGGGAGTCTGGTAATCTTCAATTATGTTCAAGCTGATCTAATGAGCAGTTTAATAAATATATATTTTATTATGAAAAGGAGAAAGAAATCTCCTTGTTTATCTTCAAAAATGTCATATCCCATGAAGGCATGTTGCTTTGATCCCTGAGAATCATCTTCTGTCCAAACAGAGGTTGATAATAAGTGACAATTCAACAAATATTTATGGTAGCACAGGAGAGTTGAATGGCTAGTTAAATGCTATTCAACTATAACTTAGTGGCATTTAAGCTACTGTCAGTATGTGCATGTGTGCAAGTGTGTTGAAATTATGCTGATTGTTATTTTTAAAACAAGCAATATTTCATACAATTATTGGACATTTTATTTAGTTATTACACACTTTTAGAAATAATATGCAAACAGGTAAGTAATATAAACTACACAAAATTTAGATATTTGTGCTCTACTGTACATAAATGTGCTTGCATCCATATACCTCTATCATTTTAATAACAACATTCAACAAAATACACATTAATTTCTAGATTTGAATAGTAGAAAACTGGCCTTGTTTTTAATACTTTTTGGTCTCTCCTCAGTTGTATCATATTACCTTTAAAGCTAACCAGTTTCTTCAATATTTTCCATAGATAATATTACTGCATAAGTTCAATAATTTCCTGGAAATATTATTCAAATTAACCTTGCATAGAGTCTTGCTTTGTTTTTATATGAAAAATGTCTATTTTTATTTTTCTAAAATTTTCCTTTTTTGTGTACCATTGTCATTGAAAATACACTCTCTATATTTTTCTGCAATTTTGCAAGGTGAGAACATACTTATCTTTCCATTCAGTGTGTGGTGGTTTGAATGATAGCACTTATAGTTTCATATATTTGAATCCTTGGTCCCTAGATGTTGGACTTGTTTAGAAAGGACTAGTTGTATGCCTTATTGAATGAGATCTGTACTGGTGTTGTGTTTTTAGATTTCAAAACCCCACATGATTCCTAGTGTTGACATCTTTGTCTCTTCCTTGTGAACCAGCTATATAAGCTAGGAATATAACGTCTCAGCTTCTCCAGTTATCCTGTTTTCCTGCTTCCCTGATGCATACTATAATGATCATGGAATTTAAATGCCTAAACTGTAAACCTCAAAAAAAAATCTTTTTTTTTGTAAGTTGCTTTGGTCATGATGTTTTTTTTATCATAGAAATAGAAAAATACTTAAGAAAATAAGGTTCTCTGAGCAGCCATCTAACTCAGGTAGACCTCCATTCTCCTTCTACCCCTCTGTCCAGCATAATCAGGCCTACAGCTCCTAAACCACAAAAAAACCATGCAGAATCAGAAACATACTATCCAAGGCTACATCAGGGGACTGCCACACCAGAACAATAGAGATAAACCCTGACCCCAATACCTACTTCAACAGAAACATCCATGGAACAAAGCCATCCAGATGGCTAAAGGCCCTTCAAAGAACACAATCAACATAATTCAGGTCAACATGTCAACCTAAGAGCACAGGAAATGTACTACAGCAAGTCCTAGATATTCTACTACAACCAAAGTACAAGACTAAACATTAAATCCAGTCCTCTAAAATGATACAGGTCTCTAAAGCGGAAATGAATAAATCCTTTGAAGAAATAAATGAAAATACAATCAACTAGGTAGAGGTCTTTAAAGAGGAAACAATTGAATCTTTTAAAATATATGGGAAAATATATTAAACTGATGAAGGAAATAAATAAAACTTCCCAAGACCTAAAAATTGATATACAAGCTATAAAGAAAATTATAAAGAATTCTCCTGAAATGCTGGAGATAGAAAACATAGGGAATTGAACAGGAACAAGAAGTGCAAACATCACCAACACAATACATAAAATGGAAGAGAAAAATCTCAGGTGTAGAAGACACAATAAAAGAAACTGGTACATCAATCAAAATTTAAAAAATTCATGGCATAAAAACATCCAGAGAATCTGGGATTATCCTAATCAAAAGATAGACCTAATCTAAGTATAATAGGAATAGAAGAAGGTGAAGACTCCCAGCTACAATATCCAGAAAAATGTTTTCAACAAAATCATAGAAGAAATCTTTCTCATTCAAAAGAAAGACATGCCTATAAACATACAAGAAAATTACAGAACATCAATCCAACTGGACCAGAAAAGAAAATGCTCTTGACATATAATAATAGAAAAATAAAATCTACAAAACAAAGAAAGAATATTAAAAGTGGCAAGGGGAAAAGGCCAGGTAACGATGGCCAACTCAGAATTACACCTGACTTCTCAATAGTAACTTTAAAAGCTAGAAGGTCCAATAAAGGTATTTTGAAACCTCTAAAAATCCACAGAGGCCAACTTACACTCTATATCCAGAAAAATTCTCAATCATCCTTGTTGGAGAAAACAAGATATTTCAAGACAAATCCAAATTCAAACAATATCTGTTCACAAATCCAACCCTTCAGAAAATAATTGAAGGAAAACTCCAACCCAAAAAGGATAGCTACATCCAAGAAAAGACAGGAAATAAATAAGTCCATATCAGCTAAAATGAGGGAAGTACACACAAGCACACACACACACACACACACACACACAAACAAACAAACAAACAACACAAATATTGAAACAACAGGAAATTACAATCACTGGTAATTAATATCTCTTAATATCAATGGACTCAAATCTCTAATAAAAAGACACAGGTTACAAGAATTGATGTGATACCAGGATCCACCATACTACTGCATACAAGAAACACACCTCAGCAATAAAAAATAGAAACTACCTCAGAGTAAAGGGCTGTAAAATGTTTTCCAAGCTAACATACTCAAGAAACAAGCTAAGGTAATGATTCTAATAGCTAATCAAATAGACTGCTAAACAAAATTAATGAAAAGAGGCAAGGTAGGACACTGTCTACTCATCAAAGGAAAACCCTACCAGGATCATATTTCAATTCTGAACATCTATGCCTCAAACACAAGGGCACCCATATTTGTAAAAGAAACATTGCTAAAGCTTAAATTACACATTAAACTCTACACATTAAAAGTGGGAGACTTCAACACCCTATTCTCACTAACTGACAGATCATCTGGGCAAAAACTAAACAGAGAAATGATGAAACTAAGAGACATTATGAATCAAATGGTTCTAAAGTAAATCTATAGAATATTTCACCCAGAAACAGAAGAATATAGCTTCTCTGCCTAGAGTACTGTATTGAATAAACAGGCAGAGAGTAGGCAGCCTTGTCTTGTCCCTGATTTTAGTGGGATTGCTTCCAGTTTCTCTCCATTTAATGTCAGGTTGGCTATTGATTTGCTGTTTATTACTTTTATTATATTTAGGCATGTGCCTTCAATTCTTGATCACTCCAAGACATTTGCCATAAAGGGGTGTTGTATTTTCTCAAAGATTTTTTCAGCATTTAATGAGATTATCATGTGGGGTTTTTTTCATTGAATTTGTCGATTATATTGATGGATTTCCATATATTGAACCATCCTTGCATCCCTGGGATGAAGCCTAATTGATCATGGTGAATGATTAATTTGACATATTCTTGGATTTGGTTTGCAATAATTTTATTGAGTACTTTTGTATCAATATTCATAAGGGAAAATTGGTCTGAAGTTTTCTTTAATTGTTGGATTTTTCTGTGGTTTAGATATCACAATAACTGTGGTTCATAGAATCAATTAGACAGTGTTCCATTTTGTGAATATAATAGAAGTGAAAGTGGGAAAGAGTCTTGAACACATCTGAACATGGAAAATTTTCCTGAACAGAATACCAATGGCTTATGCACTAACATCAACAACTGAAAAATGGGACCTCATGAAACTCAAAAATGTCCATAAGGAAAAAGGACATTGTTAATAGGACAAAACTGCAACCTACTGATTGGGAAAGATCTTTACCAACCCTACATACAATAGAAGGCTAATATCGAAAATACACAAAGAACTCAAGAAGTTAGACTCCAGAGAACCAACTAACCTTATTAAAAAGTGGGATACAGAGCTAAACAAAGAACTTTCAACTGATGAATCATAAATGATCAGAATAGTTAACATTAAAACTTCAGGGGAACAGGACATGCTTGTAAGAATGTAAAGAAAGAAGAACATACTTCCTTTGCTGGTGGGGTTGCAAGCTGGCAAAAACACTTTGGAAAACTTTCTGGCAGTTCATCAGAAAATTGAACATAGTGCTACCTGAATACCCAGCTATACCACCACTGGGTATATAACCAAATGATTATCCAACATATAGCAGGGACACATGCTCTACTATGTTCACAGCAGTCTTATTTATAATAACCAGAAGCTGGAAATAACCCAGATGTCCCTCGGTAATGTGGAGGCTTAATGCCAGTATAGGGGTATAATACAGGGGGTAAGGCAGGAGTGGGTATGTGGGTGGGGGCAGCACCCTCTTAAAGGCAAATAGGAGGGAGTATTGGATGGAGAATTTGAGAAAAGACTGGGAAAGAGGACACTATTTGAAATGTAAATAAATGAAATAACCACAAACAAAAAGGAAAAGAAAAATAATATAAAGTCTTCTCAGCACCTCATGGATCCTTCTCCAATATTGGCCATATAGATCTTCATAAAGAAAGTCTCAACAGGTACAAGAAAGTTGAAATAACCTTGTATCTTATTAGACATCTCTGCATCAAAGGTGGACTTCAACAACAACAGAAACACAGAATATTCTACACACGCATGGACATTGAACAATTTTTAACTCAATAATATCTGGCTCAGAGAAAAGATAAGGAAATTATACACTTTGTAGAATTCAATGAAAATGAAGGCACAGCATATGCAAATTCATGGAACAAAATGCAAGCAGTGTGAAAAATAAAGTTCACAGCACTAAGATCATCCACAAAGAAATTAGGTATTTCTTATACAAGCAAATTTAAAGTACTATTAAAAGTCCTACAAAAAAAGAACCTGGCACAAGTAACAGGACTAGAAGTCAGGAACTAATCAAAATCAGGGCTAAAATTAACCAAGAAGAAAAAAGAAAACAATAGAAAGAATCAATAAAACCAAGAGTTGGTTCTTTGAGAAAATCAACAAGACAAACAAACCCTTAGCTAATCTTACCAAAAGATAGAGAGACAGTTTCCAAATGAATAAAATCAGCATTGAAAAGGAAGAGATAATCACAGACACTCATGAAATTCAAAGAATCTTACTTGAAAAGCCTGTACTTCCCCCAAATTGGAAAAACTTAATGAAATGGATGTTTTTCTAGACAGATACCAATTACCAAAGTTAAATTAAGATCAGATAATCCACTTAAATAACTCTATAATCCCAAAAGAAATAGAAACAGTCATTAAAAATCTCCTCATAAAATAATAAACAGAAACAAACAAACACACAAACAAAAAACCTGGAAGCCAGATGCTTTTAGGGCAGATTTCTACCTGAATTCAAAGAAAAGGTAATACCAATACTCCTCAAACTATTCCACAAAATAGAAAGAGAAGGAACATTGCCAAACTAATTATATAAAACCATAGTCCTGCGGATACTTAAGCCTCACAAAGATTCAAAAGGAAGGGGGACTTTAGACTGATTTCTTTTTTGAACATTGATGTGATAAAATGTTCATGAACTGAATCCAGGAACACAACAAAAACATCATGCATCATGGTCAAGTAGACTACATCTCAGTGAGGTGGGAATGATACAGCATACAAAACTCCATCAACATAATCCACCATAGAAGCAAACTGAAGAAAAATTTACAGAATTATCTTCTTAGATGCCGAAAAGGCCTTTGACAAAATCAAACACTCCTTCATTAAATGTATTCATGAGATTGGGGGATACAAGGTATATACCTAAACATAAACAAAGCAGTTTATAGCAACTCCAAAACAAAAATCAAGCTAAATGGAGAGAAATTTAAAACAATTCCATAAAATCAGAGACAAGACAAAGCTGCCCAATCTCTCCCTATCTGTTCAATATAGTACCTGTACTTCTAGCCAGAGAAATAACACAACTAAATGAGATCAAGGGTATATAAATCTGCAAGCAAAGTGGCAAAATATCAGTATTTTCAATAGATATGATAGAATATATTAGTGACCCCAAAATTCTACCAGAGAACTTCTACAGCTGATATATATCTCCAGCATATTGACTGGGTACAAAATGTACTCAAAGAAATCAGCAGCTCTCATTTATATAAATGATAAATGGGTTGAGAAGGAATTAGAAAAACAGTACCCTTTATATAATAGCTACAAATTATATAATATATCTTGGTATAACTCCAATAAAGCATGTTAAATATATGTTTGACAAGAACTTCAAGTCCCTGAGGGAAGAAATTGACATCAGAAGATGAAAAGTTCTCCCACAATCATGGATAGGTAGGATTAACATAGTGCAAATGTCCATTTTCTCGAAAGCAACCTACAGATAAAATGCAATCCTCATAAAAATTCCAACACAATTTTTATCAACTCTGAAAGAGCAATTATCAACTTCATAGGGAAAAATAAAAATCCCAGAACAGTCAAAACAATTATGAACAATAAAAGAAATTTGAGAGGAATGACCATCTCTTTCCTCAGACTGTACTACAAAGCAATAGTGATAAAAAGTATGTGGTCGTTATGTAGAGAATCAGACACATTGATCAATGGAATCAAATCATTGATTTTTGAGAAAGAAGTGAGAATCATACAATGGAAAAAAAGAGAACATCTTCAACAAGTGGTGCTGGTCTAACTAGATGTCTACATGTAGAAGAATGAAAACAGATCCATATTTATCACCCTGTACAAAATTTAAGTCCAAGTGGATCAATGATTTTAACATAAAGCCAGATACATTAAATCTCATGGGAGAGAAAGGAGGATATACCCTTGAACACATTGCTATAGGAGACACTTGACTGAACAGAATACCAATGGCTCAGGCTCTAAAATCAACTATTGATAAATAGGACCTCATGTAATTGCACAGCTTCTCTAAGGCAAAGGCCACTGTCAATAGCACAAAACAGCAGCCTACAGATTGGGAAAGGATCTTCAATAGCCTACATCTGACAGGGGTAACATCTAAAATTTATAAAGAATTCAAGACGTTTGACACCAAAAACACATAAATCCCAATTTAAAAGGGGGTACATGAATCCATCCAGTTTCCCTAACCCCCATGCCTCCCCATTCCTTGGGGTCTCAAGTCTCTGGAGAATTAGGCATATCTTCTCTCACTGAGTCCAGAACAGGCAGTCCTTTGCTATAATCCCACTTAGTAGGGGGGGAAATTGTGGGAGGCAGAGGGAGGAAGGGCCTTGAATAGGATAGGGGAGGGATTACCTTAACTGGATAATATTTTCAAGTTCTATCCATTTTCCTGAAAAACTCACAATGTGCTCCTTCTTATGGCTGAATAGTATTCCATTGTATAAATGTACTACATTTTCTGTATCCATTTATTATCCATTGTGCGATGTCTAACTCATTTCCAGCTTCTGGCTATTACAAATAAGGCCACTATGAATATCAAGGAGCATGTGTCCCTCTGGTATCGTGGGACATCTTTTGGGTATATACCCAAGAGTAGTATAGTTGGGTCTTCAGGTAAAACTATTTCCAAGTTTCTGAGGAATCACCAGTATTTAGATAGGAAAAAGAAACATGCAAATGATTTTATTTTTTAATTTTTTATTTGCATCCCCAATGCTGTCCCTTCTTTTCACCCCCTTCATAAAGTCCATTTCCCCATCCTGTCTTTACTTCACCTCTGAGAAGGTAGGGAATCCCCTGGGTATTCCCACACCCGATTACATCAAGTCTCTGTCGGGTTAGCAACATGCTTCACCACTGAGGACAGACATAGCAGCACTGTTGTGGAAGGGATTCCACAGTCAAACAACAGCTTTCAGGACAGTTCCTGCTCTAGCTGTTGGGATTCTGAGCTGCATGTCTGCTACATATGTGCTGGGGTGCTCCATAAGGCCTGTGTATGTTCTTGGTTATTTCACTGTATACAAGTATAAAATCCTGAAAGAATAAACTTAAAAACTTAAAAATAAAAAGCATTCATCAATAATTTTAAAAATAAGCATTTTTTTAATTTTATGTGTACTTTATAATTAATATGTATGTACTATGTGAATGGAGTACCTACCTGAGGAGGCCAGAAATGGGCACATTACAGAGGATTCATGTGGGTACTCCAACAACTAGAGTTGGAACTATCCTGAAAGCTGTTGTTTGACTGTGGAATCGTTTCTGCCTTGTCTGGCCTCAGTGGGAAAGCATGTTACAAACATGCAGAGACTTGATACACTAGGGTGTGGGAATACTCAGGTGGTTCTCCACCTTTTCAGAAGTGAAAGGGGGACAGGAAGTGGGGAAGGACTCTATAAAGGGGGATGAAGATAAGGAACAGCATTTGAGATAAAAATAAAAAATTTAAAAAAATAAAATAAAATCATTTGCATATTTATTTTTCCTATCTAAATACTGGTGGTTCCTCAGAAAATTGTAAATAGTTTTACCTGAAGATCCAACTATACTACTCTTGGGCATATACCCAAAAGATGCTCCACCATACCAGAGGGATATGTCCTCTTGATATTCGTAGTGGCCTTATTTGTAACATACAGAAGCCGGAAATGACTCAGACATCCCACAATGGATGAATGGATGCAGATTTTGTGGCACATTTACACAATGGAATACTATTCAGCTATTTAGAAGAAGGCCATCATGAGTTTTGCAGGCAAATAGATAAACCTTGAAATTATCCCAAGTGAGGTAACCCCTCCCCTCTGCCTCCCAAGTCCCTCCCTCCCTCCTTCCTTCCCTCCCTCGCTCTACCTCCCATGATTATTTTCCCCTACTAAGTGGGATTATAGAAAAGGACTGCCTGATCTGGCCTCAGTGAAAGAAGACATCCTAATCCTCCAGAAACTTGAGGCCCCAGGGAGGAGGAAGCATAGGGATGTGGGAGCATTCTCTCAAAGACAAGAGGAGGAGGAATGGGATGATGTAGTGTGGTTGGGGTAACCTGGACAGGGGAGGAGGCTGGATTGTAAATGAATTTTAAAAAACTAAAAGTAAAACAAATCATCTGCATGTTTCTTTTTTCTATCAAATCCCAGATTCCCCAAAACAAATGCTTCCTAACATCTTGTCCTATTATATTATAATAACCTGATAAATCCAATTAGTGATATCTGTATGTGCATTGATGTGGGAGCATTTACTGGATCTTGGGCAATTCACCTGTGGTCAATAGCCCAAATCAGGATTCACACTTCCCAACATCCAACAGCTTACATTACCTTGTCATCTAGGGCATGACCTTGGCAAATCCTCCCCCACCTTTCTGATAGGGTTTTGATATTGTTTAGGTCTTATTCAAGCTTCAGTTTCTGTGCATTTGTGAGTGCAACAGCTCTCTCATGTATAAAGCACAATATTTCACAACACTGATACTGATCCTATGACCCTTGCAATATTTCAATAATGCAAGATACTTGTAATATAAACAATGGAAAATATGTATTCCTATACTACATGAGGAGTATAAAGTCTAGAATACCATGTATATGTATAACAGACAAATATCAAACCAGATTGCAGCAAAAAGATATGATCGTGTGTTTCCAATATACACAAACTCTATAAAATAATAATGGAAATTATGGTTTGACTAATGTTCTACCATATCTTTGTAAGATAGAAGTTTTTTGTTCTGTAGGAATACAAAACCAAGACTGAATTATCTCCAATAGCAATAAGGGATTCACATGTTTCTTTATAAACACCCCAGGAAATGACAGTGTATTCCTACATAAAACAACCTTGAATCCACCCACATCTGTACTAGTAATACAAGAAATGTAGGTGAGAGTGACCAGCCACCTCTGTCACAGTCAGTTGGTGCCTTACCTTATTAAAAAATAGGACCATATAAAGAAGAGTGGGTGGTAATTTGCCATTCATTATATTTGTAAAAAGAAATAGAAATTTGTCATTTACCAAGTATTGCCTGAAATATAATAAGAATTTTCAGGCACCCAAGGGAGTTTTTAATTAGTACAGCTTTCAAAAAATATAATTGTTTTAGAGATGTTTCAGGTCTCTGAAACTTTACATATTGTCCTTATAACCTTTTGTCTCACAAACCATTTCCCCCTTGTGATACTTTGATGAAAAAGACAGCCATTGTCTCATATATTTCAGTGATTACTTACAAGTTAGTGGAACTATTGGGGAAGGAGTAGGAAGTACAGCCTTGTTGGAGGCCATTATGTCACCGGGAATGGTCTCTAAAGCTTCAAAGGCACATGAACCATGCCCAATGTCTCTAAAAATGTAAATAATGCCCAGATAAATGCCATCTTTTGGTAAGAGCTGCCTTGGTTGTTGTGTCTCTTCACAGCAACTGAACACAATGGAGCACTATTATTAACAGCTTGTACTGGGATGAAACATCAGTTTCATTTGAACTAATATTAGCTTATAATGATTTTAATGATTTACTAAAGCTTGCTTCGTGTTCAGTCTTTTATTCTACAGAGTTGTTTGGGTGTTTTGTTTTCCCTTCCTGTTTGGATTTGATAGTAAAGCATTAGAAACAAATGATCATGTTATTAGCTTTATTATTTGTCAGTTGCATGGATGCCATGCAGAAAAACCTACAATGTTTTCAAACCGGCTTCTATTAATCTATTGTAACTTTAATTTTTCACAGTCTACTTTTAATGATGATTCTTAAATGCTTTAACCTCTCTCTAGACCAGCACCCATAGAAGTAGTGGAAAAGAAAGTGGAAAAGGTATACAGAGGAAGTATACCTATTTAGAAATGTTTTTGGAGCAAATTCCATGTACATTCTTAGAAAATCAGCAGTTCAGTTCACAGGTCAGCAGTTGCAGCTCAATCCAATAGCAAACACTTCCCAGATATACCAGCAGTCCAGTTTTGTGATATTAGGATAGCAGCAGCAGTGGTACAACCAGCAGGAAGAGCTAGGCCTTAGCCAAATCAGCAAGAGAAAGCAAGAGGAATTTGAATCACCAGAAAGGCCAGTAGAAGTTCTCAGCTGTGCCTCTCTCAATAAAGTGAAGATCAGTGAAGACTTGAGACCAAGTGTTGTACTAATAGCTCTATATGTAAGCCTAGCCCAGCCTCTTTCACTGTCCATCCAGTCCTATTTTTACTCCCTCCAAAGGTCACATGTTTCTATGGGTCTTATCTTGACCAGGGTTCTTTCTTCAGCATGTGAGTCTGTCTCAGCTGACATCACTCTGCCAATTGGCTGGAGTCCAAAGAAGTTGCAAGAAGATGCAGAATACCATGAGATATTTTTGGTACATTTTTCACTATGGAGTCATGACAAAATGAGCTCAACTATGAAATACAAGGTGCACAAATATATGTGTGTCATTAGTGAAGAATCCTTCATCACAAGTCCTTTCATGTGCTTACTTTAGCAGAACACCCCTTTCCCTGTGTCTGCTTCAACAAAATGTTCCTTCACTTGTGTGCTTTAGCAAAACATCCTGTCACTTGTATTTGCTTCAGGAAAATGCTCCTTCACATGTTTATCCCAGCAAAACACCATCCAACACTTTCTAAAGAACCCTTTAATTTCCACTTCAATCTTTGTGGCAGAAAAATTTAGCAGGTGGTGGTTAAACTGAGTATACATATACTCTACAGTCCACAACTCTTTGTTCAGTTTACAGGATATCCTGCTTGTACAGGCTAAATATACATAAATAAATGCTTGTAGTATCTTTTTTTAAAGAATGAAATCAACCACTATGTCTTAGTTACTTTTCTATTGCTTTGATTACAATACCACAACCAAGGCAACTTAGAAAACAAAGTGTTTATTTGGGGCTTACAGTTTCAGATATGTTAACTCTGCAACAATCATAGTGGGGAGCATAGAGGCACCAGGCATGGCACTGAAGCATCAGCTGAGTACTTGTATACATGATTCACAAGGAAGATAAAAACAAAGCAAAGAAACTCTGGAAATGATGCAGCCTCTTGAAATCACAATTTCTATCCCCAGTGACAGACCTCCTTCAACAAGGACATACCTCCTAAACCTTCTTAAACAGTTACTCTAAGTAGTGATCAAATATTCAAATATATGAGCCTCTAGGAGCAATTCCAATTGAAACCACCATACTCTGAAAGCAAAGATAAGGGAGTTCTCATCTTGAAGTGGAGTTTGAAAACATAGTTTTTTTCTTAATGATACACAACAAAAGGAATATATAAGAAAATAAATATAGACATTTATTTTATTAAAAATCTAATCTGTAGATCTACTAAGTTCAAACACTATTAAACTGTTGAAACTATAATGTAAACATCGAAAATAGACAGGAACCTGGTTAGCGTCAAGAGAAAATATGATAAAACTGAAACAAGAATAAAAGAGCATCAACAATACTGTGAGTTTTCTACTATCAAAGTAAAGAGATTAATGAGTATTTTCTTAAATATTATTATTAAAACTGTTATAAGTATAGGGATGCAAACAAATCAATGTATAATACAACACACATATCTAAACTAGGCATAGCTTATATCACTTGCCTCATTGCATATTATTTCTGCAGCTGTGTAATAACTAAATAAAATTTCTAATAAGTATATAAAATATTGCTTCTTTTAAAAATAATAGTTAGCAGAATTTTAACACACTTGCACACATGGGGACACTCACAGTAGCTGAAGATCTGCTAACTGCTAGCTTAGCAGCATTTAAGTAGCCCTTAAATTCTTCTGTTCTACTTTACTGACATATCTGTCTTACCATCAACTACTATCAACTGAATTAAGTCCCTCTGCTTTGGAAGAGGTTGATACTCAAGGACAGAAGGGGAAAATCTCTTCATTTAATGTGAGTTTTTAGTAGTTGAGCAAATAGAAGCCTTTCTTGTTATCATAAAATATATTTGGATCTAAATGCTCCAAAGACCTGCTTGAAGTTGGTTCAAAGGTTTCATAATTCCTGATATCTACCTAGCCATTCTTCACCACCCACTCAGAAAAGCAGAGCCTTCTTCTTAGCATGGAAAAACTATCCATAACCAGATCACCCCCTGGAGGCTCATGTCACAGTCCTGTCACTACATATGACGCCTCAGCTTATTCCCCTTTCCAGGACCTTCAAGTCCCACACAGGGCTTGTCTTTATCCTTGTTCTTATCTTTCACAGAGAACACTTGTAACTAATAACTAGCAGAATTTTAACACACTTGCACACATTGTGACACTCAACAGTAGCTGAAGTTCTACTAACTGCTAGCTTAGCAGCATTTAAGTAGCCCTTAAATTCTTCTTTTAGTGACTGGGGCCATGCATTTATCAACAATCACAATGAGTTGAGTACCAGATTACCACCACACTAATACAAATAATAAAAATTTAAGAAAAATGGGTGAGATTACAAATGAAACAGGTAATAAATATAGGCATGCATTGGTTAATAGGTACCAAATTTTGCATAAATAGGAAAAGTAAGAGTTTTCATATCATTCACTCTTCAGTGATTATAAATACTATATAATACCCCCAAAGGCAAAGATAAATAATTTCATGCTAAGACACAGTGGTTATCAGAATAAGTTACTATACATTTGATTTTGATATTATGAGCTATTTATATGTATGAAAATATCACATTATGTCCTATAAATGACCACAACATTTGAATGCTGACTACAGAAAGTCAAGGGACAGAAAAGATGGTTATGTGATTAAGAGTATTAACTGCTCTCCCAAGAGACCAAGGTTTGATTTACTATACCTGAATAGTGGCTTACAGCCATCTCTGTGCCATGCCCCAGGGAATCTGAACTTTGCAGGCACTAGGGACACACAAGCCACACAGATGTACATGTGAGAAAAATGCCAACACACACACACACACACACACATGTTAATAGAGTCACCTTCAAAAATAAGACTAGATTATAAGATTAAACATAAGTAATTAACCTAAAAGAAAATATAGTTTCATCATCTTCAGAGAAGAAAAGTATGTTTTCTATGAAAGTTAAAAACCTGTACAATAATAGAGCTTAATGATGACTATAGAAACAACTAAAATGTGTACAAGTCATAGAAAAACATGTAGAATATTTGTGAGAAACTTTCCCGAGATGACAAGATACTGAATGCCAGCAAGAAAGTTAGAGAGGAAAACTTTGCTAGGAGAAGTGAGTGAAGGCAAGAGAGCCAGGTGAAGATTTCCTGACAGAGAACAAAGGATGGGTGGGAGAAGAGGAGAGGGAAGTAGAGATACAAAGTCAGAAGACCATGCCCATCATTGTGAACGCAGTCTCCTGCTGAGGATGTTTCTTAGTGCTCCTTTCATATCCCGATTCCTCAGGCTATAAATAAAGGGATTCAGCATAGGGGTGACCATGGTGTACATCACAGCCACAATGATATCCTTGTCATTAGTGTTATTAGATGAAGGAACAAAATAGAGTGCAATTATGGCTCCATAGTACAGAGAAACAACAGAGAGGTGAGAGCCACATGTGGACAAGGCTTTGCAGATTCCTTTGATGGAAGGAGTTCTCAGAATGGTGACACCTATGCGCACATAAGAAACCAGAATACATATGAATGGTGGGATAGTGACCATAGTACCTAAAGTAAGGATGAGCAACTCATTGATGGTAGTGTCTGAGCTGGACAGCTTCAGCATGGCAGAGAGGTCACAAAAGTAGTGTGGGATGGTATTGTTTCTAAAGTGAGAGAGTCGAGCCAAGAGAAGGGTGTGCACGAGGGCATTGGCTGAAGATAAGGCCCAGGACACAGCTACTAGAAAAAGACAGAGGGTCTGACTCATGATGGTAGTATAGTGCAGAGGATGGCAGATGGCCACATACCTGTCATAGGCCATGGAGGTCAGAAGAAAGCTATCAAGATCAGCAAAAACTATGTAAAAATACATCTGTGAAACACACCCAGAATATGAAATGGACTGACTATGTGTCAGCATATTCACAAGCATCTTTGGGGCTGTGACTGATGAGAAAGAGATGTCTGTGAAGGCCAAGTGACTGAGGAAGAAGTACATGGGGGTGTGGAGGTGAGAGTCCAGCCTGATGAGCAGGATGATGAGCAGGTTCCCCAGCACAGTTGTCAGGTACATGGTCAGGAACAGGGTAGAGTACAGGTCTTGGTCCTCTACCCGAATGGGGAGCCCCAGGAGGATGAACTCAGACACAGTGCTCTCATTATCCATACTCATGCTTTTCCTCTTCTGCTGTGAATGAAAGAAGAAATGGAAAAGAAAGAGAGTGGTTTTGATTATTACATTGTGGAAACATTTTGTGAATCACCAATACTGAGTATTACATTAGGTTAAACTACTTAATACATCTATTTTTCTGTTAATATGGAGATTAGTTTTGTCACAGTAGTGGGGTAGTGTTGGTTGGTTTGAAATGTGATAAAATGTGCCCACCTTGAAGGGAAACAGTGAAACATCAGAAGGATTATCAAATCAGACCTAGTTCCTCCTCAAGTTGTCTTGATTTCACCAAGAGAATTTTTGATTCAAGAAATAGTATAGAAATTGGTACCAGTGAAAAGAAGAATCCACAAGATTTCAATGACTCTTCATCTCACTTAAACTTTCTTGAGTCTACTTGACTAATGCTTTTTATCCATGAATTAAATCCAGATAGTGGAACCTAAGGAGTTTCTTTGGATCTGCAAAAGAATAGGCTGGGGAATTAGTGGAAGCAACATGTACAGATGGTCAAAGCATCTGGCCAGGAATTGAATAGAGTACACCCCTTTGCCCTCTGCCCAAATGGGGACTCCCAGTGGGACATGTCAGCAATATACAGGCCAGTGATAGACTGCAAAGTTCTATGAGTTCTTCCAACAATAACAAAGTCTCAGCTGATGTGCTCACTCTTTCTTCACTTTTTCTAGGTTAGATAAACTGACTCTGATTCCATATTAACATCTTCACCTCAAGCATAAGCATCTCAAACAAGTTAAAATAGCTACTGAAAATATTTGACTTTCTCACCACTCCTTAGATTAGCCAAATTCCTTGTGTTTTTATAACTAAAGTAAATGTCACCTGATTTATTCTTAAGCTAGGTTTTAAGCCAAGGGAAGATATTTTGAATGTGCTTTCTACCTATTTTCTCTATAGCCCAACTGGCCTTCCTGTCTTATTTACTTAATCATTCCCTATCATTGTGATCAATCACTAAACAATAGTAAAAGGAACATGATGAAATTAGAATTGATATCCTAGTGGCTGAGATATCTCTGTGGTTTGTTCTATTGGAAGACGTTTGTAGTGGCTAGTTGTCTATGTGACTAGCAGATGTCTACTTCCCTCTTTATACTTTCTGAGATTTAACTACAGTTCCCCCCAACTTAACTAATGATAGTCAAGACCATCATTAAAATACCAATACATCATCCTACTCACTCTATAAAAATAAGTTAATGTGACATTGTCTGAAATTAATTATGATTCAATTTAACTTATTTCTGTGTTAGTAGTAATTAACATAATGAAAATGCTAATTATCTTTTGTGGATAGATTTATTCTAATATATTGTTATTTTGAATAATATTGCAATAAGCAATATTTCCTTGTTATTTTATACAGTATATATAATATATTCAGAAATGCATTTAGAGAAATAGACATCAACAGTTTTGAGAAAATATCAGGCCACAAGAGGCCAAGGGTATAAAGAAGCTGATATATGTTAATGGAAGAACCTACATAGAAAGATTATAAAAATGGCTTACTAGGTTAGTGTTTGGAAGGAGAGTTTGGAAGAAAAATTTGCAAAGTGTGCTAGGAGCTTTGAGAAGCAAAGAAAATCCAAGGTAATGGCCAATCACAGAAATGTAAAGACTGGAGAAAATATGAGGAGCAGCCAGATATATAATGTATAATTGACTATTATGGAAAAGTTTCCATCTGTTCAAGGAACAGTAACATACGAGAAAAATAAAG
Source organism: Apodemus sylvaticus (assembly GCF_947179515.1). NCBI lineage: Eukaryota > Metazoa > Chordata > Mammalia > Rodentia > Muridae > Apodemus > Apodemus sylvaticus. Next base: position 15,823,708 of record NC_067476.1, on the reverse strand, counting down.
TAGAAAAAAATAGGAAATTGCATGCTGGCTGCTATATAGAAAGCAGATTGTAGAAACTTTTTATACTTTTGTTAAAAAGTTTGAAGAAAACAAAATAAAAAATGGGTGTTGAAGTTAAAGGTAAGAAATGAAGATTATTTTCCTGCTTTCTTTAAAAGTGGATAAATTTTAAAAATATATCATATGAAGGCATATTTGAGGGAGGGAGTGCCCTTTCATCTCAAAGTTTGGGCAGGGTTTCAGTGCAAGATAGGTTGCAGTATAGAGAACTGTCTGCCATTTAATGGTGTGATCATTGCAATTTGAAATATGTGTCAACCAGAGAGATAACAATGAGAAAGACAGACAGAAACAGAAAGCAACAGAGATACAGAGACAGAGACAAAGAGGGAAACCCAAACATATGCAATGATACAAATGAGTATACATTCTATGCATTATCATACAGGCTAACTTGCATAATAAACACAAATACCTTTAGCCAAAAAGCATGGGAAGCTCTCTCAGATCACTCCAAAAGGAGCACAACATTGTGAAATAACTGGATTCTCTCAAATGGTTATACATCCATTGCAACAATCAGAGGAGCAATTAGTTAGGAATCAGATATGATAACTACATGAACATACATATTGTCCACATTTCAGGGAAGTCTGTGTAAGCCTTAATTTGAAAACCATGTAGATAACCTAGGGTGTAATCTCGGTCCCCAGATCCAAATTAGAGGCATATAGGATAAAATTGCATCATTGTCATTGACTCCCTTAGGGAAAGAACCTTTTTTTTGAAACAGACAGAAGTGTCCCTTCACTCTTGAGCAATAATAGTAGAAGCCATAACAAGATCCCCTATCATTTTATCCTGTTTAACATATGGCCCCTGCAATTACTTGAATTTAACAACAAAATGCACTCATACACGACAGAAAAGAGTTGAAAACACACTTTAACAAAATTTGGCAGATAATATCTCAAAATAGACTTATTACCACAGTCAGAGATGTTCAATCTCCATAATAGAGAAAGACTTCTGGAAATATCTGTGGAGCTCTCCCACTGCATATCAAGATATTGAAAATGTACTCTTGAATGTGTTTTTCATTAGTTGAAAATCTTAGCCACTTCTAACAAAGAAATAGAGTGGTATTATTTACCATTGAAAATATTCATTTTTAATAGTTGTGTATTATAGTATTAGATGTAAACCCAATGATATTTGCACTGGTAAAAGTAGGGGTAGATTAATGGGTAGATTAATGTTTGTAGGAACCTTGTTCATAAAAGAAGAAAGAGTTCAACAACAAATAAATTTGATTCTTAGTATAAGGAATAATCCAGATGTGGAAAAATGGATAAAACTAAAGCTTTCAATGAAGAAATTTTAAGTTCAAAACATAATGTGGGAAATATAAATGAAAAAATAATAAAACCAATCAAAAATACTTCTCCTTGATGCTTATAATAAAGAATGTTAAAGAAAATTATTGAGATAGGTCCCTAATCAAATGAGATTACTCTTTCTCTTAGAATAGACACTAGGAAGGCACCCCCATTCCCCCAAATGAGGCCATAGTAGGCATAGAGTAGTCTGTAGTCGGTAAGATACTGATAGATTTGCACCATCAGAAGGCAATAGAGAAAAACATTGTGTCAACCTTTTGATTTTTAACTTCTAACTTCCAGAACAGTGGAAAAATATATTCCCATTAAGCCACTCTGTGGCATATTATTATGAAATTGCATGAAAATGAAATAATATAAATCTGTTCATAAAGATGATGACCAGAGATTTGCTGCTATACTAGAGTCCTCTCAAACTGGGTAAAGTCCAGATAAGATGCCTGCCTACAAAACTGCCCCACTCTTGACCTCTGCCCATCTTATTCCAGTCCCCAATCTCCTACTTTCCACATCCTGGTGCCCAATGAGAGAGAGAGATGTCCTCCTGTAACGGACACCAGCCTGATGTAGAGATTCCTTGCTCTACTAGAGACCAAACAGACTGGGAAAATACCAGGTAGGCTACCTTTTCCAAAGTTTCCCTATTATCTCACTATGTTAATGCCCTCCACCATATCCCCAGTTTCTTGTTCTCCTACATTCTGTGGCCCACACCCAACAGGAACATATAATCCCTGATCTAGGGTCTATCTGGCAGCTTGGGAGAAAACCAAGTAGGATGCCTGTCTGACACACTATCCCACTCTTGGTCTCTGTCTATGCTTTCCCCAGTTATCTACCCTTCTAGTTGCCATACCCAAGGTCCCACCTGGGCAAAAAGTTGCTGCTATATCAGAGTCCAGCCTAGGGAAGAAACTCTCACCTCTACTAGAGCCTTTGCAGACTTAGAGATGTCCAAGTAGTCTCCCTGCCTACCTGACTTTCCCCCATCTCATTATTTCAGCTTCCCTCCACCACCCCCATATGCCTCTGCTCTATGCCCTCCTATTGGCCATGTCCCAGCCACCTATTGGGGCAAAGGCTACCTATTGTGTCAGAGACTAAGCAGATTAGAAGACTAGGTATGCTGCTTGTTGACCAAACTTATCCTCTTTTTCAATACTGTGGCTTCCCCCAACCCTATCACCATTCCTAGACCTTCCTACTTGCTTTTACCTGCTTCCAACTGGTGTGTATACTCCCTGCTCTATGAGAATTGTAGAATCCCAGGCTACACAGACCAGAAAAAGAGAAAAATCAGAAATCAAAGGTACAAAACATTCATCCAACAAGAACAAACTTAGAAAACAGAACCTAGATTTTTAATTACCACAAATCCAGATGTCTGGAAGCCAGTGTAAAAATCCAAGGAACAATTGCCAATGCATACAGTTGTCATGTGCTACATGGTTGCAGAGGTTTCTGTGTGGCATAGGTTCAGCTATGGGAACACTGTCAACCTCAACAATGTGTCTGTTGCTTTCTAGTATACAGATGGTTTTACTTTTCCTTGTATGCTTCTCTGTTTTGCGTTTTTTATGTCATATTTCTCCTCAAATATAATTTTGGTAAAACTATCTGGGAAAGGCATTATTAGAGAAGAAAATGGCTTTGATGTCTATTATGAACAAACTGCTCTGGCCCTAGCCATTTAAGGAGTCAACTCAGGTATAATGGGACAAGGGGTTCCTGGATGTAGAGGCTGACAGCCTTAATTATTTTGGGAGAATTTTAGCCAACTCATGATAGTTACAGTGTACCAGGAAACATTTGAAGCATGTGATGTAAGTCTTAGTAATTAAGAGAATTGAAGACATTCTTCCCCCCCCTCACCCACACAAGGAAAATAAACAGTGGACCTGGATCGCTAAGGACAGGAATATTCATGGAAAATACAGAGAAAGGAATATAATAGAGGAAGAAATAGCTGGACCTACTAGATTAATAAACAATGATAAAAGTCCCTATAATAATAGAAAGTTTGATACAGAATATTATTTGGGAAGATTGGAAGATTGCCGGGAGCCATCCTCAGAACTCAATGCCAAGAACTCTCCACACCAGGAGCCATCCCCACCTGGCTCTCAATGCCAGGAGACCTCGATACCAGGAGTCATTCTCACTTAGATCTCCATGCCAGGAACTATTCCTACATAAATCTCAAAACCCCCTCCTTCCTTTTGAAGTTCATTTGTAGATAGGTTACTGTAGCAACCCCTTTCCATTTCACTGCCTCATGACCCCCCTTTTATCATGCCAACATTCCAACAGCAATAACTAGCTTTACCAGAAATTATGAGAAACTGTTTCTTAGAAATGATGCCAACCCCGTGAGATTGGTCCCCCCTTTACCCCTCCCAAACCTTGTATGCTTCCCTTTATATTGACTTGTCTGAAAATTAAAGTTTGACAGTTTGATCAGAACTAGACAGGCTGTCCAGCCTCTCTCTCTTGTGTCTTGTCGCCCCATCGCCTTTCCTCTAGGTAGCTTAAAGGAACCCTGTTGACTGTCCTGCGGGTTGGGACAGAAGATATGTATAATAAAAAAGATAAAAGGATGAGTCAAAAACTGTGGACCCCTCAAGGGAACAATTGGATTAGTGAAGTGACCTTCCTGAAAAGATGGGAACATACTGATTGGACCCCCTGACATTGACTGCCTAAGTAAATTAGGATACAAGTACTAAGAAATAGAATTTGGGCTTGTGAAAGAGTCCTGGAGATATCTGCAAGAGGAATTAATATTGGATATGGAACAGTTTGAAAATCATTGTAGAAATAGATGTGTGGATGAGCTTAATAAAGAAATGATGCAAATTTAAAACAAGTTAAAAATCTGAATATTAACCTGACCTGTTTACCACTATTCTATTTTCATGCTAATGCTGGAACAGGTTTATACCCAGATAGCATGTGATTTGCAAGGTTTTCTGAGATTTAAAAGTTCATATAACTTGCTTTAGAAGACACTGAACTTTGAGTTTTTCTGTAAATTGTGCTTTTTGTAGACAGAGTTACATGGCTTTTTCAAGAAAAATAATGGACTTGAGGAAAATAATAGGATTTTGATTGTGTATTATTGTATAACAAGGAAGTATGTGACCAATAAACAACTGAGATGAGGGAGGGATAGAGAGTGGTGAGGGGTAGGGAGAGGAAAAAGGAGAGGGAGAAAGAAAGGCTCCAAATGGTCTATGAGTACAGCTTCAGAACCGCAATGAGTTACCAGTCAGATTACTTGAAATTCTGATTTGTGCCAATCCAATCCTTTCATTCTCGAGAACCCTAAAATGACTGAGGCTAGTCTTCAACATTAGATCACCATTAGAAACCACCTATCCTACTGCAAGCAAGCCCTTGAATGTTCCAATACAACAAAAGCACAAGACAAAGACCATAAAATCAACTTTGTGGAGATGACTGAAGTCCTTAATGAGGAAATGAACAAATGCCTTAAAGAAATTCAGGAAATCTCAAATGAGTAGAGGAAACAATAAAATCCCTTTTAAACATCCAAGAAGAAAATCAGGTAGAAGAAATGAACTAAATTGTTCAAGAACTGAAAATGAAAATAGAAGTAATAAAGAAAACACAAACCGGGGAGTCCTGGAATGGAAAACCTAGGTAAGAGTGCAGACACAAGCATCATCAACAAAATATATAAGAGGTAAAAGAAATAATCTCAGGCAGTGAAAAGAAGATGGAAGAAACAGATACATCAGTACCAGACCTACCTTAAAAGAACTAACACTAATATCCTTAAATTGTTCTGTAAAATAGAAATATAAAGACCAGACCACTTCCAAATTCATTTTATGAAGCAAATATTACTCTGGTATCAAAACCAATTAAATTCAACAAAATTAAAGAGAATTCTAAGACAATTTCCCTGATAAATAGAGATCCAAGATTGTCAACAAGTTCTTGTGGATAAAAATTAGAATATATCCAAAGAAGCATTTGCTACAGTCAAGTTTGCTTCATTTGAGGTATCCAGAGATGGTTCAACACTCATAAATTGAAAAATGTAACTCATCATATGAATGGGTTCAAAACCACAAATTTTGAAAATAAAATATTCCTTCATGATAAAAAAAATGGTGATGCTAGGGATGGAAGAATCAAATCTCAACATAATGAAGAACGTAGGCTCTCTATGACAGGCCAATAGCCACCATCTTTTTAAATGGAAAAAAAAAACATGTGTTGTATGACTGAGCATAAGGCAAAATTGTCAAATTTCAAGCAAAGTTCTAGCTAAAGAATAAGGGAAGGAAATAAAACTGATTCGAATAGGAAAGGAAAAAAATCAATGTTAAAGAAAAAACAAAAATGAAAACAAAGAACATTATATCTAGAAAGTTCCTGATACAAAACATCCAGGAAATCTGTTATGTTTTTAAAAGACCAAAACTAAGAAGCATATGAATACAAGATAAAAAACATTCCTAGCTTAAAGGTGTGTGTGTGTGTGTGTGTGTGTGTGTGTGTGTGTGTATAAAGAACATTCCCAGCTTAAAGGTGTGTGTGTGTGTGTGTGTCTGTGTATGTCTGTGTGATGTTTTTCAAGTCAGGATTTCTCTGTGTTGCCTTGGCTTTGGCTATATTGGAACTCACTTTGTAGACCACACTGGCCTCAAACACAGATATCTGTGCCACACCACCTCCAGTAGATTCTGTGTGACAAGTTCCACAGACTGGGGTGTTTGACCCCAAAGGGAGGAGGTCTCCTGGGACTGGTTGTGGAACTCTCTATCTAGAGGATAGTTCTGAGCAGTAGTTCTCAAGGCAGTTTGTTTGCTCTCAATTTCCTCTTTTCCTTTTTCATAAGATGATCCTAATAGCCCTGGGCGAGTAATCCCTTCTTTGAAATATGCCATAAACTGTTTTCTAAGAATTGCAATGCTTTGTCTCATAGTCATTTACATAATGACAACCTCCCAACAACAAGTAAGTTTATATGGCTATGTATATGTAGATGAGGGTGGCTCTGACACTGTGGTATGGAAAGCATTGGTTAAGTACAGATTTAAATTGAATTTCAAGAAGTTTTTACAAGACGAAAGCTAGATAGATGTTAGACAAGAATTACTCACAGAAACTCATTAGAACTTTAAACTCTCTTTGAAGGTTTGCTGTTAACTACAAGTAACTCTGTATTCTAATCAGGAAGGTTATGATTGATCCTCTAAATCTGTTACATGGGGAACATTATACCTGATTGATTTTGTATTTCCTTGTGCCAAATGTTTATGATAATTGTACCTGCTTCAAAAGATGTACTGGATACATCTTTTGAAGTGGTAATACCAACTCCTCATGAATAAAACCCTTGCTTGAGAGCTCCTAATACATTCAGATTCAAACCACCTCAGTGTCTGTGTCTGTCATCACCTAACCTGTGTCTTTCCTGAGAACCAAAGCCATGATTTTCCCTCGGTCATGATCCACCCAGCTGGGTCAGTCCATGGTAGATCTGCATGCCACTTCTTCTTCAATACTGATATTAAAATCATGTGCTACTATGTCCAGTCTAGAAGATATCAAGAAAACCATAGAAGAAAAATTTCCTAATAGAAAGAAGGAAATGCCTATAAACATACAAGAAGCTTACCAAATACCAATATCTGGGACCAGGAAAGGACTTCTCAATGGAAACTATAAAACTCAAAAGGACCCAGTAAGAAGATGTTCTTTAGACTATAAGAGATCACAGATTTTAGCATAAACTACTAATCTAACCAGCAAATCTCCAAATAATCATAGATGGAGAAAACATGATATTCTATTAAAAGTCTAAGTTTAAAGAGTATCTATGCATAAATCCAGCCCTAAAGAAGTTGCTAGAAGAAAAAAATCCATGAAAGGTTAACTAAAAAGGAAAAGAAAACACAGGAAGAGTAAAAAGCAGAAAATATCCAAATTCAGGTATGAAATCAATAAAATAGAGAAAAGAGAACAATACAAAGAATCTAAGAAAGAAACAGTTTGATCAATGAGGAAAACTACACTATATACAAACAATTATCTGAAACAACAAAAATACAGAAAGAGAATATCCATATGAACAAAATCAGATATGAAAATTGGGGACATATAACAGACACTGAGGAAATCCAAAGAATCACTAGGTCATACTTTAAAAACTTGTAATCCACAAATCTAAAACGAATAATTTTCTCAAGAGATAGAGCTTACCAAATTTTAATCGAGATCAGATAAATCTTTCAAATAGTCATATAATCCCTAAGAAATTAGAAGCAGTCATTAAAAAATCTCCCAACCAAAAAAAAAAAAAAAAAAAAAAAATCCAGGCTCAGATGAGTTTAAAGCAGAATTCTACCAGACATATAAAGCATAGCTCATATCATTACTCCTCAAATTTTGCAATAAAATAGAAAGAGAAGATTTCTGAAGCCATTTCATGAGGGCACATTTACCCTGATACCCAAAGCATACAACGATTCAATGACAAAAAAAGGAATTTCAGACCAATTACCATCATGAACATTGATGGAAAAATACTCAACAAAATAATGGCAAACTGTATCTAAAAACACATCAAAAATATCATCCACCATGAACTAGTAGGCTTATCCCAGAGATGGAGGAATGGTTCAACATCTGAAAATCTCTCAATGTAATCTACCATATTAAAAAAAAAAATAAAAAACAAAAAACACAAAAGAGCATCGAGTACTGACCTGTCCTACCTTCACTCCATTCTCTGAACCACAGCTCTGCCTGCTTTTCTAGAGGATGGTGACCACAAGCAGGTGATATTCCCGTGCACCAATCCTCTCTGCCTGTTGGGTCTGCTGACAATCCCAGCAGCCATGAGATCTGCCAAGTCCCCTCTGCAGTCTATCTTCTAGTCCACACCTCTACTTGAAATCCTGGAGGACTGTAGCCATTAGAGACCTTCTATTCCATTCCATGCCTGCCTGCAGCCCCTCTGGGCTAATCCCTGAGTCCTGTTCTGTTCTCACTGCAGGCCATTCCCTGGGTTACAGCTCTCCCTAATATAATTTTTTGCATGATTATATCAAGACTTCAGTTTCCCCTGGAGTTTTGATTTCTTTTAAAAACAAAGAAATACTATAAAAAACTATGTTTTGTTTTATCCCCAGGTTAGAGAAATGGGGCTGTTTCAGATTATCCACTGCAGCTATGCCTCATGCTCTAGCAATGGCATGATAGTTTCTTTTATTGTGCAAAGTTTGGGATTCTAAGGACTACTCAAGAAGGTATAGAAGTGCTAGGACCTGAAAGGTGGGGTTGATTACATTTGATTATTCAGTGTGAGTTGTTGAGTAGTTGTTGATTGTTATTGATCATGGTTTAAGTAGTTGTGCACAAAGAAGAAATAGCAAAAAGGAAATGAATATTCTCATGGTGAAGATCAAAGTTTTCTAAGAAACTCATTGACCCTAATCAGCTGGAAATTGTCTAAGGATAACATTCAGACTTTTCTGACACCTGACTTTATTCATGGAACTCTTTACTTTCCTTGATATTTGTTTTCCTATCTTACCTAGTGTTAGAGGATCGGGAAGGTAGAAAAAGAATGTAGAAGGGTAGAAGAAGAAAATAAATCATAAAGTAGGGAAAGACTAGTTACACACTCCTCGGTTTCCCTTCAAAATAAATGTACAGAATTCCTAGACACATCAATCAAACTTGAAGTAACAAATCAGAATAAGACTGAATAAGGTGGACAAAAACCCTCATATCAGCACAGGATAAGGTTACCCAGTAGAAGGAAGACAGTCTCAAGCATAGCAAAAACATTAAAGATACATGACCCTACTCCTGTTAAGAGTTTCAAAAGAACAACAAGCTATATAACAAGATGTATGCAGACTACCTACCTAGCTCAGACCCATACAGGCTCCCAGATTGTCAGTTCAGTCTGTGTAGGCTCCTATGAGCCCTGCTTAGTTAATTCTGTGCATCATGATTTCATGGTGTCCTTGGTCCCTCTGGCTCCTAGAATCTTCTATGGTGTTCTGATGATCCCACCTCGTGTTTGGCTGTGAGTCTCTGCATCTTCTCCCATCAGTTGCTGAATAATGCTTCTCTGATGACAACTGGGCTAGACACCTATCTATGAGTATAGCAGAACATCTTTAGGAATCAATTTGTTGACTTAATTATCAGTCATATTTGGATCTATCCTAGGTCTCTGTGCTGTCCAGCTTGTGGTTTCTTGCCATCTACAAAAATCAAGCATGGCCTCAAGTTAGACAGTGATTTGTTGACCATACCCACAAGTTCTGTGCCATTATTACACCAGAACATTATTCAGGAACAACTTATTATAGGTTAAAAGTTTTCAGGCTGGGTTGATATTCCCCTTCCACTGCAGGGAGACTTACCTTGTTATAGAAGATGGTCAGTTTTGTCTCCTTATCCCCGATTCCTATGAAATTTTACTAGGGTCACTCTCATAGATTACAGGGTGTTTGCACTGTACCAGCTTTCTACATCACACATTAGTTGCTGGTTTACTTTTTTTTTTTTTGAATGTTACTAGACAATTAAGCAAACTTTTATTGAAGCTTACTTTGTGGTACAGAAATACATTTCAGCTGATTAAAAGTCCAATACCAATGAAGATAAATAACTTTCCTGCCTGTAGTTATACCAGATTACTAGTCCACCTACAGATTTTCTAGGCTTTGTTTCACACAAACCTATGCAATTCTCAACATTAGGATTCTTGATTTTATAAGATGGGGGAATCAGACCTCAAGCCAAAATCTACTGGGTTATAACACCCAGCTTAAATAAGCACTGGTCCTCCAATTAGCAATTCAAAATAAGTGCTGTGCTCATTACAGAATCAAACTGATAAAGTTGACTGAAAGCTTCCCCAATGAAGCCTTCAATCAACACCATGTATACAATAAAAATCTAGACAGTGTTCGAACCACTTGATCTCAAACCAGGTAGACTCTATGTTTAAAAATGATTAAAAAAAAAGTGTTTCATTATAAATATGTAAGGAATAATACATCACTGTGTCAGTCGAGAAACTACCACGAAGTTAGTAGACAGGTAATAAATAGTGAGTTTAGTCCAGTTTGCTGCTTCCTGTTTTATTTATTTTTATTTTTTTATTTTTAATTTTTTGTTCGATATATTTTTTATTTATATTTCAAATGATTTCCACTTTTCTAGCCCCCCACTCCCCCAAAGTCCCATAAGCCCCCTTCCCTCCCCCTGTTATCCCACCCAACCCTTCCCACTTCCCTGTTCTGGTTTTGCCCTACACTGCTTCACTGAGTCTTTCCAGAACAAGGTACCACTCCTCCGTTCTACTTTCACCTCATTTGATGTGTGGATTATGTTTTGGGTATTCTAGTTTTCTAGGTTAATATCCACTTATTAGTGAGTGCATACCATGATTGATCTTTTGAGACTGGGTTACCTCACTTAGTATGATGTTCTCCAGCTCCATCCATTTGTCTAAGAATTTCATGAATTCATTGTTTCTAATGGCTGAATAGTACTCCATTGTGTATATATACCACATTTTTTCATCCACTCTTCTGTTGAGGGATACCTGGGTTCTTTCCTGCTTCTGGCTATTATAAATAGGGCTGCAATGAACATAGTGGAACATGTATCCTTATTACATGCTGGGGAATCCTCTGCGTATATGCCCAGGAGTGGTATAGCAGGATCTTCTGGAAGTGAGGTGCCCAGTTTTCTGAGGAACTGCCAGACTGATTTCCAGAGTGGCTGTACAAATTTGCAACCCCACCAGCAGTCTAGGAGTGTTCCTCTTTCTCCACATCCTCACCAACACCTGCTGTCTCCTGAATTTTTAATCTTAGCCATTCTGACTGGTGTAAGGTGAAATCTCAGGGTTGTTTTGATTTGCATTTCCCTAATGACTAATGCAGTTAAACATTTTTTAAGATGCTTCTCCGCCATCCGAAGTTCTTCAGGTGAAAATTCTTTGTTTAACTGTATACCCCAATTTTAATAGGGTTATTGGGTTTCCTGGAGTCTAACTTCTTGAGTTCTTTATATATGTTGGATATTAGCCCTCTATCTGATGTAGGATTGGTGAAGATCTTTTCCCAATTGGTTGGTTGCTGAATTGTCCTTTTGATGGTGTCCTTTGCCTTACAGAAACTTTGTAATTTTATGAGGTCCCATTTGTCAATTCGTCATCTTAGAGCATACGCTATTGGTGATCTGTTCAGAAACTTTCCCCCTGTGCCGATGTCTTCAAGGGTCTTCCCCAGTTTCTTTTCTATTAGCTTCGGAGTGTCTGCCTTTATGTGGAGGTCCTTGATCCATTTGGAGTTGAGCTTAGTACAAGGAGACAAGAATGGATCAATTCGCATTCTTCTGCATGCTGACCTCCAGTTGAACCAGCACCATTTGTTGAAAAGGCTATCTTTTTTCCATTGGATGTTTTCAGCCCCTTTGTTGAGGATCAAGTGGCCCTAGGTGTGTGGGTTCATTTCTGGATCTTCAATCCTGTTCCATTGATCTGCCTGCCTGTCACTGTACCTATACCATGCAGTTTTTTTTTTTTGTTTGTTTGTTTTTTAACACTATTGCTCTGTAGTATTGCTTGAGGTCAGGGATACTGATTCCCCCAGAATTTCTTTTGTTGTTGAGAATAGTTTTAGCTATCCTGGATTTTTTGTTATTCCAGATGAATTTGAGAATTGCTCTTTCTAACTCTATGAAGAATTGAGTTGGGATTTTGATGGGTTTTGCAATGAATCTGTATATTGCTTTTGGCAAAATGGCCATTTTAACTATATTAATCCTGCCGATCCATGAGCATTGGAGGTTTTTCCATTTTTTGATGTCTTCTTCTATTACCTTCTTCAAAGTCTTGAAGTTCTTGTCATACAGATCTTTCACATGTTTGGTAAGAGTCACCCCAAGGCACTTTATACTGTTTGTGGCTATTGTGAATGGTGTCATTTCCCTAATTTCTTTCGGAAAAGATCTTCACCAACCCTACATCAGATAGAGGGCTAATATCCAATATATACAAAGAACTCAAGAAGTAGATTCCAGAAAGCCAAATAACCCTATTAAAAATGGGATACAGAGTTAAACAAAGAATTTTCACCTGAAGAACTTTGGATGGCGGAGAAGCATCTTAAAAAATGCTCAACGTCATTAATCATTAGGGAAATGCAAATCAAAACAACCCTGAGATTTCACCTTACACCAGTCAGAATGGCTAAGATTAAAAATTCAGAAGACAGCAGGTGTTGGAGAGGGTGTGGAGAAAGAGGAACACTCCTCCACTGCTGGTGGGGTTGCAAATTTGTACAACCACTTTGGAAATCAGTCTGGTGGTTCCTCAGATAACTGGGTACATCACTTCCAGAAGATCCTGCTATACCACTCCTGGGCAGAGGATTCCCCTGCATGTAATAAGGATACATGCTACACTATGTTCATAGCAGCCCTATTTATAATAGCCAGAAGCTGGAAAGAACCCAGGTATCCCTCAACAGAAGAATGGATGCAAAAAAATGTGGTATATATACACAATGGAGTACTATTCAGCCATTAGAAACAATGAATTCATGAAATTCTTAGGCAAATGGATGGAGCTGAAGAACATCATACTAAGTGAGATAACCCAGTCTCAAAAGATCAATTATGGTATGTACTCACTAATAAGTGGATATTAACCTAGAAAACTGGAATACCTAAAACATAATCCACACATCAAATGAGGTACAAGAAGAATGGAGGAGTGGCCCCTTCTTCTGGAATGACTCAGTGTAGCAGTATAGGGCAAAACCAGAACAGGGAAGTGGGAAGGGGTGGGTGGGAGAACAGGGGGGAGGGAAGGGGGCTTATGGGACTTTCAGGAGGTGGGTGGCCAGAAAAGGGGAAATCATTTGAAATGTAAATAAAAATATATCGAATATAAAAATTGTTTATCTAATCTTGATTTAACTTTGTTAAGTAATAGCTTTAGAAGAAGTTTGCTTTTTTTTATGTTTTCCTATTTTGAGGAGGACAGGTTTTTGAAGTATGATCAGATGATTCACTTGACTTCCTCTGTTTTTTTATATTTCTGTTTTCATTTCTGATTTTATTAATTATGGATATTCTCTCTGTCTTTTGGTTAATTTTCATTAGTGTTTGTCTATCTTGCTCATTTTCTGAATCAACTCTTTCTTTAGTTGATTATTTATATTGTTCACTTTGTTTCTAATTCATTGATTTTTAGCTTCTCCCTATGATTATTTTCTGCTCCCTATTCCTTTTGTATGAGGCTTGCCTCTTTTTGTTCTAGAAGTTTCAGGTGTGCTATTAAGTTCCTAGGATGAAATTTCTTTAGGAAGGAACTTAGTGCTAAGAACTTTCCTCTTAGCACCACTTTCATTGTGTCACATAATTTTGCAATGTTATGCATTTATTTATGCTGAATTCTCTAAGTCTTTAATGTCTTTATACCTGCCTTGACAAGTAATCTTATTTAATAGAGAGTTTTCAGTTTTCATGAGTTTGAAGGCTTTCTGGGGTTTCTGTTGCTGATGTCCAGCTTTAATCTCTGGTTTTGCCTTAGCCTTCAGCCTTCACTCCTTTCCTGGATATTCTCATGCTCCCCCCCCCAAAGTATACAATCCATGGTTCACCCTAAATAAAGTGATGCATTCACACCCAACCCTAATAGAGAAATATGAACAAACAAGAATCATCTCAGAGAGATGGTTCATTAAATGTCTTTGGGAAAGCTGTCCCTTAAATGAGCCATGACACTAAGACTCCTGAAGAAGGTCACTCTCTTTTTACACCCCTCCGGTGCTTGGCACTTGCTCCATATTGGAAGAGTTCCTGCTCATCTTGGGCCCAGTTCTTCCCTATAGGTAGGGTATGTATTGGCCTTCTCCCACCCAACTCCTGACTTCCTCTCCAGACAGTACACTGGCAGTGCCCTGGTACCTAGAGAGGAGACCAAGAACCACAATATTCATCCTAGACCCCATTTCCCAGTTCCAGTCTGGCATGTAGCAGCAAGTGATCCCCTAATTGGAAACATAGGCTATGGACTATGCCTTCTCCTCTCTAAGCCAATGAATTGGCCACACTTAGATAGTGGTGTCAGGAGAGAGAGGAAGAACTGGACCAGCAACAAACGTGAGCACCACTGGTTCTCTGTGGTCTGCTCAGAGTGGCCTGTGTTTGAGTAGTGAGACTTTGAGTTGGACTTCAGCTTAATACAGTTTGATAGATATGGATCTACTTGCATTCTCCAGCATACAGACATTCATTTAGACCAGCACCATTTGTTGAAGAGGCTTTCTATTTTCTATCGTATGGTTGTAACTTCTTTGTCAAAAATCAAGTGTCTATATGTGTATGAATTTCATTCTGGGTCTTCTATTTGATTCCATTGATCAACCTGTCTGTTTTAATTCCAATACGAGGAAAATTTCACTAGTATTTCTCTGAAACATAGTTTGAAATCAGGAATGGTGATACCCCCAGAAGTATTTTTATTATTTAATATTGCTTTAGGTATCCATTGCTTTTTGGTCTCCTGAAGTTAGGTATTATTCTTTCAAAGTCAGTAAAGAATTATATTGGAATTCTGATGGGAACCAAGTTTCTTTTTGGTAGGTCAGACATTTTTCTACATTAATCCTACAAATCATAAGCACAAGATATCTCTCCATGTTCTATCTTCTAAAATTTCTTTATTTAGAGATTTGAAATTCATAATATACAGGTCATTCACAGGAAAGGGAAGGATTAGGAGGAGAGGAATAAGAGAAACCCACAGCTAGGGTATGAAGTATGTAAATTAATTAATTAAAGATTGAAATGTCAGTCCCAATAACCATTAAGATGAAGCTAAAAACAAGCAAAGGATCTTTCTGAGATGGTTCTATCATGGACTGTCAAGGTCAATGATGCAATTGTTTCTCTAGGGAAGGCTGAGAAGAACTTCATTTCAGGAAAGATTCTTCCTATTAATTGGCTTTTTCTGCATATATATCACTGGGTATCAGGCCTTACTTTTTTTTTTGTTTAAAACTTTTTTTTATTCGACATATTTTTTATTTACATTTCAAATGATTTCCCCTTTTCTAGCCCCCCCCACTCCCCAAAAGTCCTGTAAGCCCCCTTCTCTCCCCCTGTCCTCCCACCCACCCCTTCCCACTTCCCCTTTCTGGTTTTGCCGAATACTGCTTCACTGAGTCTTTCCAGAACCAGGGGCCATTCCTCCTTTCTTCTTGTACCTCATTTGATGTGTGGATTATGTTTTGGGTATTCCAGTTTTCTAGGTTAACATCCACTTATTAGTGAGTGGATACCATGATTCACCTTTTGAGTCTGGGTTACCTCACTTAGTATGATGTTCTCTAGCTCCATCCATTTGCCTAAGAATTTCATGAATTCATTGTTTCTAATGGCTGAATAGTACTCCATTGTGTAGATATACCACATTTTTTGCATCCACTCTTCTGTTGAGGGATACCTGGGTTCTTTCCAGCATCTGGCAATTATAAATAGGGTTGCTATGAACATAGTAGAGCATGTACCCTTATTACATGGTGGGGAATCCTCTGGGTATATGCCCAGGAGTGGTATAGCAGGATCTTCTGGAAGTGAGGTGCCCAGTTTTCAGAGGAACCGCCAGACTGATTTCCAGAGTGGTTGTACCAATTTGCAACCCCACCAGCAGTGAAGGAGTGTTCCTCTTTCTCCACACCCTCTCCAACACCTGCTGTCTCCTGAATTTTTAATCTTAGCCATTCTGACTCGTGTAAGGTGAAATCTCAGGGTTGTTTTGATTTGCATTTCCCTAATGACTAATGAAGTTGAGCATTTTTTAAGATGCTTCTCCACCATCCGAAGTTCTTCAGGTGAGAATTCTTTGTTTAACTCTCTACCCCATTTTTAAATAGGGTTGTTTGGTTTTCTGGAGTCTACCTTCTTGAGTTATTTATATATATTGGATATTAGCCCTCTATCTGATGTAGGATTGGTGAAGATCTTTTCCCAATTTGTTGGTTGCCGATTTGTCCTCTTGATGGTGTCCTTTGCCTTACAGAAACTTTGTAATTTTATGAGGTCCCATTTGTCAATTCTTGCTCTTAGATCATACGCTATTGGTGTTCTGTTCAGAAACTTTCTCCCTGTACTGATGTCCTCAAGGGTCTTCCCCAGTTTCTTTTCTATTAGCTTCAGAGTGTCTGGCTTTATGTGGAGGTCCTTGATCCATTTGGATTTGAGCTTAGTACAAGGAGACAAGGATGGATCAATTCGCATTCTTCTGTATGCTGACCTCCAGTTGAACCAGAACAATTTGTTGAAAAGGCTATCTTTTTTCCATTGGATGTTTTCAGCCTCTTTGTCGAGGATCAAGTGGCCGTAGGTGTGTGGGTTCATTTCTGGATCTTCAATCCTGTTCCATTGATCCTCCTGCCTGTCACTGTACCAATACCATGCAGTTTTTAACACTATTGCTGTGTAGTATTGCTTGACAGGCCTTACTTTTAAGCAGATCTCTGCAAAACAACAAAGTTGTGCTGCCTTGTGTGGTTCCATATAGAAAAATAGATGATTTCCATATTATTAAAGAAGATTCTATAAGAATTCTTAAAATTATGACAGTAATTATGAAACTCTTTTGTATTAGGACTGCTATTAAATCATTTCTGATGTCAAAACTGCATTGAAAACTCTTCCACTCTTCAAATGACATAAGTTAATTGCTTCTGAGATAGCAAGCAGGCATCTGCAACTTAGAATATATTCCAGGAGGCTGTAAAACCAAAGAGATCTAATGGTATAATATAGGTTCAAGGACAGAAGATAAAGTATTGACTAGGTTTATGTATATAAAACTTGACTAATAACTTGGTCACAAAAGTTATGGATTTTTCTAATATTTTTTTTAGACAGGGTTTCTCTGTATAGCCCTGGCTGTCCTGGAACTCACTCTGTAGACCAGGCTGACCTCGAACTCTGAACTCGAACTCAGAAATCTGCCTGCCTCTGCCTCCCAGAGTGCTGGGATTACAGGCATGTGCCACCACCGTCCGGCGAAACGTTATGGTTTTTAACACTCCATGAACATGTAGCAATGATAACAGATGATGAATGTTTAGCCAGATAATTACCCTTTATATATGGGTATATAACGAGTATATGGGTATATACCTTTATGTATATATATATATATATATGGATGGATAATGAAATATTGAATTTCCAATACTGGGCATAACAAAAATATTAAGTGAAAAAACTCCTTAACTTTATACAGCTTTTCATATAAAATAATAAGTAATCTAGGCATTTCTTAATGCTGGCTATCTGCCAATTGTATCATTTTAAACACTGTCACCATTTTACTTGTATTTACCACTGAATGTTCATGCCCCAGATATAAAATGCCATGTTTACATATAACCTGTATCCACCTGCAAATTTATATATATATAATTTATTTATATATATAATAATTTATTTACATTTCAAATGTTATTCCCTTTCCCAGTTTTGCCTCCAGAAACTCTCTATCCCTTTCCACCCTGCTTCTATGAGGGTGCTTCTCTTTCCATTCACCCACTCCCACTTAACCACCCTGGTATTCCCCCTTCGTTGGGGCATTGTGTCTTCACAGGAATAAGGGCTTCTCCTCCCATTGATGCCAAACAAGGCCATCTTCTGCAGCTGGAGCCATGAGTCCCTACAAGTGTACTCTATGGTTGGTGGTTTTGACCCTGGGGGCTCTGGGGGTGTCTGGTTGGTTGAGAATGTTATTCTTTCTATGGGGTTGCAAACCCCTTCAGCTCCTTCAGTCCTTTCTCTAACTCATCCATTGTGGTCCCTGTGATTAGTCCAATGGTTGGCTTTGAGCATCCGCCTCTGTATTTGTCAGGCTCTGGCCAAGTCTCTCTGGAGACAGCTATATCAGGCTCTTGTCAGCAAGCACCTCTTAGCATCTGCAATGTTGTCTGGCTTTTGTGTCTACTTATCGGATGGATCCCCAGGTGGGGGAGTCTCTGGATGGTCTTTCAGTCTCTGCTCCACACTTTACCCTAGCATTACTTTTAGACAAGAGAAATCTTGGGTTAAAATTTTGGAGGTGGGTGGGCGGGTGGCCCAACTCTCAACCAGGGGGTCATGCCTAAACTCTGTATATGGTCTCAACGGGTTCTTTCTCACCTTTGTGGGGCATTTCAGGTATTGTCATCTTTGTAGGGTACTGGGAGACTCTTTCGTTCCTGGAATCTGGGACTTTTTGCTTGTTACCCCTAGCTCCCCCTGCCCCATTGCTACATATTTTTGTTCAATTTCCTGACACTCTTTATATCATCCCTGTAGTCTAGTTCCATACTTGATCCTGCCTCCTTTCCCCCCACCCATCCTCTTTTCCTCTGAAGTCCCTCCCACCCTCTACATCTCATGAGTAATTTGTTCCCCCTTCTAAGAAGGACTGAAGCATATACACTTTTGTCTTCCTTCTTCTTGAACTTCATATGGTCTGTGAATTGTAGCTTGGGTATTCCAAACGTTTGGGCTAGTATCCACTTATCAGTGAGTGCGTACCTTGTGTGTTCTTTTGTGATTGCATTACCTCACTCAGGATGATATTCTCTAGTTCTGTCCATTTGCCTTAGAATTTTGTGAGGTCATTGTTTTTAATAGCTGAATAGTACTCCATTGTGTAAATGTATGATATTTTCTCTGTCCATTCATCTGTTGAAAAGCATCTGGATTGTTTCCAACTTCTGGCTATAATAAATAAGGGTGATATGAACATACTGGAGCATGTGTCCTTCTTATATGTTGGAGCATCTTTTGGGTATAGGCCCAAGAGTGGTAGAGCTGGATCCTCAGGTAGTTCTATGTCCAATTTTCTGAGGAACCACCAGAATGATTTCCAGAGTGATTTTTACCAGTTTTCAATTACACCAACAATGGAGGAGTGTCTTAATAGATATACATATGAAGATTTTCTGTTGTAAACTTCTCATTCGATTTGTGATTTGAATTTATATTTGAACTTCTAATGACTTTTTAAAAAAAAATAAAGGAAGCATGGTAAAAACTATGTGACATTCTCCTAGAAAAAGTACAAAAAACTAGGAAGCTTAAAACTAGAAAACATAATATTGAGGGAAATTACACTGGAAGGCATAGCATTAGAGAGATAACATTAGGAACACAGCATTGGGTACAAAGTATTTGGAGCAAGAGCATTGTTGCATCAGAGCAGAGGAAGAGATCAAGGTTAAAAGAAGACTGCAGAATGGAATAACTGAGAAATTATAAGGCAACATAAAAATTAATAGAGCAATATGCAGATTGCAGAGGAAATTATGAAAACATAGATGCTGCATAGAGAGCAAAAGGAGCAGGCAGGCTTCTGCTTACCATGGGACAGTAAAGGTCCTATCTTAATATCAAGGCAGTCTTAAAAGAACAAAGCTTTTTGTCTTACAGACTTGTTTTTAATTCATTTAGTAATAAAAGCGTAGAAGCTTTTCTTTCTCTAAAATCCCTAAGCCATAAAGACAGAAGCTCGCTTTTCATACAGAATGAGCAAGTTCTTCTTGCATTGGCACTTGATCTTTTGCTCCATATACATATGTAAGTATGGATGTGCCGGGGGAGTCATGACCGGGGGAAAATCAGGGCTTTGGTATTCAGGAAGGCACAGGTGCAGCAAGATGACAGACAGACACACCAGAGAGTGGTTTGAATCTGCTGCAACTTTACGTTTTAGTCAGGCATATTTATAATACATTGAGGAACAGATCGAGGTTGGCACACCTCCAGAAACATTCAAACAATTGCTAAACAAGGTACATTTCCATCTTAATTAGAACAGCAAGTAGACATGAGACAATGCCCACAGGAACTCTTACTCTGTGAACCGTGATCAAAAGCAAACTATGATCATGAACCTCAGACATATAGTGTTCGATTCTAACTTGTGGTTACTTATTAAAGTTGTGTTAATAATCAACAGGAGAACTTAGGCCTTCAGACCAATTTGTATGCTTAAAGCCTTCTTCTGTCATCAGAAGTCCAAATGCTTTAAAAATGAATACATATACATTACAAGAGCCTTCTCTACTGCCTTGGACAGCAAACACCATGGTGGTCTGGCTCAAGCTAATCTATGTCCATAATCTCCAGAAAATTATAGGACCTTCTAACCTTCAATGTTTTTTTTTATCTATCTATTACCTTCTTATCATAAGTACCTGTATACTCATAGCTTATCAGTAGTCCTATACTTTTTCATACTGTTTTTCTTCTTGCTACAAACTATTCATCATTACCTTTACTAAGGCTAGTAATAAAGACGGAACCTGTTAAAAAGCATTCCAAGGCTTTCTTTCACTAAGGTTCAATATGAGTTCATTGAGTTTAGGACTGGAAGTAATAGGTGTAATCGCCACATCCTCTTTTTCCTTCCACCAGAATACCAAGTTCTCCTTTATCAATTAACTAGCCTGTAGGCTGGGATCGTGCTGTATAAAGAATTAAGAATAGGAAGAAGAAAGACACAGTGCAAAACCCATAACCCAGGAAGCAGAATATCCTTAGAGAACATCAAGGCTCTTTCTTAGGCCAGAGGTGGGCACACTGCCAGGGACCTCCAGGGAGCCTAGCCCCAAGGGGCATTTTTCTTCTGACTGCCTTAATGACATACTGTCATGTCACACAGGCAACACTGGAGCATGGAGACAGTCACATCACTGGAGCAGCAGCTGAGAGCCTATATACCTGATTCCCAAGCAAGAGACAGAGAGAAATACTCAAAATATTGTTAGCTTTTGAAACCTTAAAGTATACCCACAGTGAAATACCTCTTTCAACAAGGCCACACCATCTAATCCTTCCTAAACCATTCTACCAACTAGTGACCAAGTATTCAAATACATGTACCTATAAGAGCCATTCTCACTCAAACCACCACATACTGAAAGCAAATAGAATTATGTTCTCATCTTGAAGTGGAGTATGAAAATATAGAGATTATTTTTCAGAGCAAATGGTACAAAACAGAAACAAAATATAAAAAGAATAAATATAGTCATTTCTCATAAAAACACTAGAACAGGTAAGTTTGAACAAAGCACAATCCATGCAGAACTCTTATAGCTGTAAGGAAAATATTAAAAGAAACTGACTAGATTCAAGAGATAATATGATAACACTGAGGAAAGACCAATGCAACATCAACAACAGTGACACTTGTCTACTATTGAATCTAGAAATTAATGCGTATTTTGTTTAATATTACTAAAATGTTACAGGTAGAGAGAAGGCAGAGTTGCCATCTTTGTCCCCAGCCAGTGGAGACAGGTCACCCCAGGTACTGAGTTATCCAGAGTGTAAGACCTCCGGGATGCAGACAACCGAGCTGCGTGCTGCTGCCTGCACCTAGGATCTGGGAGAACAGTGGTACCTCCATGGGCCGCCAGAAGTGTGTAATCTGCCCTGCGGCAAAGGCAGAGTCACCATCCTTTTCCCCAGCCAGTGGAGACAGGCCACCCCAGGTACTGAGCTAGCCCAGGGACACAGACAACCGATCTGCGGGCTGCCGCTTGAACCTAGGAACTGGGAGAGCAGTGGTTCCTCTGAGGGCCAGCCTAATGTGGGTACTCTGCCCTGTGGAGAAGGCGGAGTTGCCATCTTTGTCCCCAGCCAGTGGAGACAGGCCACCGCAGGTACTAAGCTATCCCAAGTGTAAGACCTCGGAGGGAGGGGGGGGGGGGGACACAGGTAACTGAGCTGCTGGCTGCTGCCTGCGCCCAGGAACTGGGAGAGCAGTGGTTCCTCTGTGTGCTAGCCAGGCATGGGGCTGGTGCCCTTAGGCCCCGCTGCCATCCTCGCTCTCTGACAGAGCAGATGGGCAGTACCAGGTTCAGTCCACAGAGACAACCCAAGCATAACATTGCTTGGGGCAGGACACACCAGGGCTCCAACAGCACCCAAGAGGAGGGCAGCACATCAGCAATCTGTGACAGGGGAAACCCAGCCATCCAGTGTTGTAGAATTAGCCTTATAGGCTCAAAGGAGGTTGAAGCGCCAGCCAGTGACTAGACCAACTAACACCAGTGAGAACTAGATGGCAAAAGGCAAATGTAGGAACATTACTAACAGAAATTAAGGCAATATGGCAGCATCTGAATCCAATTCTCCATTAACAGCAAGTCTGGATACCCCAAAACACCAGAAAAACAAGATTTGGATGTAAAAGCACTGGTCATGATGCTGTTACAGGAACACATGAAGGACATAAATAAATCTCTTAGAGAAATTCAGGAGGAAATGGATCAAAAGTTAGAAGCCCTTACAAGGGAAACACAAAAATCCTTAAAAGAAATTCAGGAGAATATGGGTCAAAAGATAGAAGCCAATAAGGAGGAAACATAAAAATCGTTTAAAGAAATACAGGAGAAGTTTGGTCAACAGGCTGAGATCATGAAAGAGGAAACACAAAAATCTCTTAAAGAATTACAGGAAAACACAAACAAGCAAGTGAAGGAGCTGACCAAAACCATCCAGGATCTAAAAACAGAAGTAGAAACAACTAAGAAATTGCAAAGGGAGACAATATGAGGATAGAAAACCTTGGGAAAAAATCAGGGGCCATAGATGCAAATATCAACAACAGAATACAAGAAATAGAAGAAAGAATCTCAGATGCCGAAGATACCATAGAAACCATGGGCTCAAGAGTCAAAGAAAATGCAAAATGCAAAAAACTTGTAACTTGTAACCCAAAACATCCAGGAAATCCAGGACACAATGAGAAGGGCAAACCTAAGCATCATAGGCATAGATGAGAGTGAAGTTTTACAACTTAAAGGGCCAGCAAATATCTTCAATAAAATTATGGAAGAAAACTTCCCTAACCTAAAGAGAGAGATGCCCATGAATATACAAGAAGCCTACAGAACTCCAAACAGACTGGACCAAACACAGCAATACCTCCCATCACATCATAATAAAAACCCACAATATACTAAACAAAGAAAGAATATTAAAGGCAGTAAGAGAAAAAGGCCAAGTAACATATAAAGGAAGACCTATCAGAATTACACCAGACTTTTCACCAGAGACTATGAAAGCTAGAAGATCCTGGGCAGACCTCATGCAGACTCTAAGAGAACACAAATGCCAGCCAAAACTACTATATTGAGCAAAACTCTCAATCACCATAGATGGAGAAACCAAGATATTCTATGACAAAACCAAGTTTAACCAATATCTTTCCACAAACCCAGCCCTACAAAGGATAGTAGGAGGAAACCTCCAATACAAGGAGGGAAATTTCACCCTAGAAAAAGCAAGATAGTAACCTTCTTTCATCAAACCCAAAAGAAGATAACCAACCAAATATAAAAAACAACATCAAAAATGACAGGAAGTGCACCACATCTGGCATGGAGAGAACACCACTTCCTGAGGCCCTCTAGAGAATCGACAGGAGCAGGGTATTAGTTCACCTATCCCCTTCTGCCCCTGCTACCTCTCCCTCCTCCCCTGTTGCCACCCCTTGCCTTGCCTTTCGGAGTGGGAGACCTGCGCCACACCTGGTACAGAGAGGACACCACTTCCTAAGGCTCTCCAGAGAACTGACAGGAGCAGGGAATTGGATGTGGGAGCCCTGAACCACATCTGGCATGAAGAGGACACTGCTTCCTGAGGCCCTCTAGAGAACCAACAGGAGCAGGGGCATTGGAAAGAAAGAGAATCCTAGGAGCACAGAAATAGAGACCCACAGGATAGACAAGATAGTGTCAACAAGACTAGCTAACACCAGAAATAACGAAATGGCCAAAGGCAAACTCAAGATCAGTACCACCAGAAAACAAGGCATCATGGCACCATCAGAACCCAGCTCTCCCACAACAGAAAATCCTGTATACCCCAAAACATCAGAAAAGCAGGAACCAGATTTGAAATCACATCTCATATCGCTGATGGAGGACTTCAAGAAGGACATAAATAAGTCCCTTAAAGAAATACAAGAGAATATGGGTCAACATCCAGAAGCACAAAAATCCCTTAAAGAAAGACAAGAGAATATTGATCAAAAGGCCTTAAAGAGGAAACACAAAAAGCTCTTAAAGAAATATGGGAGAATATGGATCAACAGGTTGAAGCCCTTAAAGAGGCAATACAAAAATCCCATAAGGAATTACGGGAGAACATGGGTCAACATGCAGAAACCAATAAAGAGGAATAATAAAAATCCCTAAAAGAAACACAGGAGAACATGGATCAACAGGTAGAAGCCCTTAAAGAGGTAACACAAAAAATCCTTAAAGAATTTCAGGAAAAAACAAACCAACAAGTGAAGGAGCTGAACAAAAATATCCAGGATCTAAATCTGGAAATAGAATCAACAAAGAAATCACAAAGTGAGACATCTCTGAAAATAGAAAACCTTGGGAAGAATTCAGGAGTCATAGATGCAAGCATCAACAACAGAATACAAGAGATAGAAGAAAGAATCTCGGATGCTGAAGATTCTATAGAAATCATTGACTCAACAGTCAAAGAAAATGCAAAATGCAAAAAGCTTGTAACCCAAAACATCCAAGAACTCCAAGACACAATGAGAAGACCAAACCTAAAGATTATAGGAATAGAAGAAAGTGAGGATTTACATCTTAAAGGCCCAATAAATATCTTCAACAAAATTATAGAAGAAAAGTCCCTAACCTAAAAAAAGAGATGCCCATGAACATACAGGAAGCCCACAGAACTCCAAACAGATTGGACCAGAGCAGAAACTCCTCCCGTTACATAATAATCAAAACACCAAATGCACTAAACAAAGAACGAATATTGAAAGCAGTGAGAGAAAAAGGTCAAGTAACATATACAGGCAGACCTATCAGAATTACACCAGATTTCTCACTAGAGACTATGAAAGCAGAAAGCCAGAAGAGCCTGGGCAGATATCATACAGACCCTAAGAGAACATAAATGTCAGCCCAGACTACTATATCCAGCAAAACTTTCAATTACCATAGATGGTGAAAACAAGACATTCCATGACAAAAGCAAATTTACACAGTAACTTTCCACAAATCCAGCTCTGCAAAGGATAATGGGTGGAAAATACCAACACAAGACAGCAAACCACACTGTAGAAAAATCAATAAGGTAATCTTTCATCAAACCCAATAGAAGATAGCTATGCAACCAGAATGTCAACTTTAACTAAGAAGATAACAGTAAGCAACAATCACTTTTCCTTAATATCTCTTAATATCAATGGTCTCAACTCCCCTATAAAGAGACATAGACTAATGGACTGCATACGTAAACAGGACCCAACGTTTTGATGCATACAAGAAACCCACCTCAGTGACAAAGACAGGCACTATTTAAGAGTCAAAGGATGAAAAACAATTTTCCAAGCAAATGGTCCCAAGAAACAAGCTGGAGTGGTCATTTTTATATCAGATAAATTCTATTTTCAACCAAAAATTGTCAAAAAAGATAAAGAGGGACACTTCATACTGGTCAAAGGAAAAGTCTACCAAGAGGAACTCTCAATTCTGAACATCTATGCTCCTAACAATAAGGTTACCCACATTCATAAAAGAAACTTTACTAAAGCTCAAAGCACACATTGCGCCCCACACAAAAATAGTGGGAGACTTCAATACCCCACTGTCAAAAATGGACAAGTCATGGAACAAGAAACTAAACAGAGATACAGTGAAACTAACTGAAGTTATGGACCAACTGGATCTAACAGATATTTATGGAACATTCCACCCTAAAGCAAGAGAATATACCTTCTTCTCAGTACCTCATGGTACCTTCTCCAAAACTGACCATATAATTGGTCACAAAAGAGGCCTCAACAGATATAAAAATATTGAAATTACTCCATGTATCTTATCAGATCACCACGGCCTAAGGCTGGTCTTAAGCTCAAACAAAAGAAATGAAAAACACACATACACATGGACTTTGAACAATGCTCTTCTCAATGATAGCTTGGTCAAGGAAGAAATAAAGAAAGAGATTAAAGATTTTTTAGAATTCAATGAAAATGAAGACACATCATACCAAAATTTATGGGACACAATGAAAGCAGTGCTAAGAGGAAAACTTATAGCTCTGTGTGCCTCCAAAAAGAGAATGGAGAGAGCTTATGCCAATAGCTTGACAGTGTGCTTGGAGGCCCTAGAACAGAAGGAAGCCAATAACCCCAAGAGGAGTAGATGGCAGAAAATAATCAAACTTAGATCTAAAATCAACCACAAACTTAGATCTAAAATCAACCAAGCAGAAACAAAAAGAGCTATCCAAAGAATCAACAAAACAAGGAGCTGGTTCTTTGAAAAACTCAACAAGATACATAAACCTTAGCCATAATAATCAGGGGACACAGAAACAGTATCCAAATTAATAAAATCAGAAATTAAAAGGGAGACATAACAATAGCAACTGTGGAAATTCAAAAAATCATCAGATCCTACTACAAGAGTTTATACTCAACAACATTGGAAAACCTAGATGAAATGGACAACTTTCTAGATAGATACCAGGTGCCAATGTTAAAACAGGATCAGATAAAACATCTAAATAGTCCCATAAGCCATGAGGAAATAGAATCAGTCATTAATAGTCTCCCTTCAAAAACAGCCCAGGACCAGATGGGTTTAGCAGGGAATTCTATCAGATCTTCAAAGAAGAGTTAATATCAATAATCTTCAAACTTTTCCATGAAATAGAAAGTCAAGGAACACTACCCAACTCATTCCATGAAGCCACAATCACACTTATACCTAAACCAAACAAAGACCAAACAAGGAAGGAGAACTTCAGACCAATCTCCCTCATGAACATTGATGCCAAAATACTGAACAAAATCCTGGCCAACCGAATCCAAGAATGTATCAGAACTATAATTCACCACAATCAGGTAGGCTTCATCCCAGGGATGCAGGGATGTTTCAACATACGGAAATCCGTCAATGTTATTCACTACATAAACAAACTAAAGGAAAAAAACACACATGGTCATTTCATTAGATGCTGAAAAGGCTTTTGACAAAATTTAGTATCCTTTCATGATAAAAGTCTTGGAGAGATCAGGAATCCAAGGCCCATACCTAAACATAGTGAAAGCAATATACTGCAAAATGGTAGCAAACATCAAACTAAATGGAGAGAAACTTGAGGCAATCCCACTAAAATTGGGGACCAAACAAGGCTGCCCACTTTCTCCCTATCTATTCAATATAGTACTTGAAGTCCTAGCCAGTGCAATCAGGCAGCAAAAAGAGGTCAAATGAATGCAAATTGGAAAGGAAGAAGTCAAACTATCACTATTTGCAGATGGCATGATACTATACTTAAGCAACCCCAAGACTTCCACCAAGGAACTCCTAAAGCTGATAAACAACTTCAGCAAAGTGGCTGGATATAAAATTAACTCAAGCAAATCAGTAGCCTTTCTCTACTCAAAGGATAAACAAGATGAGAAAGAAATTAGGGAAATGACACCGTTTACAATAGTACCAAATAATATTTCATACCTAGGTGTGACCCTGACAAAGCAAGTGAAGGGTCTATATGACATGAACTTTAAGTCTCTGAAGAAAGAAATCAAAGAAAGTCTCAGAAGATGGAAAGATCTCCCATGTTCATGGATTGGCAGGATCAATATAGTAAAAATGGCTATCTTGCTGAAACCAATCTACAGCTTCAATGCAATCCCCATCAAAATCCCAAATTAATTCTTTATAGAACGAGAAAGAGCAATTCTCAAATTCATCTGGAATAACAAAAAAAAAAAAAAAAAAAACAGGATAGCAAAAACTATTCTCCACAACAAAAGATATTCAGGGGAAATCACCATCCCTGACCTAAAGCTCTACTACAGAGCAATAATGATAAAAACTGTTTGGTATTGGTATGCAGACAGGCAGGAAGATCAATGGAATAGAATTGAAGACCCGGGAAAAAACCCACACATGTACAGTCACTTGATATTTGACAAAGGAGCTAAAAAAAATCCAGTGGAAAAAAAGACAGCATTTTTAACAAATGGTGCTGGATCAACTGGAGGTCTGCATGCAGAAAAATGCAAATCGATCCATTCTTATCTCCTTGTACAAAGCTCAAGTACAAGTGGATCAAAGATTTACACATAAAATCAGACACTCTGAAGCTTATAGAGGAGAAAGTGGGGACAAAACTTGAACACATGGGCACAGGGGAAAAGTTTCTGAACAGAACACCAATGACTTATGCTCTAAGAACAAGAATCGACAAATGGGACCTCATAAAACTACAAAGCTTCTGTAAGGCAAAGGATATAGTCAATAGGACAACATGGCAGCCAAAAAATTGGGAAAAGATCTTTACTAACCCTACATCCGATAAAGGGCTAATATCCAACATATACAAAGAACTCAAGAAGTTGGTCTCCAGAGAATTAAATAACACTATTAAAAAATGGGGTATAGAGCTAAACAGGGAATTCTCAACTGAGCAAACTCAAATGGCTCTAAAGCAACTAAAGAAATGTTCAGCATTCTTAGTTATCAGGGAAATGCAAATCAAAACAACACTGAGATTCTACCTTACACCAGTCCAAATGGATAAGTTGAAAAACTCAGGGGACAGCAGATGCTGGAGAGGATGTGGGGAAAGAAGAACACTTCTCCATTGTTGGTGGGATTGCAAGCTTGTAAAACCACTCTGGAAATCAGTTTGGTGATTCCTCAGAAAAGTAGACATAGTACTACCTGTGGACCCAGCTATACCACTCCTGGGCATATACCCAGACAGTGCTTCTACATGTAATAAGGACACATGCTCTACTTTGTTCATAGATGCCTTATTTATAATAGCCAGAAGCTGGAAAGATCCCAGATGTCCCTCAATAGAGGAATGGATACAGAAACTGTGGAATATATACACAATGGAATACTATTCAGCTATTAAAAACAATGAATTCATGAAATTCTTAGGCAAATGGATGGAACTAGAAAGTGTCATCCTGAGCAAGGTATCCGAGTCACAAAAGAAAGCACATGGTATGCACTCACTAATAAGCAGATGCTAGTTCAAAACCTCAAAATAAACAAGTTGCAATTCACCCAGGATAGGAAGGTCCAGAAGAATGACTTAGTGAGGGTGCAATGGTTCCTCTGAGAAATGGAACAAAATGCTCACAGGAGCAACAAGGGAGGCAATGTGTGGGGCAGAGTCGGAAGTAAAGGCCACCCAGCGAGTGACCTACCTGGGGATTCATCCTATAAATAGCCTGAAAACCCCCGATACTACGATGAGAAGCATGTACCAAAAGGAGCATGCCATGACTGTCTCCAGAGAGGCCATGCCAGAGTCTTACGAATTCAGAAGCAGAAACTAGCAACAAAGCTTGGACTGAGCTTGGGGTCCCAAACAGAGCATCTGGAGGGTTGTCCAGAGGAGCTGAAGGAGTATATAGTCCCATGGGAAAAACAATGACTTTGGACACCCAGATACCCCAAGACTCCCAGGGACTGAATCATCAACCAAGGGGTATACATGGTTCCAGCTAAAAATGTGGCAGAGGAATGCCTTTTTGGGCTTCAGTGGGAGGAGTGGTCTTTGGTCAGGTAAAGGCTCAATAGAGGACACAACAAAGGGTAACAGATGGGGGGGGGAAGTTGGGAGGGAAGGTGGGACTGTGTTGGGTAGAGTGGCATATACATGGAGGCAGGGGGAGGGAGGAGGCGTAGGGAATCGTTGGGGAGGGGGGCTTTTGGGAGGGGGAAATTGGGAAAGGTTTTACCATTGGCAATGTAAATAAAGAAGAAAATTTAAAAAAAATCCAAAAAAAATGACAGGATGTAATAATCACTATTCCTTAATATCTCTTAACATCAATGGACTCAATTCCCCAATAAAAAGACATAGACTAACAGACTGGATATGTAAACAGGACCCTACATTTTGCTTCATATAGGAAACACACCTCAGTGTCAAAGACAAACACTATCTTAGAGTAAAAGGCTGGAATACGATTTTACAAGCAAATGGTCTCAGGAAAAAAGCCAGAGTAGCCACTCTAATATCAGATAAAATTGGCTTTCAACCTAAAGTCATCAAAAGAGACACTGAGGGACATGTCTTGCTGGTCAAAGGAAAAATACACCAAGAAGAACTCTCAATCCTGAACATCTATGCTCTAAATGCAAAAGCACCCTCATTCATAAAAGAAACTTTACTAAAGCTCAAAGCACACATTGCACCTAACACAATAATTGTGGGTGACTTCAACACTCTGCTCTCCTCAATGGACCAATCAAGAAAACAGAAATTAAACAGGGACACAGTGAAACTATTTAAAGCGTTGGACCAATTAGCTAACAGATATATATAGAACATTTCATCCTAAAGCAAAAGAATATAACTTTTTCTCAGCACCTTATGGGACCTTCTCCAAAATCAATCATATAAATGGTCACAAGACAGACCTCACCAAATATAAGAAGATCAAAATAATGTCATGTCTCCTATCAGATCACTATGGAGTAAAAGTGGTCTTCAATAGCAACAAAATCAACAGAAAGCCCACATACACATAGAAACTGAACAACTCTACTCAATGATACTTTGGTCAAGGAAGAAATACAGAAAGAAACCAAAGACTTTTTAGAATTTAATAAAAATGAAGACACAACATACCCAAATCTATGGGACACAATAAAAGCAGTGCTAAGAGGAAAACTCATAGCCCCGAGTGCCTCCAAAAAGAAAATGGAAAGAGCACACACTAGCAGCTTAACGACCCACCTGAAAGCCCTGGAACAAGAAGAAGCTAATTCACGCAGGAGGAGCAGAAGTCAGGAAATCATCAAACTCAGGACTGAAATCAATCAAGTAGAAACAAAGAGAACCATACAAAGAATCAACAAAACCAGGAGTTGGTTCTTTGAAAAAATCAACAAGATAGATAAGCCCTTAGCCAGACTAACCAAGGGGCACAGAGACAGTATCCAGATTAACAAAATTAGAAATGAAAAGGGAGATATAACAACAGAAATGGAGGAAATTAAAAAAAATCATCAGATCCTAATACAAAAACCTATACTCAACACAACTGGAGAATCTGGAGGAAATGGATAGTTTTCTGGACAGATAATAAACAGTAAAATTAAATCAGGATGAAATAGACCATCTAAACAGTCCCATAATCCCTAAAGAGATAAAAAGGGGTCATAGAAAGCCTCCCAAACAAAAACAGCACGGGACCAGATGGTTTTAGTGCAGAATTCTATCAGACCATCAAAGAAGACCTAACACCAATACTCTTCAAACTATTCCACAAAATAGAAACAGAAGGAACACTACCTAATTCATTCTATGAAGCCACAATTACGCTGATACTAAAACCACACAAAGATCTAACAAAGAAAGAGAACTTCAGGCCAATTTGCCTTATGAATATCGATGCAAAAATACTCAATAAAATTCTTGCCCACCGAGTCCAACAACACATCAAAACGATCATCCACCATGACCAAGTAGGCTTCATCCCATGGATGGAGGGATCGTTCAATATAAGGAAATCCATCACTGCAATCCACTACATAAACAAACTCAAAGAAAAAAACCACATGATCATTTCATTAGATGCTGAAAAAGCATTTGACAAATTCAGCATCCTTTCATGCTGAAAGTCTTGGAAAGAACAGGAATTCAAGTACCATACCTAAGCATAGTTAAAGCAATATACAGCAAACTGGTAGCCAACATCAAACTAAATGGAGAGAAACTTGAAGCAATTCCATTAAAATCAGGGATTAGACAAGGCTTCCCTCTCTCTCCATATCTTTTCAATATAGTACTTGAAGTTCTTGCTAGAGCAATTAGACAACATAAGGAGGTCAAAGTGATACAAATTGGAAAGGAAGAAATCAAATTATCACTATTTGCAGATGATATGATAGTATACTTAAGTGACCCAAAAAACTCCACCAAAAAATGTCTACAGCTGATAAACAACTTCAACAAAGTGGCTGGTTATAAAATCAACTCAAGCAAATCAGTAGGCTTCCTATACTCAAAGGATAAACAGGCTGAGAAAGAAGTTAGGGAAATGACACCCTTCACAATAGCCCCAAACAATATAAAGTATCTTGGTGTGACTCCAACCAAACACATAGAAGATCTGTATGAGAAGAACTTTAGGTCTCTGAAGAAGGAAATCGAAGAAGACCTCAGAAAATGGAAAAATCTGCCATGCTCTTGGATTGGCAGGATTAATATAGTTAAAACTGACATCTTGCCAAAAGCAATAAATAGATTCAGCACAATCCCCCTCAAAATCCCAACTCAGTTCTTCTTAGAGTTAGAAAAAACAATTCTCAAATTCATCTGGAATAACAAAAAACCCAAGATAGCTAAAACTATTCTCAACAGTAAAATAGCTTCTGGGGGAATCAATATCCCAGAACTCAAGCAATACTACAGAGCAATAGTATTAAAAACTGCATGGTATTGGCACAGCAACAGACAAGTGAACCAATGGAATAGAATTGAAGACCCAGAAATGAATCCACACACCTATGGTCACTTGATCATCGACAAAGGAGCAGAAAACTTCCAGTGGAAAAAAGATAGCCTTTTCAACAAATGGTGCTGGTTCAACTGGAGGTCAGCATGCAGAAGAATGCAAATTGGTCCATTCTTATCTCCTTGTACTAAGCTCAATTCCAAGTGGATCAAGGACCTCCACATAAAACCAGTCACACAGAAACTAATAGAAAAGTAACTGGGGAAAACCCCTGAGGACATGGGCACAGGGGAAAAGTTCCTGAACAGAACACCAATAGCTTATGCTCTAAGATCAAGAATTGACAAATGGGACCTCATAAAATTACAAAGTTTCTGTAAGGCAAAGGACACAATCAAAAGGACAAAACGTCAACCAACAGACTGGGAAAGAATCTTCACCAACCCTACATCCGATAGAGGGCTAATATCCAGTATATACAAGGAACTCAAGAAGTTAGACCCCAGGGAACCAAATAACCCTATCAAAAAATGGGGTACAGATCTAAACAAAGAATTTTCACCTGAAGAAATTTGGATGGCTCAGAAGCACCTTAAGAAATGCTGATCATTAGTCATTAGGGAAATGCAAATCAAAACAACACTAAGATTTCACCTCACACCAGTCAGAATGTCTAAGATTAAAAACTCAGGAGATAACAGGTGGTGGGGAGGATGTGGAGAAAGAGGAACACTCCTCCACTGCTGGTGGGATTGCAAGAATGTACAACCACTCTGGAAATCAGTCTGGAGGTTCCTCAGAAAACTGAATGTGACACTACTGGAGGGCCCTGCTATACCACTCCTGGGCATATACCCAGAGGATTCCCCGGCATGTAATAAGGACACATGCTCCACTATGTTCATAGCAGCCTTATTTATAATAGCCAGAAACTGGAAAGAACCCAGATGTCCCTCAATGGAGGAATGGATACAGAAAATGTGGTATATTTACACAATGGAATTCTACTCAGCAATTAAAAACAATGAATTCATGAAATTTGTAGACAAATCGTTGGAACTGGAAAATATCATCTTAAGTGAGGTAACCCAATCACAAAAGAATATACATGGAATGCAATCACTGTTAAGTGGATATTAACTATCCCAGAAGCTCTGAATACCCAAGAAACAAGAAGCATAACAAATGACTCCCATGAAGAAGTAAGGAGAGGGCCCTGATCCTGGGAAGGCCTGATCCAGCATTGTAGGGGAGTACCAGGACAGAGAAAAAGGAGGGAGGTGATTGGAGTATGGGTGTAGAGAAGGCTTATGGGACATATGGGGAGGGGGGAACTGGGAAAAGGGAAAGTGTTTTGAAATGTAAACAAAGAATTTAGAAAATAAAAAAAATGTTATAGGTATTTGAATGCAAACACATATAAATATATAAAATATCACACATATCTAAATTATATATATCTTGTATCACTTATTTGTTTATGTATTATTTGTGTTGTATAGTGATTGAATAAAATGTTTACTAAGAATGTAAAATATTACTTGATTTGTAAATAATAAATAGATGAATTTTAGCATACTCACATATGCACACACTCAGAGTAGCAAATTTCTGCTAAGTGTTAGCTGAGCTGCATTTACATTGCCATTAAACTCTCCTGTTCTGTATTACTGACATATATGTCATACAATCAACCACTATCAACTGAACTAAGACCCTCTGCTTCAGCAGAGGTTGATTTTCAGGGACCAAAGGCAAAATTACTTTAAGGGATGTGACATTTTTTAGTTGGGCAAGAAACTTTCTCCATTTCATAATGTAATATATCTGGATTACACTGTTCTGAGTACCTTCTTGAACTCAATTCAAGGGTTTAGGACTTGCTGATATCTACCTAGCCATCTTTCATCACCCACTCAGAAAGCAGAACCTCCGTCTTAGGATGCAAAAATGGCACATAACAACAGAACCACCTGGAGGCTTATGCAAAAATCTTGCAATTAGGAATGATGTTTCAGTTCACTCCCCCTGCCCAAGAACTTCATGCTCCACACAGGGCTTGTTCTTATCCTTATTTTTATCTTTTACAGAGAACATTTTATTTACATTTCAGTCAGTTTCCAGTGCCAATCAATTGTCAAAAAACACAATGAACTGAGTACACCACACTTATATAAATAATCAAAATTTGATAATGTAGATAAGATTACAAATTAAATGGGAAAGAATGATAGGCAAAGATAGGTTACTAGATACCAAATAATGGTAAGAAAAAATTTTTTCATATAGTCCAATGTGCAGTGTGTATAAATACTACTTGTGTATTATCCCAAAGGCAAGAATAAAGAATTCCATACTAATACAATGTAAACATTTGAGTAAATTACTGTATTTTCTTGATTTGGATATTATGCACTATGTATGAAAATTATATCATTCCCCAGTAACAACTGCTACATTTGAGTGTCAATACAAACATTAAAAAATAAATATAAGAGGCAAAAAAATGGCTCAGTGGTTAAAAACACTGACTGCTTTCCCAGGTAACTCAGGTTTATTTCTAGAATGAATATGGTGGCTTACAGCCATCTCTGTAAGCCCAGTTCTAGAGGATCTGACACCCTCCTCTGATCTTTGCTGGAACAAAGCATAGACATGATACACAGAGGCATATGTTGGGAAAACACCCATACACAAAAAATAAAAATAAATCATAAATGTTAATTGTGTTACTGACAATCACAGATAAATACCTTTTATTTGATATCTCATAAGATAAAACATAAAACTGAAATAGAAAATCTAATAACAAAATTATTCTTGTTATCTTCAGAAATTAAAAGTATCTTTCCTATAAGCTACAAACCTGTCTAATAAAAACAGACGTGGTGATAACGATGCAAACAATTAGAATGTTTTCAAGTCAAAGGTGAATATGTATGATATTGGCGAAAAACCTTCCCAAGACACTGAATGTCAGCAGGAAAGTTACATAGCTAGCAAAATTGTGCAAGGAGAAATGAGTGAAGGAAAGAGATCCACATGAAGATTCCATGGCAGAGAACAAAGGGTGAATGGGAGAAGAGGAGAAGAAAGCAGGGATGCTAGCAGAGAAGACCATACCCATCACTGTGAACACAGTCTCCTGCTGAGGATATTTCTCAGTGCTCCTTTCATATCCCGATTCCTGAGACTATAGATAAAGGGATTCAACATGGGTGTGACCAGACTATACATCACAGCCACAATGATATCCTTGTCATTAGTGTTATTAGATGAGGGGACAAAATACAACCCAATGATGGCTCCATAGTAAAGAGAAACCACAGAAAGGTGAGAGCCACATGTGGACAAGGCTTTGCAGATTCCCTTGATGGAGGGAGTTCTCAGAATGGTGACCCCAATTCGGCCATAAGAAATCAGGATGCATATGAATGGCAGGGTAATGACCACCATACCTAAAAGAAGTATG
Organism: Apodemus sylvaticus; assembly: GCF_947179515.1. Lineage (NCBI taxonomy): Eukaryota > Metazoa > Chordata > Mammalia > Rodentia > Muridae > Apodemus > Apodemus sylvaticus. Next base: position 15,787,269 of record NC_067476.1, on the reverse strand, counting down.
ACCAGCTCATTGACGGTAGTGTCTGAGCTGGACAGCTTCAGCAAGGGAGATATGTCACAGAAGTAGTGGGGGATGGCATTGCTTTTAAAGTGAGATATGCGAGCCAAGAGAAGGGTGTGCACAAGGGCATTGGCTGAAGATAAGGCCCAGGACACAGCTACTAATAGGAAACACAGGCTCTGACTCATGATCGTGGTATAGTGCAGAGGGTGGCAGATGGCCACATACCTGTCATAGGCCATGGAGGTGAGAAGAATGCTGTCAAGAGCAACAAAAAATATGTAAAAATACACCTGGGAAACACACCCAACATATGAAATGGACTGACTGTGTGTCAGCATATTCACAAGCATCTTTGGAGCTGTGACTGATGAGAAAGAGATGTCTGTGAAGGCCAAGTGACTGAGGAAGAAGTACATGGGGGTGTGGAGGTGAGAATCCAGCCTGATGAGCAGGATGATGAGCAGGTTCCCCAGCACAGTTGTCAGGTACATGGTCAGGAAGAGGGCAGAATACAGGCCTTGGTCCTCTGCTCGAATGGGGAGTCCCAGGAGGATGAACTCAGACACAGTGCTCTCATTATCTCTCCTCATGATCTTCCTCTTCTGCTCTGAGTGAAAGAAGAAATGGAAATGAAAGAGAAGTGATTTTACTATTACACCATGGAAACATGTTGTGAATCACCAGGACTAAAAATAACATTAGTTGTTACGTTTATTAATTATTTATGGAGATTTTTGTCACAGTAATGGGCTAATGATGGTTTGGAAAGGGTCATAATTTGTCCACCTTGAAAATAGTGAACTCTCAGATGGAACCAATGAAACAGAATAATTATCAAATCTATTCAAGGTACCCGTATTTCACCAGGACAATTTTAGCTTTAGGATTTAGTATGTTATTTGTCAGAAGCAAATAGAAAAATAAACAAGATTTCAATGTTCTTCATCTTTTTAAACATTTCTTGATGCACATACCCAATGTTGCCTACCCATGAATTAAATCTGGATAGTGTAACCCAAGGAGCTACTTTGAATCTACTAGATACCAGTATCTGTGGAACTTCTACCCCATCTTCTTTGCTCACAGTGCTACCCTCTGCACTATAACACCATCCTGATTTCCCCAGTAATTTGAATCTGCTAGATACTAGTATCGTGCAGAGGTCAAAGCATTAAGTTCATCAGTGTAATCCAACAATGTAAAGGTCAAAAACAGCTTAAAACTAGCTATGAGTTCTTCCCGTAATAACAGTGTCTCATTCAATGAGATCATTCTTCATAGGCTGCTTAAAATGACTCTGATTCCATATGCACATCTTTAGTTTAAACCTGTGTATCATATGCAAGCTCATAGAACACCTGGAAATACTTGACTTTCCCATTATTTCCTAGATAATTCAAGAAAAATTCATTATGTGTTTCAAGCAAAAGCAAATATCAACTGACTTCTTTTTAACCTGGGTTTTAAGCTAAAGACTGTTACTTTTTGTGCATTTTCTGCATGTTTGCTTTGTTGCTAAACTGAAATTCTCTCTTTTTTTCTGTAATCATTTCCTATGTGAATAATCACTAAACAATAGGAAAAGGAACATAATAACATTAGAGTTGATTTCTTAGCCACTGAGAGAACTATATGCAGTTATATTCTATTTGAAGGCTTCTTTAGTAGCCTGTTTTTTCTATGATTGGTGGTGATCTTACTATTTGCCTCTTCACCCTTTTCTAGCCTTAAAATCTATGAAGTCTCCCAAACTGATAAAAACTATCTTTAAGATGTCTATGTATTATCAATCTCATTCAGTAAAAAAAAAAACAAACACTTAATGTGATGTTATATTAAATTAACTATAATTTATTTCTTATATATTTCTGTATTAATAATAATTATCACAATGGAAATGTTAAATTATCTACCTGTCTACAGATAGATGATTTCAAATACTTTGCTATACTGAACAATACTCCAATAAGCATATTATTATCGTTATTATTTTTCTATTTTATTTAACATATGTTATATTCATAAATGATTGTAGAGAATTAAGCAGCCATAATTTTGAGAAAATATCAGGTCACAAGAGACCAAGGTGATAAAGGGACTGATATATCTCATCTTTATATGATGATATATGCTAAAATCTTTAGCAAAATAAGCTACATACAAATTTTGTAATACTGGGTCTCTATGCAAGTGTTCAGAAGGGTAGTTAAAGCTACTTTGAGAAATGAGGAAAGCCCAAGTAAGTGGCCAGACACAGACATATAAAATTTGAAGCATATTTGAGAAGTGAGCTGATATAATGTATAATTTGCTCTGGTAGAAAAGTTTCCATCTGTTCAAGAATAGTAAAACTCAGGAAAATGAACTAACAGAAAATAACAAATGCCTTCCTTGGTTCCAGGTAGAAAGTAGATCGGAGAAGCCAAGGACATTGCTAGCATATGAAAACCATGGGTTATGGAAAATGTCACAGAAATTTGGGGAGAAGTTGGAAAAAATACAACAGAAATTCTGTGTTGACATTAAGTGTGAGAAATGAAGATGATTTTCATGCTTTCTTGCAAAAAATGGATACATTTAAGAAAAACATTCAATGAATGGGTTTTTTTCAGAGAGGGAGTGACTTTTTACCTCAAAAGTTGGGCAGGAGTATAAAGAACTGTTTTCCATTTGATGATTTGATCCTTGCAACATGAAATGCATGATGACCAGAGAGGCAGACAATGAGAAAGACAGACAGAGAAAGACAGAAACAGAAAGAGACCAAGGCACAGAGACAAAGAGACATAGAGGGAGACACAAGCATATGCAGTAATACAGAAGAATGTACATTGTATTCCTGATCTGAAGGGTTAACTTATATGATGAACACAAATACCTTAAGTTAAGAAGCATGGAAAATCTCTTCCATTTCTCTCTAGAAAGATAACAACATAGCAAAAGTGGTAGATCATCTCAAGCCACTATACATCCATTGTAATGATCACAAGAATAATCAGTTCAGAATCAGATATGATAGATATATAAACATACACATTGTCCTTGTCTCCTGGAAAGTCCAAGTAAACTCTAATTTTGAAAATCATGTAGAGGACCTAGGGGTGTAATCTCAGTCCCCAGATCCTAATTAGAGGCATACAGGACAAAATTGCTTCATTGTCATTGACTCCCATAGGGAAGAAATTTTTTGAAGCAGACTTGAGAGTCCCTTCTTGCTTGAGAAATAATGGTAGCAACCTTAACAAGATTCTCAATCACTTTGCCTTGTTTCTGTCATGACCTCTGTGATTACTAGACATTTAATAACAAAATACACTCACACACTTATAGACAGACACAAAAGAATTGAAAAAAGAATCTAATATAATTTGGGGAATAATAATTCAAAGTGGGCTTATTACCATGCTAGACATGGTCAATATCCATAATAACAGGGAAAGACTTGGAGAAATGTCTGTAAAGTTCTCCAATTGCACATCAAGGAATTGGCAACTTACTCTTAAATATGCTCATTGAATACTCTGATCCACATTAGTTGGAAATCTTAGACACTTTTAACAAGGAAATATTTAATATTTACAATTGAAAATATAATTTCCGACTTATGTGCATTGTAGTATCAAAGTTACATCAAATAATTCTTGTCATATACAAGTAGAGGCACATTAAAATAAGCATTTTCATAAGAGCAGAAATAAGTTCAACAACAAATGAATTTGATATTTTACAGAAAGAATATCCCAGGCCAACTACATGACAAAAAGGGTAATAAGGAAGGCAATGATGTATGAAAACTAATGACTTTAACAGTATAGTAAAATATAAACATAATTCTTGATAATTGTGGATATTATTAATGACTGAACACTAAAACCTATTGGAGCCTTAACACTGAGTACAGTTCTATTTGAAAATGATGTATATAACAAACTAATGAATATTAAAGGTAATGATTAATATAGGCCCCCAATTCAATGATATTACTTTCTCCCTTATAATGCCCTTGCAACATGTCACCAAAATATGACCAAAGTAAACACAAAACAGTCTGTAGTCAGTAAGATACTGACAAAATTTCACCACAAGAAGAAAACAGAGAAAAACATTGTGTCAACCCTTTGATTTTGAACTTCTAGTTTCCAGAACAGTGGGAAAAAATATTCCCATTAACCCACTCTCTGCCATAGCTATGACAGTTCATGAAAATTAGGTGCGTGTATTTTTCTTTTATAAATGCAGATGATGAGCAAAAATCTCCCTGTTCTACTAGAGACTGCTCAGACTGGTAGAAGTCCAAATAAACTGCTTCTCTGCCAAACTGATCCACTCTCAAACTTTGCCTATCCTAATCCCAGTTCCCCAACCTTTCAATGTCCGTTACCCAGATCCCCAACTAGGCAGAAATTTTCTACTATACCAGACAACAGCCTGTGGGAGAGAATTCCTGTTCTACTAGACACCTGTCAGGTTGGAAGAAACCCTGGTAGAATACCTTCCTTCTAAACAACAGCCTACAGATAGGTAAATGATATTCACCAACCAACCCTACATCTGACAAGGAGTTAATATCCAAAATATATAAGCAACACAAGAAGTTTGCCATCAATAAACCAAATAACCAAATAAAAATGTAGAATGGAGGTAAATAGAGAATTCTCAACAGTGGAATCTTGAATGGCTGATAAGCACATAAAAAGCATTTGAAGAAAGTGTCTCACTTCCGGTTTTTTGTCTACACCTGAAGATGATCCAGTGACAAAGCTCTCCATACCCAAATAACTCCAGGAGAGAGCTGGGCTCCCCGGACAGCTGACATGCCTTTGAGCACCAGTAAGAACACCACTTCAGCTCCTAGGGTCCTGCCCAGATCCCTCAGGACACAGGAAGAGACCAGGAACAGGATACTCCCAGTTTCCATCTGCACCTGGTGCTGATCCTGTGCCACAGAAATGAGGGCTGGTCTTGTACTACAGCTCTACATAAGCAAATATCACCTGGAGAGAGCTGGTCTTCCAGGAGTACTGACAAACCTGTGAGCAGAGGTAAGACACCACTTCTACTGAAGAAATACCTGGCCCAAGAGGTACCTTCTCAGAGCCATTTGGACACAGGAACCCAGGAACAGACACGGACAGGATCCTTCTGGTTTCCATATGCACCTCAGACCTGATACTCTGCCACAGTCCACCATAACCAAATTCATCTCAGAGAGATTAGGTCTTTCAGGAATACTGACAAACAGGTTTGCAGGAGAGACAGCAACATTAGCTAACACCAGAAATAGCCAGATGGCAAGAGACAAGTGCAATAACACAAGTAACAGAAACCAAGACTACTTGGCACCATCCTAGTTCTCCCACCACAATGAGCTCTGGATACCCCAAATGACCAGAAAAGAAAGACTCTGATTTAAAACCATATCTTGGGACTCAGCTCGGGCGGCGGCAGCGGCGGCAGTGCAGCAGTGGCTGGTCCAGCTGAAGGGCCATCAGCAGTGGAACCAAGGCGACACAGGGTCCAGTTAGGCCCTGCGCCCACGACCACTGACCTTTGCTGGCCAGCCGGGCGGCAAGCAGCTGCAGTTGTGCGGCGCCTTTCCTGCACGGAAGTCACTTCAGAACTCGGCCTCCCACCAGTCAGGAGAGGTGCATCCATCTTAGCTTCGGACTCCACGGATCGGACAGACTGAGGTACACAACCATAATCCGAGGCCAACACCGCGGTGGTCTGAGCCCGACGGGCGTTGGCCTGCACCCAGGCCCTGGGCTGGTCGGGGGGCCATCGGGGTGCCAACCCAGCCAGGAGGTTTTTTGCCCAGGCCTGCGCGCGCGCCGCCATTTTGCCTGCAGGACAACAGAGAGCTCTGGCGGGCAGACCTGTAACAGGCATAGCCTGAGGCTAACAAAGCGGGGGTCTAGGCCCCAAAAGGCATAGGACTGACCCCAAGAACTGGGCGGCTTGGTGGGCCATCTGTGAGTCAACCCACCCAGGAGGTTGTTAGCACAGCAGACTCTCCCGGCGCTTTCAGGGAGCGAGGCGCGCCCGCCCACCATCCTAGTCACCTGGTGGACCCAATTAACAGTCATAGCCCAAGGGGAACTTTGCTCGGACCTTGGCCTCCCAGGCTTTTGCCTGGACTCAGGGACTGGGTGGCCAGACTAACCTTGTGTGCGCCAGCCCGGTTGGAGGATCGGCTGCCCAGCGCAGTGAGTGGAACACAGGGGAAGTCACAGCACCATACACCATCGGCACTCCCTGGGGGTGCACACGGGCTCCATCTGGTCCACAGACACAATCTGGGGCAAGGCCTCAGGCGGAAGCCCTCAGCTCAACTCTCTCCGCTTCCGGATCCAGATCAGCCGGGGCGGCCGCACCACATCTCCAAGTCCTGCAAGAGGCTAGCTGGGCTTCCGGGCAGCCAGCTGGGAGAAGTCAGTGTGCTCCAGTGAATCCAGCGGGCCCCAGCGGGAGCCTTCCTAGTCACCTGGCACCAGCCTTCGAGTGCCTGCTTTGGGATCTGAACAGCCTGGGCAGCAGCACCCTGTCTACAAGCAGTGCAGGAGGTAAGCTGTGCACCAGAGGCCACCTGGGAAGGGGCAGCTTGCACTGGTGAGTCCAGCACTGACAAGACCAAGTAACACCAGTGAGAGCTAGATGGCAAAAGGCAAACGCAGGAACGTCACTAACAGAAATCAAGGCAATATGGCAACATCTGAACCCAATTCTCCTCTACCAGCATGTCCTGGATACCCCATCACACCAGTAAAACAAGATTTGGATTCAAAATCACTGGTCATGATGCTGGTACAGGAACACATGAAGGACATACTTAAAGAAATTCAGGAGAAAATGAATAAAAAGTTAGAAGCCCTTGCAAGGGAAACACAAAAATCATTGAAAGAAATCCAGGAGAATACAAAAGCCAACAAGGAGGAAATGCAAAAAACACTCAAAGAAATACAGGAGAACTTTGGTCAACAGGCTGAGGTCATGAAAGACGAAACACAAAAATCTCTTAAAGAAATACAGGAGAACTTTGGTCAACAGGCTGAGGTCATGAAAGAGGAAACACAAAAATCTCTTAAAGAATTACAGGAAAGAACAAACAAGCAAGTGAAGGAGCTAAGCAAAACCATCCAGGATCTAAAATCAGAAGTAGAAACAACTAAGAAAACTCAAAGGGAGACAACTTTGGAGATAGAAAGCCTTGGGAAGAAATCAGGGGACAGAGATGCAAATATCAGCAACAGAACACAAGAGATAGAAGAAAGAATTTCAGATGCTGAAGATTCCATAAAAACCATGGACTCAACAGTTAAAGAAAATGCAAAATGCAAAAAGCTTGTAACCCAAAATATCCAGGAAATCCAGGACACAATGAGAAGACCAAACCTAAGGATTATAGGCATAGATGAGAGTGAAGATTTACAACTTAAAGGGCCAGCAAATATCTTCAATAAAATTATGGAAGAAAACTTCCCTAACCTAAAGAGAGAGATGCCCATGAATATACAAGAAGCCTACAGAACTCCAAACAGACTGGACCAGAACAGAAATACTTCCCATCACATAATAATCAAAACGCCAAATGTTCTAAACAAAGAAAGAATACTAAAGGCAGTAAGAGAAAAAGGCCAAGTAACATATAAAGGAAGACCTATCAGAATCACAGCAGACTTTTCACCTGAGACTATGAAGGCTAGAAGGACCTGGGCAGATCTCATGCAGACTCTAAGAGAACACAAATGCCAACCAAAACTACTATATCCAGCAAAACTCTCAATCACCGTAGATGGAGAAACTAAGATATTTCATGACAAAACCAAGTTTACCCAATATCTATCCACAAACCCAGCCCTAAAAAGGATAATAGGAGGACAACACCAATACAAGGAGGGAAACTTCACCCTGGAAAAAGCAAGATAGTAACCTTTCATCAAACCCAAAAGAAGTTAAGCATTCAAATTTAAAAAATAACGTCAAAAATGATAGGAAGTAACAATCACTATTCCTTAATATCTCTCAACATCAATGGACCTAATGCCCCAATAAAAAGACACAGACTAACTGAATGGATATGTAAACAGGACCCTACATTTTGCTGCTTACAGGAAACACACCTCAGGGTCAAAGACAAACACTACCTTAGAGTAAAAGGCTGGAAGACAATTTTACAAGCAAATGGTCTCAGGAAACAAGTTGGAGTAGCCATTTTAATATCAGATAAAATTGACTTTCAACCCAAAGTCATCAAAAGAGACCCTGAGGGACACTTCTTGCTGGTCAAAGGAAAAATACAAAAAGAAGAACTGTCAATCCTGAACATCTATGCCCCAAATGCAAGGGCACCCTCTTTCGTAAAAGAAACTTTATTAAAACTCAAAGCACACATTGCACCTAACACAATAATTGTGGGTGACTTCAACACTGCACTTTCCTCAATGGACTGATCAGGAAAACAGAAACTAAACAGGGACACAATGAAGCTAATTGAAGCTTTGGACCAATTAGATTTAACAGATATATATAGAACATTCTATCCTAAAACAAAAGAATATACCTTTTTCTCAGCACCTCATGGTACCTTCTCCAAAATCGACCATATAATTGGTCACAAGACAGACCTCAACAAATATAAGAAGATAGAACTAATCCCATGCCTCCTATCTGATCACTATGGAGTAAAAGTGGTCTTCAATAGCAACAGAAACAACAGAAAACCCACATACACGTGGAAACTGAACAATACTCTACTCAATGATACCTTGGTCAAGGAAGAAATAAAGAAAGAAATTAAAGACTTTTTAGAACACAATGAAAATGAAAACACAACATACCCAAATCTATGGGACACAATGAAAGCAGTGCTAAGAGGAAAACTCATAGCCCTGAGTGCCTCCAAAAAGAAAATGGAGAGAGCATATATTACCAGCTTAATGACACACCTGAAAGCCCTAGAACAAAAAGAAGCTATTTCTCCCAGGAGGAGTAGAAGGCAGGAAATCATCAAACTCGGGGCCGAAATCAATCAAGTAGAAACAAAGAGAACCATACAAAAAATCAACAAAACCAGGAGCTGGTTCTTTGAGAGAATCAACAAGATAGATAAACCCTTAGCCAGACTGACCAAAGGGCACAGAGAAAGTATCCAAATTAACAAACTTAGAAATGAAAAGGGAGATATAACAACGGAAACTGAGGAAATCCAAAAAATCATCAGATCCTACTACAAGAGCCTGTACTCAACACAACTGGAGAATCTGGAGGAAATGAACAATTTCCTTGGCAGATACCAAATACCAAAATTAAATCAGGACCAACTAGACCATCTAAACAGTCCCATAATGCCTAAAGAAATAGAAGGAGTCATAGAAAGTCTTCCAACCAAAAAAAGCACAGGACCAGATGGCTTCAGTGCAGAATTCTACCAGAACTTCAAAGAAGAGTTAACACCAATACTCTTCAAACTATTCCACAAAATAGAAACAGAAGGAACACTACCCAATTCCTTCTACGAAGCCACAATTACGCTGATACCAAAGCCACACAAAGATCCAACAAAGAAAGAGAACTTCAGACCAATTTCCCTTATGAACATCGATGCAAAAATACTCAATAAAATTCTTGCCAACCGAATCCAAGAACATATCAAAACGATCATCCACCATGATCAAGTAGGCTTTATCCCGGGAATGCAGGGTTGGTTCAATATACGGAAATCCATCAATACAATCCACTACATAAACAAACTCAAAGAAAAAAACCACATGGTCATTTCATTGGATGCTGAAAAAGCATTTGACAAAATTCAGCATCCTTTCATGCTTAAAGTCTTGGAGAGAACAGGAATTCAAGGCCCATACCTAAACATAGTAAAAGCAATATACAGCAAACCGGTAGCCAGCATCAAACTAAATGGAGAGAAACTTGAAGCAATCCCACTGAAATCAGGGACCAGACAAGGCTGCCCCCTTTCTCCTTATCTTTTCAATATTGTACTTGAGGTACTAGCTTGGGCAATTCGACAACATAAGGAGGTCAAAGGGATACAAATTGGAAAGGAAGAAGTCAAACTATCATTATTTGCAGACGACATGATAGTCTACCTAAGTGACCCAAAAAACTCCACTAGAGAGCTCCTACAGCTGATAAACAACTTCAGCAAAGTGGCAGGTTATAAAATCAACTCAAGCAAATCAGTGGCCTTCCTATACTCAAAGGATAAGCAGGCTGAGAAAGAAATTAGGGAAATGACCCCCTTCACAATAGCCACAAACATTATAAAGTATCTTGGGGTGACTCTTACCAAACATGTGAAAGATCTGTATGACAAGAACTTCAAGACTCTGAAGAAGGAAATGGAAGAAGACCTCAAAAAAATGGGGAAAACCTCCCATGCTCATGGATCGGTAGAATCAATATAGTTAAAATGGCCATTTTGCCAAAAGCAATATACAGATTCAATGCAATACCCATCAAAATCCCAACTCAATTCTTCACAAAGTTAGAAAGAGCAATTCTCAAATTCATCTGGAACAACAAAAAACCCAGGATAGCTAAAACTATTCTCAGCAACAAAAGAAAATCTGGTGGAATCAGTATCCCTGACCTCAAGCAATACTACAGAGCAATAGTGTTAAAAACTGCATGGTATTGGTACAGTGACAGGCAGGAGGATCAATGGAACAGGATTGAAGATCCAGAAATGAACCCACACACCTATGGCCACTTGATCCTCGACAAAGAGGCTGAAAACATCCAATGGAAAAAAGATAACCTTTTCAACAAATGGTGCTGGTTCAACTGGAGGTCAGCATGCAGAAGAATGCGAATTGATCCATCCTTGTCTCCTTGTACTAAGCTCAACTCCAAGTGGATCAAGGACCTCCACATAAAGCCAGACACTCTGAAGCTAATAGAAAAGAAACTGGGGAAGACCCTTGAGGACATCGGTACAGGGAGAAAATTTATGAACAGAACACCAATAGCGTATGCTCTAAGAGCAAGAATTGACAAATGGGATCTCATAAGGTTACAGAGTTTCTGTAAAGCAAAGGACACCATCAAGAGGACAGATGGGCAACCAACAAATTGGGAAAAGATCTTCACCAATCCTACATCAGATAGAGGGCTAATATCCAATATATATAAAGAACTCAAGAAGTTAGACTCCAGAAAACCGAACAACCCTATTAAAAAATGGGGTACAGAGTTAAACAAAGAATTCTCACCTGAAGAACATCGGATGGCGGAGAAGCATCTTAAAAAATGCTCAACTTCATTAGTCATTAGGGAAATGCAAATCAAAACAACCCTAAGATTTCATCTTACACCAGTCAGAATGGCTAAGATTAAAAAATCAGGAGACAGCAGGTGTCGGAGAGGGTGTGGAAAAAGAGGAACACTCCTCCATTGCTGGTGGGGTTGCAAATTGGTACAACCACTCTGGAAAGCAGTCTGGCGGTTCCTCCGAAAACTGGGCACCTCACTTCCAGAAGATCCTGCTATACCACTCCTGGGCATATATCCAGAGGATTCCCCACCATGTAATAAGGATACATGCTCTACTGTGTTCATAGCAGCCCTATTTATAATTGCCAGATGCTGGAAAGAACCCAGGTATCCCTGAACAGAAGAGTGGATGCAAAAAATGTGGTATATCTACACAATGGAGTACTATTCAGCCATTAGAAACAATGAATTCATGAAATTCTTAGGCAAATGGATGGAGCTAGAGAACATCATACTAAGTGAGGTAACCCAGGCTCAAAAGGTGAATCATGGTATGCACTCACTAATAAGTGGTTATTAACCTAGAAAACTGGAATACTCAAAACATAATCCATACATCAAATGAGATATAAGAAGAAAGGAGGAGTGGCCCCTGGTTCTGGAAAGACTCAGTGAAACAGTATTCGGCAAAACCAGAACGGGGAAGTGGGAAGGGGTGGGAGGGAGGACAGGGGAAGAGAAGGGGGCTTACTGGACTTTCAGGGAGTGGCGGGGCTAGAAAAGGGGAAATCATTTGAAATGTAAATAAATTATATCGAATAAAAAAAAAGAGGGATGCACTGAAACAACCTACGATCTTATAAGCACAAGTTAAAGGGTGATCTAGTGAGATCTCAGAAACCAATGGCAACAGCAGTGTAGACAGTGAAGGCTGGAGAATTTCGCAGCACTCAGGTTGAAGTCCTTTTATATCTCATCCTGGAAAGAGATATTTTTCTGCATGTACCTGTGCCTGGAGGTTTCAAATGACTCTGAGATAAAAATGACTAAATGATTAATCTTGGTCTTCCCTCCACCTGTCTTATCCACATCCTGCCTTTGAAGTGTGTCTACAGTGTTCATAGGCACCTCTGCCTAAATCATATGATGTGCAAGGAAAATAATATAGGGCTTAGACTCAAAAATTTTCCCAATTAAATTGTAATAAACAACTGAGGAAAGAGGTAAGGAATGTGTATCTTTTTGAGGTAAATAGGTAAATCGCATCCTTTTCCAAATAAATGACCATCATAATATGACATCATAATAATATCATCATATATTACAATTATCAAAAAGTGTGAAACTGTTAGTAAATTGATATATCTTGTTATCATATTAAATATCACTTGCTAAAAATCTACTAAATAAACTTGTTTGAGTTATATTTAAAAAAACATATCTCATGATGATGATAGAAGATTTTTAGAAGGGCATAAATAATTTCTGTAAAGAAATACAGGAAAACACTATCAAACAGGTGAAGAAATTGAACAAAACCATGAAGGATCTAAAAAGGGAAATAGAAACAATAAAGAAATTACAAAGGGAGACAACCCTGGAGATAGAAAATCTAGGAAAGAGATCAGGACTCATAGATGTAAGCATCACCAACAAAATACAAGAGATAGAAGAGTGAATTTCTACACAGGGCCTACAGGGGATCATCTGGGACAGGAGCCTTCCAATCACCATTTGTACCAGGGAACCAGGGGGCTCCACAACCCTCTGTGCACAGCCCACCAGAAGAGAGTGATCTCCCAGCAGCACTTTCACTTCTAGGTGCAAAGGTTAGATCTCTTCTTTCTCTCTAATAACTGTCTGGAGGGAGATGGCTAGGAGCACACAGGGCATATGATCAGTGGAACAGCTGAGACAGGATCCTTCCAGTCAACATTTGCACATGGAACCTGAGAAGCTCCACAGACATTTGCACACAGATCCCTCCAGAAAAGTTGGTATCCCAGAAGTGCTGACACAGGTTTGAATGCCCACAGGAAGGACAAGCTCCAGAGAGAGACACCAAGACCAGCTAACACCAGAGATAACCAGATGGCAAAAGACAAGCACAAGAATCCTACCAACAGAAACCAAGGCTACTTGGCAACATCAGAACCCATTTCTACCAGCATAGCAAGTTCTGGATACTCCAACACACCAGAAAAGCAAGAGTTGGATTTAAAATCGCATCTCATGATGCTGATAGAAGACTTTAAGAAGAACATAAATAACTTCCTTAAAAAGTACAGGAGAACATGGGTAAACAGATAGAAGCCCTTAAAGAATTAGAAGGAAACACAACTGAACAGGTGAAGAAACTGAACAAAACCATCCAGGATCTAGAAAAGGAAGTTGAAACAATAAAGAAATCACAAACAGAGAGAACACTGGAGGTAGAAAACCTAGGAAAGAAATCAAGAGTCATAGATACAAGGATTACCAACAGAATATAAGAGACAAAAGAGAAAAATCTCAGGTGCAGAAGATACCATAGAAATCATTGACACAACAGTCAAAGAAAATGGAAAATGAAAAAGCTCCTGACCCAAAACATCCAGGAAATCCAGAACACAATGAGAAGAGCAAGCCTAAGGATAATAGGGATAGAAGACAGCAAAGACTCCCATCTTAAAGGGCCAGTAAATATATTTAACTAAATTATAAAAGAACGCTTCCCTAACCTAAAGGAGGAGATGCCCATGGATACACAAGAAGCCTACAGAACTCCAAATAGATTGGCCAAAAAAGAAATTCCTCCATCACATAGTAATCAAAACACCAAATGCACAAAACAAAGAAAGAATTCTAAAAGAAGTAAGGGGAAAAGGTCAAGTAACATATAAGGGCAGACCTATCAGAATTACACCAGACTTCTCAACAGAGACTATGAAAGCTAGAAGATCCTGGGCAGATGTCATACACATTCTAAGGGAACACAAATGCCAGCCCAGGCTACTATACCCAGCAAAATGCTCAATTATCATAGATGGAGAAACTAAGATATTCCATAACAAAACAAATTTACACAATATCATTCCACAAATCCATCTCTTCAAAGGATAATAAATGGAAAACTCCAACACAAGGACGGAAACTACACACAAGAAAAAGCAAGAAAGTAATTTTTCATTAACAAACCAATAAGAAGACAGCTACATAAAGAAAACTCCACTTTTAAGAAAAATAAAATCAGGGAACAACAATTACTTTTCCTTAATATATCTTAATATCACTGGATTCAATTCCCCAATAAAGACATAGGCTAACAGACTGGATATGTAAACAAGACCCAACATTTTACTGCACACAAGAAACCCACCTCAGTGACAAAGATAGACACTACCTCAAAGTAAAAGGCTGGAAAACAATTTTCCAAACAAATAGTCCCAAGAAACCAGCTGGAGTAGCCATTCTACTGTCAAATAAAATGAACTTTCAACCTAAATTTATCAAAAAAGATAAGGAAGGACACTTCATACTCATCAAAGGAAAAATATGCTAAGAAGAACTCTCAATCCTGAATAACTATGCTCAAAATGCAAGGGTACACACATTCATAAAAGAAACTTAAATAAAGCTCAAAACACACATTGCAGTTCATACAATAATAGTGGGAGACTTCAACACCTCTCCTCAATGAACAGATCATGGAAACAGAAAGTAAACAGAGAAACGGTGAAATTAACAGAAGTTATCAACCAAATGGATTCAACAGATATTTATGGAACATTTTGTCTTAAGACAAAAGAAAAAATTTCTTCTTCTTCTCAGCACCTCATGATACATTCTCCACATTTGACCATATAATCAGTCACAAAACAGGCCTCAATAGATACAATATTGAAATAATCCCAAGCATCCTATCAGATCATTAGGGATTAAGGCTGACCGTCAATAACATCAAAAACAGTAGAAAGCCCAGATATATGTGGAAGCTGAACAACACTCCACTCAATGATAACTTGGTCAATGAAGAAATAAAGAAAGAAAAAATCAAAGACTTTTTAGAATATAATGAAAATGAAGCCACAACATACTCAAACCTATAGGAAACAATGAAAGCAGTACTAAGAGGAAAACTCATAGCCCTGATTGCCTGGGAAAAGAAACAGGAGAGAGCATACACTATCAGCTTGACAGCACATCTGAAAGCTCTAGAAAAAAAGAAGCAAATAAACCCAAGGACGAGTAGACAACAGGAAATAATCAAACTTAGGGCTGAAATCAACTAAGTAGAAAGTAAAAGAATTATACAAAAATCCACCAAACCAGGAGCTGGTTCTTTGATAAAATCAACAATATAGATAAACCCTTAGCCAGACTAACCAGGGGACACAGAGACAGTATCCAAATTAACAACATCAGAAATGAAAAGGGAGACAAAACAAGAGAAACTGAGGAAATCCAAAAATCATCAGATCCTATGACAAAAGTTTTTATTCAACAAAACTGGAAAATCAGGTTGAAATGGGCAATTTCATAGACAGATATCAGGTACAAAAGTTAAATCAGGATCAGATAAATAATAACAACAGACCCATAACCCCTAATGAAATAGAAGCAGTCATCAATATTCTCCCAACCAAGAAAAGTCCAGGACCAGATCTGTTTAGTGCAGAGTTCTATCAGACCTTCAAAGACCTAATACAATACTCTCCAAACTATTCCACAAAACACAAACTTAAGGAATACTAACCAATTTATTCTACAAAACCATAATTACTCTGATACCTAAACCACACAAAGATCCTATGAAGAAGAACTTCAGTCAAACTTCCCTTATGAATACTGATGAAAAATACTCAATAAAATTCTTGCAAACTGAATCCAAGAACACACCAAAATGTTCATTCATCATGATCAAGTAGGCTTCTTCCATGGGATGCAGGGATGGTTCAATATAAGGAAATTCCATCAATGTAATCCACTACATAAACAAACTCAAAGGAAAAAAAAAAACCCATGATCATCCCATTAGATGCTGAAAAAGTATTTGACAAAATCCAACAGCTCTTCATGAAAAAAGTCTTGGAAAGAACAGGAATTCAAGGCCCATACCTAAACATAGTAAGAGCAATATACCGCAAACCAGTAGCCAACATCAAACTAAATGAAGAAAAACTTAAAGCAATCCTATTGAAATCAGCGATTAGACAAGGCTGTTTACTCTCTCCATACCTATTCAATATAGTCCTTGAAGTCCTTGCCAGAGCAATTATACAACAAGAAGCAGTCAAAGAAATACAAATTAGAAAGGAAAAATCAAAACATCATTATTTGCAGATGTTATGACAGTATACTTAGGTGACCCCCCCCCCAAATTTCACCAGAGACTAAACCTGATAAACAGCTTCAGCAAAGTGGTTGGATATAAATTTAACTCAAACAAAGCAGTGGTCTTCCTCTACTCAAAGGATAAACAGACTGAGAAAGAAATTAGAGAAACAACTCCCTTTACAATAGTAACAAATAATATAAAATACCTTGGTGTGACTCTAACCAAACAAGTGAAAGATCTGTATGACAAGAACTTCAAGTCTCTGAAAGAAATAGAAGATCTCAAAAGATAGAAATATCTTCCATGCTCATGGATTGGCAGGGTTAATATAGTAAAAATGGCCATCTTGCCAAAAGCAATCGACAGATTCAATGCAATTCCCAAAAAAATTCTAGCTCAATTCTTCATAGAGTTGGAAAGAGCAATTTGCAAATTCATCTGGAATAACAAAAAACCCAGGATAGCAAAAACTATTCTCAACAATAAAATAGCTTCTGGGGGAATCACCATCCCTGACCTCAAGCTGTACTACAGAGCAATCAGGGTAAAAATGGCATGGTATTGATACAGTGACAGGAAAGCAGATCAACTGAACAGAATTGAAGACTCAGAAATCAACCCACACACCTATGTTCACTTGATCTTTGACAAAGTAGCTAAAACCATCCAGTGGGGAAAAAGACAGCATTTTCAACAAATGCTAACTGGCAGTTAGCATGTAGAAGAGTGCAAATCTCTTATCCATTCTTATTCTTAATAAAACCAAAAAAACTAAGGGTTTTGTTCTATTCTGTCACCTGTTTGATTGTGTTTTCCTGTATTTAAGGGAGTTATTTATGCCTTCCTTAAGGTCCTCTATCATCTTTTGGAAATGTGATTTTTAGGTTAGTGTCTAGCTTTTCAGGTGTGTTAGGGTATCCATGGCTTGCTGTGGTAGGAGAGCTGGATTCTAATGGTGCCAAGTGGCATTTGTTTCTGTCGCATAATTTTTTGTGCTTGCCTCTTGCCATCTGGTTATTCAGGTGTTAACTGGCCTGGTTGTCTCTGACTCCTGTCCCTCCTATGAGACTATGAGCCTGGTTGCAATGGAGGTCCTAGGAGTAAAGCTGTCTTTGGGTGTGGGAGGGGGTCTGGAGCACTAGCTCTGCCCTGGACTAAGTTGTGTGCCAGAAGGAAGAGGTGTCTTTTGCAGAGCATGGCAGATAGGGTCCACCTCCTCTGGGCCCTGTGGGGGTCCCAGTTTGGCTATGTATTGGTGCAGGGTAAGTGTCTCACCTGTGAGCCTGTTTGTGTCAAAGAACCTGTGAGTCAAGCTGTCTCTGGGTGTGGGAAAGGGTCTGGAGCACTGGCTCTGCCCTGGTCCAAGTTGTAGGAAGAACTAACGTTTTGTCTTATAGATTTTTGCATAGTTTTTATGATATTGCTTTTATCCATCCCTTTGTTTATGTCCAGTTTCCTTAAGTAGGTACTTAATACTAAGAACTTTCCTCTTTGCACCACTTTCTTTTTTTCCCTTTATTGATATATTGTTTAATTTACATTTCAAATGATTTACCTTTTTCTGGATCCCCACTCCCCACAAGTCCCATAAGCCCTCTTCCCTCCCCCTGTTCCTCCATCTACCCCTTCCCACTTCCCTGTTCTGGTATTCCCCTATACTGTTGCATTGAGTCTTTCCAGAACCAGGGACCACTCCTCCATTCTCTTTGTGGATTATATGTGGATTATATCTTGGGTATTCAAAGTTTATAAGCTAATATCCACTTATCAGTGAGTACATACCATGATTGATCTTTTGAGACTGTGTTACCTCACTTAGTATGATGTTCTCCAGCTCCATCCATTTGTCTAAGAATCTCATGAATTCATTGTTTCTAATGGCTGAATAGTACTCCATTGTGTAAATATACCACAATTTTTGTATCCATTCCTCCGTTTAATGACACCTGGGTTCTTTCAAGCTTTTGCCTACTACAAATAGGGCTGCTATGAACATAGTGGAGCATGTGTCCTTATTGCATGCTGAAGAATCCTCTGGGTATATGCCCTGGAGTGGTATAGCAGGGTCCTCCGGAAGTGTCATGCCCAGTTTTCTGAGGAACCGCCAGACTGATTTCCAAAGTGGTTGCACCATCTTGCAATCCCACCAGCAGTGGAGGAGTGTTCCGCTTTCTCCACATCCTCGCCAACAACTGCTGTCTCCTGAGTTTTTGACCTTAGCCATTCTGACTGGAGTGAGGTGAAATCTCAAGGTTGTTTTGATTTGCATTTCCCAAATGATTAATGATGTTGAACATTTCTTAAGGTGTTTCTCAACCCTCAGAAGTTCTTCATGTGAAAATTCTTTGTTTAGCTCCATACCCCACTTTTTAATGGGGTTATTTGTTTCTCTGAGTCCTACCTTCTTGAGTTCTTTGCATATATTAGATATTAGCCCTCTGTTGGATTTAGGGTTGGTGAAGATCCTTTCCCAGTCTGTTGGTTGACGTTTTGTCCTTTTGACAGTGTCCTTTGCCTTACAGAGACTTTGTAGTTTTATGAGGTACCATTTGTCAATTCTTGATCTTAGAGCATAAGCTATTGGTGTTCTGTTCAGGAACTTTGCACCACTTTCAATAAGTTTGGAAATGCTCTGTATTCCTTTTCGCTGAATTCTAGGAAGTCTTTAATTTCTTTATTTCTCCCTTGAACCAGTACTCTTATTCAGTAGGTGAAAGTATTCCTGTTGTATCTCTTGTTAAAATCCAGATTTAATCTGTGATAGTCTGATAGGATCCCAGGTGTTATTTAAATTTTCTTGTACCTGTTGAGATTTGTTTTTTTTTACCAAGTGTGTGGTCAGTTTTGGAAAATGTTCTGTGAAGTGCTGAGGTATATTCTATTGTCTTTGGATGAAATGTTCTGTAGATATCTATTAGATCCTTCTAGTTCATAATGTCTGTTATCCCCAGTCTTTGTTTAGTTTTTTTTTTTTTAGATGACCTGTCAATTGGTGAGAGTGAGATATTGAAGTCTTCCACTATCAATGTATGAGGGTTGGTGTATGATTTATACTTTAGTAGTATTTCTCTTACAAATGTGGGTAACTTTTTGTTTGAGGAATAGATATTAAGGATAGAATAATCATCTTAGTGAATACTTTTTCCTTTGGTGAGTACGACATTTCTTTTCCCATCTGTTTTGATTAATTTTTGTTAGAAGTATATTCTTTAGCTATTAGAAAGACTTTTTCAGCTTGTTTCTTATGTCCCTTTGCTTAGAAAATCATTTTTCAGCCATTAATTCTAGCGTGATGTCTATCTTTGCTGTTAAGCATATTTATTGCATATAACAAAAGGATGAATCCTAGGTTTGCATTCATTCTGTTAGTGTGTGTCTTTTTATTGGGGAATTGTCTCTAATGATACTGAAAGTTAATAATGACCAATGATTGCTCAATCCTATTCTTTTAGTGGTGGTGGTGGTGTATATGTGTTTCCCTTCTTAGTGATTTGCTAGAGTAAAATTATTTATTGCCTTTATTGTGGGTATAATTAATTTGCTTAGGTTGGATTTTCCCTTCTAGTACCACTTTAGAGCTGCATTTATGAATTAATATTGTTTAAATTTGACTTTATCATGGAATATCTTGTTCTTTCTACCTCTGATGACTGAAAGTTATACTGGGTATAGTAGTCTGAGTTGGTACATGCGTCCAGGCTCTTCTGTCTTTTAGAGTCATCATTAAGAAATCAGATATAATTCTAATACATATGCCTTAATATGTTACCTGGCCATTGTCTCTTGCAGATTTTAATATTATTTCTTTGTTCTAGGTGTTTAGTGTTTAGGTTATTATGTAAACTGGGTACATTGCTTAATATTTTGAGTTGTGTAACATTCTTAGACCTATGTATATCTTTATATTAGATAAATTTTTCTATGATTTTTAAAAAAAATATTTTCAGGACTTTTAATATGGGATTCTTCTCCTTTATGTATTCTTGTTATTTTTAGGTTTAGCATTTTAAAAATGTCTCAGATTTCCTGTATGTCTTACGTCAGGTATTCTTTAGATTTAGTACTTTCTTTGACTTACATATTTCTTCTGTTGTATCTTCATTACCTGAGATTCTTTCTTTCATCCCTTGTATTCTGTTGATGATATTTACATCTGTAGTTTCTGTTTACTTTCTTAGATTTTTGATTTCCAGAAGTCTCAGTTTGGGTTTTCTTTATTCCTTCTATTTATATTTTTAGGTCTTGAACTGTCTTATTTGTTTCCTTCAAATGCTTATTTGATAATTTTCCTTGACTATGATTAAGACTGCCAGAATTCTAGGGAGGTTACTCAATGGGGCTCCACCCATAATTTCTCAGTGTCTGCCCAGACCTCCCCCAACTCACCCTCCCCTCATTGTGACGGATTTCTTTATCAATTTCTGGCAGCATTCTATATTAACGTTCCTTTAATTTTTTGTCTTTGCCGTGATTTCTTTAAATATGTATTCATTTTCTCTTAAAGATCCTCTATCTTCATAGAGTTAGTTTTTAGGTTGTTTTTTTATGCTTCAGCTGTATTGGAATATTCAGGGTTTGCTGTAGTAAGATAGCTGGGCTTTCATGGTGACATATTTTCCTGGCTGTTGTTGGTTATATTCTTTTTTTTTTAAGATTGATTTATTTTTTATTTCATGTATGGGAGTACACTGTCACTGTCTTCAGATACCAGAAGAGGGCATTAAATCCCATTAGAGATGGTTGTAAGCCACGATGTGACTACTGGGATTTGAACTCAGGACTTCTGAAAGAGCAGTCAGTGCTCTTAACTGCTGGGCCATATCTCTACCCCATTGATTATGTTATTACACTGGTGTCTAGGCATCTGGACTTGGGGTTTTTATAGGGGTAAGAACTGATTTCTAAGTTTGTCTTTGTTAGAGGGTGCTTTGTTTCTTGGTTTAGGTTTCCTCTCTGGTCTTCTGGTCATAGTGGCCTGTGTTTAAGTAGAGGGTCTTCACCTGATTTAGGTGCTATACTTTTGATAGATGGTTGTCTTCTGGTTGAGCAGTGAGTTTCTAACCAAGATGGGCACTGGAGTACTGGTGACCTACATGGCTTCTGATCTAGTCAAGAGTGTTCTTCATGAGTTGAAGATCAGGATATAGTCACGAGGAGTAGAGGGTTAGCTGAAAGTGGACTGGCAGACACTGAGAGATTAAGGGTGGTTCCACATTGAGCAGTCTATCTTGGAGGTCTTAAAGCCTGTGTGGCCTCTGGTGTAGCAGGGCAGAAGACTGGATTTAAGGGAACTAGAATGAGGGTCTTAAAGCCCACACCCACAATGATGAACTTCCTCCAACAAGTCCATACCAAAGGGCAGTAGGGGGTAAACTTAGTGGGTACTGAGAATATAGTAGTGGTAGACAGGCAGGGGAAATATCTAGGGTTCTGATTGCCTGCTTGCCCTTTGGTGAAACAAGGCGTTTCTACTGGAGTTATGAGCTGGGATGTGGTATTAAGGAGAAAAGCCATCATCAGGAATATGCTGGGTAGGCTCTGGAGGATGTCGGTGGTCCTAGAACACAGGTTTACCTGGGGTTCAGGATGCCAGTGTGGCAACATTCAGTGGTGGGGCTCCCACTGGAGGTATGGGCCAAGGTGTGTTATCAAGAAGAGGAATGGTGGTTGGTGGTAGGATTGACTGGTATAAGCAAGGGGCCTTATTTGGATTCTAGGTGCCAGCTTGGCTTCTAGTAGGACATGGTGCTTTTGTAAGAAGTATGGGCCAGCATATTATAATGACAGGAGGTACTTGTGTATAAGTTGGGCATGGGTCGGTGTTGAGGCAAGATTTACCTGAATTGTTTAACCATCTAATTGCTAAAATATCCATTACTCTAATCTCTCCTACTTTATGCAAATAAAGTGAATATTATAAGCATGTTCATACTAAAGCACATTTCAGAATAGTAAAAATATATTTATTCTGATAATTTCAACTATGTATCAAATATGGAATATTCCCTTGACAGTGTCCTTTGCCTTACATAAGCTTCTAAGTTTCATGAGGTCCCATTTATTAATTTTTTATTTTAGTATCTGAGCTCTTGGTATTTGGTTCAAAAAGTTGTCTCCTGTGCCAAAGCATTCAAAGCTATTCCCACTTTCTCTTCTATAAGGCACACAGTATATACTTTCTGTTGAGGTCTTTGATCCATCTGAGGAAAAGGGGGCAGGATCAAGTATGGGGGTACAATGTTTTGAATATGCTTGGCCCAGGGAGTGGAGCTATTAGTTGTGATCTTTGTGGAATAGGTGAGGACTTGTTGGAGGAAGTTCATCATTGTGGGTGTGGGCTTTAAGACCCTCATTCTAGTTCCCTTAAATCCAGTCTTCTGTTTGCCTTCAGAACAAGATGTAGAACTCTCAGCTCCTTCTACACCATGCCTGCGTGTATGCCAACATACTTCTGCCTTGATGATCATGGACTAAATCTCTGAACCTGGAAGCCAGCCCAAACTAAATGTTGTCTTTATAATAGTTTCCTTGGTTTGGTGTCTGCTTACATCAATAAAACACTTACAAAGAAGTTGGTACCAGGGACCTATCACAAAAGTGTGGTGATAGGTCTGACCACACTTTTGATTAGAAGAATGTGAATTTTGGAACTTTGAAATTAGAAAGTAGTGGGATGCTTTATGTGTGGCTTAATGTAGGCTTTCCTAATAGGAATATGGAAGACTTTGTGGCTGAAGGAGACTTGAACTGTGCAGACCTGGCCCAAGTGGTTTCAGAGCAGAATTTCAGTATGTAGCCTAGAGACTGTTTTGTGGTATTTGGTTGAATAATGTCTCTACTTTTCACCCTTGTCTGAACTGTCTATCTGAGACTAAGGTAAAGAGATTAATTCCATTGACAAAGGAAGTCTCAAAAAAGCCTAGAAGACTTTCTTCTCTGGTTTAGTCTTATGAAGAATGTTTTACTGACAGGTGCAACCTGAAAAAATAAAATATAAAATGTGTGGTTCTAGTATTAAGGGGGCACCAAGGAAGTGAATGGG
Source organism: Apodemus sylvaticus (assembly GCF_947179515.1). Taxonomy (NCBI): domain Eukaryota; kingdom Metazoa; phylum Chordata; class Mammalia; order Rodentia; family Muridae; genus Apodemus; species Apodemus sylvaticus. Next base: position 15,763,675 of record NC_067476.1, on the reverse strand, counting down.
TCTGAATCCTGTATTCAAGTAAATAAAAATATTCAGGGAGTGGTTATTTTCAGGCAAGATCCCACCAGTCTAAGTTTAGGTACAAGCATGGCAAAACACATGTTTAATCCCAGGAGACAGAGAGGCAAGCAGATCTGAGTTCAAGGCCAGTCTATTATAGAACAAGTACAAGTAGGAAAAGTTTAAGTCCAGGCAGAGTGATACATGCTTTTCAGCCCAGCATTCAGGAGAAAGAGCCATGGAGATATGTGAGTTCAAGGTCAATTTTCAGAGCAAGTTCCAGGACAGCCAAGCTTTGACAGTAAAGGAGTTAGAAAACAGAAAGCTGGTGAAAATGGAATTGTACAAGGGAGCCATGTTCCAGATTCAGCAAGCATCAGACCTTTGCAGCTTCTACCATGTGGGTCTGGCTTTAGAAGCAAAAATAGAAGGGATTACTAGGATAACTGATGCTGGACTTCTGAAGCTAAGAAATTAGTGGTGATTAAGAGACCAACATCACGGATGTGGGAAGTTTTCTGAGAGCACAAGGAAGCCATGTTCTAGAGATCTCCAAGGTTATACCTAATGCTTCAGCTGAACTTGGTTATGCATAAGACTCACCAAGGTGGTACTGGTTTTGAAGGTATGAAGGGGTTATAAACAGCAGTTGATGCTTGACACTGTGAGAGGCCAAGGAAGGACACTGGTGAAGATAAAGCCTCGGTATCAGTTGACAACCCAGGATTGAAGGGATCATTAAAAGAAGTTGAAGTTTAGCACCATGAAGACTGCTTATAAGAGGCTGTTAGTGAAACCTAGTTGCAGTAGAATACCCCAGTATATTGGAGATTCTAGTATCATGGGATTTCCACCAAGAACAATGGCAGCAGTGAAGTGGAGTCACCCAGTACCTAGATTGCTACAGAGAACAGAGCTGGAGAAATGAATAAAGTCCTTCAAAGGAACCCAGAAGATCATGTGTGGATCCCAGATGTTGAAATAACAATCTATAACATTGACTTTGCCTTGTTGATCCCAAGAATTTTGAGATGTCAAAGCTGTGGGGTATCTGCTGAGGAAAGCTACTAACATGGAGTGGAAACAACCCAGAAGAGAGATTGTTGAAGTCAACAAAGATGAAAAGGAATTTATGCTCTAAAGACCACTTCAACATCAAACATGGAGATGCAGAGTTTGGAGTTTGGCCAGTTGGTTTCCTGTCTGTCTTTGGGGATTACAGTTAAGTGATTGGATGAACCTCAGAAGAGACTTTGAAAATTGGACTTTTAATATTGTTGAGACTGCTGTACTATGGGATCTTTTGAAGTTAGACTAAATGTATTTTGCATTATGATATGTTTAGGGATGGCCCCCATAAACTCAAATGTTTGAACAAGCCTATTGAAGCCAGAAAGTAAAATGTAATGACTTGAATATGCTTGGACCTGGAAAGTGACACATTAGAGGTGTGGCCTTCTTGGAGTATGTGTGGCCTTGGAGGAACTGTGTCATTGTGGGCATGGGCTTTAGGACTCACAACCTACCTCCCTGGAAGCCAATCTTTTGTTTGGCTTCAGAACAAAATATAGAATTCTCAGCTCCTCCTACAAGATGCCTGCCTGGATGCTGCCATGTTCCAGCCTTGATGATAGCAGACTGAACCTTTGAATCTATAAGACATCCCCAATTAAATGTTGTCCTTATAATAGTTGCTTTAGTCATGGTGTCTGTTTACAGCAATAAAATCTGAACAGGGAAAGAGGGGAGAAACCAAAAGGGCCAGGAGAATGAATAGAACAAAGCAGCTGCCATGAGTAGGAATTGGGGGAATCTCTAGAAAGTCCCATATGCCTGGGATTGCTGAGGTTCACAGGACTCAATGGGGGGTGACAATAAGTGAAAAGCCCAACAGTAAGAAGATGGACCCTGACAGGCCTACCTCCAGTACTTTGGGCTCCCAGGGAAGGGATGGGGTTACCAACCCACCAACAAATTTTTTGAACCAAAATTGTTCCCATCTAAAAGAAATGCAGAGACAAAACTGGAGAAGAGACTGAAGGAAAGGTCATCCAGTGACCAGCCCATTGAGGATACATCCCATGGGAGGGCAACAAATCCTAACACTATTACTGATGCTATGTTTTCCTTGCCAACAGGAACTTAGCAAGGCTGTCCTCTGAGAGTCTCTTTTAGAACGTGACGGAGACAAGTGCAGACACTTACAGCCAACCATTGTACTGAGGTTGGGGACCACTATGAAAGAGATAGTGAAAGGATTGAATAAACTGAAAGTGGTGGTGACTCCATATGAACACCAATGATGTCAAATAACCTGGACCCCTGGGAGTTCCCAGAGACAAAGCTCCCCCTTCCCAGGACCTTCATGGTCCCCCGAGAACTTATCCTTGGCTTTGTATTTTACAAGAAGCAGTGTATTTTCATTTAGTTAGTGACCAGAACCAAGCACTTTTCAAAAAACATAATGAACTGAACACTGCCATATTTATACAAATAATAAAACTTTGAGAAAATGGATAAGATTACACATAAAAAAGAAAATTAATGGGCCTAGGTTGATCAGGAAGTACAAAATTGTGCTAAGAAAAATGTTGTTTTCATATGTTTCACTGTGTAGTGATTATATATACTACATAATATACTTAAGGCTAGAATAAAGAAATGCATACTAAATAAGTCATGCTAAATACTTGAATAAATTACTATGATTTCTTTTATGTGGATTTATGAACTATTTACATGTATCAAAATAGCTCAACATATTCAATACATATCTGCCACTTTTGGCTATCAACTACAAAAACTAAAACTAAAAAAGAAAGAAAGGAAGAAAGAAAGAAAGAAAGAAAGAAAGAAAGAAAGAAAGAAAGAAAGAAAGAAAGAAAGAAAGAAAGAAAGAAAGAAAGGAAGGAAGGAAGGAAGGAAGGAAGGAAGGAAGGAAGGAAGGAAGGAAGGAAGGAAGAAAGAAAGAAAGAAAGAAAGAAAGAAAGAAAGAAAGAAAGAAAGAAAGAAAGAAAGAAAGAAAGAAAGAAAGAAAGAAAGAAAGGGAGGAAGGGAGGAAGGGAGGAAGAAAGAAGAGAAGATAAAGAAAAGAAAAGAAAAGAAAAGAAAAGAAAAGAAAATATGAAACAGTCAGAAAAGATGGCTCAGTGATTAAGAGAACTGATCCCAGGTTTGAATTCCAGCACCTATATAGTTGCTCACAATCACCTGTAAGTCAGATCCTGGAGGATCTGACATACTCTAATGACCTTTGCAGGCACTAGTCATAAACATGATGCACACATGTATGCACAACACCAATACACCAAAAGGTAAATTAAAATTAATAAATGTTAATAGTAGCTGCCAAAAACTCAAAGTATGTTATAAAATAAAACATAAAAATAAAATTAAAAAATCTAGGACAATAAATACTTCTGTTATCTTCAGAGAGGAAAAGGCTCTTTGCTATGAAATACATGAAAATATCTAATAAAAAGGAAACACTAATGCCTGTATAAACAATTAAAATATTACATTAAAAATATGTCGGTTTGTGAGAAACCTTCCCTAACCAGTGAATGTCAGCACAATAGTTAAGAAAAAAACTGTACAAGGAGAAGTCAATGAAGGAAAGGCAGCCTCATGCAGATCCCCTGACATGGAACAAAGGATAAACTGGAGAAGAAGAAAAGCAAGAAGGGATGCTAAGAGTGAAGACCATTACCACCATTGTGAACACAGTCTTCTGTTGAGGATATTTCTCAATGCTCCTTTCATATCCCGATTCCTCAGACTATAAATAAAGGGATTCACCATGGGCGTGACCAGGCTATATATCACAGCCACAATGACATTCTTGTCATTGGTGTTATTAGATGAAGGGACTAGGTATAGCCCAATAATAGCTCCATAGTACAGACAAACAACAGAGAGGTGAGAACCACATGTGGACAAGGCTTTGCAGATTCCCTTGATGGAGGGAGTTCTCAGAATGGTGACCCCAATTCGGCCATAAGATACCAGGATACATATGAATGGCAGGGTAATGACTAGAGTACCTAAAGGAAGGATGACCATCTCATTGATGGTGGTGTCTGAGCTGGACAGGTTCAATAAAGCAGAGGGTTCACAGAAGTAGTGGGGTATAGTATTGTTTCTAAAGTGAGATAGGCGAGCCAAGAGAAGGGTGTGTACAAGGGCATTGGCAGAGGATAAGACCCAGGACACAACTACTAAAAGGACACAGAGGTTCTGGTTCATGATGGTAGTATAGTGCAGAGGATGGCAGATGGCCACATACCTGTCATAGGCCATGGAGGTCAGAAGAAAACTGTCAAGATCAGTAAAAGTTGAAAAAAAGTATACCTGGGAAATGCACCCAGCATATAAGATGGACTGACTGTGCATTAGCATATTCATGAGCATCTTTGGAGCTGTGACTGAGGAAAAAGAGATGTCTGTGAAGGCCAAGTGGCTGAGGAAGAAGTACATGGGGGTGTGGAGGTGAGAGTCCAGCCTGATGAGCAGGATGATGAGCAGGTTCCCCAGCACAGTTGTCAGGTACATGGCCAGGAAGAGGGCAGAGTATATACCTTGATCCTCTGCTCTAATGGGGAGTCCCAGGAGGATGAACTCAGACACAGTGCTCTCATTACCCATCCTCATCCTCTTCCTGTTCATTTTCTGCTGTGAGTGAAAGAAGAAATGGGAACAAAAGAGAAGTTATTTCAACTATGACGTTGTGGAAACATTGTATGAATCACCGATACTGAAATTAACAGGAGTTTGTACCATTTAGTATGTGTGTTTTAAACTAATCTCAAGATTTCTGTGACAGTAATAGGCTGTGATGGTTTGGAAAGGGTCATAATTTGTCTGCCTTGAAACCAACTGAATGTCTCTTAGAGGGGAACAATATAACATCAGGAAAATTATCACATCCATTTTCAGATCAAGGTGCTTGGACTTCACCAAGAGAATTTTAGATTTAGGATTTAATATGTAACTTGGCACCAGCCAATAGAAAAATCAACAGATTCCAATGATTATTGATCACTTTGAACCTTTCTTGAATACAGTTACCTAAGGCTTTCTTTTCATGAGCTGAAAACAGATAGTGGAACCCAGGGTCCATTTTTGTATCTGAAAAACAAAATCAAAAACAAAACAAAATAGGATCTGTGAAATTAGCAGAAGCAACATATACAGAGGGTCAGAGCATTAAGTGCATGAGTCTGAGCCAACAATATAAAGACCAATGGCAGATTATAAGCAGCTATGAGACCTTCCCTGTTATTAAAGTTTCTCAGTCAATGAGCTCACTCTTCCATCATTCTTCCTAGCTGCATAAAATGACCCTGATTCCATATGAACATCTTCAGCTCCAACCTAAGAATCTCATGCACATAAAAGAACACATGAAAATAGTTCACTGTCCCACCAGTTCGTACTTCAGCCAAGGAAATTCTTTGTTATTCTAGCAAAATCAAATGTTACCTGCTTTATTCTTAACCTAGGTTTTTAAGTTGAAAACACTTACTTTTTATACATTTCCTATGTGTTCTCTCTGTTACTAAACTACCATTTCTCACTTTCTTACTTAATCATCCCTATATATGTGAGTAATCACTAAACAATAGGAAAGGAACATGATAAAACTAGAGTTGATATTCTAGTGGTTGAAAGAATTTGTTGAAATGATCTATGGGAAGACTTGTTTAGTGGCCAGTATGTCTCTGGGGTTAGCAGCTATCTATTTGCCTCATTCACTTTACAGACTTCCAAGACCATCTTTAAAGTGCCTATATATAATCCATCTCACTCTGTACATAAAATATTTAGTTAAGCTGACATGGCCTGAAATTAATTATAATTCATTTCTTACTCATTTCTCTGTAGTAACAATTACATTAAAATGATGAAAATGCTAATCATTTGTCTGTATTGGGTAGATTGCTTTTAATACTTTGCAATAAATATTATTATTTTATGTCTTTTATACACTATATATGAAGATTGCTTTTAATGCTTTACAATAAACAATATTATTTTATGTCTTTTATAAACTAGATATGATTTATTGAGAAATGACTTTAGAGAAATAAGCATCCATAGTTTTCAGAATATGTCAAGTTACAAGAAGTCAAGGTAATAAAGAAGATGAAATATGTTCTATGAATAGCCTGTAGTTGAATAACATACATAGAAAAATTATAAAAATGGATCTATAGGCAAGCGTTTGAAAGGAGAGTGGTATTGGCTTTGAAAGTCAAGGAAAATCCAAGGTAATTGCCAATCACAGAAATGTAAAGGTTGAAAATATATGAAAAGCAGGGAGATATAATGTTTAACTTGCTATGATAAAAATTGTCCAGCTGTTCAAGTGCATCAATACACAGAAAAATGAAATAACATAAAATATGAAAAATATTGCTTGCTGTCAGGTAGAGAGCAGACATGAGAAGCCAAGAAAATGCACTGTAATATGATCATCGGGTACTATTACAGAAAAATTCACAGAGATTTTGGGGGAAGTTGGAAGAAAAAATGTCAGAAGTTGTGTGTTAAAGTTAAATGTGAGCAAAGAAAATAATTTTTCACATGTTTCAAAATTTAATAAGTTTAAGAAAAATACTCCATGGAGAAGTTTTTTGAGGTGTGCCTTAAACTCAAAGTTTGGACAGGTTAGTGTGCAACGCAAACTACTCTATAGAGAACTGGTTGCTGCTTGATGATATTAACCTTAGTATTTGAAATATATGCTGTATGGAGAGATAGACAATTAGAAATAGAAATAGAGAAGAAAGAGATAAACAAAGGGACAGAGAGTCACAGAGAGAGACCAAACATATGAGTTGTACTAAAGAATGCATTTCTGATCTAACAGACTAACTTGGATGTTGTACACACATACCTTTAGCTAAAAATTATAGGAAAGCTCTTCCATTTCTCTCAAAAAATACAAGGTAAGGAAGCTTCTGAAGCAGTCATACATCTTTTGCAAAAAAAGAAAACAGTATAGTAATCAGTTCATAATCAGATATTGTAGGTACATAAACATATACAGTGCCCACATCATGGGTAGTCTGTGTGAGCTCCAATTATAAATATTATGTAGAGAACCTAGGGCAAAGTCTCTGTCCCCAGATCCAAATTAGAGGCATAAAATTAGAGGATAAAATTGCTTTGTTGTCAATCCCATGGGGAAAGAACTTTTTGAAGAGAGCATGAGAGCCCCTTCACCCTTGAGAAATAACAGTAGCAACCATAAAAATATTTTCCATCATTTGAAAACATGTCTGTGATTAATTGATACCTAATAACTAAATATACTCATACAGACACAAAACAGTTGAAAACAGCTTCTCATATTTTTGGGAAATAATAATTCCAAATGGGCTTATTATCACAGCTAAAAATGGTCAATATCCATTATAAAAGAGAAAGACTGGTGGAAATATCTGTGGAGTTCTTCCATTACATATCAACTACTCAGAAATTTCCTCTTGAATATGCTCATTGGACACTCTGATCTACATTAGTTTGTCATCTTAGCCACTTATAACAAATAGTCTCATATAATTTGCCATTGAAAATATAGATTTCTTTCATTTACATTAGATATTTTCTTTATTTACATTTCAGATGTTATCCCCTTTCTTGTTTTTCCTCTGAAAACACCCTATCCCATCCTCCACTTCCCTCTGCTAACCAACTCACCCACTCCTGCTTCCCTGTCCTGATATTCCCCTACAATGGGGCATCGAGGTTTCTCAGGGCAAAGGGCATCTCCTCCCTTTGACATCCAACAAGGCCATCCTCTGTTACATATGCAACTGGAGCCATGGATCCCTCCATGTGTACTTCTTGGTTGGTAGTTTAGTCCATGGGAAGTCTGGGAGTACTAGTTGATTCACAATTTTGTTCCTCCTATGGGGCTGCAAACTCATTCAGCTCAATAGGTCCTTTCTCTAGCTTCTCCATTTGGGACCTTGTGCTCAGTCCAATGGTTGGCTGGGAGCATCCTCCTCTGTATTTGTCAGGTGCTGGCAGAGCTTCTCAGGAGACAGCTATATCAGGCTCCTGTCAGCTCTTGTTGGTTTCCACATTAGTGTCTGGGTTTAGTAACATTATAAGAATTGGATCCCATGGTGGGGCAGTCTTTGGGTGGCCTTTCCTTCAGTCTCTGCTCAACATTTTGTCTATGTATCTCCTCCTATGGCTGTTTTCTTCCCCCCTTCTGTGAAAGACCAAAGTATCCACATGTTGGTCTTCCTTCCCTTTGAGCTTCAATTGGTCTGTGAATTGTACCATAAGTATTCCAAGCTTCTGGGCTAATAATCACTTAACAGTGCATACATTTGTGATTGGCTTACCTCACTCAGGATGATATTTTCTAGTTCTAACCATTCACCTAAGAATTTCATGAATCCACTGTTTTTAATAACTGAGTAGTATTCCATGTGCACCACAGTTTCTGTATGCATTCCTTTATTGAGGGACATCTAGGTTCTTTCCAGCTTCTGACTATTATAAATAAGGCTGCTATGAACATAATGGAGCATGAGTCCTTATTACATGTTGGATAATCTTCTGGGTATATGCCTAGGAGTGGTATACCTGGATCCTACAATAGTATGATGTCTAATTTTCTGAAGAACTGCCAAACTGTTTTCCAATGGGGTTGTACCAGCTTACAATAATACCAACAGTGGAGGAGTGTTCCTTTCTCTACATCCTCACCAGCACCTGCTGTCACCTGAGTTTTTAATCCTCGACATTCTGATTGGTGTGAGGTGGAATTTCAGGGTTGTTTTGATTTTCATTTCCCAGATGACTAAGGATGCTGAACATTACTTTAGGCACTTCTCAGCTATTTAGTATTCCTCAGTTTAGAATTCTTTATTTAGCTCCATACCCTATTATTTTAATAGGGTTATTTGGTTCTTTGGAGTTTAACTTCTTCAGTTCTTTGTGTATATTGGATATAGGCCCTCTGTAAGATGTAGGGTTGGTAGAGATCTTTTCCCAATTTGTTGGTTGCCATTTTGTCCTATTAACAGTGTCCTTTGCCTTACAGAAACTTTGTAATTTTATGAGTCCCATTTGTCAATTTTTGATCTTAGAGCATAAGCTATTGGTATTCTGTTCAGGAAATTTTCCCCTGTGTCCACATGCTCAAGGCTCTTCCCCAGTTTCTTTTCTATTAGTTTCAGTGTGTCTGGTTTTATGTAGAGTTTCTTGATCCACTTGGACTTGATCATTGTATAAAGAGATAAGAATGGATCAATTTGCATTCTTCTGCATGCTAACTGCCAGTTGAAACAGTACCATTTGTTGATAAAGCTATCTTCTCTACTGGATGGTTTTAGCTCCTTTATCAAATATCAAGTGACCATAGGTGTGTGGGTTCATTTCCGGATCTTCAATTCTATTCCATTGATCTATCTACCTGTCACTGTACAAATTCCATGCAATTTTTAACACTATTGCTCTGTAGTGCTGCTTGAGGTCTGGGATACTGATTCCCCCAGAAGTTCTTTTATTGTTGAGAATAGTTTTAGCTATCCTGGATTTTTGTTATTCCAGATGAATTGCATTTACTAACTCTATGAAGAATTGAGTTGGAATATTGATTGGGATTACATTGAATCTGTAGATTGCTTTTGGAAAGATGGCCATTTTTACTTTATTAATCATGCCAATCCACAAGCATGGGAGATTTTTCCATCTTCTGAGGTCTTCTTCAATTTCTTTCTTCAGACTTGAAGTTCTTGTCATAAAGATCTTTCACTTGTTTGGTTAGAGTCCCAACAAGGTAATATATGATGTTAGTGACAATGGTGCAGGGTGTTGTCTGCCTAATTTCTTCCTCAGCCTGTTTATGCTTTGAGTATGGAAAGGCTACTATTTGAGTTAAGTTTATATCCAGCTACTTTGCTAAAGTTGTCTATAAGTTGTAGGAGTTCATGGAGGAATTTTTGGGGTCCCTTAAATATACTATCATATCATCTGCAAATAGTGATAATTTGACTTCATCCTTTCCAACTTTTATCCCTTTGACCTCCTTTTGTTGTCTAATTGCTCCAGCTAGAACTTCAAGTACTATATTGAATAAATATAGTACTTGAAGAGACAAAGCAGCCTTTTCTAGTCCCTGATTTTAGTGGTATTGCTTCAAGTTTCTCTCCATTTAGTTTGATGTTGAGTACTGCTTTGTAGTATATTGCTTTTTCTATGTTTAGTTATGTGCCTTGAATTCCTGATCTTTCAAAGACTTTTAACATAAAGGGATGCTGAATTTTGTCAAATGATTTTCCAGCATCTAATGAAATAACCCTGTGGTTTTTTTTTTATGAGTTTGTTTATGTAGTAAATTACATTTTTTGGATTTTCATATATTGAATCATCCCTGAATCCCTGCGATGAAGCCTACTTGATCATGGTGAAATATCTTTTTGTTGTTTTTAAGGACTCAGTTGGCAAGAATTTTATTGAGTATTTTTGCATTGATATCTTTCTTTGTTGGATCTTTGTATGGTTTTGGCATCACCATAATTGTGGCTTCATACAATGAGTTAAGTAGTGTTCCTTCTGATTCTATTTTGTGGGATATTGTAAAGATCATTGGTATTAGGTTTTCTTTGAAGGTCTCATAGAATTCTGCACTAAATCATTCTGGTCTTGTGTCTTTTTTTTTTTTTTTTTTTTTTTTTTTTTTTTTTTTTTGGTTTGGGAGACTTTCAATGACTCCTTCTATTTCTTTAGTGATAATGGGACTGTTTGGATGCTCTATCTGATCCCGAGTTAACTTTGATATTTGGTATCTGTCTAGAAAATTGTCCATTTCATCAAGATTTTCCCTTTTTGTTGAGTACAGGCTTTGTGGTAGAATCAGATCATTTTTTGAATTTTCTCATTTTCTGTTGTTATATCTCACTTTTCATTTCTGATTTTATTTATTTGGATATTGTCTCTGTGCCCTCTGGCTAGTTTGGCTATGGTTTTATATATTTTGTTGATTTTTGCAAAGAACCATTTCCTGGTATTGTTGATTCTTTGTATAGTTCTTTCTGTTTCTACCTAGTTGATTTCAGTCCTGAATTTGATGGTTTCCTGCCATCTACTCCTCTTGATTGTATTAGCTGCCCTTGTTTTAGAGCTGCTGTTAAGCAGCTGGTAGTATGTGCTTTCTCCAGTTTCTTTTTGGAGGCACTCAGAGCTATTAGTTTTCGTCTCAGCACTACTTTCATTGTGTCCCATAAGATGGGCATGCTGCGTCTTCATTTTCACTAAATTTTAAAATATCTTTGATTTCTTTCCTTATTTCTTCCTTGACCAAGGTATCATTGAGTAGAGTATTGTTTAGTTTCCATGTGTATGTGGGATTTCTGTTGTTTCTGTTGCTATTGATGACCTTAATTCATAGTAGTCTGATAGGAGGCATGGGATTATTTCAATCTTCTTAAATCTGTTGAGGTTTGTTTTGTGACCAATTATATGTTCAATTTCGAAAAGGGTACCATGAGGGGCTGAGAAGATGGTATATTCATTTGATTTAGAATGAAATCTTCTATAGATATCTGTTAAATGCATTGGGTCCATAATTTCTGTGAGTTTCACTATGTCTCTGTTTATTTTATGTTTCCATTGATGAGAGTGGGGTATTGAAGTCACCCACAATTATTGTGTGAGGTGCAATGTGTGCTTTGAGCTTTAGTAAAGTTTCTTTTATGAAGTTGCGTGCCCTTGCATTTGTAGCAAAGTTGTTCAGAATTGAGAGTTTTTCCTGACAGATTTTTTTCTTTTCTTTTCTTTTCTTTTCTTTTCTTTTCTTCTCTCTTGTTTTTTTTTTTTCGGTCTTGGTAAATCTTTTTATTCGATATATTTTTTATTTACATTTCAAATGTAAATGTAATCCCTTTTCTAGACCCCCACTCCCCGAAAGTCCCATCAGCCCCCTTTTCTCCCCCTGTTTTCCCACCCAACCCTTCCCACTTCCCTGTTCTGGTTTTGCCCTATACTGCTTCACTGAGTCTTTCCAGAACAAGGGGCCACTACTCCGTTCTTCTTGTACCTCATTTGATGTGTGGATTATGTTTGGGGTATTCCAGCTTTCTAGGTTAACACCCACTTATTAGTGAGTGCATACCATGATTCATCTTTTGAGTCTGGGTTACCTCACTTAGTATGATGTTCTCCAGCTCCATCCATTTCCCTAAGAATTTCATGAATTCATTGTTTCTAATGACTGAATAGTACTCCATTGTGTATATATACCACATTTTTTTGTATCCACTGTTCTGTTGAGGGATATCTGGGTTCTTTCCAGCTTCTGGCAATTATAAATAAGGCTGCTATGAACATAGTGGAACATGCTTGCAGCCCGGCTGGCCAGCAAAGGTCAGTGGTCGTGGGCGCAGGGCCTAACTGGACCCTGTGTCACCTTGGTTCGACTGCTGATGGCCCTTCAGCTGGACCAGCCATTGCTGCGCTGCCACTGCTGCCGCTGCCCTTCTCCCAGATTTTTCTTTTTATTCTTTCTTTTTTTTATTCGATACATTTTTATTTACATTTCAAATGATTTTCCTTTCCTGACTCCCCAATCCTTAAAAGTCCCATAAGCCCGCTTCCCTGCCCCTGTTCCCCCATCCACCCCTTCTACCTTCCCTGTTCTGGTATTTCCCTATACTGCTGTACTGAGCCTGTCCAGAACCAGGGGCCACTCCTTTGTTCTTCTTGGACATCATTTGATATGTGGATTATATCTTGGGTATTCCAAGTTTCCAGGCTAATATCTGCTTATCAGTGAGTGCATACCATGATTGATATTTTGAGAGTAGGTTACCTCACTTGGTATAATGTTCTCCAGCTCCATCCATTAGTTTAAGAATTTCATGAATTCATTGTTTCTAATGGCTGAATAGTACTCCATTGTGTATATATACCACATTTTTTTTTTTTGTAGCCATTCCTCCGTTGAGGGACATCAGGGTTCTTTCCAGCTTCTGGCTATTATAAATAGGGTTTCTATGAACATAGTGGAGCATGTATCCTTATTACATGTTGGGGAATGCTCTGGGTATATGCCCAGGAGTGGTATAGCAGGGTCCTCTGTAAGTGACGTACCCAGTTTTCTGAGGATCCCCCAAACTGATTTCCAGAGTGGTTGTACCAATTTGCAACCCCACCAGCAGTGGAGGACTGCTCCTCTTTCTCCACATCCTTGCCAACACCTGCTGTCTCCTGAGTTTTTAATCTTAGCCATTCTGACTAGTGTGAGGTGAAATCTCAGGGTTGTTTTGATTTGCATTTCCCTAATGATTAATGATGTTGAACATTTTTTTTCAGATGCTTCTCAGACATCTGAAGTTCTTCAGGTGAAAATACTTTGCTTAGCTCTGGACCCCATTTTTTAATAGGGTTATTTGGTTTCCTGGAGTCTAACTTCTTGAGTTCTTCATATATATTGGATATTAGCCTTCCATCAGATGTAGGGTTGGTGAAGATCTTTTCCCAATTTGTTGGTTGCTGATTTTTCCTTTTGATGGTGTCCTTTGCTTTACAGAAACTTTGCAATTTTATGAGGTCCCATTTGTCAATTCTTGATCTTAGAGCATAAGCTATTGGTGTTCTGTTCAGGAAATTTCCCCCTGTACCGATGTCCTCAAGGGTCTTCCCCAGTTTCTTTTCTATTAGGTTCAGTGTGTCTGGCTTTATGTGGAGGCCCTTGATCCACTTGGAGTTGAGCTTAGTACAAGGAGAAAAGGATGGATCAATTCACAGTTTTCTGCATGCTGAACTCCAGTAGAACCAGCACCATTTGTGCTGAAAAGGCTATCTTTTTTTCCACTGGATGTTTTCAGCTACTTTGTTGAAGATCAAGTGGCCATAGGTGTGTGGGTTCATTTCTGGATCTTCAATCCTATTCCATTTATCTGCCTACCTGTCACTGTACCAATACCATGCAGTTTTTAACACTATTGCTCTGTAGTATTGCTTGAGGTCGGGGACACTGATTCCCCCAGAATTTCTTTTGTTGATGAGAATAGTTGTAGCTATCCTGAGTTTTTTGTTATTCCAGATGAATTAAACCCACTGCATAAGAGCATGGTGCAGGCCTCAGCGTTTGAAGCCACCAGGGAAGGATCGAGCCTCATCTCACCCAGCTAAGCAGCTTCTACAGGTACCCAGGGCCATGCAAAGGGCCCCACCATCTGAACAAAATCTTTCCTGCTAACAAGGCAGTCTCCTGCCCTACAGGCCTTTGGGTGCCCACTCTCCCTATGGAGGCACAATGTGTGGTCCTTCCAGTGTTTCTCTATCCCCCTTCATGGACTCTGCTGTGTGCCAAAGTTCTCTCATGTACATAACCTGCTGTCGTAGCCCCTGCCTTCCTTCATGTTTTACCATAAGTTAACATACATAATCTGCTCTGAGGTCCCCAACACATATACAGCAGACTTCCTGGTCTGGCCTCAGTGAGAGAAAATGCACCTATTCTTCAGAGTCTTGCAGCCCCAGGGAGTTGGGAAGTCTGGTGGGTGGGGCTGGGGGTATACTCCATTTCCTAGGTCACAGCTCTGCCTGTATTCTTGGAGGACTGCTGTCATGCAGGACAACCAGGGCATATAACTACAACCCAATCCCCTGTATCTTAAAGAAAATACAATCAAACAGGTTAAGGAAATGAATAAAAACTGGTCATCATATGACAATGGAAAGAGAAGCAATTTAAAAACAGCAAAGGAGGCAACTTTGGAAATGTAAATCCTAGAAAAAGAACAGTTTGTTACATACAAGAAACACCTCAGCCACAAAGGTAGACACTACCTCAGAATAAAGGGCTGGAAAACGGGTTTCCAAGTAAACAGAACCAAGAAACAAGTTGGACTAGCCATTCTGTCAACCAAAAGTAATCAAAAGAGAAGGGGAAGGACTCTTCAAACTAATCAAAGAAAAAATTTACCAATGTTTCAGTTCTGAATATCTATGCCCTACATGCAAGGGCACCCACATTCATTTAAAAAATCACTAAAACTTAAATCATTAAAAACTATATTGAGACCCACTCATTAATAGTGAAAGACTCCAATATCTCACTCTCACCAAAATGGACAGGTCATCAAAATAAAAATTAACAACATAAAAAAGGTATTAAAAAAGCAAAAGAAACTAACAATTTTCTACAGAATATTTTACTCAAAAACAAAAAAGACTATACCATCTTCTCAGCAATTCACGGGACCTTCTCAAAAACTGCCCATATACTCACTCACAAAGACAGCCTTGGCATCCACAGGAAGATTGATACAACCCCTTGCATCTAACACTTCCTACAATTCAATAAAGATGAATGAACTCAAACTTATGTGACACAATGAAAGCAGCATTAAAAGGAAAGTTCAGAGCACTAGGTGCCTTCATGAAAAAAAAGTAGAATAATGAACAGCACACTTGAAACTTCTAGAAAAAAAGAAGCAAACATGCTCAAAAGGAGTGGACAGCAGGTAATAAGAAATTTTAGGCTGAAATCAACAAAATAGAAACAAAGAGAATAATACATAAAATAAATGGAGCAAAGAATTGGTTCTTTGAGAAAATCACCAAGATAGACAAACACTTCTCCAAGCCAATTAAAAGTCACAGAGAGAATATCCAAATCAGTAAAATCAGAAATGAAAAGGGGGAGATAATAGAAACTAATGAAACTTAAATAACCATTGGATCATACTTCAAAAACCTGTACTCTGCAAAATTGGAAAATCAAATAGAAATTGACAATTTTCTCAATACCAATTCCAAAGTTAAAGATCAGATAAACAATTTGAATAGTCCTATAATCCCTAAGAAGATAGAAGCAGTCAATAAAAAACTTTCAATCAGGAAAGGAGATAACATTTGAAATGTAAATAAAGAAACTAGTTAATAAAAAGAAAAGAAAAAAGAAAATTCATACCATTACAAAGAGCATGTATTTTACTGATTAAGTACAAGAGGATAATTAAGACTTTTGACACACATTAAAATCCAGTTCAACTTTTATTTCTTCTCATTTCCACTATCTTTCATCTTATTTAGAGTATCATTGGATTAAAAAATAAGAGAGACCATTTTATTGTTGTAAGGATCCCAAGAGAGGATTTAGATCGCATGAAATAAGGCTGACAGTTGCTACCTATAAGTGAGCCAGTTAAACTCTTACAGTCTTGTTTTGTTATCAACAGACACATACTTTTCAATGTGTCTTCAAGTATTGGTGAATGTACAGTGTTAAAAGTGGAGGTTATTCTACAATTATAAAGGCCTTACATTTGGAAAAAAAAGACTTTCAAACAAAAACAATCCACCTCAGAGATCTTTAATGCAATATTCTACCCGATGTACAAAGAATACCTAATACCAATATTCCTGAAATTATTCAACAAAATAGAGACAGCAGGAACACTGTGAAATTCATGTTATTAGGACACAGTCCCTCTTATGCCCAATCCATACAAAGACTGAATAAAAGAAAGAGAATTTATAATTAATTTCCTTCACAAACATGGATGTAGAAATATTCAATAAAATACTCAAAAACTGAATCCAAGAACACATCACAAAGTTCATCCACCATGATCAAGAAGGCCTAATCCCAGAGATGCAGAGATGTGTTAAACACATAATAAACTATTGACATCATCCACTATATTAAGAAACTGAAAGAAAAAATCACTTATGATCTCATTTGATGCTGACAATGTCTGTGACAAAATCCAATACCCCTTCATGATGAAAGTCTTGGAGACATCAGCAATAAGATGGACAAAACTAAACTAAAAGTAATTTACATTAAGCTGGCAGTCAACATCAAATTAAGTGAAGAGTAACTCAAATTAGGAAGTAAATCAGGAACAAGATGAGGCTGTCCACATTCTTGAAGTTTTAGATAGAAACTTAAAGCAACTAAAGGAGATCAAAGTATATAAATTAGAAAAGAAGTTTTGACTTCTAGTTGTTTAAAGATGATACCGCAAAATTCTACCAGGGAACTCCTACATATCATGAACCATCGAAGTGGCTAGATATAAGATTAACTCAAAAAATCAGTAACCCTGCTATATAGAAATGACAAAGAGGCTGAGAACAAAATCAGGGGAACAAGCTAGGTGATGATGACGCAAGTCCAGTGCACTTGAGAGCCAGAGGTAGGTGGGTCTTTTTGAGTTTGAGACTCAAAGCCAAGACTCCACAGAAAAACTCTGTCTTGAAAAACTAACAAACAACAAAATATCAACGTTCATTTGTTCAACAAAATGAACAGCATTCAAAATATCCACAAATAACATAAAGTATCTTGTGGTAACTCTAAACATGCAAGTGAAACACTTGCATGACAATAAGTTTAAGTTTTTGAAGCAAAAAAATGAAGAAGTATCAGAAGTCAAAATATCTCCCATGCTCATGGATCAGTAAGATCAACACAACAAAGATGGCCACCTTACCCAAAGCTATCTACAGATTCAACACAATTTCCACCAAGATAAAAAAATCCTGTATGGTAAAAGTACTTCCAGAGGAACCACCCTCACTGATGTCAAGTTGTGCTATGGAGTTATAGTAATAAAAACCATATAATATTATCATAAAAAATAGTCATGCTGATCAATGGAATCAAATTGAATACCCAGATATAAGTCAACACATGCAAGGACATCTAATTTTATTTTTAAAATATCAGAAAAATGTTAAAATTTTGTATTTTACTGTCTATTGTAATGCTAAGTTCAGGCTCTCAAGACCTGGGATCGGAATGTAGTTTCTGGGACACTGTCCCCAAGTTAATTGTTCTTGATGAATAAAGATGCCCACATCTAATAGCTGGACAGAATAGACATAGGTGGGATTGGAAAATTGCAGGCTTGGAGAGAGAGAACAAAGAAGGAGAGGAAGGAGGAGAGTCATTGTGGAAGAGGGAGAACATGCAAGAAAAAGAAAGAGATCTGCCCTGGGCTAACGGTTAAGAGAATGTGGCTCAGAGGGCTGAGAGCATCCTAGAAGGAACAAAGTAAATAGTAAGTTATAACTTGTAGCTATTATAAGGAGATTCTAAGAGCATAGAGGGTAGGCAACTTCCCAGCTATTGTACTTCCTAAGACATATTTAAAAATATGAAAACTGCACGTGTTATCCACTCAGGAAAATAAATCCCCTAAGGCAGGGAAGAATCCCAGAGTTGGGATTTGTTTTATTTTCTACTATGCACAGTGAGGGAAGAGCATCGTCAACATATGGATCTGGTCTCACAGGATGTTGGCATGTAGAAGAATACACATAGATCCATATCTATCATTCTTCACAAAACTCAAGCCCAAGAAGATCAAAGGCCTACAACATAAAACCAGATACATTAAACCTGACAGAAAAGAAAGTGGGGAAGAGCCGTGAATGAATTGACATAGGCGACAACTTCCTGAACAGAACTCCAATAAGAAAAATTAATAAGTGGGTAACACACACACACACACACACACACCTAACAATAAGTATAAAGTATAAGAAGCCATGTAATTGAGAAGGGGTAAGCATGCCCATGGCAGGAGTCTGAGAAAAAGGGAAGTAGAAATGATGTGAATAACAGTACTTACATCTAAAACATTCAAAATCAATTTTTGAAAAGAATGTGTTTAATGGACTTACATAAACAAGAAAGAGCAGGTATGAGTGTGCAACTTCATATACTAGTGCATAGAAAATATATTGATATAACAAAAAATTAAAAGAGGAAATTATATCCTATATAATGGCCACTCTAATGAGTTTTTCTACATGTAAGCCATAGTTTAACTCTAGTATCATAATTTGTCTATTACATTTAGGTCAGAATATAATTGTATTCTCAAATTAATTCATTACAAAGCAATTGATCAAGTAACAATGGGCCAATTAATTGACTTAGGCAATATATACAAAAACAAAATCATTATGATCATTTCCAGTGAGGTTCCTAATATGCAATTACTGCCAATATTAGCCAGAGGTTAGTGTTGATGTATTTTTATTTACCATGTGTTAATTTAGCTCTGGTGCTAACTCTATACATGGCGCAGAAGTTGCTACATTAGCAGTACACTATCTCAAACTCCATTAGTGGTGGAGCTACTGGTGGTGTGGTGCTGGGTTAACTGCAGTTGGTAGCAAGCCATCAGTACTGGATGTGTATCTAAGTGGAGTACTTGTGGTGTAGCTAATAATCTGTATGTGCCCAACCCTAGACTAGCTTCTTGTTCTGGTGCTAATGTTACAACTGGAACTGGAACTCTTGGTTCCACCTCGAGAAGTATGTATAGAGCTATAACTAACAAACTACATTTTGGACAACCCTTATTCAGGAATTCTTCCAGGGACAGAAAATGGCCAATTGAAATGTGTGCCTTGAGACATTCTTTCTTAGCACAGCCTACTCTCTCCTCTCATTCCTACCTTCATCCACTGCCTCTCTCACAGTGTATTCCAGGTACTACAAGAGGGACAAGATAAAGTGAGCATGATGCACACTGTCTGAGACAAGGGTATATCAAATGTGTCAAAGCTGCCATCTCTTTCAGTCCAGTAATGCTTTGGAACTCATAGAACTATTGTATATACTTTGCTAGTAGGGAACCCAAGATAAAGGACATAACAGAAATTATACTGATCATGACATCAGTCTGCACCCTGAAATTTCCTTCACTATTCCTCTTATAAAAGCTCCATGAGACCTGGCTTTACATCCATTTCAAGCTATCCGTGGGACTTGCTCATCCCTTCACCATTCTTACTCTTTTTGCTCTGATATTGGTAAGCCTAATCATTGAGTATACACTGACAAATTGCCTCCATTAGTTGGTACCTTGAAAAATATATCCCTTCTACAGAGAAGTTAATACTATTCTTTTGTTTCCTCTTCATTTGAGCATAAACAACAGGGAAACAAGGGAGAATTCTGTTTGTTCAATTTATCTGGTATACTGGAACATGGTAGATTAAAAATATTGGGGGTGGGGTGGCAGTTAAGCATCACCGGATTTTGATTTGCATTTTGTTTTGATTTGCATTTCCCTAAGGACTAATGATGTTGAAGATTTCTTTTATATATATATATATATATATATTACATGTGCGTACCTCACCTTTTTTTAACAATGATAATATTTTTTTATTTTTATTTTTTTAATTTTTTTATTCGATATAATTTATTTACATTTCAAATGATTTCCCCTTTTCTAGCCCCCCCACTCCCCGAAAGTCCCATAAGCCCCCTTCTCTTCCCCTGCCCTCCCATCCACCCCTTCCCACTTCCCCGTTTTTGCTGAATACTGTTTCACTGAGTCTTTCCAGAACCAGGGGCCACTCCTCCTTTCTTCTTGTACCTCATTTGATGTGTGGATTATGTTTTGGGTATTCCAGGTTTCTAGGTTAATAACCACTTATTAGTGAGTGCATACCATGATTCACCTTTTGAGTCTGGGTTACCTCACTTAGTATGATGTTCTCTAGCTCCATCCATTTGCCTAAGAATTTCATGAATTCATTGTTTCTAATGGCTGCATAGTACTCCATTGTGTAGATATACCACATTTTTTGCATCCACTCTTCTGTTGAGGGATACCTGGATTCTTTCCAGCATCTGGCAATTATAAATAGGGCTGCTATGAACATAGTAGAGCATGTATCCTTATTACATGGTGGGGAATCCTCTGGGTATATGCCCAGGAGTGGTATAGCAGGATCTTCTGGAAGTGAGGTGCCCAGTTGTCGGAGGAACCGCCAGACTGATTTCCAGAGTGGTTGTACCAATTTGCAACCCCACCAGCAGTGGAGGAGTGTTCCTCTTTCTCCACACCCTATCCAACACCTGCTATCTCCTAAATTTTTAATCTTAGCCATTCTGACTGGTGTAAGATGAAATCTTAGGGTTGTTTTGATTTGCATTTCCCTAATGACTAATGAAGTTGAGCATTTTTTGAGATGCTTCTCCCCCATTCGAAGTTCTTCAGGTGAGAATTCTTTGTTTAACTCTGTACCCCATTTTTAATAGGGTTGTTCGAGTTTCCTGGAGTCTAACTTCTTGAGTTCTTTATATATATTGGATTTCAGCCCTGAGTTTGATGATTTCCTGACTTCTACTCCTCCTGGGTGAAATAGCTTCATTTTGTTCCAGGGCTTTCAGGTGTGTCATTAAGCTGGTAATGTATGCTCTCTCCATTTTCTTTTTGGAGGCACTCAGGGCCATGAGTTTTCCTCTTAGCACTGCTTTCATTGTGTCCCATAGATTTGGGTATGCCGTGTCTTCATTTTCATTGTGTTCTAAAAACTCTTTAATTTCTTTCTTTATTTCTTCCTTCACCAAGGTATCATTGAGTAGAATATTGTTCAATTTCCACGTGTATGTGGGGTTTCTGTTGTTTTTGTCGCTATTGAAGACTACTTTTACTCCATAGTGATCTGATAGGAGGCATGGGATTAGTTCGATCTTCTTATATTTGTTGAGGTCTGTCTTGTGACCAATTATATGGTCGATTTTGGAGAAGGTACCATGAGGTGCTGAGAAAAAGGTATATTCTTTTGCTTTAGGATAGAATGTTCTATATATATCTGTTAAATCTAATTGGTCCAAAGCTTCAATTAATTTCATTATGTCCCTGTTTAGTTTCTGTTTTCCTGATCGGTCCATTGAGGAAAGTGCAGTGTTGAAGTCACCCACAATTATTGTGTTAGGTGCAATGTGTGCTTTTAGTTTTAATAAAGTTTCTTTTACGAATGAGGGTGCCCTTGCATTTGGAGCATAGATGTTCAGGATTGAGAGTTCTTCTTGTTGTATTTTTCCTTTGACCAGCAAGAAGTGTCCCTCAGGGTCTCTTTTGATGACTTTGGGTTGAAAGTCAATTTTATCTGATATTAAAATGGCTACTCCAGCTTGTTTCCTGAGACCATTTGCTTGTAAAATTGTCTTCCAGCCTTTTACTCTAAGGTAGTGTTTGTCTTTGACTCTTAGGTGTGTTTCCTGTAAGCAGCAAAATGTAGGGTCCTGTTTACATATCCAGTCAGTTAGTCTATGTCTTTTTATTGGGGCATTCAGTCCATTGATGTTAAGAGATATTAAGGAATAGTGATTGTTACTTCCTGTGATTTTTGACGTTATTTTTTAAATTTGATTGGTTACCTTCTTTTGGGTTTGATGAAAGGTTACTATCTTGCTTTTTCCAGGGTGAAGTTTCCCTCCCTGTATTGGTGTTTTCCTCCTATTATACTTTGTAGGGCTGGGTTTGTGGATAGATATTGGGTAAACTTGGTTTTGTCATGGAATATCTTAGTTTCTCCATCTACGGTGATTGAGAGTTTTGCTGGATATAGTAGTTTTGGCTGGCATTTGTGTTCTCTTAGAGTCTGCATGAGATCAGCCCAGGATCTTCTAGCCTTCATAGTCTCAGGTGAAAAGTCTGCTGTGATTCTGATAGGTCTTCCTTTATATGTTACTTGGCCTTTTTCTCGATTATTATGTGATGGGAAGTATTTCTGTTCTGGTCCAGTCTGTTTGGAGTTCTGTAGGCTTCTTGTATATTCATGGGCATCTCTCTCTTTAGGTTAGGGAAGTTTTCTTCCATAATTTTATTGAAGATATTTGCTGGCCCTTTAAGCTGTAAATCTTCACTCTCATCTATGCCTATAATACTTAGGTTTGGTCTTCTCATTGTGTCCTGGATTTCCTGGATATTTTGGGTTACAAGCTTTTTGCTTTTTGCATTTTCTTTAACTGTTGAGTCCATGGTTCCTATGGTATCTTCAGCGTCTGAGATTCTTCTATCTCTTGTATTCTGTTGTTGATATTTGCATCTATGTCCACTGATTTCTTCCCAAGGCTTTCTATCTCCAAAGTTGTCTCCCTTTGAGTTTTCTTAGTTGTTTCTACTTCTGATTATAGATCCTGGATGGTTTTGCTTAGCTCCTTCACTTGCTTGTTTGTGCTTTCCTGTAATTCTTTAAGAGATTTTTGTGTTTCCTCTTTCATGACCGCAGCCTGTTGACCAAAGTTCTCCTGTATTTCTTTAAGTGTTTTTTGTGTTTCCTCATTATTGGCTTTTCTTTCAATGATTTTTGTGTTTCCCTTGCAAGGGCTTCTAACTTTTGATCCATTTTCTCCTGAATTTCTTTAAGTATGTCCTTCATGTGTCCCTGTACCAGCATCATGACCAGTGATTTTAAATCCAAATCTTGTTTAACTGGTGTGATGGGGTATCCAGGACATGCTGGTAAAGGAGAATTGGGTTCAGATGTTGCCATATTGCCTTGATTTCTGTTAGTGACGTTCCTGCGTCTGCCTTTTCCATCTAGTTCTCACTGGTGTTAGTTGGTGTTGTCAATGCTGGACTCACCAGTGCAAGCTGCCCCTTCCCAGGTGGCCTCTGGTGCACAGCTTACCTCCTGCACTGCCTGGAGACAGGGTGTTGTTGTCCAGGCTGTTCAGAACCCGAAGCAGACACCTGAAGGCTCCTGCTGGGGCCGGCTTGATTCACCGGGGCACACCGACTTCTCCCCGCTGGCCACCTAGAAGTCCCACTTGCCTCTTTCAGGACTTGGAGATGTGGTGTTGCCGCTCAGGCTGATCTGGATCCGGAAGCGTAGAGGTCCGAGGGCTATCGCCAGAGGCCTCAGGACTGAAGGCTAAGCTGGAAGGAGCTGTGCTGTGAGCTTCCAGACTGCCTCTCAGCCATACAGACTCTTAAACTTACCATTTCTAAAATAAAAAGGCGAACATGGTATCCCACTAAGGGCATGCCAAGGAAGAATTCAGCTCATGCTCTTTTTATAATCAATTTTTAAAATCTGGACCACAAAGGACAATCAGCAGCTGTTAGATTTTGGCAATCAACAACAAAGACATCTCTTGCACATGTAATGTGGAAAGATCCATTGTACAATGCCTGGTATGGGCTAGATCTGGTCCTCATATGGGAACAAGGCTCAGCGTTTATTGCAAACAATCAAAATCTGCCAGATGGCTTCCAGAAAGATTGATTAAGCACATTGACCATTGTGATGACCTTCCAGAGGGAGTATTTCCCCCTTGAGAATAGTTTAACTTTGTCTTCCACACAAATTGAAGAACTTGCTAATGATCTGGATCACCCTTCTCCTGCTGAAGACATTAGAAGGAGGACTACATAAGCCAGTGGATAAACATCAATTAGTGGTGACCCTGTATGGCCACCCTTGTGATTGTAGAGAAGGCAAAGGTCAGATTCCCTCTACCTATTACTCCACTACAGATTGTGGAGATCAAACAGCCTATCTGGCTGTCACTAGGGCTTAACTTGGGGGAGTCTCCCAAAGATGGGTTTGTAGGAAGAAACCAAAACCTTTGCCACCACTTAAAGATGGCCACTGCTCCTCAGATTGCCAATTTGTAGATCAAGTGAATTCTAGATGTTATGGTCAATTTCAGGAGTGCCTTAAGGATGGAAATGCCTATTTTACTGGTATATCCCATATGCAATTGCTAGGCATATTTGGAGGTGACTGGGCAAATATCCCACAAGTATTTGATAATTATAAATATTTTCAGGCTTCCTGTCTTGTTAAGCCTGGAAAACAAGAATGTTGGCCCAATATAGCTCTTGTCCATATATCAGATATGTGGGGGAGGGGGGGCAACAAGTCAGGTAAGAGAAGCCATAGTACAAAGAAAAATTCAAGTCTTGCTTCCAAAATTTAATTATCATCCCCTTCTTCGGCCTAGACCAAAGAGCTTAGATCTTGATCTGCAAACCAATGATATTTTGATTAACACCCATGTGGCCATTAACTATACCAATCCTCTTTTAGCATAAAATTGTTGGCTGTGCTTAGCTCTAGGGGCCTTATGGGCCCTAGCTCCCCCTTTGCTTGATATTTCTGAGACTTCTTATGAGACTTCTAATTGTAGACTTTCAATACTCTTTAAAGTTCAACCTGTAGGATTTAATGTTACCCTCTGCTTTTTATAATAAGGCTCAAAATAATAGTTTTGATGTAGATGTGGGATTAATTTCCTTTGCTGCCTGCACACAGTTTATTAATGTCTCTGACTCCATTTGTTTAGGATTGGGCAGAGTTTTAGTATGTGGCAATAATATGGCATATTTTTCCATCCCTTTAAAGGGACAGGATTTTGTGCCCCTGCAGTGCTCCTGTCCGATATAGATGTTCTTCCTGTGGATGAGCCTATCCTTTTGCCCAGCTTTGATACTTACATTGCCCACCAACATATGTCACTTGAGTTCGTACCCCTAACAATAGGATTGGAAATTGCAGGTGGCATGTTGCCACAGGCTTGACTGGGATAGGGATGTTTGTAAAGCTATCACAACAGCTTGTAGATGACGAGAACGTGGTCTATGAATCTGTTAAGGTTTTACAAGATCAGGTGGATTCCCTGGCAGAGGTGGTGCTACAAAATAGATGAGGCCTAGACCTACTCACTGCAGATAAGGGGGGGGGGGGGTAGTACTTGTTTAGCCCTACAGGAGTGCTGCTGCTTTTATGCAAATAAGTCTGGGATTGTTCCAATCCTATCCAGGAAGCATCAGGAAGAGCATGAGAGACAACTAAAGGAACTTTCCAAGAACCCAATTTGGAGTGCCTAGAGTGGAATGTTGCCATATTTGTTCCCACTATTGGGACCCTTGCTTGGGTTACTAATCCTCCTATTAATAGGACTTCTTCTCTTTAATAAACTTATGTCTTTATAAAAGGACAAATAGATTCCATAAAAATGCAGCCTATGCAAGTACATTGTCATCAATTAGCCATGCATGACTGGGGAGAAGAAAATGGTGACCTGAAAGGTCCTTGATAAACATAGGCCATACTCCCTTCCTCTGAAGAGCTGGATCAGTTAGCCAGTGACAGACAGCTGGGGACCATCATCTAAAGCATGGTCACCTAAGACAGGAAATGAAGGCCAACACCTTCCTTTCCAATGACAGGTAAAGCCTCTGATGATCTCCCTGTTAAGACTTCCCCTGACCAAAGACAGGCATGATACCCACAGAGAACAGTAGTTGTGCATTCCTTCTGGCTATCTAATATAAAAGAAAGGGGGATCTGCCAGGAGTCCCAGCTGCTTGACCTAAGCATCAACATTTTTTCTCTTAAGGCCTGCATAACACTAACAAGTTAAACTTCTATTCTGCTTGGATTTAATTTCTTGGTAGAAGAAGCTCTTCTTGGACTTGCAGTTGGACTTGGCCCAGAATAACCCTTGCCTAGCCACAGATCCGACTGGAAGAAAATCTGCTACTAGATAATATTCTCCAAATAGTCTCTTTTTTCCTTTAAAAGGGGCTGCTTTTGCTTACAATAAATGAGGTTTGATTAGAATGTTGTCTTGCTTCCATCTCTCTTGTCTCTTGCCTCCTTATCCCCACCCCCTATCTTTGGGACCCTGTTTACTTGTCACAGCAGGCCAGGGCTATAAAGGAAGAGAGAATCTCAGGCATGGAAGATATGAAAGAAATTGATGCATACATTTTAAAAAATGCTAAACCTAAAAACATCATGACATAAAAACAAAACAAAAACAAAATTTGGGACACTACAAAAAGGTCAAACTTAAGACTCATAGTTATAGGAGAAAGAGAAGATTCCCAGCCCAAAAGTTACAGAAAATATCTTAAACAAAATCATAGAAGATAATTAACCTAACCTAAAGAAAGAGATGGAGTAGAACCAAGCGGACAGGGTCCAGGCAGACCCGGCGCCCACGACCACTGGCCATCGCTGGCCAGCCAGGCTGCAAGCAGCAGCGGATTTATGGTGCCTTTCACCACACAGAAGCCACATCAGAACTCTGCCTCCCGCCAGTCAGTTACGAGGGCTCCATATTGGTTCTCGGTCACCAGAGAAATCAGACTGAGGTACGCAAATATAACCCGAGACCAACATCGCGGGGGTCTAAGCCTGACGGGCGTTGGCCTGCACCCAGGCCCTGGGCTGATCGGGGGTCCACCGGGGTGCAAACCCGGCCAGGAGGTTTTTTCCTCCCGGGCTGGCGCGCGCACCACCACCATTTTGCCTAAGGGAAGCCAGGGAGACCTAGCAGGCAAAACCAAACCGGCTAACAGGCATAGCCCGAGGCGGACATAGCAGGGGTCTCAGACGGTCAGGCCCCGGACTGCCCCCAGGTTCTGGGCTGCTCGGCGGGCCATCTGTGTGCTGACCCAGCCAGGAGCTTGTTTGCCTGGGCCAGAGCGCACCGCCGCCATTTTGCCTACGGGAAGCCAGAGAGACCTAGCAGGCAAAACCAAACCAGCTAACAGGCATAGCCCAAGGCGGACATAGCAGGGGTCTCAGACGGTCAGGCCCTGGACTGCCCCCAGGCCCAGGACTGCTCGGTGGGCCATCTGTGTGCCGACCCAGCCAGGAGCTTGTTTGCCCAAGCCGGAGCGCACCGCTGCCATTTTGCCTACGGGAAGCCAGAGAGACCTAGCAGGCAAAACCAAACCAGCTAACAGGCATAGCCCAAGGCGGACATAGCAGGGGTCTCAGACGGACAGGCCCTGGACTGCCCCCAGGTCCTGGGCTGCTCGGCGGGCCATCTGTGTGCCGACCTGGCCAGGAGGTTGTTTGCCTGGGCTGGCGCGCACCGCCGCCATTTTGCCTACGGGAAGCCAGAGAGACCTAGCAGGCAAAACCAAACCAGCTAACAGGTATAGCCCGAGGCAGATATAGCAGGGGTCTCAGACGGTCAGGCCCTGGACTTCCCCCAGGTCCTGGGCTGCTTGGTGGGCCATCTGTGTGCCGACCCAGCCAGGAGCTTGTTTGCCTGGGCCTGCACGCACCGCCGCCATTTTGCCTACGGGAAGCCAGAGAGACTAGCAGACAAAACCAAACTAGCTAACAGGCATAGCCCAAGGCGGACAAAGCAGGGGTCTCAGACGGTCAGGCCCTGGACTGCCCCCAGGCCCTGGGCTGCTCGGTGGGCCATCTGTGTGCCGATCCGGCCAGGAGGTTGTTTATCCGGGCCAGTTTGCGCACCACCGCCATTTTGCCTACGGGAAGCCAGAGAGACCTAGCAGGCAAAAGCAAACCAGCTAACAGGCATAGCCCGAGGCGGACATAGCAGGGGTCTCAGACGATCAGGCCCTGGACTGCCCCCAGGCCCTGGGCTGCTCGTTGGGCCATCTGTGTGCTGACCCAGCCAGGAGGTTGTTAGCCCAGCAGACTCTCCCAGCACTCTCAGGGAACTCGCGCACGCCACCATCCTAGCCACCTGACACACCCAATTAACACCCACAGCTGAGGGGAACTTTGCACCAACATTGACCTGCCAGGCTTTTGCCTAGACTCAGGGCCTGAGCAGCTAGGCTAGCCTTGTGTGCACCAACCCGGTTGGGAGTTCTGCTACCCAGATCAGCCTGGGCGGCAGCACCACATCTCCAAGTCCTGCAAGTGGCTAGCTGGGTTTCCGGGCGGCCAGCTGGGAGAAGTCAGTGTGCTCCAGTGAATCCGGCGGGCCCCAGCGGGAGCCTTCGGGTGCCTGCTTTGGGATCTGAACAGCCTGGGCAGCAGCACCCTGTCTACAAGCAGTGCAGGAGGTAAGCTGTGCACCAGAGGCCAACTGGGAAGGGGCAGCTTGCACTGGTGAGTCCAGCACTGAAGAGACAAACTAACACCAGTGAGAACTTGATGGCAAAAGGCAAACGCAGGAACGTCACTAACAGAAATCAAGGCAATATGGCAACATCTGAACCCAATTCTCCTCTACCAACATGTCCTGGATACCCCATCACACCAGTAAAACAAGATTTGGATTTAAAATCACTGGTCATTATGCTGGTACAGGAACACATGAAGGACATACTTAAAGAAATTCAGGAGAAAATGGATCAAAAGTTAGAAGCCCTTGCAAGGGAAACACAAAAATCATTGAAAGAAATCCAGGAGAATACAAAGGCCAACAAGGAGGAAATGCAAAACACACTTAAAGAAATACAGGAGAACTTTGGTCAACAGGCTGAGGTCATGAAAGACGAAACACAAAAATCTCTTAAAGAAATACAGGAGAACTTTGGTCAACAGGCTGAGCTCATGAAAGAGGAAACACAAAAATCTCTTAAAGAATTACAGGAAAACACAAACATGCAAGTGAAGGAGCTAAGCAAAACCATCCAGGATCTAAAATCAGAAGTAGAAACAACTAAGAAAACTCAAAGGGAGACAACTTTGGAGATAGAAAGCCTTGGGAAGAAATCAGGGGACAGAGATGCAAATATCAACAACAGAATACAAGAGATAGAAGAAAGAATCTCAGATGCTGAAGATTCCATAGAAACCATGGACTCAACAGTTAAAGAAAATGCAAAATGCAAAAAGCTTGTAACCCAAAATATCCAGGAAATCCAGGACACAATGAGAAGACCAAACCTAAGGATTATAGGCATAGATGAGAGTGAAGATTTACAACTTAAAGGGCCAGCAAATATCTTCAATAAAATTATGGAAGAAAACTTCCCTAACCTAAAGAGAGAGATGCCCATGAATATACAAGAAGCCTACAGAACTCCAAACAGACTGGACCAGAACAGAAATACTTCCCGTCACATAATAATCAAAACACCAAATGTTCTAAACAAAGAAAGAATACTAAAGGCAGTAAGAGAAAAATGCCAAGTAACATATAAAGAAAGTAACCTATCAGAATCACAGCAGACTTTTCACCGGAGACTATGAAGGCTAGAAGGTCCTGGGCAGATCTCATGCTGACTCTAAGAGAACACAAATGCCAACCAAAACTACTATATCCAGCAAAACTCTCAATCACCATAGATGGAGAAACTAAGATATTTCATGACAAAACCAAGTTTACCCAATATCTATCCACAAACCCGGCCCTAAAAAGGATAATAGGAGGACAACACCAATACAAGGAGGGAAACTTCACCCTGGAAAAAGCAAGATAGTAACCTTTCATCAAACCCAAAAGAAGTTAAGCATTCAAATTTAAAAAATAACGTCAAAAATGATAGGAAGTAACAATTACTATTCCTTAATATCTCTTAACATCAATGGACTTAATGCCCCAATAAAAAGACACAGACTAACTGAATGGATACGTAAACAGGACCCTACATTTTGAAGCTTACAGGAAACACACCTCAGGGTCAAAGACAAACACTACCTTAGAGTAAAAGGCTGGAAGACAATTTTACAAGCAAATGGTCTCAGGAAACAAGCTGGAGTAGCCATTTTAATATCAGATAAAATTGACTTTCAACCCAAAGTCATCAAAAGAGACCCTGAGGGACACTTCTTGCTGGTCAAAGGAAAAATACAAAAAGAAGAACTGTCAATCCTGAACATCTATGCCCCAAATGCAAGGGCACCCTCTTTCATAAAAGAAACTTTATTAAAACTAAAAGCACACATTGCACCTAACACAATAATTGTGGGTGACTTCACCACTGCACTTTCCTCAAAGGACCGATCAGGAAAACAGAAACTAAACAGGGACACAATGAAACTAATTGAAACTTTGGACCAATTAGATTTAACAGATATATATAGAACATTCTATCCTAAAACAAAAGAATATACCTTTTTCTCAGCACCTCATGGTACCTTCTCCAAAATCGACCATATAATTGGTCACAAGACAGACCTCAACAAATATAAGAAGATAGAACTAATCCCATGCCTCCTATCTGATCACTATGGAGTAAAAGTGGTCTTCAATAGCAACAGAAACAACAGAAAACCCACATACACGTGGAAACTGAACCACACTCTACTCAATGATACCTTGGTCAAGGAAGAAATAAAGAAAGAAATTAAAGACTTTTTAGAACACAATGAAAATGAAAACACAACATACCCAAATCTATGGGACACAATTAAAGCAGTGCTAAGAGGAAAACTCATAGCCCTGAGTGCCTCCAAAAAGAAAATGGAGAGAGCATACATTACCAGCTTAATGACACACCTGAAAGCCCTAGAACAAAAAGAAGCTATTTCGCCCAGGAGGAGTAGAAGGCAGGAAATCATCAAACTCAGGGCCGAAATCAATCAAGTAGAAACAAAGAGAACCATACAAAAAATCAACAAAACCAGGAGCTGGTTCTTTGAGAAAATCAACAAGATAGATAAACCCTTAGCCAGACTGACCAAAGGGCACAGAGAAAGTATCCAAATTAACAAACTTAGAAATGAAAAGGGAGATATAACAACGGAAACTGAGGAAATCCAAAAAATCATCAGATCCTACTACAAGAGCCTGTACTCAACACAACTGGAGAATCTGGAGGAAATGGACAATTTCCTTGACAGATACCAAATACCAAAATTAAATCAGGACCAACTAGACCATCTAAACAGTCCCATAATGCCTAAAGAAATAGAAGGATTCATAGAAAATCTTCCAACCAAAAAAAGCACAGGACCAGATGGCTTCAGTGCAGAATTCTACCAGACCTTCAAAGAAGAGTTAACACCAATACTCTTCAAACTATTCCACAAAATAGAAACAGAAGGAACACTACCCAATTCCTTCTACGAAGCCACAATTACGCTGATACCAAAGCCACAAAAAGATCCAACAAAGAAAGAGAACTTCAGACCAATTTCCCTTATGAACATCGATGCAAAAATACTCAATAAAATTCTTGCCAACCGAATCCAAGAACACATCAAAACGATCATCCACCATGATCAAGTAGGCTTTATCCCGGGAATGCAGGGTTGGTTCAATATACGGAAATCCATCAATACAATCCACTACATAAACAAACTCAAAGAACAAAACCACATGGTCATTTCATTAGATGCTGAAAAAGCATTTGACAAAATTCAGCATCCCTTCATGCTTAAAGTCTTGGAGAGAACAGGAATTCAAGGCCCATACCTAAACATAGTAAAAGCAATATACAGCAAACCGGTAGCCAGCATCAAACTAAATGGAGAGAAACTTGAAGCAATCCCACTGAAATCAGGGACCAGACAAGGCTGCCCCCTTTCTCCTTATCTTTTCAATATTGTACTTGAGGTACTAGCGCGGGCAATTCGACAACATAAGGAGGTCAAAGGGATACAAATTGGAAAGGAAGAAGTCAAACTATCATTATTTGCAGATGACATGATCGTCTACCTAAGTGACCCAAAGAACTCCACTAGAGAGCTCCTACAGCTGATAAACAACTTTAGCAAAGTGGCAGGTTATAAAATCAACTCAAGCAAATCAGTGGCCTTCCTATACTCAACGGATAAGCAGGCTGAGAAAGAAATTAGGGAAATGACCCCCTTCACAATAGCCTCAAACAGTATAAAGTATCTTGGGGTGACTCTTACCAAACATGTGAAAGATCTGTATGACAAGAACTTCAAGACTCTGAAGAAGGAAATGGAAGAAGACCTCAAAAAATTGGAAAA
This sequence comes from Apodemus sylvaticus, assembly GCF_947179515.1. Lineage (NCBI taxonomy): Eukaryota > Metazoa > Chordata > Mammalia > Rodentia > Muridae > Apodemus > Apodemus sylvaticus. The sequence goes on along the minus strand of NC_067476.1, from coordinate 15,731,266 downwards.
CCTCCCATGCTCATGGATTGGTAGAATCAATATAGTTAAAATGGCCATTCTGCCTAAAGCACTATACAGATTCAATGCAATACCCATCAAAATCCCAACTCAATTCTTCACAGAGTTAGAAAGAGCAATTATCAAATTCATCTGGAACAACAAAAAACCCAGGATAGCTAAAACTATTCTCAGCAACAAAAGAAAATCTGGGGGAATCAGTATCCCTGACCTCAAGCAATACTACAGAGCAGTAGTGTTAAAAACTGCATGGTATTGGTACAGTGACAGACAGGAGGATCAATGGAACAGGATTGAAGATCCAGAAATGAACCCACACACCTATGGCCACTTGATCCTCGACAAAGAGGCTGAAAACATCCAATGGAAAAAAGATAGCCTTTTCAACAAATGGTGCTGGTTCAACTGGAGGGCAGCATGCAGAAGAATGCGAATTGATCCATCCTTGTCTCCTTGTACTAAGCTCAAATCCAAATGGATCAAGGACCTCCACATAAAGCCAGACACTCTGAAGCTAATAGAAAAGAAACTGGGGAAGACCCTTGAGGACATTGGTACAGGGAGAAAGTTTCTGAACAGAACACCAATAGCGTATGCTCTAAGAGCAAGAATTGACAAATGGGACCTCATAAAATTACAAAGTTTCTGTAAGGCAAAGGACACCATCAAGAGGACAAATCGGCAACCAACAAATTGGGAAAAGATCTTCACCAATCCTACATCAGATAGAGGGCTAATATCCAATATATATAAAGAACTCAAGAAGTTAGACTCCAGAAAACCAAACAACCCTATTAAAAAATGGGGTACAGAGTTAAACAAAGAATTCTCACCTGAAGAACTTCGGATGGCGGAGAAGCATCTTAAAAAATGCTCAACTTCATTAGTCATTAGGGAAATGCAAATCAAAACAACCCTAAGATTTCATCTTACACCAGTCAGAATGGCTAAGATTAAAAATTCAGGAGACAGCAGGTGTTGGAGAGGGTGTGGAGAAAGAGGAACACTCCTCCACTGCTGATGGGGTTGCAAATTGGTACAACCACTCTGGAAATCAGTCTGGCGGTTACTCCGACAACTGGGCACCTCACTTCCAGAAGATCCTGCTATACCACTCCTGGGCATATACCCAGAAGACTCCCCACCATGTAATAAGGATACATGTTCTACTATGTTCATAGCAGCCCTATTTATAATTGCCAGATGCTGGAAAGAACCCAGGTATCCCTCAACAGAAGAGTGGATGCAAAAAATGTGGTATATCTACACAATGGAGTACTATTCAGCCATTAGAAACAATGAATTCATGAAATTCTTAGGCAAATGGATGGAGCTAGAGAATATCATACTAAGTGAGGTAACCCAGACTCAAAAGGTGAATCATGGTATGCACTCACTAATAAGTGGATATTAACCTAGAAAACTGGAATACCCAAAACATAATCCACACATCAAATGAGGTACAAGAAGAAAGGAGGAGTGGCCCCTGGTTCTGGAAAGACTCAGTGAAACAGTATTCAGCAAAACCAGAACGGGGAAGTGGGAAGGGGTGGATGGGAGGACAGGGGAAGAGAAGGGGGCTTACGGGACTTTCGGGGAGTGTGGGGGGCTAGAAAAGGGGAAATCATTTGAAATGTAAATAAATTATATCGAATAAAAAAAATATTTTGCCAAAAAAAAAAGAAAGAGATGGATAAGAATGTCCAAGAAGCTTACAGAATAATGAATAGATTGGATCAGAAGTGAAAATCCTCCTGCCTCATGATAATCAAAGCACTAAAGATAATAAAAAATGACAAAAATTAAAACCATATAGGAAAACCCCCAAGTAACATCTAAAGTCATATATACCCAACTTACACCCAATTCTAAAAGTCAGAAGGCCCTGGACACCACCCTAAGAGACCACAGATATCAGTCCACAATATTGTACCCAGCAAAACTTTCAATCACTAACCATGGAGAAACCAAGTTGTTCCATGACAAAACCAAATTTAAAAAAAGAAATGTCTCTCCACTAATATAGCCCTACAGAGGATACTAAAAGAAAAACTGTAACACAAGGAGGGTAACTACACAAAAAAACAGAAGTTAAAATTTTCACATCAGAAAACAGAAGATACATCACACATACACACACACACACACACACAGAGAGAGAGAGAGAGAGAGAGAGAGAGAGAGCCACACACTATCACTACCACAATCAACATAATTAAAACACACAATCATTAGCATTAATGTCTGTCACTATCAATGGACTCAAGTCCCTAATAAAAAGACACAGGCTAAGAGATTTGTAAACAGGATCCATCTTTCTTCTGCATACAAGAAAAGCACCTCAGCAAAAAAGATAAACACTAACTCAAAGTAAAGATGCTAGAAAAAAGATTTTCCAAGCAACTGTACCCAAGAGACAAGATGGAGTAACCATTGTAGTATCTAATGAAATAAATGGTCAACGAAAAGTAATCAGAAGAGAAGGGAAAGGGCAGTTCATACTAATTGAAGAAAATCCATGAAGATGATGTCTCAATTCTGAGTATCAATACCCCCCAAATGCAAGGGCACACATATTCATAAAAGAAACATTACTAAAGCTTAAATCATATGTGGTACACACTCAATAATAGTGACAAATGGACAGGCCATCAAAATAGAAACAAAATAGTGAAATATTGAAACTAAAAGATGTTACCAATCAAATGCTACTAACAGAGGTCTACAGAATATTTAATGCAAAAACAAAAGAATAAAACTCATAGAACCTTCTTGAAATAGTGCATATGCTCAGTCCCAAAGCAAGCTTCTACAGATATAGGAAGATTAAAATAACCTCTTGCCTCAAGCACTTTCTAGAATCCAATGAAAATGAATATACAACATAACCAAACTAATGTGACAGAATGAAAGCAGTGTTTTAAAGAAAGTTCATAGCACGAAGTGCCTTCATGAAGAAATTAACGAGATTAAGAACACACTTGAAAGTCCTAAAACAAACAAACAAAAAAGCAAACACACTCAACAGGAGTAGACAGTAGGAAATAATACAAATTCAGTTTGAAGTTAAAAAATAATAACAAGGAAAATAATACAAAGAATCAATGTAGCAAATAATTAGCTCTTTGTGAAAGTACACAAGATAGACAACAACTTCAAAATGCTGTACTCCACAAAATTGGAAAAACTAAAAGAAATTGAAATTTTTCTCATTAAATACCACTTACCAAATTTAAATTAAGATTAGATTAATGATACAAATAATACTGTTATCCCTAAGCAAATATAAGCAGTCAACCAAAGTAAATCCAGGATCAGATCTCTTTAACGCAATATTCTACCAGACTAGTTCAATAGTATTTGAAGTACTTCAAGTTCTTTAGTTCAATATAGTACTTGAAGTTTTAGAGCATTAAGACAACTAAAGGAAAACAAAGCATACGAACTGAAAAGGAAGAAGTCAAAGTACTAGCGATTTAAAGATGATATGTTAGTATACATAAGCAACTCCAAAAATTCTACCAGGGAACCTTTATATCTGATAAGCACATTCATCTAAGTAGCTGGATACAAGACTAATTAAAAGAAATGAGTAACCCTCTTAAACACAATGACAAACACACTGAGAAAAATATCAGGGAAACAAGCTCAGTGATGGTAGCACATGCTCAGAGCACTTGCAAGGCAGAGGTAGGTGGGTGTGTGTAAGTTTGAGACCAGCCTTCTTTACAGAGCAAGCTTCAGGACAGCCAAGACTATACAGAAAATCCATGTCATGAAAAAAGAAAAACAAAAAATCAGATAAACAACAACCTTAAAAATATCCACACATAATACAAATTATTGTGGGGTAACTCTAACCAAGCAAGTGGAAGGCCTGCATTAAAATAACTTTATGTCTTTGAATAAAAATATGAAGAAAATATCAAAAGATGGAAAGCTATCCCATGCTCCTGGATCAGTAGGATTAACATAGTAAAAATGGCCACCTTACCAAAAGCAATCTACAGTTTCAACACAATTTTCCATCAAGATTTGCCACCAACAATTCTTTACAGACCTTAAAGAACAATACTCAGCTTCATATTGAGAGACCAAAAACCCAAGGTAAGTAAAACAATCCTGTACAGTAAAAGAAGCTTCAGAGGTACCACTCTCACTGATCATAAGCTGAACTATAGAGCAATAGTATTAAAAGCCACATGGTATTATGAAAACAGACAGGTTGAGGAATGGAATAAACCTAAAGACACAGATATAAAACCACAAACCATGAACACCTAATTTTTATTTTAAAAAGTTAGATACATTCTATTGTAATGCTAAGTATGAGACATTAAGATCTAGAGACATCAAGTAACGCCAGGGATATTGCCCCTAAATTAATTCAGATTCATGAAGAAAGATGCCAGCAGCCAATAGCTGGGCAGAAGAGACATAGGTTTGGTTTAGACCTCACAGACACAAAGAGAGAGAGTACAATGGGGAGGAGGAAGAAGATATACCATGGATTAAGAGATATGAGAATGTGGCCCAAAGGAGTGACCAATTGGGTTAAGAGGAGCCCAGATGGAACATATTATATGATAAGTTGTAACTTGTGGTTATTGAAAGTAGATTTTAACATCATGGAGTATAGGCAGCTCCCCAGCTGTTGAGAGCCTTATTGAGGTGCAATTCCACCTGGCAGGAACTTGACATCGACCAATAGGAAGTTCCTCTCCCACCCTTTGAGCAGGAACTCCTGAATTAGCCATAATCCCCTCCACTTACAGTGGAGTACTCAGCCCATTGTTCTTCAAAGACCTGCAGTTTCCTAAAAACACTAACCACTTGTAGAGCAACTGAACTGGTTCTGCTGAGAAGCTTCCAGCCTTTGGGGGAAGGGTTTTCCCCTACCCATATATTTGGAGTTCTTCATTAAACTTTGAGACCTTGAACAGCAATGTCATCTTGGTCTCCATCTCTTTTTGCCACCTTTCCATACATCCCCAACTTCCTTCCAGGTAACCCATTCGATGTAACTCTGGGCAGTTACAGATTGGTGCCCGAAAAAAATCTGTATCCTATTACCCAGACTAAGGCATATTTTAAAATATGAAAACAGTCTGTAACTGCCTGCAGTTATATCAAACGGGTTACCAGGTTACCTGGAAGGAAAGTTGGGGATAGAATGGAGTGGTGAGAAAAACATGAAGCCAAGATACATTTCCTGATCAAGGCTCAAAGTTTAATGGGGGTTCTCCAAATATATATAGGCAGGGGGAAAAAAACCCTTCCTCCAAAGGCTGGACTAGTTCTCTTGGATCTGCAAGTGGCTAGTGTCAGGTAGCTAGTGCCTCTCAGGAAAATGCAGGTGCTTAGAGAACAATGGGTTTCATCTTGGTCTCAGTGTTCCATTCTAGGTGGAGGGGGTAGTGGCTAGCACAGGAATTCCCACTCAAAGGCTGGGAGAGGAACTTCACCTTGGTCAATGTCAAGTTCCTACCAAGTGGCATGGCAATCCAAAATGGCTCTCTACAACAGTGTTTGTGTTTCATCCAGGAAAACAAATGACCTAAGGCAGGGGTGAAACCCCATGTTGACATATTTAATATTTTCTACTACACACAATGGGGGGAGGCATCTTCAACATATGCTGCAGGTCTAACTAGATGTTGTCATATAAAAGAATACAAATAGATCCATATGTATCACTCTGCCTAAATCTCAAGCCCGTGTGGATCAAAGACCTCAATATGAAACAGATAAACTAAGCCTGATAGAAAAGAAAGTATTAAATATCTTTGAATGCATTGACCTAATAGGAGACAGCTCCCTGGGCCGGATACCAGTAGCACAACCTCTAAGAAAAACAATTATTAAGTAGATACTTATACTTGCACACACACACACACACACACATACACACACCTAACAATAATAACTAAAGAGTAATATGCCAGTTTCCCATATATTCCCCAACATTACATTTCTAAGACTGGTTATTGCCTTGGATTTTCCTTGTTTCTCAAAGTGCCTAGCAATGACTTCAAACCACTTACCTAGAGATCCATTTTTAAAATATTCTTCAAATAAAATACAACCACAGAGCACTTTCAGTTGCAAGGATATTAACTTTAATTTGATCATGTTCCTTTTACTATTGCTTATTGATTACTCACATGGGTTGGACATAATTTAAAGAAAGAGAGAAATGGCAATTTAGCTAAAGAGAAAATGTTTGAAACACATTAAAAGTCTTTGGCTTAAACTCCCAGGTTAAGAGTAAAACCTGTGACATTTCCTTTTGCTAGAAAAATACAAGGAATTTCCTTGACTGATTTAAGACATATATGGAAAATAAAGTATTTCCCTGTACTTTGAAATCATGCATGAGATGCTTAGGTTGAAGCTGAGATACCGATATGGAGTTGGGATCATTTATGCAGTATAGTAAGAGTGATGTGAGTACATAAATTGATAAACAGTGTTATTATGGGAAGAACTCAGATGCTTGAAAGCTGATATTGGTGTTTTATATTGCTTATACAGACTCATGCACTTAATGCTCTGAACATCTGCACATCCTGCTTTCAGTAATTCTGCAGTTCCTGGTATCTCACAGATCTAAATTAGTTCCATGGGAATGACTATCTGGATTTAATTCATAGGAAGACAGCATTAGGGAAGTACAAACTTTAAGAGAAAAAAATGATTAACTTGTTGAATATGATATTGGCTGGTCAAAATATTGATATGCTGGTAAAATATGATATTGCACAATAACTCCTTAATTTAATATGGTTTTGTGAAATCCAGGCATAATGATCTGGACCTGGGTTTGAAAATTGTTCTGATGTTTCATTTTTCCCCTCTAACATACACTTAATTGTTTTCAAGTTATATCCCGTTCCAGCAAGCAGCAGCTAATTACTGTGACATAAAATCTCTATATTAAGATTAAAAATGATCTACCAAGTGAATTCAACTGTTATTTTCAGTACTGGTGATTAATAAAATGTTTTGACAGTGTTATAAGCAAAATCAGATTTCGTTTTTCCTGTTTGCTCTTTCACTTACAGTATAAGATAAAGAATATGTGGATAGAAAATGGGAGCATTATGTTTGAGTTCATTCACCTGGGGCTCCAAATTCAGGCAGAGGACTAGTCCCTATAGTCAGCCCTGTTCCTAACCATGTACCTGACAACTGTGCTGGGAGAACCTGTTCATCAGGCTGGACTCTTACGTCCACACCCCCATGTACTTCTTCCTCAGCCACTTGGCCTTCACAGTCATCTCTTTCTCATCAATCACAGCACTAAAGATGCTCATAAATATGCTGACTCACATTTAGTCAATCTCATGTGCTGGGTGCATTTCCCAGGTATATTTTTTGAAATATTGGCTGATCTTGATAGCTTTCTTCTTACATCAATGACCTATGACAGGTATGTTACCATCTGACATTCTCTGCACTATTCACAAACTATGAGTCATACCCTCTGTGTTCTTCTAGTAGTCATAACCTGGGTCTTATCCACTGCTGCCAATGCCCTTGTACACACCCTTCTCTTGGCTCACCTATCTCACTTTAGAGACTATACCATCCCCCACTATTTCTGCAACCTCTCTGCATTGATGAATTTGTCCAGCTCAGAAAACACCTTCAATGAGCTGGTCATGTTAGTTTTAGGGAATGTGGCCATTACCCAGCCATTCATACGCATTTTGGTCTCTTATAACCACATTGGAGTCGCCATTCTGAAAACTCCTTCCATCAAGGGAATCTGCAAAGCCTTGTCCACATGTGGCTCTTGCCTCTGTATGGTTTCCTTGTACTAAGGTACAATCATTGGACTACATTTTGTCCCCTGCTCTAATAACACTAATGACAAGGATGCTATTGTGGCTGTGATGTACACTGTGTTCATACCTGTGCTGAATCCCTTTATTTATAGTCTGAGGAATCAGGATATGAAAGGAGCATTGAAAAATATCCTTGGTAGAAGACTGTGTTCACAATGATGTGCATGGTCTTCCCTCTTAGTATTTTTACTTCTTCTCCTCTCCCATATATCTTTTGTTTTCTGTCAATGAATCTTTATGATACTCTTTCCTTAATTCATTTCTCCTTGCACAGTTTTCTTGTCTGCCTTTCTATCTTACTTAGCATCTTGGAAAGTTTTCTCACAAAATTCATTCATTTTTTTCTTTGTATTGTAAAACATTTACTTATTTGTATAGTCATTACCAAGTTTTTTTTTAATTAGACAAGTTTGTAGCTTTTCTCCTCTGAATACAGCAGAATTATTTCTTCTCTTAGTTGATGATTTATTTTTATATATTATATACTCTGATTTATTGGCAGTAACTCTATTCACCTTTATTTATTTGTTTATTTATTTATGTAGTGTGTGTTGGTGCATTACCCACATGACTGTGCATTATGTATGTGTGTATTGCCTGTCAAGAGCAGGTATCAGATCCTCTGGGACTGGGCTTACAGATGCTTCTGGACTACTATATGAATGATGGAAATCACACCATGGGTCCCTGGGAGATCTGTCAACTGGTAAGGCATCTTTTCTGCCCCTTACATTTATTTTTTAGTTTTTGTAATTTGTTATAGACCGTGGGTCTGCTGTGGGATAACCAGGGTCCTCTGGTCCAGGAAGGCACAGGTCTGGCTGAGATGACAGACAGAACAAACCACACACACACAGAGGCAGTTTGAACTGAATGTATTTTGGAGCTCTAAGGCAAGGATATTTATACCAGAAGAGTTGGTATTACCATTTCAAAAGAGGTAGCCAGTGAGGCAGGCACAATTATCATAGCCATTTGGTACAAGGAAATGCAACATCAATCAGGAACAAAGTTTCTCAAGTAACAGATACAGAGGATCAATTTACAGATGCCATCAAACTTCCTGATTAGAATACAGAGTCACTCATAGTTTACAGCAAACCTTCAAAGAGTTTGAAGTTTCTTATACCACCTGGGTCTTAACAAGTTCTTGTGAGAAATCCTTTTCTAACATTTAGCCTTCTATCTTGTGAAACAAAACTTCCTGAGTAAATCAATGCTTTCAGTACCGGAGTGCCCGAGCCATCCTCATATACATACGCACAGCCATAAAAACCTGCATGTAGTTGAAAGGTAGTAATTATGTAAACAGCTATGAAGCAAGGCATTGCAATTCTGAAAAGGGGGTTTGGCGGGTCAGTGAGTTGACTTCAAAGACCAGATTATCAACCAGGCCTTAGGAATCCCGGTAAAGAAAGAAAAGGAGGAAGTCAGGGCAAACTGCTGCTTCAGAACTAAGGGCCCATCTTTTTTTTTTTTTTTATTCGATATAATTTATTTACATTTCAAATGATTTCCCCTTTCCTAGCCCCCCACTCCCCGAAAGTCCCGTAAGTCCCCTTCTCTTCCCCTGTCCTCCCACCCACCCCTTCCCACTTCCCCGTTCTGGTTTTGCCGAATACTGTTTCACTGAGTCTATCCAGAACCAGGGGCCACTCCTCCTTTCTTCTTGTACCTCATTTGATGTGTGGATTATGTTTTGGGTATTCCAGTTTTCTAGGTTAATAACCACTTATTAGTGAGTGCATACCATGATTCACCTTTTGAGTCTGGGTTACCTCACTTAGTATGATGTTCTCTAGCTCCATCCATTTGCCTAAGAATTTCATGAATTCATTGTTTCTAATGGCTGAATAGTACTCCATTGTATAGATATACCACATTTTTTGCATCCACTCTTCTGTTGAGGGATACCTGGGTTCTTTCCAGTATCTGGCAATTATAAATAGGGCTGCTATGAACATAGTAGAGCATCCTTATTACATGGTGGGGAATCCTCTGGGTATATGCCCAGGAGTGGTATAGCAGGATCTTAGAGTACAGTAAATTGCCAGGTGAGATAATCAGCTTCCACAGTTTCCAGAGAGTTCCGTTATTCCCAGGAGGCATTTCTTTTCTGCCTCTGTCTGTAAAATATCATTTTTACAGACATTACTGGGCCACCGCGGCAGTAATTGACATTCAAAAATAGCAGATGTGTACTAGGTATCAAATGATGTTTTCATACATGTAAATAGTGCATAACGTCCTCATGAAACAAAGTCTATTAATTTACCCAAATATTTACCATGTCTTTGTATGGAACTCCTTATTCTAGCATTTTGGGATACAACATAGCATTTATAATCACCTCACAGTGAAAGATATGAAAACACTTTGTATTCTTAGCAAAATTTTGTACCCACTGTGCATCCTATGCCCATGCTCCTTTCCTATTTCATTTGTAATCTTATTCATTTTCTGAAAATTTTATTATTTGTTTAAGTGTGGTTCATCATTCCTTGTGTTTTTTATAAGGGTTTGGCCCTTGTTACTAAATTAAGTAAGAGTAAACTATTCTATGTATAAGATAAAAACAAGAGTAAGCCATGCCCTGTGGAGCATGAAGGTCCTGTGAAGGTGGAGTTAGCCCAGGCATCATACCTAGTGTTGAGAATTTGACATGAGCTTCCAGGGGGTGCTGTGCTTATGTGCAGTTTTTGCCTCCTAAGGAGACTCTTCTTTTCTGAGTGGGTGATAAAGCCAAGACATTTTCCTGGTATGCTTGTTGGCCCTGGGCCTTTTTGCTGACTCATGCTGAGACTAAAGCCTGACCTTCTCTGATGGGTAGTGCCAACAATACTGATTCATGTATACTATTCTGACTCTACTGAACAGGACTGCTGATACACCCATAAAGTGGTTGTAGCTGAATTGTCCAGTCGTTGCTGCCTACTGTGAACTGAACTGCTGATTTCCTGACAATGTAGATGAGAGTTTCTCCAGAGAACCATATCTAAACAGGCTGACTTCCCCTGTATACATTCCTTTCTATTACCTCTGGAGGATGGTGTGCTAGAAGGAGATTGAAGTGTTTAAGAACCATAATTAAAAGTATCATTTGAAAAAAACAAAACTTGCATGCATATTCAGATGTATGGTATCCAAAAAATGCAAAATAATAAAGCTAATAAAAAAACTCATTGGTTTCTAATACATTACTAAAGAGGGAGGAAAGCATGAAAATTTTGAGCAAAATGAACTTTAGAAAAGAAAATACATTGTATTTGGTGCTATAATTGTGGATAAATATTACTATGCAATTTTCCAACATAAATAGACAGAATGGAAAATAAAACAACCAAACAAAGAAAATCAAAAAATGCAAGCAATACTTTAGAATAGAAGATTAAACACAAAGCAAGTTTTAGTAAATGGTAACTAACCAGTATTAGTTTAAACGGAACATATGTACTTTACCAATATAACCAATGCATGGTGTTGTTTTAGCAGTGTTCCACTTTTGTGAAAACACACCATGACAAGGAGATTCATATAAAAGAAAGTATCTAACTGGGAGCTTATTTACAAATTTAGAGAATTAATCCATGGTCTGAATGGCATGAATCAGATAGGCACATCAATGGAACACTAGCTGACTGATTTACATCCTGATCGAAATACAGAGAGAGGACAGGCATGGGCTTTGTAATTTCAGAACTCATTTCCAGTGACATGATAATCTCCAACAAAGCCATAGCAGCTAATGTCTCCCCAATAATTCCACTTCCTGCTGACAAACCACTCAAATATATGAGCATATGGGACATTTCCATCAAGGTTTCACAATGGAAATGGCACGAGAGTCAAAAGATTATAATACCATATAAATTTTCAGAAATCTGAAACATCACTAAAATAATGATAATTTTTGAAAGATGTACTAATTAAAAACTCTGCAGAATATCGGAGAATTCTTATTAGGTCATCTATTGGGTAATACTTTATAAATGTAAATTTTCTTTCTTTTTGTTTTACTAAAATAATGAATGTCAAATTATTACCCACCTGTCATTATGCTACTCCTGTTATTTAGTAACTTAAGGCACCTATTGACTTTCAGTGATACAGGTGGCTTGCTCAACATCATCCATATTTCTTGCACTACTAGTACAGATTTTGGCAGGGACAACAGGGTTGCAGGTAAGAAGCCACAGTCATTTCCTGAAGTATTTATAAAGAAGAATGTGGATCACTTGTTGCTGTAAGAGATAATTAAGCCTTGTTCTTCTATTTCTATATAACAAAAACCTACAGTCTCACAAGAATATGGTGGACCTTTAGAACATCCATAATTTCTATTACTATTTTACAGAGTTTGTTTGTGTGTGTATGTGAAATTCATACTCATATTTTCCATGCTTTCCAGTTTCGTGTTTATTTGTTACACATTGTATTATAGATTTTATCAGGTACTTCATGTCATGTGTGAATCCATTTTTCTCATTCTTTATATTTCAAGTGTCTCCCATTACTGGAAAATTCTAAGGACCAGAACATCAGGAGTAGTACAGTTAGAAACTATCTTCTCTGTAAACGACACAGTTAATATAGTCACAAAAGTACAGAAGCAATGGCTACCAAGTCCTGTACAAGATTAAAATGCTAGTACTGAAGTGGGGAGGAGCTACCACAAACACAATCTCGATGAGGACTCACTGAAAGCTGATGACTATGGGGAGTGAGAATCCTTCTTTCTGATATTGACCATTGGTAAATTGTGCAAGGTCCAATGTATGGTCCTGCATCCATGCAATATAAATAGCACTAAGCAAATTAATCGCATTATTAAAATATAATAGGACAAAATTTGAGAGGCATTTATTCGGAGGGACATATAACAGTTTGATAGGAAAAAGATAAATGAATATATGTGAATGGTGTTATTTCACTGATATATATATATATGAAATTCTCAAGGAATAAATTTAAAAACAAAAAATAAAAGGCCATCTAATGATATCTTTAAAATACACTTTTTTTTTTAACTTTTTGTGTATCAGTGTTATATGTACTACTTGAACACAGTGCCTGAAGAGGCCAGAAGTGGACATCAGACATCTGGAACTGGAGTTACAGGTGGTTGTGTGTACTGGGCCCCCATGTCATCTGCAAGAGAATCAAATGTTCTTAATACTGGGGCCATCTCTCCAGGTGCCTCATAAATTAAAAATTTGTTTTCATTGTTTCATTGAGAAAATCACCTCACAAATGAAAACATTTTGATATATTTAGAGTAAGTAAGGAATGTGGTATTAGGAAAAAGATGGCAGTCTTCACCCAGGAGTTGGGCTGTTCCACAGCCCTCCGTGCACTGGTCTTGTCAGGGGAGAACTGGTCTCCAAGGAGAGCTTTGACTCCCAAGCTTGGAGATAAGATCTCCATTTTCTCTCCAGTGACTATCCAAGGCCATTCTGAGCCAGGAGCTCACTGGTCAAAGGAGCCACAGAGGAGCTCAGGCAGGTTCTTAGCAGGAAAGCATCTGGGACAGGGTCCTTCCAATTGTAATCTACACCCAGTGGCTAGGCTGCTCCACAGACCTCTGTGCACTAGTCCTCCCAGAGTAGAACTGGTCTCCAGGGACTCTAACACTTGAATGGGCTATCTCCATTTTCTCTCCAGTGACTGTCCAAGACCGATCTGTCCAGGAGTTCATGAGGCACAGGAGTGGCAGAGCATCTGGGACAGGATCCTTCCAGCTGCAATCTGCACCCAGGAGCTGGGCTGTTCCAGAGAACTCTGTGCCATGGGAGTAACTGGTCTCCCAGGTGTGCTGTGACAGGCTTTCAGGCCTACAGAATGGACACACTCCAGCCAGAGACAGTAGGACCAACTAACATCAGAAATAACTAGATGGAGAAAGTCAAAGCTAAGAATGTTACCAACAGTAACCAAGGTGACATGACATCATCTGAACCCAGTTCTCCCACAGCAGCAAGTCCTACATACCTCAACACACTGTAAAAGCAAGATTTGTATTTAAAATCACATCTCATGATGGTGATAGAGGATGTCATAAAGGATATAAATAAGTCCCTTAAAGAAATACAGGAGAACACAGGAAAACAGGTAGAAGCCCTTAAAGAGGAAACATAAAAATCCCTTAAAATATTATTAAACATTATTATTAAAAATCCCTTAAAACACAAGTAAACAGTTGAAGGACTTGGACAAAACCATCCAGGATCTAAAAATGGAAGTAGAAACAACAAAGAAATAACAAAGGGGACGACTCTGGAGATAGGAAATCTTGGAAAGAAATCAGGAGTCATAGATGCAAAAATCAACAACAGAATACAAGAGATAGATGAAAGAATCTCAGGTGCTGAAGATAGAAAGAATTGACTCAACAGTCAAAGCAAATGCAAAATGAAAAAAGTGTGTAACTCAAAACATTCAGGAAATGCAGGACAAAATGAGAAGACCGAACCTAAGGATTATAGGTATAAAAAAAGAGCAAAGATTTACAACATAAAGCGCCAGTAAATATCTTCAACAAAATTATAGAAGAAAACTTCCCTAACCTAAAGAAAAAGACCATGAACATAAAGGAAGCCTACAGTACTCCAAAGAGACTGGACCAGAAAAGAAATTCCTCCTGTCACATAATAATCAAAACACCAAATGCACTAAACAAAGAAAGAATATTAAAAGCACTAAGGGGAAAATGCCAAGTAATACATAAAGGAAGAACTATCAGAATTACACCGGATGTCTTACCAGAGACCATGAAAGCAAGAAGGTTCTGGGCAAATGTCATACAGACCCTAAGAGAACACAAATGCCAGCCCAGACTACTATACCCAGCAAAGATGTCAATCACCATAGATGGAGAAACCAATATATTCTATGATAAAACAAAATTTACACAATATCTTAACACAAATTCAGCACTACAAAGGATAATAGATGAAAAACGGCAACGGAAGGAGGCCAACTACACCCTAGAAAAAGCAAGATATTAATCTTCTTCCAACAAATCCAAAAGAAGATAACCACGCAAACATGAAAATAACATCAAAATATAACAGGAAGCAACAAACACTGTTCCTTAATATCGCTTAACATTAATGGATTCAATTCCCCAATAAAAAGACATAGACTAACAGACTGGATACATACACAGGACTGAGCATTTTGCCCCCTACAGGGAATGCACCTTAGTGTCAATGACAAACACTATTTCAGAGTAAAAGGCTGGAAAATGATTTCCCAAGCAAATGGTCCCAGGAAACAAGCTGGAGTAGCCATTCTAATGTTGGATAAAATTGACTTTCAACCAAAAGTTGTCAAATAAGACACAGAAGGACACCTCATGCACAAAGGAAAAATCTACCAAGAAGAACTTTCAATTCTGGACATATCTGCTCCAAATGCAAGTGCACCCACATTCGTAAAAGAAACTTTACTAAAGCTCAAAGCACACATTGCCCCTCATACAATGATTGTGGATGACTTCAATGCCCCACTCTCAACAATGGACAGATCAGGGAAACACAAACTAAACAGAGAAACAGTGAAACTAACAGAAGTTATGTACCAAATGGATTTAACAGATATCTTATATCTGTAGATAACTATAGAACATTTCACCCTAAATCCAAAGAATGTACCTACTTCTCAGCACCTAATGGTATCTTCTCCAAAATTGACCAAATAATTGGTCCCAAAACAGACCTGAACAGATAAAAGAAGACTGAAATAATCCCATGCCTCCTATCAGATCATTACAGACTAAGGGTGGTCTCCCATAGCAATAAAAACAAGAGCCCACACATGTATGGAAACTGAACAATGCTCTACGCAATGATACCTTGGTCAAGGAAGAAATAAGGAAAGAAATCAAAGACTTTTTAGAATGTAATGAAAATGAAGGCACAACATAACCAAATTAATGGAACAACATGAAAGCAGTTCTAAGAGGAAAACTCATAACTCTGAGTGACTCCAAAAAGAAGTCAGAGAGAGCATACACTAGATTAACAGCACACCTGAAAGTTCTACAACAGAAAAAAAGCCAATACACTCCAGAGGAGTAGAAGGCAGGAAATCATCAAACTCAAGGCTGAAATCAACAAGTTGAAACAAAATGAAATATACAAAGATTAACATAAACCAGGAGCTGGTTCTTTGAAAAAATCAACAAGATAGATAAACCCTTAACCAGAGTAACCAGAGGGCACAGAAATAGTATCCAAAATAACAAAATCAGAAATTAATAGGGAGATATGGCAACAGAAACTGAGGAAATTCAAAAAATTATCAGATCCTACTACAAAAGCATATACTAAACACAACTGGAAAATCTGGATGAAATGGACAATTTTCTAGACAGATTAAAAACACCAAAGTTAAACCAAGATCAGATAGACCATCTAAACAGTCCCAAAACCTCTAAAGAAACAAAAGCAGTCATTGAAAATCTTCCAACCAAGAAAAGCACAGGACCAGATGGTTTTAGGGCAGAATTCTATCAGACCTTCAAAGAAGACTTAACACCAATACTCTTCAAATTATTCACAAAATAGAAACAGAAGAAACACTACCCAACTCATTCTATGAAGCCACAATTACACTGACACAAAATCCACACAAGATCCAGCAAAGAAAGAGAACTTCAGACCAATTTCCCTTATGAATATCAATGCAAAAATGCTCAATAAAATTCTTGCCAAATGAATCCAAGAACACATCAAAACTATCATTCACCTCAATGAAGTAGGCTTCATCCCAGGGATGCCGGAATGGTACAATATATGGAAACCCACCAATGCAGTCCACTACATAAACACAAATAAAAAATCATCAGATGCTGAGAAAGCATTTGACAAAATTCAGAATCCTTTCATGTTAAAAGTCTTAGAAAGAACAGGAATTCAAGGTCCATACCTTAACGTAGTAAAAGCAATATACAGCAAACCAGTAACTAACATCAAAGTAAATGGAGAGAAACTTGAAGCAATCCAACTAAAATCAGGGACTAGACAAGGCTGCCCTCTCTCTCAATAGCTATTCAATATAATGCTTGAAGTTCTAGCTAGAGCAATTAAAAAACAAAAGTAGAGCAAAGAGATACAAATTGGAAAGGAAGAAGTCAAATTATCACTATTTGCAGGTAATATGATAGTATACTTAAGCAACTATCTAAGAAAAAGATAGTTTTTTAAAAAGATATAACTAACTAAAAAAAAAAAAAAAAAAAAAAAAAAGTCCCATAGAGAATTCCTAAAGCTGATAAGCAAGTTCAACTAAGTGGACTCATATAAAATCAACTCAAACAAATCAGTAGCCAAGAGGATGAGAAAGAAATTAGTGAAACTTCACCCTTCACAATAGTCACAAAAAATATAAAGTATCATGGTGTGACTCTAACCAAGAAGTGAAAGATCTGTATGACAGGAACTATAAGTTTCTGCAGAATGAAATTGAAGAAGATCTTAGAAGATGGAAGGATCTCCAATGCTCGTGGGTCATAAGGAATAATATAGTTAAAATGGCCATCTTGCCAAAAGCAATGCAATCCCCATTAAACTCCAACTCAATTCTTCATAGAGTTAGAAAGAGCAATTCTCAAATTCATCTGGAATAACAAAAAACCGAGGATAGCTAAAACAATTCTCAACAGTAAAAGAACTTCTGGTAGAAACAGCATCCTGGACCTCAAGCAGTTCTACAGAGCAAGAGCGTTAAAATCTGCACAGTATTGATACAGTGACCGTCAGGTAGATCAATGGAATATAATTGAAGAGCCAGAAAAGAACCCGCATACCTATGGTCACTTGTTCTTTGACAAAGGAGCTAAAACAAACCAGTGGAAAAAGCCTTTTCAACAAATGGTTCTGGTTCAACTGATGGTTAGTAAAGCAGAAGAATGCAAATTGATCAGTTCTTTTGTCCTTGAACATAACTCAAGTCCAAGGGGATCAAGGATCTCCACATAAAACCAGACACACTGAAACTAATAGAAAAGAAACTGGAGAAGACCCTTGACCATATGGGCACAAGGGAAATTTCCTGAATGGAATGCCAATAGTTTATGCTCTGAGATCAAAATTTAGAAAATGGGACCTCATAAAATTACAGTTTCTGTAAGGCACAGGACACTATAAATAGGACAAAATAGCAACCAACAAATTGGAAAAAGATCTTTACCAACACTACATCCAACAGAGGGCTAATATCCAATATATTCAAAGAACTCAAGAAGTTAGACTCCAGAGAGCCAAATATCCCTATTTGAAAATGTGGTATAAAACAAAATAAATAATTTTCAACTGAGGAATATGGAATATCCAAGAAGCACCTAAAATAATGTTCAGCATCCTTAGTCATCAGGGAAATGCAAATCAAAACAACCCTTAGATTTTATATTACACCAGTCAAAATGGCTAAGATCAATAACTCAGGGGACAGCAGTTGCTGGCAAGGATGTGGAGAAAGAGGAACACTCCTCCACTCCTGGTGGGATTGCAAGCTGGTATAACCACTCTGGAAATCAGTTTGTCAGTTCCTCAGAAAATTGGAAATAATACTACAAGAGGACCCTGCTATATTACTCTGGGTCATATAACCAGAGGACTCTTCACCATATAGTAAGGAAGCATGCTCCACTAAGTTCATTGCAGCCTTATTTACAATAGCTTCTGGATATTGTAAATAAGACTCCAAGAATCTGGAACAAACCCAGATGTCCCTCAGTGGAGGAATGGATACAAAAAAACATAGTATATTTATACTTTGGAATACTACTCAGCTATTAAAAACAATAAATTCATGAAATTCTTAGGCAAATGGGTGGACCTGGGAAATATCATCCTGAGTGAGATAACCCAATCACAAAAGAACACACATGTTATGGACTCACTGATAAGTGGATGTTAGCCCAGAAGCTTGGAATACCTAAGACACAATTCATAGATTAAACGAAGCTCAAGAAGAAGGAAGGCCAAATATGGATACTCTGATCCTTCTGAGAAGGGCTAACAAAATACCCACAGAAGGAGACACAGACAAAGTGTGAAGCAGAGTCTGAGGGAAAGACCATCCAGAGACTTCCCCACCTATGGTTCCATCCCATACAAAATTACAAAATGTAGACACTATTGTGGATGCCCACAAGTGCTTGCTGACCAGAGCCTGATATAGCTGTCACCTGGGAGGCTATGCTAGTACATGACAAATGCAGAGGGGGACACTCTCAGCCAGCCATTGAACTGAGCACAGGGTCCAAGGCACTGAAGGGGTTTGTAGCGCCATAGGTGGAACAACAATATGAGTCACCCAGTACCACCAGAGTTCCCAGGAATTAAACCATCAACCAAAGAGTGCACATGGAGCTACCCATAGCTCCAGACACATAGGCAGCAGAGGATGGACTTGATGGACATCAAAGGGAGGAGAGGCCCTTTGTCCTGGAAAGGTTCTATGCTGCATTGTAGTGGAATACCAAGACAGTGAAGAGGGAGTTGGTTGATTGGGGGATATGGGGGTGGTGAGATGGGTTATGGAATTTTTGGGTGGTGAACCATAAAGGGGACAACATTTGAAATGTAAATAAAGAATATATCTAATAAAAATCCAGGATCTAAAAATAGAAGTAGAAACAATAAATAAATCACAAAGGGAGACAACTGTGGAGATTAAAAATTATGAAAAGACATCAGGAGTCATAGATCATCAACAACAGAATACAAGAAATAGAATAGAGAATTTCAGGTACTGAAGATACCATAGAAAACATTGAAACAACAGTCAAGGTAAATGCAAAATGTAAAACGCTCCTAACCCAAAACATCAAGGAAATCCAGAATGTAATGACAAGACCCAACATAAGGATTATAGGTATAGAAGAGAGTGAAGATTGCCAGTGTAAAGGACCAGTAACTATGTTCAACAAAATTATAGAAGAAAACTTCCCTAACCCAAAGAAAGAGATTTCCATGAACATACAAGAATCCTACAGAACTCCAAAGAGATTGGACAAGAAAAGAATTCCTCCTGTCAAGTAATAATCAAAATACCAAATGCACTAAACAAAGAAAGAATATTAAAAGCAGTAAGGGGAAAAGGTCAAGTAATATATAAAGGCAGATCTTTCAGTTTCATCACACTTCTTGCAAAACTATGAAAGCCAGAAAATCCTGAATAGATGTCATATAGATTGTAAGAGAACACAAATACTAACCCAGGGTCCTATACCTAGCAAAGCTTTCGATTACCATAGATGGAGAAATCAGGGTTTTCCATGACAAAAACAAATTTACACAATATCTTTCCACAAATACAGACCTACATATGATAAGAAATGGAAATCTCCAACACAAGGAGGGAAACTACACCCTAGAAAGAGCAAGAAAATAATCTTTTAACAAACCAAAATTAAGATAGCGACATAAACATATTACACCTCTAACCATAAAAATAACAGGAAGCAACAACCATTTTTCTTAATATCTCTTAATATCAATGGACTAAATACACCAATAAAAAGACATAGACTAACAAACTGGATATGTAAACAGGACCCAGCATTTTGCTGCATAAAGCAAACTCAGCTCTGCAACAACTACAGACAAAATCTCAGTGTAAAAGGCTGGAAAACAATTTTCCAAGCAAATGGTCCCCCCAAAAAGATGGTGCACCCATTCTAATATCAAATAAAATCAGTTTTCAAACTGAAATTATCAAAAAAGATAAGGAAGGACACTTCATAATTATCAAAGGGAAAAAATCTACCAAGATGAACCCTCAATTTTGAACATCTATGTGGAAATGCAAGGGCAATCACATTTATAAAAGAAACTTTACTAAAACTCAAAGTGCACATTGCACCTCACACAGTAATAGTGGGAGGCTTCCACACCCCACTCTCATCAATGGACAGATCATGGAAACAGAAAATAAACAGAGACACATGAAAACTAACAGAAGTTGTCAACAAAATGGAATTAACAGATATCTATAGAAAATTTTATCCTAAAACAAAAGAATATACCTTCTTCTCAGCACCTCATGGTACTTTATACAAAGTTGAACATATGATCAGTCACAAAACAGGCCTCAAAAAATATAAGAAAATTCATATAAACCCATGCATCCGATCAGATCACCATAGATTAAAGCCAGTCTACAATAACACCAAAAGTAATAGAAAGCCCACATACTCTTGGAAGCTGAAAAGTACTCTACTGAATGATAATACTCTACTTGATCAAGAAAGAAACAAAGAAAGAAATTAAAGACTTTTTGCAATTTAATGAAACTGAAGGCAAAACATACCTGAACTTATGGAATACAATAACAGCAGAGCTAAGAAGAAATCTTATAGCTCTACGTTCCTCCAAAAGGAAACTGGTGAGAGCTTACACTAGCAGCTTGACAGTATACCCGAAAGCTCTAGAACAGAAAGAAATAAATTCACTCAAGAGGAGTAGACAGCAGGAAATAATAATCTTAGGACTGAAATCAGCCAGATAACAACAAAAAGAACTATACAAAGAAGCAACCAAACCAGAAGCTAGTTCTTTGAGAAAACCAACAAGATAGATAAATCCTTATCCAAAATATCCAGAGGGCACAGAGAAAGTATCCAATTCAACAAATCAGAAATGAAAAGGGAGACATAACAACAGATACTGAGGAAATTAAAAAAAGTCATCAGATCATACTATAAAAGCTTATACTCAACAAAACTGGAAAATCTAGATGAAATGGATAATTTTCTAAACAACAGGATAAGATAAACGATATAAACAGTCCCATAACCACTAAAAAAAATGAAGCAGTCATCAAGTCTCCCAACCAAAAAAAAAAAAAAATCCCATGACCAAATGGGTTATTGAAGAGTTCTATCAGACCTTCAAAGAAGAGGTAACATGAATACTCTTTAAACTATTCCACAAAATAGAAAGAGAAGGAACACTACCCAATTCTTTCTATGAAGCCACAGTTACTATAATACCTAAACCACACAAAGTTCCAACTCAGAAAGAGAACTTCAGATCAATTTCCCTTATGAATATGAACACAAAAATACTCAATAACATTCTTTTTTTTCTCTATTGATTTTTTTATTCGATATATTTTTTATTTACATTTCAAATGATTTCCCCTTTTCTAGCCCCTCACTCCCCGAAAGTCCCATAAGCCCCCTTCTCTCCCCCTGTCCTCCCACCCACCTCTTCCCACTTCCCCATTCTGGTTTTGCCCTATACTGCTTCACTGAGTCTTTCCAGAACAAGGGGCCACTCCTCCTTTCTTCTTGTACCTCATTTGATGTATGGATTATGTTTGGGGTATTCCAGTTTTCTAGGTTAATATCCACCTATTAGTGAGTGCATACCATGAGTCACCTTTTGAGTCTGGGTTACCTCACTTAGTATGATGTTCTCTAGCTCCATCCATTTGCCTAAGAATTTCATGAATTCATTGTTTCTAATGGCTGAATAGTACTCCATTGTGTAGATATACCACATTTTTTGCATCCACTCTTCTGTTGAGGGATACCTGGGTTCTTTCCAGCATCTGGCAATTATAAATAGGGCTGCTATGAACATAGTAGAGCATGTATCCTTATTACATGGTGGGGAATCCTCTGGGTATATGCCCAGGAGTGGTATAGCAGGATCTTCTGGAAGTGAGGTGCCCAGTTTTCGGAGGAACCGCCAGACTGATTTCTAGAGTGGGTGTACCAATTTGCAACCCCACCAGCAGTGGAGGAGTGTTCCTCTTTCTCCACATCCTCTCCAACACCTGCTGTCTCCTGAATTTTTAATCTTAGCCATTCTGACTGGTGTAAGGTGAAATCTCAGGGTTGTTTTGATTTGCATTTCCCTAATGACTAATGAAGTTGAGCATTTTTTAAGATGCTTCTCTGCCATCCGAAGTTCTTCAGGTGAGAATTCCCTGTTTAACTCTGTACCCCATTTTTAATAGGGTTGTTTGGTTTTCTGGAGTCTAACTTCTTGAGTTCTTTATATATATTGGATATTAGCCCTCTATCTGATGTAGGATTGGTGAAGATCTTTTCCCAATTTGTTGGTTGCCGATTGTCCTTTTAATGGTGTTCTTTGCCGTACAGAAACTTTGTAATTTTATGAGGTCCCATTTGTCAATTCTTGATCTTAGAGCATACGCTCTTGGTGTTCTGTACAGAAATTTTCTCCCTGTACCAATGTCCTCAAGGGTCTTCCCCAGTTTCTTTTCTATTAGCTTCAGAGTGTCTGGCTTTATGTGGAGGTCCTTGATCCATTTGGATTTGAGCTTAGTACAAGGAGACAAAGATGGATCAATTCGCATTCTTCTGCATGCTGACCTCCAGTTGAACCAGCACCATTTGTTGAAAAGGCTATCTTTTTTCCATTGGATGCTTTCAGCCCCCTTGTCAAGGATCAAGTGGCCATAGGTGTGTGGGTTCATTTCTGGATCTTCAATCCTGTTCCATTGATCTGCCTGCCTGTCACTGTACCAATACCATGCAGTTTTTAACACTATTGCTCTGTAGTATTGCTTGAGGTCAGGGATACTGATTCCCCCAGAATTTCTTTTGTTGCTGAGAATAGTTTTAGCTATCCTGGGTTTTTTGTTATTCCAGATGAATTTGTTAATTGCTTTTTCTAACTCTGTGAAGAATTGAGTTGGGATTTTGAAGGGTATTGCATTGAATCTGTATATTGCTTTTGGCAAAATGGCCATTTTAACTATATCGATTCTGCCGATCCATGAGCATGGGAGGTTTTGCCATTTTTTGAGGTCTTCTTCCATTTCCTTCTTCAGAGTCTTGAAGTTCTTCTCGTAAAGATCTTTCACATGTTTGGTAATAGTCACCCCAAGATACTTTATACTGTTTGTGGCTATTGTGAAGGGGGTCATTTCCCTAATTTCTTTCTCAGCCTGCTTATCCTTTGAGTATAGGAAGGCCACTGATTTGCTTGTGTTGATTTTATAACCTGCCACTTTGCTGAAGTTGTTTATCAGCTGTAGGAGTTCTCTAGTGGAGTTTTTTGGGTCACTTAGGTAGACTATCATGTCATCTGCAAATAATGATAGTTTGACTTCTTCCTTTCCAATTTGTATCCCTTTGACCTCCTTATGTTGTCGAATTGCCCGAGCTAGTACCTCAAGTACAATATTGAAAAGATAAGGAGAGAGGGGTCAGCCCTGTCTAGTCCCTGATTTTAGTGGGATTGCTTCAAGTTTCTCTCCATTTAGTTTGATGCTGGCTACCGGTTTGCTGTATATTGCTTTTACTATGTTTAGTTATGGGCCTTGAATTCCTGTTCTTTCCAAGACTTTAAGCATGAAAGGATGCTGAATTTTGTCAAATGCTTTTTCAGCATCCAATGAAATGACCATGAGGTTTTTTTTCTTTGAGCTTGTCTATGTAGTGGATTGCATTGATGGATATCCGTATATTTAACCAACCCTGCATTCCCGGGATAAAGCCTACTTGATCATGGTGGATGATCATTTTGATGTGTTCTTGGATTTGGTTGGCAAGAATTTTATTGATTTCCAGAGTGGTTGTATCAATTTGCAACCCACCAGCAGTGGAGGAGTGTTCCTCTTTCTCCACACCTTCTGTCTCCTGAGTTTTTAATCTTAGCCATTCTGACTGGTGTAAGGTGAAATCTCAGGGTTGTTTTGATTTGCATTTCCCAAATGACTAATGATGTTGAACATTTTTTTTTCTTAGATCCTTTTTTCAGTTTTTTTTTGTTGTTGTTGTTTTTGTTTTTGTTTTTGTTTTTTTTATTCGAAATCAGTCTGGCGGTTCCTCAGAAAACTGGGCACATCACTTCCAGAGGATCCTGCTATACCACTCCTGGACATATACCCAGAGGATTCCCCAGCATGTAATAAGGATACGTGCTCCACTATGTTTATAGCAGCCCTATTTATAATAGCCAGAAGCCGGAAAGAACCCAGGTATACCTCAATGGAGGAATGGATACAAAAAATGTGGTATATATACACAATGGAGTACCATTTAGCCATTAGAAACAATGAATTCATGAGATTCTTAGACAAATGGATGGAGCTGGAGAACATCATACTAAGTGAGGTAACCCAGTCTCAAAAGATCAATCATGGTATGCACTCACTAATAAGTGGATATTAGCCTAGAAAATTGGAATATCCAAAACATAATCCACACATCAAATGATGTCCAAGAAGAACGGAGGAGTGGCCCCTGGTTATGGAAAAACTCAGTGCAGCAGTATAGGGCAATACCAGAACAGGGAAGTGGGAAGGGGTGGATGGGGGAATAGGGGGAGGGAGGAGGGCTTATGGGACTTTTGGGGAGTGGGAAGCCAGAACAGGGGAAGTCATTTGAAATGTAAATAAAACATATATTGAATTAAAAAAATGTTTGGTAGAAGTCAAAAAAAAATAATTTTATTGAGTATTTTTGCATCGATGTTCATAAGGGAAATTGGTCTGAAGTTTTCTTTTTTTGTTGGATCTTTGTGTGGTTTTGGTATCAGCGTAATTGTGGCTTCATAGAAGGAATTGGGTAGTGTTCCTTCTGTTTCTATTTTGTGGAATAATTTGAAGAGTATTGGTGTTAACTCTTCTTTGAAGGTCTGATAGAATTCTGCACTGAACATTCTCTCTTTTTTAAATCATTCCCTACACATGTGAGCAATCACTAAACAAGAGGAAAAGGAACATGATAACATCAGAGTAGATATCATAGATGCCAATAGAGTTCTATGGTTATATTCTATTTGTAGACTAGTTTATTGGCCAGTTTTTTTTCTGTAGTTTGCAACAATCACCATTTGTCTCTTCACTCTCTAAACCTTAACTACAGATAAGCTATGAAGTCTTCCAATTTAGTCAATACCATTTTTAAAATGACTGTGGATCATAAATCTCACTTTGTAGAAAAATCAGTTATTGTAATGTTATTTGAAATTAATTGTATTTTTTTTACTCATTTCTGTGTCAACAATAATTAGTTTACTACCATGAAACTTTTAATTATCTTTCTGTCCCCAGGTAGATGCTTTCTAATACTTTGATATTTTGAGCAATATTGCAATAAAAATATTATTCTTATATTTTATATAGTATATGACTATAGAAAATTAGAAAGACATGATTTGAGAAAATATCAGGTCATGAGAGGCCAAAGTGATTAAGAAGCTGATATATGTTCTCTGAAGAGTCCTTACTGGAAGTACCTACACAGAGAGATAGTAAAAATGAGCCTTTATTTAGGCATTTGGAAGGACTGTGTGAGAAGTTTTGAGAAATAAGGAAAACTCAAAGTAACAGCAAATCACAGAAATGTAAAGTTTGGAAAATATACGAACATCAGGCAAATGCGATGTCTAATTCACTGTAGAGGAAAAGTTTCCATCTGCTCAAGAACAGTAATACTCAGGAAAAATAAAGACACAGAAAATAACAAATAGGTGCTGGCTTCCAGGTAGAAAGTATATTGGAGAAGTCAAGGACGATAACTGGCATATGAACACCAGGGGCTATTATAGCAAAACTCATAGATATTTGGAAAGAATTTGTATAAAAATTACAACAGAAATTATATGTTGACAATAAATCTGAGCAAAGAAGATAACTTTCCTGATTTGTGACAAAAATGGACAAGTTTAAAAAATATCCTATTGAGAGGGAGTGCTGTTTTATCTCAAAGGTTGTTCAGGTTCTCAATGCAAGATAAATTGCTCTGTAAAGAAATATTTGCCATTTGTAGGTTTGATCTTGCAATTTGAAATGCATGCTTTTCAGAGAGACAATGAGAAAGACAAGAGACTGGCAAAATCAGAGAGAGAGAGAGAGAGAGAGAGAGAGAGAGAGAGAGAGAGAGAGAGAGAGACAGGCAGACACTGAGAGACTAAGCCATGCAGTAATACAGAATTATGTACATTCTATGTCTGATCAGACAAACTAACTTATATGGTGAACATAGATACCTTTAGTTAAGAAGCATTGGAAAATTCTTCCATTTCTCTAAAGGAAAATCTCAATATAGGAAAAGAACTGGGTCATTTGAAGCAATCATATATCCATTGCAAAAATCAGAGTAGTAATCAGTTCAAAATCAGATATGATAGATACTTGAATATATACTTTGTCTATATCTCCTGGGGACTCTATGTGAGGCCTAATTTTGAAAACCATGTAGAGAACCTATGGTGCAATCTCTGTCCCCAAATCTAAATTAGAGGCATACAGAATAAAATTGTTACATTTTCATTGACTTCACTAGGGAAAGAATTATTTTGAAGCAAGCATGAGAGTCCCTATACCCTGGAGAAACAATAGTAGGAACCATAACAAAATTTCCCATCATTTGCTCCTTTATAAATCAGATGGGAAAAGTAAAAAAATATTTTTATATGTATGTGTTATTATCTAGCACTGAGTGTTGAAACCTGTTGAAGCCATAACAAGTATAGTTTTATTTGAAAATGATGCTTTAAATAAACTAGTGAATATTAAAGACAATGTTTAAGAGCTTAGTATTTCTCTTTAAATGAATACCAGAGTGCCTCGGCCTTCCTTCAAATTGAGGTTGTAGCAAGCAGACAGGAGTCTGTAGTAAGTGCAATACTGACAGGATTGTACTATCAGATGGCACCAGAGAAAATCTTTATGCCAACCCTTTGATTTTGAACTTTTAGTTTCCAGAACATTGGAAAATGTAATCCCTTTAGGCCCCTTTGTGGTATATTGTTCTGGCAATGCATGAATATTAAGCAATGTAAATATGTTTATATATAAAAACATGAGCAGAGATTCCATGCTCTGATAGAGACCTCACAGTCTTGAAGAAGCCTAAGTAGGCTTTCTGACCTCCAAATTTTTCCTCTCTCACTTTCTCAAGTCCCAGTCCCTTGCTGTAATAATTAGAATATGGTGGGCACATAAACAGTGGTACTGTTAGGAGTCCTGGCCTTGTAGGAGGAAGTTTGGTACTCTAGGCTTGGCTTTTAATCTCTGCAAAATGTGGAAAAGTCAGTTTTTTCCTGGTTGAGGTCAGATTAAGATGAAGAAATCACATCTCCTCCTTTGCCTTGCTTGCTTGGAAACTGCTATTTTCCTGCCTTGATTATATTGAGCTGAAACTCTGAACCATTAAATAATCCCAATTAAAAGTTGACCTTTATAAGAGTTGCCTTGGCCATGCTGTCTTTTCATAGCAGTGTAAACCCCAAACAAGACACTTGCCCTTCTACTTGCTGTTCCCCAGACCTCAACAGAGTTATAGACTCTTCCATCTTCTCTACAAGGAATAGTACAGACTGGGATAAATCCAGGTTGACTGCCTGCCTGCCTGCCAACGTCTTCCCACAGTATCTCCAGTTTCTCACTCTTCCAGTTGCCATAGCCTAGGTCCCGGCTGTTTGGTGAGACCCTATTATACCAGCGATGATACTGGAGCAGAAACTCCCAGCTCTCCTAGAGGATTTGTGGACTTGTAGAAGTTGAGGTAGACTGCCTGCATGCCAAACTCCCCTAATATCTATTTTAGTATCTCCCTACCATAAGGTTCATCCCATACCTCTTATTTGCCATGTCACAACAACCAACTGGGGCAGAGACTACCTACTTTGCTAGAGAAAAAGCAGATTAGAAGTCAAGAACTGCTAGTTGCTGGGCAACATCCTTCATTCCCTCACTCTTTTGGAATCTCTCAACCCAATACCTGTGGTCTCCTAGATTCCTTTCCCCCTGGCTACAACTGGGATGCAGATTTCCTGTTCTGCCAAAGTCCACACAGACTCGGAATCCAAGTCTCACAGACCAGAAGACCACAGAGGCAACAGAAACAAAATGAAACACTCATCCTACAAAGCCAAACTCAGGAATCCATACCCACAAATTTAATACCTAATCCCAATTGTCTAGAGACCAGTGTAATGAAACCCATGACACCACAGTCAATGCATAAGGTCACCACGAGAACCCATCTGTATTACTACAAGCAAGCCCTAAATATTCCAATAAATCAGAAACACAAGAGAAAGACCATAAATCTAGCTTTATGAAGACGATTGAAGTTCTTAATGAGGAAACTAATAGATCTCTTAAAAATTCAGACAAACAAACAATTGGAGGAAATGATTAAAACCTTTTTAAAGGACAAGAAATGTTGACTTCTCTCTGCTTCATCTTCTGGGTCCTACTCCTAATAGTAATGGAGATATGTAATCCATTCCCCTTGCCGCCACTCTGCCTTTATTGCCAGAGTACTACTGTCAACTTTGACAACCAGATGAGCTCTCTATGCCCTGGCCACTGGCAAGATGGCCAGTCTTAGGAAAGCACTGAGGACTTAAGACTCCCATGTATGCTCCGTATTCCAGTCCACATCCCTACCTACAATCCTGGATCCTCACTACATTCCCTTAGACACAGATCTACATTCATGCCTGTGACTTGTACTACTGAGAACAACTGGGCCTATAGACATCAGGGACCACCAGTTCTGCCTCCATACCTGGAGGTCAGCTGCCACCTATGACAAACAGAGGGCTGAAGACAACAGGGACTTCCCCTCTTCCTATAATCCTGGAAGCCTGCTAATACCCAGAACAAAGAGCACTACCTTCATTCATAGAGTCCATCTACAATAAGTGAAGTCCCCCACATTCCTAGTCTCCTTACCCCAGCATCCAATAGGCAGAGATTTTGTGATACATGAGATTCTAGACTGGGGAAGATATTCCCAGTTTTATTAGAGTTTTCAAAGACTGGGAAGAAATCCATGTATGCAGCCTTCCCCCAATATGTCCCAATTATCTAAATGTCCTCCTATTCTACCTCAAGTTCTGTGTTCCTACTTGCTGTGCTCTGGACCTTGCTGTGCTCATAGATTTCCTGCTCTACTAAAATCTAGGAGACTGGTAAATGTCCAAGTAGGCTGCCTTGCTAAATAAGTGTGTCCACTCCATCTGTGCATACCCTATGCCCACTTTCCCACCTTTTCTAGTTGCCATACCTAAGCCCAATGAGAAACAATGAAAATACTGCTAAAAAGTAAGCTCATAGCAGTAAATGCCTTCTTAAGTAATTAATCAGATTTCACACT
Organism: Apodemus sylvaticus; assembly: GCF_947179515.1. Classification (NCBI taxonomy): domain Eukaryota; kingdom Metazoa; phylum Chordata; class Mammalia; order Rodentia; family Muridae; genus Apodemus; species Apodemus sylvaticus. The sequence continues at coordinate 15,701,305 of NC_067476.1, read as the reverse complement.
AGCATCCTACCAACACCCCTGAAACATCCAGAACAAAAGGAAACACACACAACAAAGATGAGTATGCAGCAGGAAATATTCAAACTCAGAGATGAAATCTCTGACAAGAAATCCCAGCAAGCCTGACAGTGCCTGCGCTGCCACGGTACCGAGTATCAGGTGTAGGCCTGGGGGATTAACAAAAAACACAGACACGGGTCATTCTGCAAGGAGAATGCCAAAGCTTTACTGAGAGACCAGCAATATATATACTAGAGCCCAGGGAAGGGAAAAGGAAAAAACAATTATAGTCATAGGTGAGGCACCTGGGAAGTCCATACCACACCGGAAGGGAAGGCAGGAATCAAGCTAAGCCGTGGGATGTTTTGCTCTCAAGAAACCTGTGCAAACAGCTCAGCTGGGGGCATTGAGCCAAGCTCTCTGGTTCCCAACAACTCCCTCTTTTTTATTTTTTTAAGAATGAATAGCTTCTTTCTTAGGACACCTTCCGTACAACTCCCATTACCCGTCTCTGGGAATCTTTGCCAGTCCCAGAGCCCCTGTCTTAGGTTGGTGTAGACTGCAAAGGAGTTGCCTATCATAGACTAACTATTCTCATTACTGGCTGAGCCAAATTTGAGCAGATGTATTATCCTGTGCCAAAGACATAAGCACTTGTTTAGTTACTGCTCTGGACTGGTTTTGTTGTTTGCACATATGGTTTAGCAGGAACAATCCCAATGTGGCAGCTCCACAAGCCAAAAACCTCAGTGCCATAGATGCAGACATTTTTTAATCAGGGGTGGCAATAATGCCAAAGTCTCTCTGATGTTAATACAAGGTGACAGGGAATCTCCCTTCATTATTTAGAGGCATAGGCACAATTCCAGGAATTCTTCAACTACAGCAGTATCTTCATACTCGCAGTAGTTTGTCAATACACACAATTTGCTAGAACAATTCAATTTCTTCTTGCCTTCTTCCTGTTCATTAGAGACTTTACAAACTACAGAAGAATGGGACTAAAACACATGGAATTCAAGGAAACATTGCAGCAACAGTCATTCAAACAATGAAACAAAGACAGACACATGTAGACAAATTGGTGCACCAAAGACAATACATAGAGAGGAAAGAGCGCTTGTAACCAATACTAATAATATCTCCAGTAGGGTCCATAGAGGAAACAGGACATCTCCATGTTTCCCCTTGTCCCTAAGAGAGTTTTGAATCCATTTTCCTTCTTTCTTTCTTTCTCTTCCATGTTTCTAAAATCTGTATTTTTTTTGTCTTTTACTCATTTTATTTTATTTTATTTTATGCCCCATTCCTCTTGCCTGATGCAGTTTTAGACTGCTGACAATTTGCCTAATAAAATTCACCATCCCAATTTGCTGTCACACCCTAGCTGTTTTTTTTTTTAATTTTTTTTATTCGATATAATTTATTTACATTTCAAATGATTTCCCCTTTTCTAGCCCCCCCCACTCCCCGAAAGTCCCATAAGCCCCCTTCTCTTCCCCTGTCCTCCCTCCCACCCCTTCCCAGTTCCCTGTTCTGGTTTTGCCGAATACTGTTTCACTGAGTCTTTCCAGAACCAGGGGCCACTCCTCCTTTCTTCTTGTATCTCATTTGATGTGTGGATTATGTTTTGGGTATTCCAGTTTTCTAGGTTAATAACCACTTATTAGTGAGTGCATACCATGATTCACCTTTTGAGTCTGGGTTACCTCACTTAGTATGATGTTCTCTAGCTCCATCCATTTGCCTAAGAATTTCATGAATTCATTGTTTCTAATGGCTGAATAGTACTCCATTGTGTAGATATACCACATTTTTTGCATCCACTCTTCTGTTGAGGGATACCTGGGTTCTTTCCAGCATCTGGCAATTATAAATAGGGCTGCTATGAACATAGTAGAGCATGTATCCTTATTACATGGTGGGGAATCCTCTGGGTATATGCCCAGGAGTGGTATAGCAGGATCTTCTGGAAGTGAGGTGCCCAGTTTTCGGAGGAACCGCCAGACTGATTTCCAGAGTGGTTGTACCAATTTGCAACCCCAGCAGCAGTGGAGGAGTGTTCCTCTTTCTCCACACCCTCTCCAACACCTGCTGTCTCCTGAATTTTTAATCTTAGCCATTCTAACTGGTGTAAGATGAAATCTTAGGGTTGTTTTGATTTGCATTTCCCTAATGACTAATGAAGTTGAGCATTTTTTAAGATGCTTCTCCGCCATCCGAAGTTCTTCAGGTGAGAATTCTTTGTTTAACTCTGTACCCCATTTTTTAATAGGGTTGTTCGGTTTTCTGGAGTCTAACTTCTTGAGTTATTTATATATATTGGATATTAGCCCTCTATCTGATGTAGGATTGGTGAAGATCTTTTCCCAATTTGTTGGTTGCCGATCTGTCCTCTTGATACACCCTAGCTGTTTTAACCTTGAACCCAATACCTGTTACCTAAGCAGAACCCCCCAGTTGATCCACCAATTTTAAGGTGGAACTTGTCATCCCCACGGCGCCATCATGTACTCACTTTTACTTTGTTTCTTGCAACATATATTCCCCAATACGTTCCTCTTCCTTTCGCAGGCTGGCTTTTCTTGGAACGATCCCGTCAGGTGCTCCTCTCTTTCCCGATCTCAGTGGGACCTCCATTTGACAGCACCTGCGCTGCCATGGTACCGAGTATCAGGCATCAGGCGTAGGCCTGGGGGATTAACAAAAAACACAGACACGGGTCATTCTGCAAGGAGAATGCCAAAGCTTTATTGACAGACCAGCAATATATATACTAGAGTCCAGGGAAGGGAACAGGAAAAAAAAACAATTATAGTCATAGGTCAGGCACCTGGGAAGTCAGTACCACACCGGGAGGGAAGGTAGGAATCAAGCTAAGCCATGGGATGTTTTGCTCTCAAGAAACCTGTGCAAACAGCTCAGCTGGGGGTGTTGAGCCAAGCTCTCTGGTTCCCAGCATCCATGAAGTCTTCTTGCTAGCCCCTGAACTCCAACTTTCAGTTCAACTACCTGAAATTCCCTAGGTCTATAAACATCTGGGACCATCAGGTAAGATTCAAACGCCAATTTTCTCCCTGCAGCTCCTTCTGCTAAAACCAGCAGCAATGAGGTCTAGCTCTACCTTATTCCCTCTGTCCTTCATTTCCTGTGCCACAACTATGCCTAATTTTAATGCTTTTACATGCATTATACCCCAACATCGCTTCCATGTACCACCACTTCACCTTGTCCCCATGACCAACACCACCATCCTTCTTTCCCAGATCCACTCTGTAGTGAGAATTTGGGAGTTTGGGTTTATTTAAAAACCAAAGACATCATAAAGTATATCTTTATGTTTTAATTCCAGGTGTGAGATATGTTGCTTTTTAAGATAGTACACAGTAGCTGACTATGATTTGTCTCATCATATAGTAAATACATGATAGTTTTTGTAATTTGGTTATGTTTTTAATTCTGGTGAGAGCTCAAAAGTTACAGAAATGCTAATGCCTAAAAGATGGGGTTGGTTGTGGTTGGTCAATCCTGTGGGTTGTTGGGGAGTTCCTAGGTGATGTTGGTCATGGTTTTTTAAGTAGTAATGCCAAGAAAGAAACAATAAGAAGAAACTGGATGTCCTCATGGCACATGAGTGTTGAGCTGGAATTAATTTCAAAGTACTTCAAAATAGGAGTTAGTACATTAGAGTGTTCCTGCTTTTACAAAAAGAGTCTCTGAAAACAGGAGAAGTCGACCTATGTATAACTTATCTTTTTATATTTTTTAACGTTTAAGTTTTTAGATATTTGCTTTATTTACATTTCAAATGTTATCCCCTTACCTTGTTTCCTCACTGAAACCCCCTTATTTTATCCCCCTTGCCCTGTTCAACAACCCAAATCCCCATATCCTGCCCTGGCATTCCCCTACACTGGGACTCAAGCTTTCAAAGGAACAAGGGCCTCTCCTCTCATTGATGTCTGACAAGGCCATCCTCTTCTACATATGTAGCTGGAACCATGGTTCCCTCCATGTGTATGTACTCTTTGGTTGTTAGTTTAGACCCTGAGAGCTCTGGGGGTACTGGTTTGTTCATAATGTTGTTCCTCCTATGGGACTTCAACTCCTTCAGTCCTTTCTCTAGCTCCATTTGTTGAAAAGACTATCTTTTTTCCACTGGATGCTTTCAGCTCCTTTGTCGAAGATCAAGTGACCATAGGTGTGTGGGTTCATTTCTGGGTCTTCAATCCTATTTTATTGATCCGCTTGCCTGACATTGTACCAATACCATGCAGTTTTTATCACAATTGCTCTTACTTTTATCACAAGTAAAGTTTGAGGTCTGGGATACTGAATCCCAGAAGTTCTTTTACTGTTGAGAATAGTTTTAGCTATCCTGGGTTTTTTGTTATTCCAGATGAATTTGAGAATTGCTCTTTCCAGCATCTGCTGTCCCCTGAGTTTTTTGATCTGGGCCATTCTGACTGGTTTGAAGTTTAATCCCAGGGTTCTTTTGATTTGCATTTCCCTGATGATTAAGGATGTTGATCATTTAATTCAGTTATTCTTAGCCATTAGAGTTTCCTTTGTTGAGAGTTCTTTGTTTAGCTTTATACATCATTATTAATAGAGTTATTTGTGTCTCTGGAGTCTAACTTCTTGAGTTATTTGTATATATTGGATGTTAGCCCTCAATTGGATACAAGATTGGTAATGATCTTTTCCCAATCTGTTGGTTGCCATCTTATCCTATTGACAGTGTTCTTTGCCTTACAGAAGCTTTGCAATTTTATGAAGTCCCATTTGTCAATTCTTGGTCTTAGAGCATAAGCTCTCAGTGTTCTTCTCAAGAAATTCTCCCCTGTGCCCATGTGTTCCAGGCTCATTCTCATTTTCTCTTCTATTAGATTCAGTGTGTCTGGTTTTATGAGGAGGTCCTTGATCCATTTGGACTTGAGTGTGTACATTGAGATAAGAATGGATCAATTTTAATTCTTCTACATGCTAACTTCCAGTTGAACCAGCACCATTTGTTGAAAGGTCTCTTTTTCAAGATGGATTCTACTGGATGGTTTTAGCTTCTTTGTCAAAGATCAAGTAACCATAGATATGTGGTTTCATTTCTGGGGCTTCGATTCTATTCCATTGATCTAACTGCCTGTCACTGTATCAATACCATGCAGTTTTTTGTTTTTGTTTTTTGTTTTTACCATGGTTGCTCTGTAGTACAGCTTGAGGTCAGGGATGGTAATTCTGCCAGAAGTTCTTTTAGTGATGAGAATAGTTTTCACTAACTTGGGTGTTTTTGTTGTTGTTGTTGTTGTTGTTATTGTTGTTTAGTCCAAAAGAATTTGGAAATTACCCTTACTGACTCTATGAAGAATTATGTTGAAATTTTGATGGGGATTTCACTGAATCTATAGATTACTTTAGGCAAGAGGACCATTTTTACTATATTAAACCAGCCAATCCATGAGTGTGGGAGATCTTTCTATCTTCTGAGATCTTTTTCAATTTCATTCTTCAGACTTGAAGTTCTTGTCATACAGATCTTTCCCTTGCTTGGTTAGAGTCACACCAAGTTATCTTACATTATATGTGACTATTTTGAAGGGTGCTGTTTTGCTAATTTTTTTCTTGGCCTCTTTATCCTTTATGAAGAGGAAGACTACTAGTTTGTTTGAGTTAATTATATATCCAGCTACTCTGATGAAGTTGTTTATCACGTTTAGGAGTTTTCTGGTAACACTATCCAACCGAATCCAAGAACACATCAAAACGATCATCCACCATGATCAAGTATGCTTCATCCCGGGAATGCAGGGTTGGTTAAATATATGGATATCCATCAATGCAATCCACTACATAAACAAACTCAAAGAAAAAAACCACATGGTCATTTCATTGGATGCTGAAAAAGCATTTGACAAAATTCAGCATCCTTTCATGCTTAAAGTCTTGGAAAGAACAGGAATTCAAGGCCCATAACTAAACATAGTAAAAGCAATATACAGCAAACCGGTAGCCAGCATCAAACTAAATGGAGAGAAACTTGAAGCAATCCCACTAAAATCAGGGACTAGACAGGGCTGACCCCTCTCTCCTTATCTTTTCAATATTGTACTTGAGGTACTAGCTCGGGCAATTCGACAACATAAGGAGGTCAAAGGGATACAAATTGGAAAGGAAGAAGTCAAACTATCATTATTTGCAGATGACATGATAGTCTACCTAAGTGACCCAAAAAACTCCACTAGAGAACTCCTACAGCTGATAAATAACTTCAGCAAAGTGGCAGGTTATAAAATCAACTCAAGCAAATCAGTGGCCTTCCTATACTCAAAGGATAAGCAGGCTGAGAAAGAAATTAGGGAAATGACCCCCTTCACAATAGCCACAAACAGTATAAAGTATCTTGGGGTGACTCTTACCAAACATGTGAAAGATCTTTACGACAAGAACTTCAAGACTCTGAAGAAGGAAATGGAAGAAGACCTCAAAAAAATGGGAAAACCTCCCATGCTCATGGATCAGTAGAATCAATATAGTTAAAATGGCCATTTTCCCAAAAGTAATCTACAGATTCAATGCAATACCCATCAAAATCCCAACTCAATTCTTCACAGAGTTAGAAAGAGCAATTATCAAATTCATCTGGAATAACAAAAAACCCAGGATAGCTAAAACTATTCTCAGCAACAAAAGAAAGTCTGGGGGAATCAGTATACCTGACCTCAAGCAATACTACAGAGCAATAGTGTTAAAAACTGCATGGTATTGGTACAGTGACAGGCAGGAGGATCAATGGAACAGGATTGAAGATCCAGAAATGAACCCACACACCTATGGCCACTTGATCCTTGACAAAGAGGCTGAAAACATCCAATGGAAAAAAGATAGCCTTTTCAACAAATGGTGCTGGTTCAACTGGAGGTCAGCATGCAGAAGAATGTGAATTGATCCATCCTTGTCTCCTTGTACTAAGCTCAAATCCAAATGGATCAAGGACCTCCACATAAAGCCAGACACTCTGAAGCTAATAGAAAAGAAACTGGGGAAGACCCTTGAGGACATCGGTACAGGGAGAAAGTTTCTGAACAGAACACCAATAGCATATGCTCTAAGAGCAAGAATTGACAAATGGGACCTCATAAAATTACAAAGTTTCTGTAAGGCAAAGGACACCATCAAGAGGACAAATCGGCAACCAACAAATTGGGAAAAGATCTTCACCAATCCTACATCAGATAGAGGGCTAATATCCAATATATATAAAGAACTCAAGAAGTTAGACTCCAGAAAACCGAACAACCCTATTAAAAAATGGGATACAGAGTTAAACAAAGAATTCACACCTGAAGAACTTCGGATGTCGGAGAAGCATCTTAAAAAATGCTCAACTTCATTAGTCATTAGGGAAATGCAAATCAAAACAACCCTGAGATTTCATCTTACACCAGTCAGAATGGCTAAGATTAAAAATTCAGGAGACAGCAGGTGTTGGAGAGGGTGTGGAGAAAGAGGAACACTCCTCCACTGCTGGTGGGGTTGCAAATTGGTACAACCACTCTGGAAATCAGTCTGGCGGTTCCTCCGAAAACTGGGCACCTCACTTCCAGAAGATCCTGCTATACCACTCCTGGGCATATACCCAGAGGATTCCCCACCATGTAATAAGGATACATGCTCTACTATGTTCATAGCAGCCCTATTTATAATTGCCAGATGCTGGAAAGAACCCAGGTATCCCTCAACAGAAGAGTGGATACAAAAAATGTGGTATATCTACACAATGGAGTACTATTCAGCCATTAGAAACAATGAATTCATGAAATTCTTAGGCAAATGGATGGAGCTAGAGAACATCATACTAAGTGAGGTAACCCAGACTCAAAAGGTGAATCATGGTATGCACTCACTAATAAGTGGTTATTAACCTAGAAAACTGGAATACCCAAAACATAATCCACACATCAAATGAGGTACAAGGAGAAAGGAGGACTGGCCCCTGGTTCTGGAGAGACTCAGTGAAACAGTATTCGGCAAAACCAGAACAGGGAAGTGGGAAGGGGTGGGTGGGAGGACAGGGAAAGAGAAGGGGACTTAAGGGACTTTCGGGGAGTGGGGGGCTAGAAAAGGGGAAATCATTTGAAATGTAAATAAATTATATCGAATAAAAAAAAAGAAAAAAAAAAGAAACAATGAATTCATGAAATTCTTAGGTAAATGGATGGAGCTAGAGAACATCATACTAAGTGAGGTAACCCAGACTCAAAAGGTGAATCATGGTATGCACTCACTAATAAGTTTCTATTAACCTAGAAACCTGGACTACCCAAAACATAATCCACACATCAAATGAGGTACAAGAAGAAAGGTGGAGTGGCCCCTTGTTCTGGAAAGACTCAGTGAAGCAGTATTCGGCAAAACCAGAACGGGGAAGTGGGAAGGGATGGGTGGGAGGACAGGGGGAGAGAAGGGGGCTTACGGGACTTTCGGGGAGTGGGGGGGGCTAGGAAAGGGGAAATCATTTGAAATGTAAATAAAAAATACTTCGAATAAAAAAAATGAAAAAAAAAGAGAGAGAATGTCAGGTTAGCACAGAGATAGAGTTTGGCTTAAACCCTAGGTTAAAAATAAAACAGGTGCAATTTGCCTTTGCTAGGAAGACTCAAGTAACAGCCTTGTCTTATCTAAGTAGTGGCACAAAGTCAGTATTTCCAGGTGTTTGGTGTACTTGAATGCAATGCTTAGGTTTGTGCTGAGGATGTTAACATAGAATCAGTGTCATTTGATGCAGCCTAGGAAGAGTGATGGAAGAGTAACCACAATGACTGAAAAACTGCTACTACGTGAGGAACTCATGGCTACTTATATGCTGTTATCGGTATACTGCCTTGTTGGCACAGACTTATGCTCTTAAAGCATTGACTATCTGCACATGTTACTTCCCCTAATTTCCCTCAGATCCTTATATTTTCACTGATACAAAGAAGCTCTGTGGATTACATTCCTTAGATTTAATTTGTTGAAAGCCTTAGGTAAGTGCATTCGAGAAGGACTAAAACAAATTAACAATCATTAAAGTCCTCTTGGTTTCTCAATTTAATGGTACAATTTACCTAATTAAGGTAATTCCTTAATTTCAAATAGTCTTGGTGAAATCCAGTTCCTTGATATGGAACTGGATCTGATTTTCCTTGTTTCCCTCAAAAGGCATTGAATTGTTTTAAATGTTGGAAAATTGTGTCTCTTTTCCAAATATCATTATCTCATTACTATGACGAAAGTCCTCATATGTGAATTAAAACACCCAAACTAATTTTATTTTGAGTACTGGCGATTCATAAAATGTTCTCATGGTGTATTAGTCAAAACCACTTTTCTTTCCCATTTCTCCTTTCACTCACAGAAAAGGAAGAGCATGGTAATGGATAATGAGAGCACTGTGTCTGAGTTCATCCTCCTGGGGCTCCCTATTCGAGCAGAGGACCAAGCTGTGTACTCTGCCCTGATCCTGACCATGTACCTGACAACTGTGCTGGGGAACCTGCTCATCATCCTGCTCATCAGGCTGGACTCTCACCTCCACACCCTCATGTACTTCTTCCTCAGCCTCTTGGCCCTCACAGACATCTCTTTCTCATCAGTCACAGTTCCAAAGATGCTCATGAATATGCTGACACATAGCCAGTCCATCCCATATACAGGGTATATTTCCCAGGTGTATTTTTTCACAGTTTTTGCAAGCATTGATAGTTTTCTTCTAACCTCCATGGCATATGACAGGTATGTGGCCATCTGCCATCCTTTGCACTATACCATCATCATGAATTTGAGACTCTGTGTTCTTCTAGTAGTAATATCCTGGGCCTTATCTTTAGTTAATGCTCTTGTGCACACCCTTCTCTTAGCTCGCCTTTCTCACTTTAGAAAAAATACCATCCCCCACTACTTCTGTGACCTGTCTACCTTGCTGAAGCTGTCCAGCTCAGACACCACCATCAATGAGCTGGCTATCTTTGTCTTAGGTAATGTGATCATTACCCTGCCATTCATATGCATTCTGGTCTCTTATGGCCACATTGGAGTCACCATTCTGAAAACTCCCTCCATCAATGGAATCTGCAAAGCCTTTTCCACATGTGGCTCTCACCTCTGTGTGGTTTCCTTGTACTATGGAGCCATCATTGGATTATATTTTGTCCCCTCGTCTAATAACAGTACTGAAAAGGATGCCATTGTGGCTGTGATGTACACTGTGGTCACACCCATGCTGAATCCATTTATTTATAGTTTAAGGAATCGGGATATGAAAGGAGTGCTGAGAAATATTCTCAGCAGAAAAAAATGATGGATTTTTTCTGCCTAGGTCTCCTCTTTGAGTGGTATATGTAATATATTATCTCTGATTGGCTATAGTAAAGATATTTTAACTGGAACTTCTTGCATATATCTTGCATGTTACACTGATCTCTTTTCTTGATCTTTCTAATCTTGGGAAAGAGGTCTCCAAAACATAAACACATACTTACTTTCTGTATTTCCATTTGCACATGATATCCTTCCCCAAATATTTAGAATCCAGTGTAACACTCTTCTTTTCATTTGGATATCTTGTAGTTTTTGGAGGAAAGCCTTTTCACCCTTTATAACTCATGAAAAAAATCTTTAGATAGGATTATTTATATATAAAAAATTTAGTGAGAAGAATTGTCTCACTATGTAGATCTAGATGTTCTACAATTTGATATATAGACAAGGTTTGCCTTGAACCAATAGAGATGAGCCTTCCTCTGCCTCCTAAGTGCTGAGATTAATTGTATGAACCACTAAGTACAGCTTGATCTTATTTTTTGTACTTAATTCAATTTTTTTTTTTAAATTTCCGCTTATAGTAAGCTTAAAAAGATACTGTGTCTTAAACACACCACCAATGAACTGGTTATGTTTACTTCAGGGTGGGTTCAATAGCCTCATATTCATGTTTTCTGGCTGCTTTTGTACACATTATAGTCATCATGCTGAGACCTCATTCATGCATGGAATTTTCCAGCCTTGTGTTTGTAGTGCACTTTTCATTTTCATTGATACATGAAGATATACACTTCTATAAGAAGAAATGTTTTGACACATATATGTGTTATATAATATATGTTGTATAATGAATGGGACTATCTCCTAAATGTTTGTCATATTTTGTGGTATAAGCACTCAGAGTTCATCCCTGTACTACTTTTGTATATTGCACTCCATCATCATCATCATCATCTCTCATCCCTCGACTATGAAGTCAACACTATAGTTCCCTCCTTTGCTCAAATTTTAAATACAGGACAAGCTTTTCCTTCTTCCCACATACTTTGATCATCATTTTGTAATTTGTTCTTCATTGTTCAATATTTTGCAATATACTCTTAGATTGGTATTAACTATGCAGTTACCTTATTTTGTCTTCCTAACTCAGTGGTCAATTGATATCAGGTATACAAAATGGGTCCAGATTCCAGTTGGAGAAAAGGGTTTGGATACCTCTTTGCTGAGGAAGGTCAAGTTTATGTGAAATATAAAAGTTGGAAGAAAGTGTTTAGAATGGCTTTTGATGTGGTACTGTAATTGTGTGGCATCAAACTTTTCTCTATAGGGTTTGAGTGCTTAAGTGTACAGAGGGTGGAAATGATACAAATGCAATATTTGTATTAAAATCTGTTTGAGTTAAACTAGAAATTTAATCCAACTATATGGTGTTAGGGTTATTTAATTTCATAAATATATTGTCCTCTATTTCCATCTGAAATGTTGAACCTGTGATTTTGTTCTTGGAACACCTTTAAGACAAAGGTATTTAGCTTCATTAATGGTAGCCAATTACACGGAAAGATAATTTCATATCTAGTGATTATTATGAAAAAAGAGATTCTATTAGAGAGAATTTAATGTTCTGCTACTACACTAGCAATATTAGTAGATGTGCTTCTCAGACTATTGTATGTGAATTAAGTTCTTAGACTGGTGTACCACTTGAAAACTTCAGAAATCTGATCTATTATTCTTGTCACTAAAATATCTATTCATGCTAATATAAACAGATAATTTCTAAGGAAAATGATATTCATATAAAATCAACATTAAAATAAGTATGCATATAATATTATACCTACTATATTATTTATATTGTATATCTATATATATTATATTATAAATATTTGTGCATATTGCATTTTAATGAGTACTGTTAAAATATTTATTTAAAAATCAAAAAGAAGGAAGGAGAGGACCCTGGTCCTATAAAGGCTCAGTGCAGCAGTATAGGGGAATACAAGGACATGAAAGCAAGAAGGGGTTGATTGGGGAACAGGGGGAGGGAAGAGGGCTTATGGGACGTTTGGGGATGGGGGATCCTGAAAGAGAAAATCATTTTAAATGTAAAGTATATATCGAATAAAAAATTTAATTAAAAATAATTTAAAAAAAGAAAGAAAGCAAAAATGCTGGAAAGGAGGAAGGGGGAAGAGACCCTAGGGCTGAGGTAGGCAAAAGAAGGAATTGCTCCTCTTCTTGAAGAGAGGAGAAAAGTGCACTGGAATTATGAAAAAAAATAAAATAAATAAATAAAAATCACTAGCATTAAGTAATAGAAACCAATACTATATGTACTAAAGTTATTTTTATCCCTTGTCAATAGTGTCTTAACTCTTTTTATTACTGTATAGTAATTATATGAAGTGAAGATTTTTTGTTTATTTGTTTTTGAGTCAAGGTCTCACAAACTTGCCTTAGATACAGATGTGGAAAGCTGTGAATAGCACAGCTACTAGGACAAGGCTGAATTTTTATTTTATAGAGATCATGAGGATCATATAGTTCATGTAGACTAGGCAATTCTTTAATACATAGAGATGTTCTGGCCTTTGTCTCCTGAGTGCTGAGATTAAACATATCCATCATCATGCCTATCTCGATGTGATGAGCTTTAAGTTATCTTTATAATATAAATAATGTGGTATGAAGATACTGACTCTATTAGACTCTCTTCTGTTTGCTCACCACATCCTTAAATATACTCTTTTTACTTTCATACCATGTTTGCAAAATACCATATGAGAGAAAATTTGTGAAGCTTGTTTTCAGAAGTTTGCACCATCTAACAAAATGATCAGCAATTCTATACTTTCCCTATAAGTAACATAATTTCATTCTTTATTAATGAAAAATTAATTATGTTCTCTTTTATTAAATAATATTTTGAATTTATTGTTTAAAAATTTCATACATACCAATCATACCAACCTCCCACTACCTATCGCCAGTACCTCTAGTGAAGAAGGTAACATGTCTCTATCACAGAGTCCCATCAATATACTAATGTGTACAAGGGTGTGAGGCCATCTACTATTATCTGGTGAAATTATTAGTGGAAACATTTGCAAAGAAACATGACCTTTACTCATTAGATATTAAGAGCCTATACCTACTGTGATAGGTACATAAATATAAATATTTAGAAAGCAATTTGACAACATAGCTATTTAGAAAAATAAAAATAAATCATAATTTAAGGCCAATGAGCTCCTCTGATATGGGCTTTTGGAATTTCCATCACCATGCATGAAATCCCGTTTATGGAATATATGAGTAATTATTTGTCTATTACAAAGTATTGAAATGCTTAAGACTATTGTATGTGGAGGGCAACATTCAAAGAACCACATTCCACTTCTTGAACTCTATAATAGTATTCTGGTCATTACATAATGTAAAATACACTTAGTTCAACTTACAAATGCCCCTATCATCTTTAATCGTCTGAACATTGTTCTAAAGCCCAAAGTCACCTCTTAAACACAAGGCAATTCTTTTTTTTGAATAGCCTTGTAATTTCAGAAAACAAATTAAAAACATAAAACATACCAGGCCATAGAATTTACATTACCATTACATAGAGGATGGATGAGGGAATGGTGGGAAAATACAAGATCGAAACAAAATGTAAACCCAGTAGAGAACTCTAGATCCCATAGCTTTAGGTAAGTGTCAAAGGGTTTACATGGTTTTGCCCATCCAGCTTTGCTGCCTACATCATCGAGCTCTCTTGTTGGACATATATTCCCTGACTTCAGGTACCATTTGCAGATATCCTATGGTGTTAAAATTTTCAACAACTTTGGGGATTCCAACACTGCCCAGGCTTCAATTTTGCAGCTTTACATAGTAGCCTTCTGGGGCCTCTTTTCATGGACTTGCCTGTAATTTGCTGTCTGGACTCAATGTCTCAATGACACTGTAGAAAAGGGTTCCATGGTCCCTTCATACCTACATCCTTGCCACATAGATGACATTGCCAAATTTTTCGGCAGGTTTGGTACAGATTATGTCCACCCTTAAACCACATTTAAGGAGGTTTCTACAAATTGTTGAGCAGGAAAAACTTTCTGTCTTCTACCTCAAAGGTAGCAAGAGTATCTGAGAAGGGTCTTATTCCAAGGGCACACTTCCCTTTATTTCAGTGCAAATTGGGCCTCCCATTAATAACAATAATTCCCTTTACAGTTTCAACATTTCTTCCAACACAACCTGTAACACAATGTTTTCCATTTCCATTTCCTTTTCCAACTGAACCTTTTGAACTTCTGCCTGCCCCATTCATTCTCTTTCATTGTAAATCTGCATAAGAGTAATTGTGACTTCCTACATAGCAGCATCAATTTTAGTCTTTCTTGAAATCTCCTCTGCCAAAGAAATAATTCCTCAACTTTTAAATTAAGCCTCAGAAATGCTCTTAATACAATGGTAGAATGCTGTCAGAGTTTGCCATTCTACCCAATGACCACAACACCAAAAAAAAAAAAAAAAAGAAAAGAAAAGAAATAAAGAATCAAATACATGATTTTCTGGAATTCAGTGAAAATAAACGTATAACATACCCAAACTGATGTGATATAATAAAAACAGTATGAAGAGGAAAGTTCATAGCATTAAATGCCATCAATGAGAAATTGGAGAAAACTGACACAAGAGATGTAAGGGCACCTGAAGGCTCTGAAACAAAAAGAGCAAACACACATGAAAGAATTAGATGGCAGGAAATAAAGACAGACCTGAAATCAATAAAATACAAAGCTGATTCTTTTAAAAGCATCAGCTAAACATAATGAGGCTAAACATAACAAACTCTTAACAAAACTAACTAAAATGCAGAGAGACTGTATCCAAATTAACAAGATCAGCAATGAAAGGGGAGACATAACAACAGACACTGAGGAAATTGATCAAATCATTTGATCTTCAAAAGCCTGACCTCTACAAGATTGTCAAATCTAAATGAAATGTATGGTTTTTGAGACAGAAACCACTTACCAAAGTTAAATCAGGACTATGTAAAATATATAAACCATCACAAAACTCCTAGAAAATAGAAGCAATGATTAAATCTCTCCCAACCAAAACCATCCCAAGACCACATGGTTTTAGTGCAATGAAGGGTTAACACCAAAACTACTCACACTAGTCCACAAAATAGAAACAGAACACTGCCACATTTATTCTATGAATCCATAAACATCCTGATACCTAAACCACACAGAGACTCAACAAAGAAAAATAAATTCAGATCAATTTCTCTTATAAACATTGATGAAAAATACTTAATAAAATATGCAAAATCCAAATCCAAGAATACATCAAAAACCATAATGTAAAAACATAAAAACATGACAAAATAGCTTTCATCTTACTGCAGGGATAGTTCAATATATGAAAATTCATAAACATAATTCACCATATTAAAAACTGAAAGAGAAAAATCACATGATCATCTCATTAGATTTATTTATTTCCTACTATCTACTCCTCTTAAATGTGTTTGCTTCCTCTTGTTCTAGAACTTTCACATGGGATGTTCATCTGTCTAATTTCTTCATGAAAGCACATAGTTCTATGAACTTTCCTTTTAACAATGTTTTCGTTGTGCCACATAAGCTTGAGTATGTTGCACATTTAATTTTATTGAGTTCTAGGAAGTGTTTGATGCAAGGATTTGTATCAATCTTCCTCTGTCTGTCAAGTGCTTCTTTGGGACTGAGTATATGGACAGTTTTTGAGAAGGTCCCATATGGTGTTGAGAAGAGGGAGTATTCTTTTGTGTTTTCAAATGAAATATTCTATAGATATTTGTTAGGTCTGTTTATCTCATAACATTTTTTTTATCACTGTAAATTTCTGTTTTGATGACATGTTCATTTGTGAGAGTGTAATATTGAAGTCTTCCACTATTAATGAGTGGGTTTCAATATACGAATTAAGCTTTAGTAAAGTTTCTTTTATGAATGTGTATGCCCTTGCATGTAGGGAATTGACATTCAGAATTGAGGCAATATCTTGGATTTTTCCTTTGATGAGTTTGAACTGTCCTTCCCCTTCTCTTTTGCTTACATTTGGTTGGCAATATTTTATTAGATACTAATTGCTCCAGCTTATTTCATGGGCCTATTTGACAGTGAAATCCTTTTTCCAGCCCTGTACTCTGAAGTAGTACCTATTTTTATTGCTGAGGTGTGTTTCTTATATGCAGCAAACTGATGGATCCTATTTATGCATCCATTCTGTTAGCCTGTGTTGTTTCATTGGGGAATTGAGTCCATTGATAATGACAGATATTAATGATCAATGATTGTGTATTCCTGTTATGTTGATATTGATGATGTTGGTGTTTGAGTATGTTTCTTCTATTAGATTTGTGGTTGTGAAAATTTTAATTTCTTGTGTTTTCTTGTATGTGTTTACTCTTGTTAAAAGAAGCTTAACTTGTTTAAAGTTAAACTGTGTTATTTTACTTCCAGTATCCTCTGTAGGGCTGGATTAATGGAAAGATATTTTTAATTGGGTTTTGTCATGGAATATCTTGTTTCTTCCATCTACAGTGATTGAAAGTTTTGCAATCTATCATATTCTGGGATGAAATCTATGGTCTCTTAGAGACTACAAGACACCTACTCTGGCATTTCTACTATTTAGAGTCTCTCTTGATGAGTTGGGTATAGTTCTGAAACATCTGCCTTTATACATGTTTTTTTTTCCCTTGCAGCTATTAATATTCTGTCATTGTTCTGTACATTTACTGTTTTAATTATTGTTCAGAACAATTTTTGGATATTTATACCCATCTCTTTCTTTGTGATATGAAAATTACTACTATGGTTTTCTTTTTTTATTTTCTATATACTTTGTTTATATTCCAAATGCTTTGCCTTTCTTGGTTCCCTCCTCCCAGTATGTCCCATAAGCCCTCTTCTCTCCACACCTTCCCCCATCACCCCCTCCAATTTCTCTGTCCTGGTACTTCCCTACAATGCTGTATCAAGCCTTTCCAGGACCAGAGCCCTCTCCTTCCTTCTTCTTGGGAATCATTTGATATGCTAATTGTGTCTTGAGTATTCAGAGTTTCTGGACTAATTAATATCCATTTATCAGTGAGTGCATTGCATGTGTATTCTTTTGAGATGGGTTACCTCACTTAGAATGATATTTTTCAGTTCCAACTATTTGCCTAAGAATTTCATGAATTCATTGTTTTTAATTGCTGAGTAGTATTCCATTGTGTAAATATACGACATATTCTGCATCCACTCCTCCACTGAGGGACATCTGGGTTCTTTCCAGGTTATGGCTTTTATAAATAAGGCTGCTATGAACATAGTGGAGCATGTGTCCTTATTGCATGCCGGGGAATCCTTTGGGTATATGCCCAGGAGAGGTATAGAAGGTTCCTCTGGAAGTGTCATGACCAATTTTCTGAGGAACCTCAAGACTGATTTCCAGAGTGGGTGTAGCATCTTGGAATCCCACCAGTAGTAGAAGACTGTTCATTTTTCTCCGCATCCTCACCAACACCTGCTGTCTCCTGAGTTTTTAACCTTAGCCATTCTGACTGGTGTGAGGTGAAATCTAAGGATTGTTTTGATTTGCATTTCCCTAATGACTAACGATGTTGAACATTTCTTAAGGTGTTTCTCAGCCATCTGAATTTCTTCATGTGAAAATTCTTTGTTTAGCTCTGTAGCCCATTTTTAATAGTGTTATTTGGTTCTCTAGGGTCTAACTTCTTGAGTTCTTTGTATATATTGGATATTAGCCCTCTGTCAGATGTAGGGTTGGTGAAGATCTTTTCCCAATTTGTTGGTTGCTGTTTTGTCCTTTTGACGGTGTCCTTTGCCTTACAGAAGCTTTGTAATTTTATGAGGTCCCATTTGTCAATTATTGATCTTAGAGCATATGCTATTGGTGTTCTGTTCAGGAACTTTTCCCCTGTGCCCATGTCCTCAAGGGTAATCCCCAGTTTCTTTTCTATTAGTTTCAGTGTGTCTGGATTTATGTGGATGTCCTTAATCCACTTGGAGTTGATCTTAGTGCAAGGAGATAAGAATGGATCAATTGGCATTCTTCTGTAGGCTGATCTCCAATTGAACCAGCACCATTTGTTGAAATAGCTATCTTTTTTCCCGCTGGATGTTTTCTGCTCCTTTGTCGAAGATCAAGTGACCATAGGTGTGTGGATTCATTTCTGTGTCTTCAATTCTATTCCATTGGTTCACTTGCCTGTCACTGTACCAATACCATGCAGGTTTTAACACTATTGCTCAGTAGTATTGCTTGAGGATTGGATACTGATTCCCCCAGAAGTTCTTTTACTGTTGAGAATAGTTTTAGCTATTCTGGGTTTTTTGTTATTCTAGATGAATTTTAGAATTGCTCTTTCTAACTCTATGAAGAACTGAGTTGGGATTTTGATGGGGATAGTGTTGAATCTATAGATTGCTTGTGGCAAGATGGCCATTTTAACTATATTAATCCTGCCAATCCACAAGCATGGAAGATTTTTCCATTTTCTGAGGTCTTCTTTGGTTTCCTTCTTCAGAGATCTGAAGTTCTTGCCAAAGAAATCTTTCATTTGTTTGGTTTTTGTCACACAAAGATACTTTATATTGTTTGTGGCTATTGTGAAGGGTGTCATTTCCCTAACTTCTATCTCAGCCTGTTTATCTTTTGAGTATAGGAAGGATACTGATTTGCTTGAGTTGATTTATAACCAGCCACTGTGCTTAAGTTGTTTATCAGCTGTAGGAGTTCTCTGGTGGAGTTTTTTGGGTCACTTAAGTATACTATCATATCATCTGTGAATAGTGATAGTTTGACTTCTTCCTTTCCAATTTGTATCCCTTTGACCTCCTTATGTTGTCTAATTGCTCTACCTAGGACTTCAAGAACTATATTGAAAAGATATGGAGAGAGGGGGCAGCCTTGTCTAGTCCCTGATTTTAGTGGGATTGCTTCAAGCTTCTCTCCATTTAGTTTAATGTTGGCTACCGGTTTGCTGTATATTGCTTTTACTATGTTTAGATACGGGTCTTGAATTCCTGTCTTTTCCAAGACGTTTAGCATGAACAGATGCTGGATTTTGTCAAATGCTTTTTCAGCATCTAATGAAATGATCATGTAGTTTTTTTCTTTGAGTTTGTTTATGTAGTGGATAGCATTTATGGATTTCCTTATATTGAACCATCCCTGGGATGAAGCCTACTTGATCCTGGTGGATGATCATTTTGATGTGTTCTTGGATTTGGTGGGCAAGAATTTTATTGAGAATTTTTGCATCGATATTCATAAGGAAATTTGGCCTGAAGTTCTCTTTATTAGTTGGTTCTTTGTGTGGTTTTGGTATTAGTATAAGTGTGTCTTCATAGAAGGAGTTGGGTAGTGTTCTGTCTGTTTCTATTTGGTGGAATAGTTTGAAGAGTATTGGTGTTAAGTCTTCTTTGAAGGTCTGATGGAATTCTGCACTGAAACCATCTGGTCCTGTGCTTTTTTTGGTCAGAAGGCTATCTATGACCCCTTCTATTTCTTTAGGGTTTATGGGTCTGTTTAGAGGATCTATTTGATAGTGGTTTAATTTTGGTATTTGGTATATGTCTAAGAAATTGTTCATTTCCTCCAGATTCTCCAGGTGTGTTGAGTACAGGCTTTTGTAGTAGGATCTGATGATTTTTTGAATTTCCTCAGTTTCTGTTGTAGTATCTCCCTTTTCATTTCTAATTTTGTTAATTTGGATACTTTCTCTGTGCCCTTTGGTTAGTCTGGCTAAGGGTTTATCTATCTTGTTGATTTTTTTGAAGAACCAGCTCCTGGTTTTGTTGATTCTTTGTATGGTTCTCTTGGTTTCTACTTGATTGATTTCAGCCCTGAGTTTGATGATTTCCTGCCTTTTACTCCTCCTGGGTGAATTAGCTTCTTTTTGTTCCAGGGCTTTCTGTTGTTCCATTAATCTTCAAGTGTATTCTCTCTCTAATTTCTTTTTGGAGGCACTCAAAGCTATGGGTTTTCCTCTTAGCACTGCTTTCATTGTGTCCCATAGATTTGTGTATGTTGTGCCTTCATTTTCATTAAATTCTAAAAAACTCATTGATTTCTTTCTTTATTTCTTCCTTGACCAAGGTATCATTGAGCAGAGTATTGTTCAGTTTCCATTCGTATGTGGGCTTTCTGTTGTTTTTATTGTTATTAAATACCACTTTTACTCCATAGTTATCTGATAGGAGGCATGTGATTATTTCAGTCTTCTTATATTTGTTGAGGTCTGTCTTGTGACAACTATATGATCAATTTTGGAGAAGGTACCATGAGGTGCTGAGAAGGTATATTCTTTTGCTTTGGGATGAAAAGTTCTACATATATATCTGTTAAATCCAATTGGTTCAAAGCTTCTATTAGTTTCACTGTGTCCCTGTTTAGTTTCTGTTTTCCTGATCGGTCCATTGATGAGACTGGAGTGTTGAAGTCACCCACAATTATTGTGTTAGGTGCAATGTGTGCTTTGAGCTTTAGTAAAGTTTTTTTTTTTTTTTTTTTTTTTTTTTTTTTATGAATGAGGGCACCCTTATATTTGGAGCATAGTGGTCCAGGATTGAAAGTTCTATTTGTTGGATTTTTCCTTTTTACCAGCAAGAAGTGACTTTCCATGTCTCTTTTGATGACATTAGGTTGAAAGTCAATTTTATCTGATATTAGAATGGCAACTCCAGCTTGTTTCCTGAGACCATTTGCTTGTAGAATTGTCTTCCAGCCTTTTACTCTGAGGTAGTTTTTGTCTTTGACACTGAGGTGTGTTTCCTGTATGCAGCAAAATCTAGGGTCCTGTTTATATATGCAGTCTGTTGGTCTTTGTCTTTTTATTGTGGAATTGAGTCCATTGATGTTAAGAGATATTAAGGAGTAGTGGTTATTGCTTCCTATCATTTTTGATGCTGATTTTATACTTGTGTGGTTATCTTCTTTTGGGTTTGATGAAAGAAGCTTAATATCCTGCTTTTTCCAGGGTATAGTTTCCCTTGTTGTAATGGTGTTTTTCCCCTATTATCCTTTGTAGGGCTGGGTTTGTGGAAAGATACTTTGTAAATTTGGTTTTGTCATGGAATATCTTGGTTTCTCCATCTATAGTAATTCAGAGTTTCGCTGGATATAGAAGTCTTGGCTGGCATTTGTGTTCTCTTAGAGTCTGCATGAGCTCTGCCCAGGATCTTCTACCTTTCATGGTCTCTGGTGAGAAGTCTGGTGTAATTATGATAGGTCTTCCTTTATATGTTACTTGCCCTTTTTTCCTCTTACTGCCCTAAGTATTCTCTCTTTGTTTAGTACATTTGGGGTTTTGATTATTATGTGATAAGAGGTAGTTCTGTTCTGATCCAGTCTGTTTGGAGTTCTGTAGGCTTCTTGTATATTCATGGGCATCTCTCTCTTTAGGTTAGGAAAGTTTTTTTCCATAATTTTATTGAAGATAGTTGCTGGCCCTTTAAGTTGTAAATCTTCACTCTCATCAATGCCTATAATCCTTAGATTTGGCTTTCTCATTGTGTCCTGGATTTCCTGGATGTTTTGGGTTACAAGCTTTTTGCATTTTGCATTTTCTTTGACTCTTGAGTCCATGGTTTCTATTGTATCTTCAGCATCTGAGATTCTTTCTTCTATCTCTTGTATTCTGTTGTTGATATTTGCAACTATGGTCCCTGATTTCTTCCCAAGGTTTTCTGTCTCCAAAGTTGTCTCCCTTTGTGCTTTCTTAGTTGTTTCTACTTCTGTTTTTAGATCCTGGAAGTTTTTGCTCAGTTCCATCATTTGCTTGTTTGTGTTTTCCTCTATTTCTTTGAGAGATTTTTGTGTTTCCTTTTTCATTACTTCTGCCTGTTGATTAAAGTTCTCCTGCATTTTTTTAAGTGTTTTTTTTTATTTCATCCTTATTGGCTACACTTCCAACCCATATTGTCCTGAATTTCTTTAAGTGATTTTTTGTGTTTCCCTTGTAAGGGCTTCTAGCTTTTGATCATTTTTCTTCTGAATTTCTTTAAGAGATTTATTTATGTCCTTCATGTGTTCCTCTAACAGCATCCTTACCAGTGCTTTTAAATCCAACTCTTGTTTTTCTAGTGTGTATGGGGTATCCTTGCTATTGTTGGAGGATTGGGTTCAGATGCTGCCATAATACCTTTGTTTCTGTTCGTAACGTTCCTATGCTTGCCTTTAGCCATCTAGTTCTCACTGGTGTTAGATGGTCTTATTGTCACTGGCTGGTGCTTCAACTTACTGTGTACCTTTAGGGATATATCCGCGACACTGGATAACTGGGTTTCCTCTGGCACAAATTACTGATATGCTGCCTTCCTCTTTTGTGCCTTTGGAGCCCTGCTCAGTCTTGCCTCAAGAAATGTTATACTTGGGTTGTCAAGGTGAACCAGGTGTACTCAGATTGTTCTGTTATGGAGCAAAGATGGTGTGGGTGTGGTGTCACTCCCTCTGTTGATTCTCACGTACAACACAGGCCCCATGACCAACCGGCTTGCAGATAAACTGCCTATGTTCTCAGGTCCTGAGCACAGGCAGACCCCTGGAGATTTGCACCCCCAAAGATCTTTAGCTCAGGATAATAACAGTAACTAGTGATGTTTTTCTGCCCTGGCAGGCCACGAAGATGGCCACGGAGAGTTGCTCCCTCTGCTGCTCTCCGCACAGGATACAGGCCCCAGGACCTACCAGCTGGTAGATGAACAACCTGTGTACTCAGGTCCTGGGCACAGGCAGACCTCTGGTGTTTTGAACCCCCAGAGATCTTAAGCTCGGGGTGATACAGTACCTAGTGATGCTTTTCTGCTGGGTTCTCTTCTTCTGCTGCTCTCCAGGCAGGATGCAGACCCCATGCCTTGTGGACTGGCAGATGAACCGCCTATGTGTTCAGTTCTTGGGTGCAGGCAGACCCCTGGCGGTTTGCACCTCCAGAGATCTAAAGCTCGGGGTGATACAGTACCTAGTGAAGCTCTTCTGCCCCGGCCAGCAGCGAATATGACTGCGGGGATTCTCTTCCTCTGCTGTTCTCCAGGCAGGACACAGGTCCCACACCAGGTGGACTGGCAGACAAACCACCTATGTGCTCAGATCTTGGGCACAGGCAGACCCCTGGTGGTTTGCACCCCCAGAGATCTAAAGCTCTGGGTGATACAGTACCTAGTGATGCTCTTCTGGTCTGACAGGCAGCAAATATGGCCACGGGGATTCTCTCCCTCTGCTATTCTCCAGGCAGGACACAGTCCCCATGCCCTGAGGTCTGGCAGATAAACCGCCTATATGCTCAGTTCCTGAGTGCAGGCAGGTCCCTGATGGTTTGGACCCCCAGAGGTCTAAAGCTCAGGATGATACAGTACCTAGTGAAACTCTTCTGCCCAGGCTGGCAGTGAATATGGCCGCAAGGATTCTCTCCCTCCTGGTGTAATTGTAATAGGTCTGCTTTTATATCTTACTTGGCCATTTTCTCTTATAATTTTAATATTCTTTCTTTGTTCTGTGCTTCTGGTGCATTATTATGTGATGTGAGGTTTTTCTTGTTTTTCTTGTTTTCATTTATTTCTTGTTCTATAGATTTCTGTTACATTTTTGGCCACCTCTTTAACTTAGGAATTTTTTTTTCTGTAATTTTGTTGAACATATTTTCAGGTCCTTTGAGCTAGGAATCTTCACTATCTCACAGGGGTCATGATTTAAACAGGATAAAATGACAAAGAATCTATATGGTTGCTACTATTAGTTCTCAAGGGCAAAGTGACTCTCATGACTGCTTGTAACAGGGCTTTCCCTAAGGGAGTCAATGACAATGACACAATTCTGTCCTGAATGCCTCTAATTTGGATCTGGGGACAGAGACTGCACCCTAGGTCCTTTACATGATTTTCAAAATTAAAGTTCACATTGACTTCCTATATATGTAAACATGTATATGTTCACATATCGATCATATCTGATTCTGAACTTATTACTCTTCTGTTTGTTGTGATGGATGTATGACTGCTTCAGGTGATTCAGCTGTTTCTTCTAGAGAGAAATATAAAAGCTTTTCCATGCTGGTTTTTTTTTTTTTTTTTTTTTTTTTTTTTTTTTTTTTTTTTTTTGCTAAAGTTATGTGTAATTTGCTTTTCAGAACAGGTATACATTTTAAATTCTTTTATATCACTGTATATGTTTGGGTCTCCCTCTGTGACTCTCTGTGTTTGTCTTATTCTCTGTCTCTCTGTTCAGCATGCATTTCCCATTTCAATGATCACACATGAACTACCATACAATTCCCTATGCAGTAATTTTTCTTGCACTGAGAATCTACCTAAACTTTAAAATAATAATATGTACCCACTCAAAATGCCCATAGAGTATTTTTCGTAAACTTATCCTTTTTGAAAGAAAGTGGGGAAATAATCCTTTCTTCTCACATTTAATTTAAGCCCAGTTCCTATTGTGTTTTATTCTAACTTCTTTCCAAATCTCTGTGATTTTTCCATAATTACTCCTGATGTTCACATTCCAGCTAATATTCTTGGCTTCTCCATTCTGCTTTCTAACTTGCAGCCACCATGCCATTTCCTACTTTTCATTACCTATTTTTTTTTGCAGGGGAGTGTTACTATTCTTAAACAGATGGAAACTTTTTATCATAGTAAATAAACATGATATCTGTCTGCTTCTCAAATTCTCTCCAACATTTCTATGACTGGTTATTGCTTTAGATTTTCCTATTTCTCAAAGCTTCTAGGAATATACTTCCAGACACTTACCTAGAGACCCATGTTTATAATATTCTTATCAACCTCTTCCTCTAAAGTCTTATCATAGAACATATATAAGCCTTTTCATCTCCTTGGCTTCCTGTGACTTGACATTTTTGCAAATCTATGGATGCCTATTTCTTTAAACTGTTTTTAAATATATCATATATAGTATCTAAAATTACCTAAGAATAATTCTGCTTATTGCAATACTGGTCAAATATACAAAATATTAGTAACAATCTAACCATGTACAGATATGTAATTAGTACAGAAATAGGTAAAAAAAATAGTATAATTAATTTCATGCAATGTCACGTCAACTGAATTATCTTTTTACAGAATGAGTAGGATGAAGCATAGGCACTTTAAAATGTTCTTCTTTACATTGGGGGATTCATACATTAACTCTAGTTTAAGCCTGGAAAGAGTGAAGGAGCAGATAGATGGCTGCCAGTCACAGGGACAAACTGGCCACTAAACAAGTCTTCAAATAGAATATTACCACAGAGTCTTTCAGTTGCTAGGATATCAACTCTAATTTTATCTTGTTCCATGTCCTATTGTTTTGTCATTGCTCACATTGTCAGGGCATGATTGAAAGAAAAAAGAAATAAATGCCAGGTTAGCAACAGAGAAAAAAGCTGTAAATACATAGGTAACAGCCTTTGGCTTAAAAATCCAGGTTAAGAGGAAAATACCACATTTTCTTTCGCAAGGTATTTCTTTGGCTGGTATTATGGGAAGAACTCATAGCTCCTTACAAGTTGGGATTGGTATTTTATATTATTGACACAGGCTCATGCTTTTAATGCTTTGAACAACTGCATATCCTGCATTCAGTAATTCCCCATATGCTAGTATCTCACAGAACTTATGTACTTCCATGGGTTCCACTATCTGGATTTTATAGATGGGAAGACACCATTGGGCAGGTGCATTTGAAAAAGCTTAAAACACATAAAATCATTGAAATTGTGTTGAATTTTCAATTGACTGGTTTCAATTTATTCACTAATTCCTTAATTTAAAATTGTTTTGGTAAAATCCATGTATCTTGATCTGTCTCATCAAATAATTGAGTCTCATCGAATAATTGTTCTGATGGTTCATTGTTTCCCTCTGAAACACATTCTGTTTTTCCAAGTTATATCCCTTGCTAACCATTACTACCATATTACTCTGACAAATATCTCCATATTAAGGTTAAATAAGTTGTACTACGTGGTTTGAGCTAATGTTATTTTCAGTACTCATGATTTATAAAATGTTTCTACAATGCAATAATTAAATTTACTACTCTTTCCCATTTCTCTTGTTCACTCACAGCAGAAGACTAAGATCATGAGGAGAGATAATGAGAGTACAGTGTCTGAGTTCATCCTCCTGGGGCTCCCCATTCGAGCAGAGGACCAAGCTGTGTACTCTGCCCTGATCCTGGTCATGTACCTGACAACTGTGCTGGGGAACCTGCTCATCATCCTGCTCATCAGGCTGGACTCTCACCTCCACACCCCCATGTACTTCTTCCTCAGCCACTTGGCCTTCACAGACATGTCTTTCTCCTCAGTCACAGCTCCAAAAATGGTCATGAATATGCTAACACGAAGTCAGTCCATCTCATATGCTGGCTGCATTACCCAGGTATATTTCTTTTCATATTTTGGTGATCTCGAGAGCTTTCTTCTGACTTCAATGGCCTATGACAGGTATGTGGCCATCTGCCACCCTCTGCACTATTCACAAATTATGAGTGGGAACCTCTGTGTTCTTCTAGTAGTAATATCCATGGCCTCATCTACTGCCAATTCCCTTGTTCACACTCTACTCTTGGCACGTCTATCTTATTTTAGAGACAATATTGTCCCCCACTACTTCTGTGACCTGTCTACCTTGCTGAAGTTGTCCAGTTCTGACACCACCATCAATGAGCTGGTCATCCTTGTTTTAGGTAATGTGGTCATTACTCTGCCATTCATATGCATTGTGGTCTCTTATGGCCTCATTGGAGTCGCCATTCTGAAAACTCCCTCCATCAAGGGAATCTGCAAAGCCTTTTCCACATGTGGCTCTCACCTCTGTGTGGTTTCCTTGTACTATGGAGCTATCATTGGATTATATTGTGTCCCCTCATCTAATATCACTACAGAAAAGACTGCCATTGTGTCTGTGATGTACACTGCGGTCACACCCATGGTGAATCCCTTTATTTATAGTCTGAGGAATCAGGATATGAAAGGAGTACTGAGAAATATCCTGACAAGGAGAATTTGTTTGTAGTGATGGGCACAATCTTCTCTGTTAGCATCTGTACTTCCTTTTTCTTTCTCCATTCATCTTTTGTTCTGTCCGGGAAATTTTACAGGGCTCTCTTTCATTCACTCACTTCTTCCACAATTTTCATGTCTGTTTTTTATCTTACTGATATTCAGCATCTTCGGAAGGGTGCCTACAAAACTCCTTCATTTTTTCTTTCCCTTCCAAACATTTTACTTGTTTATATTGTCATTACCAAGTCTTCTTTATTATACAAGTTTTACCTTTTGCTCTCTAAAAGTGACAGAACTATTTTTTCTCTTAGTTTTATGATTTTTTTACATAATTTCATTAACATTTTATTAAATGTATTTATAGGGTGTGTGCATGTATGCACAAGCCATGGCACTTATATGGAGGTCAGAGGACAAATTGTGGAAATTGATTTTGTGCTTTAGCCATGTGAATCATGTGAGTTAAACTTGGATCATCAGGTTCAGTGACAAACTTTTTTACCCACTCAGCCATTCTTGTAGACTGACATATATTTTTAAGCTCACATTATAAAATTTACTATCAAATATAAACATTATTCCACTGCTAAGGATATTTACATTACTGTACAGCAGACTTCAGATCTTTTTTTTATTTTAAAAATGTATTTTTATTTGAAATTATGCCCATGTGTGTATATGTGTGGGTGGCTATATGAATCAAGGCATACACTGAGGTAATAGGTGTCAGATTCCACAGGAGCTGGGGCTATACAGGGGACTTCAAGCCACCCTATGTGGGTGCTGGGAATAAAACTGAAATCAAATTGCTTATGTAGGCTTATCTTTATGTAGACCACCGAATTTAATGTCACTAATTTTTTATTGATATATTTTTTATTTACATTTCAAATGATTTCTCCTTTTCTGGGTCCCCACTCCCTGCAAGTCCCATAAGCCCTCTTCCATCCCCTTGTTCTTCCATCCACCCCTTCCCACTTCCCTGTTCTGGAATTCCTCTATACTCTTGAACTGGGCATGTTACTTCCTGAGGACCCTGTTACACCACTACTGGGCATATATCCAGAGGATTCTTCAGCATGCGATAAGGACACATGCTCCACTATGTTCATAGCAGCCCTATTTGTAGTAGCCAGAAGCTGGAAAGAACCTAGGTGTCCTTCAATGGAGGAATGGATACAAAAAAAATGTGGTATATTTACACAATGGAGTACTATTCAGCCATTAGAAACAATGAATTCATGAAATTCTTAGACAAATGGATGGAGCTGGAGAACATCATACTAAGTACGTAACCCAGTCTCAAAAGATCAATCATGGTATGCACTCATTGATAAGTGGATATTAGCCTAGAAACTTTGAATACCCAGGACATAATCCACAAATTAAATGACGTCCAAAAAGAATGGAGGAGTGGCCCCTGGTTCTGGAAAGTTTTATGATTTATTATTATCTTTCATCTTATACTATAATCCGATTTTTTGCAGTAACTCTAATCACATTTACCCATTTAGTTTAGTATATTGATGCATTACCCACATGTATGTCTTTGTATTTTGTATGTGCTTATTGCCTGAAAAAGTCAGAGAGTGTCAGATCCTCTGAGAGTGGGCTTATAGATGGTTGTGAGCTATTATATGGATGAAGGAAATATAATCTAGGGCCCATGAGAGATAAGTCAATGCTCTTAATTGCTGAGCCATTTTTCTGTCCTTTATATTTATTTTTAAACTTCTGTAGTTGACACTCAAACATGGCAGAATTTTATTGGGTATGAAATGATGTTTTCATAATGACCTCATCAAAGAAAGTATATTAATTTACTCAAATATTTACCATATCCTAGCATGAAATACTTTATTCTAGCCCTTGTAATACTATAAAGTGTTTATAATCACTGCACAGTGTAAGCTATGATAACATTTTTTTTCTTACAGATATTTGTTACCTACTGAGCAACTTATGCCCATGTTCATTTCTTTTTTATCTGTAAACTTATCCATGTTTGTAAATAATTTTTTTATAGTTTGTATGTGTGGTAGTACTTAATTTGTTTTTGATAAGTGTTTGGACCTTGTCACTAACTAAAATGAAAATACATTGTACTCTATAAAAATATAAACAATGATAAGGATAAACCCTGTGTAGAGCATGAATGTCCTGGTAAGTTAGAGTAAACTGAAGCATCACACCTAGTTTTGAGATTTTGACATGAGCCTCTGTGGAAGGGAAGCTTTGGTTATGTGCAGTCTAAGAATACTCTGCTTTTCTGAGTTGGTGATGAAGAATGGGTAGATGGACAAGAGGAAATATAAAACTCTTCGATCAAGTTCAAGGAGTTCTGAAGAGCAGTTTAATCCAAATATATTTTATTATAAAGAGAAGAAAGACAGCTTTCTCAACTACAAAAATGTCACATCCCTTGAAGTGATTTCATCTTTGGTTCATGAGAATCATTCTCTGTGTAAGCACAGGGATTTAATTCAAATGATATTAGTTGATGGTATTATACACATGTAGCAGAGGAGAGTTTAATTCCTACTTAAATGCTTCTCAGATAGCATTTAGAAGAACTTCAACTCATGTGTGTATATCTCTGCAACTGTGTTAAATTTCTGCTACTTATTATTTTTAAAACAAGCAATATTTTATGCAGTTATTGGACATTTTATTTATAACATTAGAAATAACATTGTGCATTTCTGTACATGTGTTAGATAAGTGTGCTATATTATACATTTATATGTGTTCTACCAACTATTGACTAATATTCAAATATATGAACCTATAAGGTATATGTCATATACCTAAAACATTTTAAAAATAAGATTAAACAAAATACTCATTACTTTTTACACTTTAGCAGTAGAAAACAGTGTTGTTGATACTCTATTGGTCTCTCCTCAGTGGTATCATCCTATCTCTTGAAATTAACCAGTGTGTTCACTATTTTCAATATTTTCTTTAGAGTTGTAACAATTCTACATGGATTGTAGATTTTTTAAACTTACCTAGTCTAGTTTTTTGTTTTGTTTTATTAGAGAAAAGATTATATTTATTTTTCTTACACTTTTCTTTTTTATGTGCCATTGGCCCTGAAAGTAATTTTCTATATACGCAAACATTCCTCCAAGACAAAAATACAACAATTCTATTATTGATGCAGCTCTTCCTTTGACCTCTCAGGTCTGGGATGCTAACAGCCCTTTAGGTGAGGAGAGGATAAAGGTCAACCACCAGACTCTAATGAGAGGGTTTCCAAGAAGTTGCCTAAAGGCCAACAAATTTATATAAGGTAGGAAGGTTAATCAATGTAAGGATGAAGACTAAAGGCATTTCTTGAGGGGATACTGGAAGCTTACCACACATACATTCCTCTTGACCTGGAGGCAAGTAAAAGCCAATCTTGTTTAAACACATGAGTCTATAGGAGTCATATCTAACTAAACATAGCATAATAAAAGTACATTTAGTCCAACTTCAAAAGACCTCATAGTGCAGCAATCTCAACCATATTAAAAAAATCCAATATTCAAAGTCTCTTCTGAGATTCATACAATCACTTAACTGTAATCCCCAAAGCAAGGCAGAAAACCAGCTGGGCAAACTGCAAACTGCATTTCCATGACTGATGGCAAAGCAACCTGTAAATTTCTAACTGCTTTTCATTTTTGTTGACTACAACAAATGTCTTTCTCCTGAGATTATTTCACTCCCTATAAGCAGCTTTCCTCAGGAAACATCTCATAGTTCTGACATCTCAATATTTTGGGGTTCTCTAAGGCAAAGTCAATGTTACAGCTTCTTGTAACTATGTCTGGAATCTACACATGATATTATGGACTCCTCCACCTGGCTTGAGTTACATCTCCAGCTCTGCTCTCTGTAGCACTCTAGGCTCTAGTTAACTTCACTACATTGCTACAGCTGTTCTTGATGATCCTCCTATGGTACTACAATCTCCAATATACTATGGTCTTCTACTGCAATAGCCTATCATAGGCTCTCTTTATGGTACCATGCACCAAAATCTTTGCATGAGCACTTAAGTCCTGAGCCATCAACTGTAGCTGAGGCTGCACCTTAACCACGGCCTCCCTGACATCACACAGTGCCAAGCATCAATGGTTCTCCATGACCCCTTCATACCTTCAAAACCAGTACCAGCTTGGTGATTTTTATACATTATGAAGTCCTTCTGTAGCATGAGGTACAATGTTGACTATCTCTAGAACATAGATTCATTACATTCTCAGAAAGCACTTCCTGGATTTCAACTAAGTGATGCTGGTCTCTTCTTAATCACTGCCAATTCTTTGGCTCCAGCTAACTAACATCAATTGTCCGACTAGTCCCTTCTATTTTTGACTCTAAACTCAGAGAAAAGTAGTCTAACCTGTCAAGTTCTTCTACTTGTTGGCACTAGAACATGGGCTCCCTGTTCTCTTAGATTATCGACAGCTTTCTGTTTTCTAATTCTGTTATTGCCTAAGCTTGGCTGTCCTGGAATTTGCTCTGCAGACTAACCTTGATCTCAGAGCTATGCAATGCTGTCTTCTGAATGCTGGGATTAAAGACATGTACCACCATACATGAACCCTAGCTTTTCTGTATTTGGAACTTGCTTTATACCAGACTGACCTTGAACTCAGAGATTTACTTGGCTCTGTTTCATGAAATTAAAGATGTATACCACCATGCTTGGATGTAAACTTAGGTGGGAGGAATCTTGATCCAAAGCCACTACTCCCTTAATCTGTTTATCTCTTTGAACATAGGATTCAGCTCCACTGCACTTGCTGGTGACACTTTATTACATGAATGATGCATTTTATATTTTTTCCTGCTTGTTCCTTTTCATTTAAATGTTCTTCATATGAGTAAGCCAGAGAACAAAATCCCTTCGAGGATTTTTTTTTAAGCAGACTGTTAGTGCAATTAATATAAATGTCTTTACCTTAGACTCAAGTAGACTGTTCTGACAATGGCAAAAAGCAGCCAGATTCTTCATCAAAATATCAAAACAACCTCATGGCCACATTAAAAGTCTTCTCTGTAACACTGAGAGTTAGGCTTCCACAGTTCAAATCACCCTCTGAAAAAAAATTCTATATTTCTACTAGTATAAAACACTTAAACCATTGCACTGCTTTCCAAATCCAAAATCCAAAAAGTCAGATTCTTTCAAATGAAATATGGTTAGGCCTATCACAGAAATTTTCCACTCTTGATACCAGCTTGTCTCAGTTTTTGTTGTACTGCTGTGAACAGACACCATGTCTGAGGAACTCTTGAAAAGGACGACATTTAATTGTTGCTGGCTTAAAATTTCAGTCCAATATCATCAGGGTGGGAAACATAGCAGCACTGAAGCAAACTTGAGGCTGGAGGTACTGATAGTTCTACATCTTCATCTAAAGGCCTCTAGGAAAAGACTGGTTTTCAGGCAGCTAGGATGAGGGTCTTAAATCCATACACAGAGTGATACATTTCCTCAAACAAGGTCACACTTACTCCAACAAGGCTACACCTACAAATAGTGCCATTACCTAGGCTAAGCATACTCAAACTACCACAGACACCATGACCAAGGCAACTCTTATAAAACAACATTTAATTGGGGCTGAGGGAAAGGTTCATAGGTCAAGTCCATTATGATCAATGCAGAAAGCATGGCAGTATTGAGGAAGGCATGACCCTGAAGGAGACAAGAATTCTACATTTCCAGCCAAAAGCAAACAGAAGACTACCTTTCTCAGGCAGCTCGAAAGAATCTCTTAAAGCTCACCCCAACAGTGACACACTTCCTCCAACAAGACCATACCTACTCCAATGAGGCCACACTTCCCAACAGTGCTACTGCCTGCCTGAAGCATATTTAAATCACCAAAAGTAGTATATATGGAGCTTTAGGTAGCATTATTCTGTTTTCTGAGAAATTACCAAATTGATATCCCCAAATGGTTGTACAAGGGTGTAAACCAACTAGCAAATTAGGAGTGTTCATCTTGCTCTAAATCCTTGACAGTGTGTGCTATCATTTGAGTTTTTTACTTTAGAGATTCTGACTGGTTCAAGATGGAATGAAATCTAGAGTTGTCTTCATTTGCATTTCCCTGATGACTAAGGGCTTTCAACATTTCTTCAAGTGTGTCTAGTCCATAGGATATTCCTCTGTTGAGAATTCTCTGTTTAGCTCTGTACCCCATTTTTCAACTGTGTGATTTGGCCAGTGGGTGTCAAGCTTCTTGAGTTATTTATAAATTTTAGATATTAGCCCCCTGACATATGTAGCGTTGGTGAAGTTCCTTTCCAATTTTGTAAGCTGCCTTTTTGTAATATTGACACTGTCCTTTGCCTTATAGTAGTTATTCAGTTTCAAGAGATTCCATTTATCAAGTGTTGATCTTAGAACCTTAGCAGTTAACCTGTACCAGTAAGTTCAAGGCAATTCTCCACTTTCAATTCTATCAGATTTAGTGTATCTAGTTTTAGGTTGATGTCTGTAATGCAATTGGACTTGAGTATAGTGCAGAGCGATAAATATGAATCCATTTACATTTTTATACATGCAAGTATACACTGAGATCAATCCCATTTGTTGAAGATGCTTTCTTTTTTCCAATGTATGTTTCTTGTGCTTTCATTGTCAAACTCAAGTGTCCATATGTATGTGGGTTTATTTTGGGGTCTTCAATTTGATTCCATTTATCAATCTATCACTATAGCATTAGCATGCAGTTTTCACTACTATTGCTCTGTAGTAGAGCTTGAGGTCAGGAATGGTGATATCTCTAGAAGTTTTTAATATTGTTCATGATTGCTTTAGCTATAAAGTTGAGACTTGCTTTGTCAATGTCTCTAAAGTATTGTGTTAGAATTTTAATGGGAATTGAATTGAATCTGTAAATTCCTTTTGGTAAGATGTGAGAATCATACAGACCCATGAGCATGTAACATCTATCCATCTTCTGATGTCTTCCTCAATTTCCTTCTTCAACAACTCGAAGTTCTTGTCATATAGTTCTTTCACTTAGATGGTTAATTACACAAAGACATTTTATAGTATTTGTGACTAGTTTGAAAAGTACTGTTTCTATGATTTCTTTCTGAGCCCATTTATCATGTCTTTATAGAAAGGATAGTGATATCCTTGAATAAATTTTGTATCCAGCCAGATTTCTGAAGGAGGTTATCAGCTGTAGAGGTTCTTCGATAGAAATCTTGAGGTCTACAAATAGTGATACTTTAATAATTTGATAGACTTCCACACTAAAACCATCAGGGCCCTGCAATTTTGTGGGGGGGGGGGGTGGGGTTAGGAGACTTTTGATGACTGCTACTCTTTCCTTAAGGTTTTATACAGGTGATAAATAGTTTACCAGATATGGATTTAACTTTGGTAATTTGTCTCTGTTTAGAAAATTGTCCATTTCAGTAAGATTTTATATTTTTTTGGTAGCACAGCCTTTACAAAGAAGGCCCAAAGATTCTTTGAATTTCTTCAGTGTCTATTGTTATGCCTCCCTTTCATGTACACATGAACTCATGTGAAGATATACACAAACACACACACACACACACACACACACACACACACAAGCACAAACCAAATAGTTCAGAGAAAGCCGAATTCAACTTTCCAAACACTTGCTACTGTATGTTAGAGCAGAGACAACCACATCATGCTCTCTGTCAGCTACTCATCCATACATCCAACTAGTAAACTTACAAGCACTATGAGTACCACTGATGGCTAACTTCCTTTAAAAAAACAACCCTGAAATATGGATCTTTGACAAAGAAGCTACAACCATCCAGTGGAAAAAAGATAGCCTTTTCAACAAATGGTGCTGGTTGAACTGGAGGTCAGCATGCAGAAGAATACAAATCGATCCATTCTTATCACCTTGTACTAAGCTCAACTCCAAGTGGGTCAAAGACCTCCACATAAAACCAGACACACTGAAACTAATAGAAAAGAAATTGGGGAAGAGCACTGAGCACATAGGCACAGGGGAAAATTTAGTGAACAGAACAGCAATAGCTGATGCTCTAAGATCAAGAATTGACAAATGGGACCTCATAAAATCACAAAGTTTCT
Organism: Apodemus sylvaticus; assembly: GCF_947179515.1. Classification (NCBI taxonomy): domain Eukaryota; kingdom Metazoa; phylum Chordata; class Mammalia; order Rodentia; family Muridae; genus Apodemus; species Apodemus sylvaticus. The sequence goes on along the minus strand of NC_067476.1, from coordinate 15,665,819 downwards.
GTAAAGCAATGGACACCGTCAAAAGGACAAAAACTTTTGTCAAAGTTGTCAAAATGGCAATCAACAAATTGGGAAGAGATCTTCACGAACCCTACATCTGACAGAGGGCTAATAGCCAATATATGCAAAGAACTCAAGAAGGTAGACTCCAGAGAGCCAAATAACCCTATTAAAAAGGGGTACAGGGCTAATCAAAGAATTTTCACAGAGGAATATCGAATGGCTGAGAAGCACCTAACGAAATAATCAACATCCTTAGTCAACATGGAAATGACTCTTACCATTAAGATTTCACCTCTTACCAGTAAGAATGGCTAAGATAAAGAACTAAGGAAATAGCAGGTGCTGGAGAGGATGCAAAGAAAGAGGAACAGTCCTTCTTTGCTGATGGGATTGCAAGCTGATAAAGCCACTCTGGAAATCAGTATGGCAGTTCCTCAGAAAACTGGACATAATACAACAGGAGGACCCAGGTATACAACACCTGGGTCTATACCCAGAAGATTCTCTGACATGTAATAAGTGTCCCGACCCGCAGGACAGTCAACAGGGTTCCTGGAACTACCTAGGGAAATGTGAGAGACAAGAGACACAACAGATGGACAGCAAGTCAGTATTCTGATCAAGCTGTCAAATTTTATTTTTTACACAAGCCAAATTAAAGGGAAGGGTAAAGGTGTAGGGAGGGGTCAAGGGGTAACAATCTCAGGGGGCTGGCATCATTTCTTTTTTATTTTTACAATATTTGTATAACTTTATTTTAAAAAATAACTATATACAGCATACAGATATATGACTACATAGAATAATTAATCAAGTAAAATAATGTCCCAATGATGATGATTATTTGGCTAACATGTCCCTCTACCCAACATACTCCCACCTCCCCACCACCCACCCCCATCTGTTTCCCTGTGTTGGGGCCTCTATTGAGCCTTTACCTGACCAAAGACCACTCCTCCCACTGACACCCAACAAGGCATTACTCTGCCACATTTTTGGCTGGAACCATGTGTACCCCTTGGCTGATGGTTCAGTCCCTGGGAGTCTTGGGGTATCTGGGACTTAATGTTTTGCTGCATATAAGAAACCCACCCCAGTAACAAAGAGAGTCACTATTTTAGAGTCAAAGGTTAGAAAACAATTTTCCAAGCAAATGGTCCCAAGAAACAAGCTGGAGTTGCCATTCTTATAGTGGATAAAAGTAACTTTTAACCAAAAGTGGTCAAAAAAGATAAGGAGGGACACTGGTAAAGGAAAAGTCTACCAAAATGAACTCTCAATTCTGAACATCTATGCTCCAAACACAAGGGCACCCAAATTCATAACAGAAACTTTACTAAAGCTCAAAGCACACATTGTACCCCACACAATAATAGTGGGAGACTGCAATACTCCACTGTCAAAAATGGACAAATCATGGAACCAGAAACTAAACAGAGATACAGTGAAACTAACTGAAGTTATGGACCAACTGGATCTAACATATTTATAGAACATTCCACCCTGAAGTAAAAGAATACACCTTCTTCTCAGCACCTCATGGTACCTTCTCCAAAACTGACCATATAATTGGTCACAAAACAGGCCTCAACAGATATAGAAATATTTAAATTATTCCATGTACCTTATCAGATCACCATGGCTTAAGGCTGGTCTTAAGCTCAAACAAAAGCAATGGAAAACACACATACACATGAACTTTGAACAATGCTCTTCTCAATGATAGCTTGCGCAAGGAAGAAATAAAGAAAGAAATTAGAGACTTTTTAGAATTCAATGAAAATGAAGACACATCATACCAAAATTTATGGGACACAATGAAAGCAGTGCTAAGAGGAAGACTCAGCTCTGTGTGCCTCCAAAAAGAGAATGGAGAGAGCTTACACTAACAGCTTGACAGTGCACTTGAAGGCTCTAGAACAAAAGAAAGCAAATGCCCACAAGAGGAGTAGATGACAGGAAATAAACTTAGAGCCAAAATCAACCAAGCAGAAACAAAAAGAACTATACAAATAATCAACAAAACAAGGAGCTGGTTCTTTGAAAAAAAATCAACAAAATAGATAAACCCTTAACCAGACTAACCAGGGGGCATGGAGACAGTATCCAAATTAATAAAATCAGAAATGAAAAGGGAGACATAACAACAGAAACTGTGGAAATTCAAAAAAATCATAAGATCCTACTACAAGAGTTTATACTCAAGAAAGTTTGATAACCTGGATGAAATGAATATATACCAGGTGCCAATGTTAAAACAGGATCAGATAAACCATCTAAATAGTCCCATAAGCCCTGAGGAAATAGAAGCAGTCATTAATAGTCTCCCTTCAAAAAAAAAAAAAAAAAAACCAGGACCAGATGGGTTTAGCAGGGAATTCTTCAGATCTTCAAAGAAGAGTTAATACCAATACTCGTCAAACTTTTCCACAAAATAGAAACTCAAGGAACACTACCCAACTTGTTCTGTGAAGCCATAATAACACTTATACCTAAACCAAACAAAGACCAAACAAGGAAGGAGAACTTCAGACCAATATCCCTAATGAACATTAATGCAAAAATACAGAACAAAATCCTGGCCAACCCAATCCAAAAATGCATCAGAACTATAATTCACCACGATCAAGTAGGGTTCATCCCCAGGGATGCAGGGATGGTTCAATATATGGAATTCCATCAATGTAATTTATTACATAAACAAACTAAAGGGAAAAAAAACCACATGGTCATTTCATTAGATGCTGAAAAGGTTTTTGACAAAATTCAGCATCCCTTCATGATAAAAGTCTTGGAGAGATCAGGAATCCAAGGCCCATACCTAAACATAATGAAAGCAATATACTGCAAACTGGTAGCCAGCATCAAACTAAATGGAGAGAAACTTGAGGCAATCCCACTAAAATCGGGGACCAGACAAGGCTACCCACTCTCTCCCTATCTATTCACTATACTACTTGAATTCCTAGCCAGAGCAATCAGGCAGCAAATAGAGGTCAAAGGTATACAAATTGGAAAGGAAGAAGTCAAACTATCACTATTTGCAGATATTATGACAGTATACTTAAGCGACCCTAAGACTTCCACCAGAGAACTCCTACAGCTGATAAACAACTTCAGCAAAGTGGCTAGATATAAAACCAACTCAAGCAAATAAGTAGCCTTCCTCTACTCAAAGGATAAACAAGATGAGAAAGAAATTATGGAAATGGCACCCTTCACAATAGTCCCAAATACTATTTCATACCTAGGTGTGACACTGATGAAGCAAGAGAAGGGTCTATATGACAAGAACTTTAAGCCTCTGAAGATAGAAATGGAAGAAAACCCCAGAAGATGGAAAGATCTCCCATGTTCATGAATTGGCAGATCAATATATTAAAAAATGGCCATCTTGCTGAAAGTAATCTCCAGATTCAATGCAATCCCCATCCAAATTCCATATCAATTCTTCATAGATCTAGAAAGAGCAATTATATTTTTAACTTTTGTAGTTGACACTCAAAGTGACAGAATTTTATAGATTATGATGTGTTTTCATAATATCCTCATCAAAGAAAGTATATTAATTTACTCAAATATTTACCATGTCTTAGCATGAAATTCTTTATTGTAGCCTTTGGAATAATATTTAGTGTTTATAATCACTACACAGTGAAAGAAATGAAAACATTTATTTTTCTTACCATAATTTGGTACCGACTGACCAACCTATGCTCATGTTTGTTTCTTATTTTATCTATAATCTTATCCAGTTCTGTAAATAAATATTTTATAATTTGTATGTTTGGCAGTACCCAATTTGTTTTTGATAAGTGCTTACCCCTGGTCACAAACTAAAGTAAAAATACACTATAAAAATTTTTTTACACTCTGTAAAAAATACAAACAAAGATAAAGTCAAATCCTGTGTGGAGCATGAATGTCATTGTACGTTAGAGTGAAGTGAAACATCACACCTAGTTTTGAGAGTTTGACATGAGCCTCGGGGGGCTGGGGGAAGCTGTAGTTATGTGCAGAGTCTAAGGAGACTCTGCTTTTCTCAGTGGGTGATGAAGAATGGATAGATGGACACCAGAAAATATCAAAAGTCTTCAATCAAGTTAAAGAGCAGTTTAATACAAATTTATTTTATTGTAAAAAGAAGAAAGGCAGCTCCTTGCTCAACTATAAAAATGTCACATCTGTTGAAGTGATTTCACCTTTGGTCCATGAGAATCATTATCTGTGAACAAATAGGGATTTAATTCAATTGATATTAGTTGTTGGTATTACAGATATGTAGACAAAGTAGCAGATGAAATTTTAATATCTACTTAAATGATGCTCAGCAAGCATTTAGCAGAACTTCAGCTAATGTGAGTGTGTGCATCTCCACAACTGTGTTAAATTTCTGCTACTTATTTTTAAAACAAGAAAATTTTATACAGTTATTGGACATTTTATTTAGAATATTAGAAATAATGTTCTGCATTTCTATACATGTGTTACATGTGTGTGCTGTATTATACATTTATGTGTGTTATACCAACTATGGAACAATATTCAAATATATGAGTCTATAAGGTATATGTCATATAACTAAAAAATGTTAATAATAAGATTAAACAAAATACTCATTAACTTCTACTCTTAAATGGTAGAAAACTGTCAGTGTTTTTGATGCTCCATTGGTATCTCCTCAGTGGTATCATATTATCTCTTGAAGTTCACCAGAGTGTTGACTATTTTCAAAATTTTCCTTAGAGTTGTAACAGTTCTACATGGATTGCAGATTGCTCAAATTTACCTAGTCTAGTGTTTTGTTTTGTTTTGTTTTGTTTTAATGAAAAATGACTATATTTATTCTTCTTATACTTTGATTTTTTTGTGTGTGCCATTGGCTCTGAAAGTAATTTTCTATATTAAACTTCCTGGCCCCTATAGACTTTTTAAAACATATGAGTCTATGGGGGCCACACCTAAATGTAGCATAATAAGAAATACATTTATTAAAACTTCAAAAGACCCCATATGACAGTAGTCTCAACAATATTAAAAGTTCAGTGTTCAAAGTCGGTTCTGAGATTCATACAATCTCTTAACTGCAATCCTCAAAGCAAGGCAGAAAGCCAGCTGGGCAAACTACAAACTCCGCCATTTCCATGACTGATATCAAAGCAGTCATCAGATTTCCAACTGCTTTACATCTTTGTTGACTACAACAAATTTCTTTCTCCTGAAATGGTTTCACTCCCTATAAGCAGCTTTTCTCTGCAGATATCTCATAGCTCTGACATCTCAAAATTTTGGGGGTCTCTAAGGCAACATCAATGTTACAGCTTCTTGTTCTTATACCTGGTATCTATAAATGATATTCTTAGCTCCTTCTAAGGGCTTGAGTTACATAGCCAGCTCTGCTCTCTGTAGTATTCTAGGCTCTGGTAAACTCCACTTCGTTGATCCTCCTATGGTACTGCAATCACCAATACACTATGGTCTTCTACTGTAACTAGGCTTCACCAATAGCCTGTCATAGGCTATCTTCATGGTGCCAAGTCCCAACATCTTTGCATGAGCACTTTAGTCCTGAACCATCAAATGCAACCGTGGCTGCACCTTCATCAGGGCCTTCCCTGGCATCTCACAGTGCCAAACATCAACTACTCCCCATGATGCCATCATACCTTTGAAACCAGTACTGAGTGAATTTTATATATTACAAAGTCTTTCTATAGCATGAGGTACAACCTTGACTATCCCTGGAACACAGCTCCTTTGTGCTCTTGGAAAACACTTCCTGGATTTCACTTCAGTGATGCTGGTCTCTTCTTAAAACTTTTTTTTTTAATTTTGATTTTTCAAGACAGAGTTTCTCTGTGTAGCCCTGGCAAACTTGGAAATCACTCTATAGACAAGACTGGCCTTGAACTCAGAAATCTGCCTGCAACCGCTTCCCAAATGCTGAGATTGAAGGCATGCATCACCACTGCCCAGCTGATGCTGGACTCTTCTAAACCACTGCCACTTTCTTAGCTCCAGCTAAATAACATCAATTGTCCCAGTAGTCCCTTCTATTTTTGACTCTAAAGTCAGAGCCAAACTGCTGAACCTGTTGAGTTCTTCTTCTTGTTGGACCTAGAACATGCATCCCATGTTCTATTAGATTATCAACAGCTTTTTGTCTTCCAACTCTATTACTGCCTTCATAACTTCTATTAGTTTCACTGTGTCTCTGTTTCTGTTTCCAAGATCTGTCCATTGCTAAGAATGGGGTGTTGAAATCTTCCACTATTATTGTGTGGGGTGTGATGTGTGCTTTGAAATTTAGAAAAGTTTCTTTCATGAATGTGGGTACCCATGCATTTGAAGTCTAGAAGTTCAGAATTGAGAATTCATCTTGGTTGATTATTTCCTCAGACCAATATGAAGTGCCCTTTCTTATTTTTACTTCATGATAACTTTTTTTTTATCAAATAGAATTGACTTTTAACCTAAAGTTGAAACAAGAAGTGGCAATCACTTTTCCTGATTATCTCTTAATATCAATGGACTCAATTACCCAATAAAAAGACATAAACTAACAGACTAGATACATAAACAGGATCCAGCATTTTGCTGCATACAGGAAATGCCCCTCACTGACAAAGAGAAGCAGTACCTCATAGAAAAAGTGGGAAAATTTTTTCCAAGCAAACTTTTTCTATGAGGTAATGAAAGTTTGACTTCTTCCTTTCCAATTTGTATCCCTTTGACCTCCTTATGTTGTCAAATTGCCCGAGCTAGTACCTCAACTACAATATTGAAAAGATAAGGAGAAAGGGGGCAGCCTTGTCTAGTCCCTAATTTCAGTGGGATTGCTTCAAGTTTCTCTCCATTTAGTTTGATGCTGGCTACCGGTTTGCTGTATATTGCTTTTACTATGTTTAGGTATGGGCCTTGAATTCCTGTTCTTTCCAAGACTTTAAGCATGAAAGGATGCTGAATTTTGTCAAATGCTTTTTCAGCATCCAATGAAATGACCATGTGGTTTTTTTCTTTGAGGTTGTTTATGTAGTGGATTGCATTGATGGATTTCCTTATATTGAACCAACCCTGCATCCCTGGAATAAAGCCTACTTGATCATTGTGGATGATCATTTTTATGTGTTCTTGGATTCGGTTGGCAAGAATTTTATTGAGTTTGCATCAGTGCTCATAAGGGAAATTGGTCTGAAGTTCTCTTTCTTTGTTGGATCTTTGTGTGATTTTGGTATCAGCGTAATTATAAATTCATAGAAGGAATTGTGTAGTGTTCCTTCTGTTTCTATTTTGTGGAATAGTTTGAAGAGTATTGGTGTTAGGTCTTCTTTGAAGGTCTGATAGAATTCTGCACTGAAGGCATCTGGTCCTTCGCTTTTTTGGGGGGGTTGGAAGGCTTTATATGACCCCTTCTAATTCTTAAGGGGTTATGGGACTGTTTAGATGATCTATTTGGTCCTGATTTAATTTTGGTATTTGGTATCTGTCTAGGAAATTGTCCATTTCCTCCAGATTCTCCAGTTGTGTTGAATATAGGCTTTTGTAGTAGGATCTGATGATTTTTTTGAATTTCCTCAGTTTCTGTTGTTATATCTCCCTTTTCATTTCTAATTTTCTTAATTTGGATACTTTCTCTGTGCCCTTTGGTCAGTCTGGCTAAGGGTTTATCTATCTTGTTGATTTTCTCAAAGAACCAGCTCCTGGATTCGTTGATTTTTGTATGGTTCTCTTTGTTTCCACTTGACTGATTTCATCCCTGGGTTTGATGATTTCCTTTCTTCTATTCCTCCTGGGGGAATTGGCTTCTTTTTGTTTCAGGGCTATCAGGTGTGTCCTTAAGTTGCTAGTCTATGCTCTCTCCATATGCTTTTTGGAGGCACGCAGGTCTATGACTTTTTCTCTTACCACTGCTTTCACTGTGTCCCAAAGATTTGGGTATGTTGTGCCTTCATTTTCATTAAATTCTAAAACGTCTCTGATTTCTTTATTTATTTCTTCTTTGGCCAAGGTGTCATTGAGTAGAGTATTGTTCAGCCTCCATGTGGATGTGGGCTTTCTGTTGATTTTGTTGCTATTGAAGACCACTCTTACTCCATAGTGATCTGATAGGAAGCATGGGATTAGTTCGATCTTTTTATATTTGTTGAGGTCTGTCTTGTGACCAATTATATGGTTGATTTTGGAGAAGGTACCATGGGGTGCTGAGAAAAAGGTATATTCTTTTGTTTTAGGGTGAAATGTTCTATAAATATCATTCAAGTCCAATTGGTCCAAAGCTTCAATTAGTTTTATTGTGTCCCTGTTTAGTCTCTGTTTTCCTGATTGGTCCATTGAGGAGAGTGGAGTGTTGAAGTCACCCACAATTATTGTTAGGTACAATGTGTGCTTTGAGCTTTAGTAAAGTTTCTTTTACGAATGAGGGTGCCCTTGCATTTGGCACATAGATGTTCAGAATTGAAAGTTCTTCTTGGTGGATTTTTCCTTTAAGCAGCATGAAGTGTCCTTCTGTATCTCTTTTGATGACTTTAGGTTAAAAGTAAATTTTATCTGATATTAGAATGGCTACTCCGGCTCGTTTCCTGAGACCATTGGCTTGTAAAATTGTCTTCCAGCCTTTTACTATAAGGTAGATTTTGTTTTTGACATTGAGGTGTGTTTCCTGCATGCAGCAAAATGCAGGGTCCTGTTTACGTATCCAGTCAGTTAGTCTATGTCTTTTTATTGGGGAGTTGAGTCCATTGATGTTAAGAGATATTAAGGAATAGTGATTATTACTTCCTGTCATTTTCAATGTTATTTTTATATTTGAGTGGTTATCTTCTTTTGGGTTTGATGAAAGAAGGTAACTATCTTGCTTTTTCCAGGGTGTCGTTTCCCTCCTTGTATTGGAGTTTTCCTCTTATTATTTTTTGTAGGGCTGGGTTTGTGGAAAGATACTGTGTAAATTTGGTTTTGTCATGGAATATCTTGGTTTCTCCATCTATTGTGATTGAGAGTTTTGCTAGGTATAGTAGTCTTGGCTGACATTTGTGTTCTCTTAGAGTCTGCATGAGATCTCCCCAGGATCTTCTAGCTTTCATGGTCTCTGGTGAGAAGTCTGGTGTGATTCTGATAGATCTTCCTTTATATGTTACTTGGCCTTTTTCTCTTGCTGCCTTTAATATTCTTTCTTTGTTTAGTACATTTGGGGTTTTGATTATTATGTGACGAGAGGTATTTCTGCTCAGGTCCAGTCTGTTTGGAGTTCTGCAGGCTTCTTGTATATTCATGGGCATCTCTCTTTAAGTTGGGAAAGTTTTCTTCCATAATTTTGTTGAAGATATTTGCTGGCCCTTTCAACTATAAATCTTCACTCTCATCTATACCTATAATCCTTAGGTTTGGTCTTCTCATTGTGTTCTGGATTTCCTGGATGTTCTGGGATACAAGCTTTTTGCATTTTGCATTTTCTTTGTTGAGTCAATGGTTTCTATGGTATCTTCAGCATCTGAGATTCTTCCATCTCTTGTATTCTGTTGTTTATATTTGCATCTATGGCCCCTGATTTCTTCTCAAGGTTTTCTATCTCCAAAGTTGTCTCCCTTTGTGATTTCTTAGTTGTTTCTACTTCTGATTTTAGATCCTGGATGGTTTTGCTTAGCTCCTTCACTTGCTTATTTGTGTTGTCCTGTAATTCTTTAAGAGATTTTTGTGTTTCCTCTTTCATGACTTCTGCTGTTTGACTCACTTTCTCCTGCATTTCTTTAAGTTTTGTGTGTGTGTGTGTGTGTGTGTGTGTGTGTGTTTCTTCTTTATTGGCTTCTATCTCTTGAGCCTTATTCTCCTGAATTTCTTTAAGTGATTGTTGTGTTTCCTCTTTCATGACTTCTGCTGTTTGACTCACTTTCTCCTGCATTTCTTTAAGTTTGTGTGTGTGTGTGTGTGTGTGTGTGTGTGTGTGTGTGTGTGTTTCTTCTTTATTGGCTTCTATCTCTTGAATCTTATTCTCCTGAATTTCTTTAAGTGATTGTTGTGTTTTCATTATACAAGTTTCTAGCTTTTTCATGTTCCCCTGTATTTCTTTAAGAGATTCATTTATGTCCTTTTTGTGTTCTTCTAGCAGCATCATGAACAGTGATTTTAAATCCAAATCTTGTTTTTCTGGTGTGTTTTTGTAACCAGGACTTGCTGATGTTGGAGAGTTTGGTTCAAATGCTGCCATATTGCCTAGATTTCTGTTAGTAGCATTCCTGCATTTGCCTTTTGCCTTCAGGCTTAGACCCCCCATGATGTTGGCCTCAGGTTATATTTGCATACTTCAATCTGTCTGAATTCTTTGGAGCCCGAAGTCAAAGATGTTGGAGAGTCTCTCATAACTGACTGTCTGGAGGCAGAGTTCTGATGTGATGTGCTCAGTTCTTGGGTGCACCCCCAGAGATCTAAAGCTAGGGTGCTAGAGTACCTAGTGATGCTCTTCTTTCAAAGTCACCACTCCCTTAATCTGTTTATCTCTTTGAACAGAGGATTCAACTCCACTTCACTTGCTAGTGACCCTTTATTACTTGAATCATGTATTTTATATTTCTCTTCTTCAGTTTGTGCCTTTTCATTTAAATGCACTTCATAAGATTAAACCAGAGAACATAATCTCTTCTGTTTTTTTTTTAGATGATCTTTGTCAATGCAATTAATATAAATGTCTTTACCTTAGATTCAAGTAGGCTGTTTTTACAATGACAAAAAGCAGCCACATTCTTTCTCAAAACATAACAGTCTCTTGGCCACATATTAAAATTCTTCTCTTTAACACTGAGAATCAGGCTTCCACAGTTTGAATCACCCTCTGAAACAAAGTTATTATATATTCCTACTAGTATAGCCCACTTAAACCATTTCATTGCTTTCCAAATGCAAAGTCCAAAAATTCAGATTCTTCCAAACAAAACATAGTTAGGCCTACCTAACACAGAAATACCACACTCTTGGTACCAACTTCTGTCTCAGGTTGGGTTTTACTGCTGGGACAATCGCAGCATCAAAGCAGACTTGGGGCTGGAGGTGCTGATATTTCTACATCTTCATCTGAAGGCCTCTAGGGAAAAACTGATTTTCAGGCATCTAGGATGAGAGTATTAAAGTCTATACACACAGAGACAAACTTCCTTGCACAAGGTCAGACTTACTCCCATAAGGCTACAAGTACAAATAGTGCTAATCCCTACACCAAGCATATTCAAACGACTACAGACACCATGACCAAGGCAACTCTTCTAAAAGACAGCATTTACTTGGGAGCTGAGGTACAGTTTCATAGGTTTAGTCCATAATCAATGCAGAAAGCATGGCAGAATTGAGGCAGGCATGACCCTGGAATAGGGGAGAGTTCTACATTTCCTACCAAAATCAAAGAGAAGACTAGCTTTCTCAGTCTGCTAGGCAGAATTTCTCAAAGCTCACCCCCACAGTGGCACACTTCCTCCAACAAGACCATACCTATTCCAATAAGGCCACACTTCCCAATAGTGCTACTCCCTGCCCCAAGCATATGGGACGTGAGGTAGCACTTTTCCATTTTCTGAGAAATCACCAAATTGATTTCCTCAAATGGTTGTACAAGGGTTCAAACCAACTAGCAATGTTGGAGTGTTTCTCTTGCTCTACATCATTGACAGTGTGTGCTACCATTTGAGATTTTGAATTTAGACATTCTGACTGGTGCAAGATAGAATAGAATCTAGAGTTGTTTTCATTTACATTTCCCTGAGGACTAAGGACTTTCAACATTTTTTCAAGTGTGTCTAGTCCATAGGATATTCCTCTGCTGAGAATTCTCTGTTTAAATCTATACCCCATTTTTCAACTGTGTGATTTGGCATGTGGGTGTCAAGCTTCTTGAGTTCTTTCTGAATTTTAGATATTAGCCCTCTGGCATGTAGGGTTGGGGAAGATCCTTTCCAAATTTGTAAGCTTCCTTTTTGTCCTGTTGAGACTGTCCTTTGCCTTATAGTAGCTTTTCAGTTTCAAGAGGTTCCATTTATCAAGTGTTGATTTTAGAACCTTAACCTTTAGCTTATACTAATGAGTTCAAGGTAATTCTCTACTTTCTGTTCTATCAGATTCAGTGTATCCAGTTGAAGTCTGTGATTCAATTGGACTTGGGTACAGTGCAGTGTGATAGGTATGGATCCATTTTTATACATGCAGGAATCCAATTTAGATCAATACCATTTGTTCAAGATGCTTTCTTTTTTCCATTTTTTTTTTTGCCTTCTTAGTCAAATTCAGGAGTCCATATGCATGTGGGTTTATTTTCGGGTCTTCAATTTTATTCCATTCATCAATCTGTTACTTTAGCAGTACCATGCATTTTTCGTTACTATTACTCTGTAGTACAGCTTGAGGTCAGGAATGGTGATACCTCTGGAAGTTTCTCATATTGTTTATGATTGTTTAGCTATCAAGTTGGGAATTGCTCTGTCAAGGTCTGTAAATTATTGCATTGGAATTTTAATTGTATTGGGAATTGAATTGAATTTGTAAATTGCTTTTGGTAAGATGTGCATTTTCACTATGTTTATCTTAAAGATCCATGAGCATGGAACATCTATCCATCTTCAGATTTCTTCCTCAATTTCCTTCTTCAGCAATTTGAAATTCTTGTCATATAGTTCTTTCACTTGTATGGTTAGTTATACCAAAATACTTTCAATTATCCGTGGCTATTGTGAAACATGTTGTTTCTCTAATTACTTTCTGAGCCCATTTATCATTTCATTATAGAAGGACTACTGATATCCTTGAATAAAATTTGCATCCAGCCAGATTGCTGGAGGTGTTTTTTGGCTGTAGAGGTTCTTTGATAGAAATCTTGAGGTCTGCAAATAGCAATACTTTAATAGTCTGGTAGACTTTCGCACTAAAACCATCTGCTCCTGCACATTTTTTGGTGAGGAGACTTTTGATGACTGCTCCCATTTCCTTAGGGTTTTATAGAGCTTTTAAAATAGTTTAACAGATCTGGATTTAACTTTGGTAAGTGATCTCTGTTTAGAAAATTCTCCATTTCAATTAGATTTCCAAATATTTATAATTCAGACTTTTAAAACAATACCCAATGATTCATTCTTTGAATTTCCTCACTGTCTATTGTTATGTCTCCATTTCCCTTTTTGATTTTATTTGGATATCGTCTCTTGTCTTTTGTTAAGTTTAGCTAAGAGTGTGTCTATCTTATTGATTTTCTCAAAGAACCAGCTTTTGGTTTAGTTGATTCTTTGTATTGTTTTTAACTGATTAAGGTTACTGCCAATTTTGATTATTTCCTGACTTCTACTCAGGAAATGTACTTTGATTATTTTGTGGAGGGAGGATTTTCTTTTCTGGTCCAGTCTAATTTCTGATGTATAGGCTTCTTGTACATTTATAGGCATCTCTTCCTTTAGTTTGGGACTGTTTTCTTCTGTGATTTTGTTAAGAATATTTTCTGGACCTTGTAATCAGAACACTTTGCCCTTTTAATTAATTAACAATTCAGCCATTGCCTACCCATGCAGGCCCCTTCCCATGATTCCACATCCCATTACTTCTACCTTGTCTCTGAGAGGATGCGCCCCCCCTCCCTTCACCAGGCCTCCCGACTCCCTGGAGCCTCAAATCTCTCAAGGATTCTGCACAGCTTCTCCCACTGAGCTCACACCAGGCAGTCCCCTACCATATATGTGTTGGGGGCCTCGAATTGCCTGGTTTTTACCTTCTTCTATTTCTTTTCTTTTCTTTCTTTTCTTTTTCTTTTTTTGCTGTCATGTTTTTTTAATTTTTTTCTTTTCTATATTCTTTGTTTTCATTCTGAATGCTTTCCCCTTTCCCAGTTGCCCCCTCCCCATCGGTCTCATAAGCCCTCTTCCTCCCCCCCTTGCCCATTTCCCAATCACCCCCCCTCCCATTTCCCTGTCCTAGTGTTCCCCTACAATGCTGGATGAACTCCTTTCAGAACCAGGGCCCTCTCTTTCCCTCTTCTTGGGTATCATTTGATATGCTATGTCTTAAGAATTCAGAGCTTCTGGACTAATTAGTATCCACTTAGCCATGATTGCATTCCAAGTGTATTCTTATGTGATTGGGTTACCTCACTTAGGATGATATTTTCCAGTTCCAACAATTTGCCTAAGAATTTCATGAATTCATTGTTTTTAATTGCTAAGTAGTATTCCATTGTGTAAATATACCACATTTTCTGTATCCATTCCTCCATTGAGGGATATCTGGGTTCTTTCCAGCTTCTGGCTATTATAAATAAGGCTGCTATGAACATAGTGGAGCATGTGTTCTTATTGCATGCCGGGGAATCCTCTGGGTATATGCCCAGTAGAGGTATAGCAGGGTCCTCCAGAAGTGTCATGTCCAGTTTTCTGGGGAACCGCCAGACTGATTTCCAAAGTGGTTGTATTTTTAAGTTAAGTCTTTTCATTCCAGATTTCCTGTATGCTTTGTGTCAGTAATTATTTAGATTTAATACTTTCTTTAACTGATATATCAATTTCTTTTATCTTGTACACTTGAGATTTTTTCTTCCATCTCCTGTATTCTGTTACTGATGTTTGTATCTGTTGTTTCTGTTCTCTTCCCTAGGTTTTCAATCTCCAGAATTTCCTCAGCTTGAGTTTTGAATGTTCTCATTTATGTTTTTATGTCCTCACCAGTCTCATTTATTTCCTTCATTGGTCTAAGTGTATTATCCTGTGTACCTTTAAGTGATTCATTTGTTTCCTTTCTAAATACCTCTACTTGTTTGATTGTACTTTGCTGTGTTTATTTAAGGTATTAATTTGTTTCCTCTTTAAGTGCCTTTATAATTTTTATAAGAATGGATTTAATGTCATCTTCTTGTGCTTTTGTTTTATTAGGATATTCAAGGATTGTGATAGTAGGGTATCAGTTTTCTGAAGGTGACATATTGCCCTGGATTTTGGTGATTGTGTATTTTAGTGGGCCTTTAACCAACTGGATGACTTTTGGTCCTGGATATTCCTGTCATAATAGGTATTGAGAAAAGGGTTAACCTTGATGGTCCTGGTGTTGCAGGACCCTGCTAGGTATCCTTTTGCTGTATTCTTCAGGATCTGCTGGTCTGTATGGTTGAGGATCCAAAGATATGATGATGGTTGGAGGACAATAGGAGAATGCAGGTCCACTGGGGACAGCATACTGCTCAGGGAAGCTAGGGCTGCCCCAGAGGAATCAATACATGGAAAAGATGGGTGGAGGAAGGAAGATAATTTATATGGTTCATGATTTGTAGATCTGATGAAGGTAGGGGGAGAGGTTGCAGGAGAATGTAGGTCCACCTGGAATAGCAGCCAACTCAAGGCATGCCATAGAGGATTGAGCAAGTCCATCTTTCTTTTTGATACCAGACTTTTGTTCATTACCAACCTCTATTTGGAATTTGTATATAGCTACCTCTTTCAGGAATAGAATATCTGGGTCAAATTTAGCTGATGATGATTTCCTTGGAGGAGACTACCATTTTACCACTAGTATTGTAGAACCCTCTATCTCAGTCTTGATTTTTGACTATTCCTTTCTCCTTTTTTCCTCTATTGACCAAATCATACCACCTCACTTAGTATCTTTCTTATTAGGATTGCTCATTAGGGGAGCATCCTATGTTCTCTCAGGTCTGTGAAGCCCCTCATACAATTTGCATCCTTAAATTTTGCGTAATTGAGAAATCCTTTAAAGAACAGTTTAACACTGATTTATGTTTTCTTAAACTCTTGTTTTCACAGTTCTTTTTCTAGCCTAAGGGCTGTCATGAATATCACAGCATTGTGTATTGCTGACACCTTTTGGCTTTCAGAAATTTGGCTTTCATGGTTATCAAGGTGTCATTGACCTTGGCAGGGAGAATCATACAAAAAGGAAGAACAACTTGAAGTAGAATATGTACATTATTATGCAAACAAGCTTTATGCCTAAGGCAATCATCAGCACTTAAGGAGATCCATAGCCTGCAGGCCCTGTTCAAGAGGTGGGAACCATGTCACATCAACCTGACCTTGATCATGTGGGACCAGATATATATGTACTGATCCAACTGGTACCCAGAATCTTCTTTTGTACAGATGAAGAGGTAAACACTTGGCTGTCCCCAGCTTTCCGCCAACCAAACAAAACAAGTGACCATAGCATCATCAACACCAATGTTATTGAGATTTGGTGCTAAGGATGCAACAGGAATTGATGCCTCAGTCCTGATTCTGCAAGATAAAATTCAGGTCAGCCTGATGCTACTTGTGCTAGAAACAAAAATCTATCTCACACCTTGAGGCCTGTCTCCTCTAGCAGAAGTTGCCCTCTGAAGTAAATGCAGGCTTACCTCCTGTTTTTGCAAGAGGGCAGGCTATGCCTTGTCCCTGGAGAACAATACAGCCAATGGTTTGTTGCCAACCATTCTGGGGACATGAGAGAATTAATGTCCTTGGTGTGAAAAAGATTATAAGATAAAGAAAAAAAGAAACAACAATCTAAAAGCAGGCATAAAATCTCTTTTTAATTGTTCTCCATTGCTCAATATCCTCTTCTCCATATTAGCAGGACTATTATTGTTACTGTTATTTGCTCTAATTTGTGGAACCTACATTCTGAACACACTTATAAATGTTGTCAAGGAACAAATGCCCATGGCCCAACTCATGATATTAAAATCTTAATTTCAACCCCTAAACCCTAACCAAAGATATGAGGTGGAATCTAACTCAATGGGGAGAATGAAAAGTCTGACTGAAATGTATTCCATTTTATACCAAGCCTAGGTTTTTATTTCTCAAAAAATAACAGGCATATTCTTATAAAAACTATAGGCAGGGGGTCATTAATCAGCCATAGCCCTGACATCTAGTTAAGAGACATAGCTCCAAAACTGAGACTGCTCCTAGAATTTCTCTAAGGCCTGAAAAAAATGGCAAAACTAATGTAGCAACCATTTAGAAATCTACTAATGTAAAATTTGCTTATCTGACAAAGCATATTAAAAATAACCTACTCATCCCAAAAATTCCCTTAGCTGCACTTCAAAGGAGTCTGCAAGTTCATCCCAGGGTTGCCATTTGTATAAATGATTGTTCCCTGCATGCTGGTCGTTTCTGCAGAATAAATGCGCTTTTGCCTACTATTAATTCTGGAGTCTTTGATCAGAGACACTTTGTTTAATTGATACTTTTTATTGGTCTCTTTATTGCTATTTTGTTGCTTTCAGACCTCAATTTGACTATTTTCTGCTGTGTAATCCTCTTGAGTGTGTTTGCCGCTTTTTGTTCAAGATCTTTCAGGTGTGTTGTTAAGTTACTAGTATGAGACCTCTTTGATTTCATTAAGAAGGCACTTAGTTCTATCAACTTTCCTTTTAGTGATACTTTAATTGTGTTTCATAAGTTTGGGTGTGGGTATGTCATTTCAAAGTGATGGGCAAATGGGTATACAGAAGGCATAAACAGAGTGGAGAAGTTTGTCTGTTAAATTTACTTGGACTTATCCAAATCTCCCTGGTTTTAATAGAAGGATGAGTCTATGTCCT
Organism: Apodemus sylvaticus; assembly: GCF_947179515.1. Classification (NCBI taxonomy): domain Eukaryota; kingdom Metazoa; phylum Chordata; class Mammalia; order Rodentia; family Muridae; genus Apodemus; species Apodemus sylvaticus. The sequence continues at coordinate 15,648,262 of NC_067476.1, read as the reverse complement.
TTCAGAAGCAAGACCAAGTAGGAAGGCACAAGGGAATAAGGAAGAAATTGAGATAGTGGGAAAATTGGGGTGTAAGGGAGCCTACCTGGGTTTCTTCCCAGTTATTGATGTCTCTAGTAAAGCTGGGAATCTCTGCAAGAGCCTGGAGTCCGGAGTAGCACAGAATATATGTCTGATTATGTGCTATGGTAAGAAGACTAGGAGGATAGGGGACTGGAATTATAGCAGCATTCTGTGACTGCATGTAGAGCTCTTTGTTTTGGGTGTTAGCAGACTTCCAGGGATGCAGGGAGAAAGAAATTCTCTGGTGGCTCCAGACCTCTAGCATTCTTGCGCAGCAGTAGGCCCCCAGGGATGCAGGCAGAGCTGATAGTCCCTGATGGCCATAGAACTGACTGTAGCCAGTGGCAAAAGGCAGAGGGATGCAAGCATATCTGTGGCTGGAGGAATAGAGTAAGGTTCCACAAATGTAGGCAGGGATATGGACCACAATATGGAGAACAGAGGGTACAGGAAGTGCCTAAGACCTTAGAGATTTCCGTGGAGATTCACTTGAAGTTTACTGTGGCATGTAGATCTCATGTGGTTGTCACATGTTGCAGCCATCCTCCAAGAATAAAGGCACAGCTGTGGCATAGGGTATTGAGTGCATATCTGCATTGCCATTAGGAGTGTGGAACAAAAGATGAAGCAGAAAGAAGACAATTTTTTTCTTGGTCTTTTAAAAGGGATTTAGTCATTTCTCCCAATTGTTTGTTTATATGTTCCTAAAATGTCTTAAGGGATTTATTCATTTCCTTCTTAAGGATTTAAATCATAAATCCCTAAGCTATATTTTATGATTCTTTTCCTTGTACTTTTGTTTTATCAGAATATTCTGATCTTGCTTGTACTAGTATAGGTAGGGTCTGGTGGTGACCTTATACATTGGCTGTGGTTTCTTAAGTTCTTTTTTTATTAGATATTTTCTTTTTCTGCATTTCAAATGATATTCCCTTTCCTCATTTCCCCTCTGAAAACCCCTATCCCTTTCACACTCACCCTGCTCAACAACCCAACCACTCCTGCTTCCCTGTTCTGGCATTCTAATATGCTGGAGTATTGAGCCCTTATAGGACCAAGAGCCTCTGATCTCATTGAAGTCTGACAAGGCCAACCTATGCTACATATGTGGCTGGAGCCATGTAGCTGGAAAGAAACCAGAAGTCCCTCAACAGAGGAACTCAACAGAGGAATAGATACAGAAAATTCCATGGTACATTTACACCATGGAATACTACACTGCTATGGAAACAATGTATTCATGAAATTCTTAGACAGATGGATGGAACTAGAAAATATTATCTTGAATGAGGTAACCCCATCACAAAAGAACACACATGGTATGTACTCACTGATAAGTGGATATTAGCCCAGAAGCATAGAATACCCAAGATACAACTCACAGACCACATGAAGCTCAAGAAGAAGAAAGCCCAAAGTGCAAAAATTCAGTTCTTCTTAGAAGGGTGAACAAAATATCCATGGGAGGATACACAAGGACAAAGTGTGGAGCAGAAACTGAAGGAAAGATCATCCAGAGACTGACCCACCTGGGCATCCATCCCATATACAGTTACTAAACCCAGACACACAATAGACATCCACAATAGGATGCCAACACATGTTTACTGATATGAGCCTGATATAACTGTTTCCTGAGAGGCTCTTCCAGTGCCTGGCAAATACAGAAGTCAATACTCACAGCCAAAGAATGGACTGAGAACAGGATCCCCAATGGAGAAGCTAGAGAAATGACTAAAGGAACCGAAGGAGTTTGCAGCCCCATAGGAGGAAAAACAATATGAACCAACCAGTACCCCGAGAACTCCCAGGGATTAAACTACCAAACAAAGAGTACACATAGAGGGTTTCTTGGGTTCTTACACTGGTCTCTGGATATCTCAGTTTAGGTAATTAAAGATGTAGATTCTTATTTGTGAGTTTGGCTTTTTTGTTTAGGTGTTTTGTACCTCAGTTTTGTTTCCTCTCTGGTCTTCTACTGTCCTGGGATTCTCTGAGTCTGTGTGGGCTTTTGGAGAGCAGGGAGATTCCATCCCAGTTGTATGATGGGAAAAGACAACTAGGAAGGCACAGGTATAGTGATACTGTTGGGGGATGCCAACATAGTGATGGAGTGGAGGAGTTTGACCAGCAAGTTTGGTCTCTGGTAGAGTATATATAGTCTTAGACCCAGTTGGTGGCTGGAACATAACAACTAGGAGGATGTTATGGTTGAGGGACACTAATATAAGTAGTAGGGGTGTTTAGTAGACAGTTAGCCTTCCTGTATTTCTCTAAATCTGCAAATCCTCTAATAGAGGTGGGAACCTCAGCCCAGGATAGTCTCTAGTATAGCAGGGAGTCTCCATCCAGCTGGGGTCTGAAGTATAGCAACTAGAAGAGCAAGCAACTGGATATAGGGTGTGCAGTGCCTAGCAGTCAGGCAGTCTACCTGGACTTCTCTTAGTCTGTCCTCTTTCTAGTAGAGCAGGTTGTAGTAGTAAATACAAAAATTTACTTCCTGGGGCCTCTTTGCTCCATTAAACCATTTATGTTCTTGGATGAAACACACAGCTCTTTTATTTTTAAATATTAAGCAGCACAATTGCTGGGCTTCTTCCTGCCCTCTGTGCTGATAGAATCTATTTCCCTGTTGATAAATCCAATATACTACTTACTAATTTCTGTGTTTGATCTGGGATATTCTTAATTTCAATTGGTCAGCCCATATGGCCACATTTTTATGGCTCAGCTATCCAATAGCAGCTCTCCTTCTCCACTCTTATACATTCTTTTTCGTTCCAGTGCAGTGCTCCTTCTGTCCTCATGGTCCTCTCTTTTGAAACCCTTAAAACCTCAAGCCCATGTACAGTTCTTCTGCCCAGTTATTGGCTGTTGCCACCTTTATTTACCAATCACAATTAACTATAGGCAGGGTCACTCAGTTTCTTATGTGCATGTGTACTCTCTCCTCTCTGGTGTACCAGTGTTAGGACCCCAATTTAGCATTAGAATAAAAGCAACATTAGGCCAACTCACTTCAGGCAGAAGTCTATTCCCATGTTGAGTGCTGGGGAGTAGCCAGTAGGAGAGCAAGGATTTTGGCAAGGGTTTCCATTGTTGAAAAGAGATACTATAACCAAGGCAACAAAATTTTATAGGGGCTGGCTTACAGGTTCAGAGGCACAGTCCATTAAAATCAAGACAGGAGCATGGACAGGGGCTTCCAGGTAGGCATGGTACAGGAAGAGTTAAGAGTTCTGCATCTTGATCTGTCTGCAGTCAGGAAAAAACTGACTGCTCTGCTCTGGACAGAGCTTCAAAACTCACCCCTAGAGTGATACACTCTTCCTCCAACCAGACCAAACCTCCTAACAGCGCCACTCTCTATGGGCCAAGCATATTCAATTCATCACATCAAGGAACTAGGGATGGGGAGGCACTGAGACAATAAGAGAGAAGTTTGTAGGGCAGGAAGCCTATCTGGGCTTCTTCTAGTCTGTGAATCCAGTAGAGCACAAAATCACTGCCCATAATTTTTATATATAAATATACATTTACATTGCTTAATATTCATTCACTGTCATAATAATTTTGCATAAATTGTTTTAATGGGAATACATTTACCCATAGTTCTGGAAGCTAGGATTTCTAATTCAAATGGTTGAAAAATGTATTTATTTGTTGCTTTCTGATTATGCAATCCTGTCAGGATCTTACTGACGACAGACTGCCTTCTTGCTATGGCTTCAATCTGGGGGATGGGAAAAGCATTCTGGTATGTATTTTAAGAGAATACTCATCTCATTAGATTAGGGACCTATCTTAAACATTTCCATTAATATTCATTACTTTATTATAAGCATCATTTTCAAATAGGACTATACTTGTTAGGGCTACAATAGATTTTGGTATTCAGAGCTAGAAAATAATCCATAAAAATAAAAATTCTTTCATGTTTTCTCATACTGTTTAAAACAGGAAAAATGAAATGTAAATAAAAAATATATCGAATAAAAAAAAAACAGGAAAAATGATGGGGAATCTTGTTCTACTTGCTACCATTGTTTCTCAAGGGTGAAGGGACTTCCATGCTTGCTTCAAAATAGTTCTTTCCCTAAGGGAGTCAATGACAACATAACAATTTCATCTTCTGTGCCTCTAATTTGGATCTGGGGACAGGGATTGTGCCCTAGGTTTTCTACATCAAAATTAGAGTTCAAATGGACTTCCCAGGAGACATGGACAATGTACATGTTCATATATCTGTCTTGTCTGACTTTGAACTGATTACTCTTCTGATTGTTGCAGTGGGTGTGTGACTGCTTCAGATAATTGAGTTCTTTCCCAATGTTGTGTTTCTTCTAGAGAGATATAGAAGAATTTTCCCATACTTCTTAGCTAAAGGTATCTATGTTCATCATATCGGTTTGCCTGTCAGATCAGGCATAGAATGTATATACATCATTATTACTGGGTATATTTGAGTCTATCTATGTCTCTCTGTCTATTTCCATGTCTCTGTTTTTCTCTGTTTGTGTCTAACTCTGAGTTTCTCAATGTCTGTATCAGTGCTCAGCATGCATTTCAAATTCTAAGGATAATACCTTCAAACACAGTTTTCTACAGAATAATTGTGTTTGCATTGAGAACTTGCTCAAGTTTTGAGATAAAAGGGCATTACATCCATAAGAAAAAACTCCCAATAGAATAGGTTTCTTAAATTTATCAATTTAATTTGTTTTTCATTTCTTTGCCTGTTTTGTTAGGTTTTGATTATTTTATTTATTTGCATTTCAAAAGTTGTCCACCTTCTGGGTTACTCTTCCATCTCCTCCATGAACCCTAGGCCCCTTCCCCCTCCTTTTGCCTCTAAGAAGGTGCTCCCCCACAAAGCCTAGCAGACTCTGGACCTATCTGCCCTGCCAAGGACAAACTTATCCATTTTTGAAAGAAGGCAGGAAAATCATCTTTGATCACATTTAAACTTCAACACTCAATTTCTGTTCTGTCTTATAACTGCTTCCCAAATATTTATGGCATTTTCCATAATAGCCCCTGATTTTCATGTGCCAACTAGTATCATTAGCTTATCCAATCTACTTCCTACCTGGCATCCAGGAAGCCATTTCCTATTTTCTGATACTTTATTTTTCTTGCATGTTATTGCTCTTGAACAGATGGAATCTTTTACTACACAGCAAATTAGACATTATGTTCTCCAAAATTTACATTTCTATGATTGTCAATTACCTTGGGTTTTTTCTTATTTATCAAAGCACCTAGATCTGTTCTTCCAAACACTTGCGAAGAGATATATTTTTACAATCTTCCTATATAGGTTCTTTTATTAAAGACTCTTCTTAGAACACATATCAGCTATTTCATCACCTTACCCCTTCTGACTTGATTGGTTTTCAGAACAATGGATACCTTTTTCTCTAAACTCATTTTTGAACACATTACATATACTATATAAAATAATATAAGAATAATATTTCTTATTGACATGTTTCTCAAAATAGCAAACTATTAGAAACCATCACCATGTGGACAGGTAATTAAAATTTTCATTGTGATGAAGTATTTATTATTAATCCTGAAATTAGTGAGAAACAAATTATAATTAATTTCAGACAATATCAAATTAAGTGATTTTATGAGAGTGAAACTGATGATATATAGGCATTTTAAAGATGTATTGACCAAATTTGGTGGATTCGTAGATAAACTTGGAAAGGTGAAGAGGGAAAAATGGTATTGCTGGCAATCAGAGAAAAATTGGCCATTATACAAGTATCTCCAGAGAATATAACCACAGAGCTCTCTCAGCAGATAGGATATCAACTATAACTTTGTAATGTTCCTTTTCCTATTGTTTAGTGATTATCCACTTGCATAGGGAATGATTACAGGAAAAAAAAAAGAGAGAATCCCAGTTTAGAAACAAAGAATACATGTATGGAAAGGAATAAAAAGTAAGCATCTTTGGCTTAAAACCCAGGACAAAAATAAATGAAACAGGTGACATTTGCTTTTGCTAGAAAACCACAAAGAATTGTCTTGGCTAGTACAAGAAGTGCCAGGAAAGTCACGTATGTCCATATGTTCTTTGTACTTCAATGAAATGCTTAGGTTAGAGCTGACAATGTTAACATGAAATTAAGGTCATATTATTCAGCCTAGGAAGAAGTGATAGAAGAGTGAACTCATTGACTAAAAACTGTTATTACAGGAAGAACTCATGGCTGCTTGCAAACTGATATTAATAAGTTATATTGTTGGATCAAATTCATAAGGTTAATGCTATTATCATCTTGTTTCTACTAAGTCCCCAGATTCCAATATTTCACAAATACAAGGAAGATCCTATGGTTACATTATCTGGATTCAATTTGTGGAAAGATATTCTTTTGGAAGTGCATTTCAGAAAGGTTAAAAGTGATGATCATTGAAATCCCAATTGATTTTCCTATTTGCTGATACCAATTTACACAATAATTCCTTAATCTAAAATTGTGTTGGTGAAATCCAGACACCTTGATCAGGAACTGGGTTGTATTTGATAATTGTTCTGAAATTCATAGCTTCTCTCTAGAAGATATTCAGTTGTTTTTAAGGATGGCAATTTATGTCTATTTCTAAACCATCACTAGATCATTACTGTGAGAAAAAAATCTTCATATGCATATTAAAATATACAAACTAATGTTATTTTCAATACTGGTAATTCAAAAAATGTTCCCAAAGTGTGATAGTCAAAATTATTTTCCTTTCTTTCCCATTTTTCCCTTTACTCACAACAGAAGATGAAGAGAATGGAGAAGGATAATGAGAGCACTGTGTCTGAGTTCATCCTCCTGGGGCTCCCCATTCGAGCAGAGTATCGAGGCCTGTACTCTGCCCTGTTCCTGGCCATGTACCTGACAACTGTGCTGGGGAACCTGCTCATCATCCTGCTCATCAGGCTGGACTCTCACCTCCACACCCCCATGTACTTCTTCCTCAGTCACTTGGCCTTCACAGACATCTCTTTCTCATCAGTTACAGCTCCAAAGATGCTCATAAATATGCTGACACACAGTCAGTCCATCTCATATTCTGGCTGCGTTTCCCAGGTATATTTTTACATATTTTTTGGTGATCTTGACAGCTTTCTTCTGACCTCCATGGCCTATGACAGGTATGTGGCCATCTGCCACCCTCTGCACTATACCAGCATCATGAGTCAGACCCTCTGTGTTCTTCTATTAGTTGTGTCCTGGGCCTTATCTACTGCCAATTCCCTTGTGCACACCCTTCTCTTGGCTCGCCTATCTCACTTCAGAAACAATACCATCCCCCACTATTTCTGTGACCTCTCTGCCTTGCTGAAGCTGTCTAGCTCAGACATCACCATTAATAAGATGGTCATACTTCCTTTAGGTACTGTGGTCATTACCTTACCGTTCATATGCATTCTGGTCTCTTATGGCTGCATAGGGGTCACCATTATGAAAATTCCCTCTATCAAGGGAATCTGCAAAGCCTTGTCCACATGTGGCTCTCATCTCTGTGTGGTTTCTTTGTACTATGGTGCCATCATTGGACTATATTTTGTTCCCTCATCTAATAACACTAATGACCAAGATGCAATTGTAGCTGTGATGTACACTGTGGTCATACCCATGCTGAATCCCTTTATTTATAGTCTGAGGAATCAGGAAATGATAAGAGCACTGAAAAATATTCTCAGCAGAAGACTGTGTTCACAGTGATGGGCATGATATTCTCTTTTATTATCTCTACATACTTCACCTCTTCTCTATTCATCTTTTGTTCTGTCAGGGAATTTTATTTGGCTCTCTTCCCTTCACCCAGTTATCCTTGCACAGCTTTGAACTCCGTTAACTCACTTGCTTCAGCATCTTGGGAGGATTTCCTACAAATATCCTTTTAGGAAGTTTGTAGTTTTTGTACCAAAGATCTTTTTTCCTCTCTGAAGATGAAAAAATATTTCTTCTCTTAGATTTACAATACCATTTTTAATTTTTTGTGTTGCCAGATATCAAATAAAAGACATTTATCTTAATACATCAAATAAATGTACTCTGATTACTTGACAGTAACTCAATGGACATTTGTTTCTATTTTTCATGTGTAGTTATTTTGCCCACATGTATGCGCCAGCAAAGAAGAGAAGCTGGTGTCTGATACCCTGAATCAAGGCTTACAGATATCTGTAAGCTACCATAGGTGTACTGAGAATCAAACCTTGTTTTCCTGGATGAACAGTGAGTGCTTTTATTTACTGAACCATACTTTCTATATCTTACATTTATATTTTAGTTATTTAGTTAACACTCAAAATTAAAAAATATTTATGGCATAAGATGTGTTGTTTATATGAATATAGATACAACATAATATCCAAATCAAAGAAAGTATAATAATTTTCTCAAATATTTATCATGACTTAGTATGAAATTTTTTACTCTAATCTTTGGGGTAATATATAGTATTTATAATCACTACACAGTGAAATATTTTAAACACTTTTCTACCTAACCATAATTTTGTACCCAGTGACTAACTTATGCCCATCTTTCTTTCTGTTTTTATTTGTAATCTTATCAATTTTTCTCAATTTTTATTTGTATTAATGTAGTGGTAACCAGATATTCAACACATTGTGTTTTTTTGCAAAGTGCTTGGCCTTGTTCACTAACTAAAATGGAACTGCTCTCTGGAAAAGATAAAAACAAGTATAAGGACAAATCCCACATGGAGCATAAAGGTCCTGGAAAAGAAGGGTGAATTGAGACATCACACTTAGTGTCAAGACTTTGACATTAGTCTCCAGGGGGTATTGGGGTTTTGTGCAATTTTTGTATGCAAAGAAGGAGGCTCTGATTTTCTGAGTCAGTGGTAAAGGATGTCTAGGTAGATATCAGAAAGTCTGATAATCTTCAATTGAGTTCAACCAGGTCTAAAGAGCAGTTTAATCAAAATATATTTTATTATGAAAATAAGAAAGAAATCTCCTTGTTTAACTACAAAAATGCCATATTCCATGAAGGCATGTTGCTTTGGTCCCTGAGAATCATCTTCTACCCAAACAGAGGGACACAATTTGGTTGCTAGTAAGTGACAATTCAACAAATATTTCTGGCAGCACAGGAGAGTTGAATGGCTAGTTACATGCTATATGATTAGCACTTAGTGAAACTTAAGCTACTGTCAGTATGTGCATGAATACAAGTGTGCTAAAATTGTGCTAATTGTTATTTTTAAAACAAGTAATGTTTCATACAGTTACTGGATGTTTTATTTAGTTATTACACACTTTAGAAATAATACCCAAACACGGAAGTAATGTAAACTACACAAAATGTAGATATCTGTTGTCTATTGTACATCCATGTGCTTGCATTTATATACCTCTAACATTTTAATAACAACATTCAACAAAATACACATTAATTTCTAGATTTGGACAGTAGAAAACTGGCATTGTTTTTAATGCTCCTTTGGTCTCTCCTCAGTTGTATTATATTACCTTTGAAGCTAACCAGTTTCTTGAATATTTTTAATATTTTCCATGGAAAATATTACTGCATAGATTCAATATTTTCCTGCAAAGATTACTCAAATTAAACTTGTCAAGAGTCTTGTTTTATTTTGTATGAAAAATGTCTATTTTTATTTTTCTTACATTTTCCTTTTTTGTGTACCATTTTCATTGAAAATATACTCTCTATATTTTTGTACAATTTTGCAAGGTAAGAACAACCTTATCTTTCCATTCAATATGGAGGTGGTTTGAATGATATGGTTCTTATAGTTTCATATATTTGAATCCATGGTCCCTAGTTGGTGGACTTGTTTAGAAAGGATTAGCTGTATGCCTTATCGAAGGAGATCTGTACTAGGGTTGTGTTTTTAGATTTCAAAACTCCACATGATTCCCAGTATTGATATCTTTTTCTCTTCCTTGTGAGCCAGGTATATAAGCTAGGTATATACTCTCTCAGATGCTCCAGATATCCTGTCTTCCTGCCTATCTGATGCACACCATAATGATCATGGAATTTAATGCCTAAACTCTAAACCCCAAATAAAATCTTTCTTCTGTAAGTTGCTTTAGTCATGATGTTTCTATCATAGAAATAGAAAAGTGACTAAGAAAATAAGCTTCCCTGAGCAGCCACCTAGCCCAGGTAGAACTCCATTCTCCTTCCACCTCTCTGTCCCGCATAATCAGACCTACAGCCCCTGAACAAGAAAAACATGCAGAATCAGAAACATCCTGCCCAAGGCTACACATCAGACTGCCACACCAGAACCATAGATATGAACCCTGCTCTCAGTACCTGTTATATAACAGGAACATCCAGGGAACAAAGCCATCCTTCAGTTAACACAATCAACAAAATCCAGGTCAATATGTCAACCTCAGAGCACAGAAACTGTACTACTGTAAGTCTTATATTTTCTAATACAACCAAAGCACAAGACTAAGTATTAATTCCAGTCTTCTAAAATGATACATGTCTCTAAAGAGAAAATTAATAAATCCATTAAAGAAATAAAGTAAAATACAATCAACCAGGTAGATGGCTCTAAGAGGAAATAATTGAATCCCTTAAACTATATAGGAAAGCATATTAAACTGGTGAAGGAAATAAATAAAACTGCTCAAGACCTAAAAATTGATATATAAGCAATAAAGAAAACAATAAAGAATTCTCATAGAATCCTGGAGATAGAAAACAGGGAATTGAACAGGAACAAGAAGTGCAAGCATCACCAACACAATACACAAAATGAAAGAGAAAAATCTAAGGTGTAAAAGATACAATAGAAGAAACCGATACATCAGTCAAAGAAAATGTGTAATTTAAACAATTCATAGCAAAAATCATCTAGAAAACTGGGATTATCCTAATCTAAGAATATACCTAATCTAAGAATAATAGGAATAGAAGAAGGTGAAGAGTCCAAGCTACAAGGTCCAGAATATATTGTCAACAAATCCATAGAAGAAAACATTCTCAATGAAAAAAAAAAAGACATTCCTATAAACATACAAGAAAAGTGCAGAACATGAATTCAACTGGACTAGAAAAGTAAATGCTCTTGCCATATAATAGCAGAAACACAACATCTACAAAACAAAGACCACAAAAGCAAGAGCTAGATTTAAAATCACATCTCATGATGCTGGTAGAGGACTTCAAGAAGGACATAAATAACTCCATTAAAGAAATACAGGAGAACATGAGCCAACCAGTGCAAGCACTTGAAGAGGAAACACAAAATTTCCTTAAAGAAATATGGGAGAACATGGGTCTACAGGTAGAACCCCTTAAAGAGGCAACACAAAAATTCCATAGGAAATACTGGGAGAACATGAGTCAACATGCAGAAGTCCTTAAATAGGAATCACAAAATCCCTTAAAGAAACATATGGGAACATGGGTCAACAGGTAGAAGTCCTTAAGAGGAAATACAAAAATGCCTTAAAGAATTTCAGCAAAAAACAAACAAACAAGTGACGGAACTGAACAAAACTATCCAAGATCTAAAAATGGAAGTAGAAACAATAAAGAAATCACAAAGTGAGATGTCTCTGGAGATAGAAAACCTTGGAAAGAACTCAGGAGTCATAGATGCAAGCATCAACAACAGAATTCAAGAGATAGAAGAAAGAATAATGGATGATGAAGATTCCATAGAAAGCATTGACTCAACAGTCAAATAAAATGCAAAATGCAAAAAGCTTGTAACCCAAAAACATCCAGGAAATCCAGGACACAGTGAGAAGACCAACGTAAGGATTATAGGTATAGAAGAGAGCGAGGATTTATATCTTAAAGGCCCAGTAAATATCTTCAACAAAATTATAGAAGAAAACTTCCCTAACCTAAAGAAAGAGATGCCTATGACCATACAAGAATCTTACAGAACTCAGAATAGACTGGACCAGAGCAGAAATTCCTCCTGTCACATAATAATCAAAACACCAAATGCACTAAACAAAGAAAGAATGTTAAAAGAAGTAAGGGGGAAAGGCCAAGAAACATATAAAGGCAGATCTATCAGAATTAAACTGGACTTATCACCAGAGATCACAAAGCCAGAAGATCCTGGGCAGATGTCCTACAGACCATAAGAGAACATAAATGTCAGCCCAGACTATTATACCCAGCAAAATTTTCAATTACCATAGATGGAGAAAACAAGACATTCCATGACAAAAGCAAATTTACACAATATCTTTCCAGAAATCTAGCTATACAAAGAATAATGGGTGGAAAATACCAACACAAGGTGGGAATCCACACCCTAGAAAAAGCAAAAAGGTAATCTTTCAACAAACCCAATAGAAGATAGCTACACAGAATTTCACCTTTAACTAAGAAGATAACAGTTAGAAACAATCAAGTTTCCTTAATATCTCTTAAAATCAATGGTCTCAATTTCACTATAAAAAGACACAGACTAACAGACTGAATAGGTAAACAGAACCCAACATTTTGCTACATACAAGAAACCCACCTCAGTGACAAAGAGAGTCACTATTTCAGAGTCAAAAGTTGGAAAACAATTTTCCAAGCAAATGGTCCCAAGAAACAAAATGGAGTGACAATTCTTATATCAGATAAAATTGACTTTCAGCCAAAAGTTGACAAAAATATAAGTAGGAACACTGGTAAAAAGAAGTCTACCAAGATAAACTCTCAATTCTGAAAATCTATGCTCTGAATGCAATGGCACTCACATTCATAAAAGATACTTTAATAAAGCTCAAAGCAAATATTGCACCACACACAATAATAGTGGAAGCCTTCAACACCCCACTCTCAACAGTGGATAAATCATGGAATCAGAAACTAAACAGAGATCCACTGAAACTACTGAAGTTATGGACCAAATGGATTAACAGATATTTATAGAACATTCCACCTGAAAGCAAAAGAATATACCTTCTTCTCAGCACCTCATGGTACCTTCTCCAAAATTGACCATGAAATTGGCCACATAATGGGCCTCAGCAGAGAATAGAAATATTGAAATTATTCCATGAACCTTATCAGATCACCACTGCTAAGGCAGGTCTTTTTTTTTTTTTTTTTTAGGTAAAAGGTTTATTTTATTTTATTTTATTTTATTTTATTATTTTTTATTTGATATAATTTATTTACATTTCAAATGATTTCCCTTTTCTAGACCCCCCACTCCCCGAAAGTCCCGTAAGCCCCCTTCTCTTCCCCTGTCCTCCCACCCACCCCTTCCCACTTCCCCGTTCTGGTTTTGCTGAATACTGTTTCACTGAGTCTTTCCAGAACCAGGGGCCACTCCTCCTTTCTTCTTGTACCTCATTTGATGTGTGGATTATGTTTTGGGTATTCCAGTTTTCTAGGTTAATATCCACTTATTAGTGAGTGCATACCATGATTCACCTTTTGAATCTGGGTTACCTCACTTAGTATGATATTCTCTAGCTCCATCCATTTGCCTAAGAATTTCATGAATTCATTGTTTCTAATGGCTGAATAGTACTCCATTGTGTAGATATACCACATTTTTTGCATCCACTCTTCTGTTGAGGGATACCTGGGTTCTTTCCAGCATCTGGCAATTATAAATAGGGCTGCTATGAACATAGTAGAACATGTATCCTTATTACATGGTGGGGAGTCTTCTGGGTATATGCCCAGGAGTGGTATAGCAGGATCTTCTGGAAGTGAGGTGCCCAGTTTTCGGAGGAACCGCCAGACTGCTTTCCAGAGTGGTTGTACCAATTTGCAACCCCACCAGCAGTGGAGGAGTGTTCCTCTTTCTCCACACCCTCTCCAACACCTGCTGTCTCCTGAATTTTTAATCTTAGCCATTCTGACTGGTGTAAGATGAAATCTTAGGGTTGTTTTGATTTGCATTTCCCTAATGACTAATGAAGTTGAGCATTTTGTAAGATGCTTCTCCGCCATCCGAAGTTCTTCAGGTGAGAATTCTTTGTTTAACTCTGTATCCCATTTTTTAATAGGGTTGTTTGGTTTTCTGGAGTCTAACTTCTTGAGTTCTTTATATATATTGGATATTAGCCCTCTATCTGATGTAGGATTGGTGAATATCTTTTCCCAATTTGTTGGTTGCTGATTTGTCCTCTTGATGGTGTCCTTTGCCTTACAGAAACTTTGTAATTTTATGAGGTGCCATTTGTCAATTCCTGCTCTTAGAGCATACGCTATTGGTGTTCTGTTCAGAAACTTTCTCCCTGTACCGATGTCCTCAAGGGTCCTCCCCAGTTTCTTAAGCTCAAACAAAAACTATGGAAAACACACATATGCATGAACTTTGAACAATGCTCTTCTCAACAATAGATTTGTCAAGGAAGAAATAAAGAAAGAAATTACAGACTTTTTAGAATTTAATGAAAATAAAGACACATTATACCAAAATTTATGAGACACAATGAAATCAGTGCTAAGAGGAAAACACATAGCTCTGAGTGCCTCCAAAAATAAAATGGAGAGAGATTACACTAACAGTTTGACAGAGCACTTGAAAGCTGTAGAACAAAAAGAAGCAAATACACCCAAGAGGAGTAGACAGCAGGAAATAATAAAGCTCAGGGCCAAAACCAACCAAACAGAAACAAAAAGAACTATATAAAGAATCAACAAAACAAGGAGCTGGTTCTTTAAAAAATCAGCAAGATACATAACCCCTTAGCCAGACTAACCAGAGGGCACAGAGAAAGTATCCAAATTAATAAAATCATAAATGAAAAGGGAGACATAACAACAGAAATTGTGGAAATTCAAAAAATCATCAGATCCTACTTCAAGAATTTATAATCAACAAAATTTGAGAATCTGGATGAAATGGACAACATTCTAGATACATACCAGGTGCCAACATTAAAACAGGATCAGATAAACCATCTAAATAGTCCCATAAGCCCTGAAGAAATAGAAGCAGTAATTAATAGTGTCTCATCAAATAAAAAAATAAAATAAAAAGCCTAGACCAGTTAGGTTTACCAGGGAATTTTATCAGATCTTCAAAGAAGAGTTAATACCAATACTCTTCAGACTCTTCCATAAAATAGAAATTCAAGGAACACTACCCAACTCATTCTATGAAGCCAAAATAATGCTTATACCTAAACCACACAAAGACCAAACAAGGAAGGAGAACTTCATACCAATCTTCCTGATGAACATCGATGCAAAAATACTCAACAAAATCCTGGCCAACCGAATCCAAGAGTGCATCAAAACGATAATTCACCACGAACAGGTAGGCTTCATCCCAGGGATGCAGAGATGGTTCAATATACAGAAATCCATCAATGCAAAACACTACACTAACAAACTAAAGGAAAAGAACTACATGGCCATTTAATTAGATTCTTTAATTCGATTTGACAAAATCCAGCATCCCTTCATGATAAAAGTCTTGGAGAGATTGGGAATCCAAGGCCCATACCTAAAGTTAGTGAAAGCAATATACTGCAAACTGGTAGCCAGCATCACATTAAACGGAGAGAAACTTGAAGCAATCTCACTAAAATTGGGAACCAGACAAGGCTGTCCACTTTCTCCCTCTCTATTGAATATAGTACTTTAAGTCCTAGCCAGAGCAATCAGGCAACGGAAGGAGGTCAAAGTATACAAATTGGAAAGGAAGAAGTAAAAATGTCACTATTTGCAGATGATATGATAGTATAATCAAATGACCCCAAGACTTCCACCAAAGAACTCCTAAATAACTTCAGCAAAGAGGCTGGATATAAAATTAACTCAATAACATCAGTAGCCTGACTCCCTGCCGCCATCTTTGCTCCCTGAGGGAGCAGACGGGCAGCATCAGGTTCACTGAGACAACCTGAGTATAATATTGCTTGGGGCAAGACACAGAAGGACTCCAATGGCACACAAGAGTGGGGCAGCACATCAGCAATCTGTGCCAGGGGAAACCCAGTCATCCAGTGGTGCAGATATAGCCTTACAGACTCACAGAAGGTTGAAGCACCAGCCAGTGACAAGACCAACTAGACCAACTAACACCAGTGAGAACCAGATGGCAAAAGGCAAATGTAGGAACATTACTAAAAGAAATCAAGGCAATGGGGCAGAATCTGAACCTACTTTCCCAATAACAGCAAGTCCTGGATACCCCAACACATCAGAAAAACAAGATTTGGATTTAAAATCACTGGTCTTGATGCTGTTAGAGGAACACAAGAAGGACATAAATAAATCTCTTAAAGAAATTCAGGACAAAATGAATCAAAAGTTAGAAGCCCTTACAAGGAAAACACAAAAATTATTTAAAGAAATTCAGGAGAATATGGGTCAAAAGATAGAAGCTAAAAAGGAGGAAATGCAAAAGTCACTTTAAAAAATAAAGGAGAAATTGAGTCAAAGGCAGAAATCATGAAAGAGAAAACACAAAAATCTCTTAAAGAATTACAGGAAACCACAAACAAGCAAGAAAGGAACTGAGCAAAACCATCCTGGATCTAAAAACAGAAGTAGAAATAACTAAGAAATCTCAAAGGGAGACAACTTTGGAGATAGAAAACCTTGGGAAAAAATCAGAGGCCATAGATGCAAATATCAACAACAGAATACAATGCATCAATTGGAAGAAAGAATCTCAGATGCTGAAGATACCATAGACACCATGGACTCAACAGTGAAAGAAAATGCAAAATGCAAAAACCTTGTAACCCAAATCATCCAGGAAATCCAGGACACAACGACAAGACCAAACCTAAGGATTATAGGTCTAGATGAGAGTGAAGATGTACAACTGAAAGGGCCAGCAAATATCTTCAACAAAATTATGAAAGAAAACTTCTCTAACCTAAAGAGAGAGATGTCCATGAATATATAAGAATCCTACAGAACTCCAAACAGACTGGACCAGAGCAGAAATACATCCAATCACATAATAATAATAATAATAATAATAATAACCCCAAATGTACTAAACAAAGAAAGAATATTAATGGCAGTAAGAGAAAAAGGCCAAGTAACATATAAAGAAAGACCTATCAGAATTACACCAGACTTCTCACCAGAGACCATGAAAGCTAGAAGACTCTGGACAGATCTCATTCAGACTCTAAGAGAATACAAATGCCAGCCAAGACTACTATACTGAGCAAAACCCTCAATTACTATAGATGGAAAAACCAAATATTCCACGACAAAACCAAATTTACCCAATATCTTTCCACAAACCCAGCCCTACCAGGATCACAGGGGGCAAACCCCAATACAAGGAGGGAAACTATACCCTGGAAAAAGCAAGATAATAAACTACCTTCATCAAACCCAAAAGACGATAACAACTCAAATATAAAATTAACATAAAAAATGACAGGAAGCAAAAATCACTATTCCTTAATATCTCTTAACATCAATGGACTCAATTCCCCAATAAAAAGACATAGACTAACAGACTGGATATGTAAATAGGACCCTACATTTTGCTGCATACAGGAAACACACCTCAGTGTAAAAGATAAACACTACCTTAGAGCAAAAGCCTGGAAGACAATTTTACAAGCAAATGGTCTCAGAAAACAAGATGGAGTAGCCATTCTAATATCAGATAAAATTGACTTTCAACCTAAAGACATCAAATGAGACACAGAAAGACACATCTTGCTGGTCAAAGGAAAAATCCACCAAGAAGAACTCTCAATTCTGAACATCTATGCTACAAATGCAAGAGCATCCTCATTCATAAAACAAACTTTACTAAAGCTCAAAGCACACATTGCACCTAACACAATAATTGTGGGTGACTTCAACACCCCATTCTCCTCAATGGACCAATCAGAAAAACAGAAACTAAACAGGGACACAGTGAAACTAATTGAAGCTTTGGACCATTTGGATTTAACAGATATATGTAGAACATGCCACCGTAAAGCAAAAGAATGTAACTTTTCCTCAGCACCTCATGGTACCTTCTCCAAAATTGATCATATGATTGGTCACAAGACAGACCTCAACAAATATAAGAAGATCAAAATAATCCCATACCTCCTATCAGAACACTATGGAGTAAAAGTGGTGATCAATAGCAACAAAAACAACAGAAAGCCCACATTCAGGTGGAAGCTGAACAACACTCTACTCAATGATAACTTGGTCAAGGAAGAAATAAAGAAAGAAATCAAAGAATTTTTAGAATTTAACGAAAATGAAAGCACAACATACTCAAATCGATGGAACACGATAAAAGCAGTGCTAACAGGAAAACTCATCTCCCTGAGTGCCTCCAAAAAGAAGCTGGAGACAGCATACACTAGCAGATTAAGGGAACAACTGAAATCCCTGGAACAAAAAGAAGCTAATTCACCCAGGAGGAGAAGAAGACAGGAAATCATCAAACTCAGCGCTGAACTCAATCAAGTAGAAACAAAGAAAACCATACAAAGAATCAACAAAACTAGGAGCTGGTTCTTTGAAAAAAATCAACAAGATAGATAAACCCTTAAGCAGACTAACCAAAGAGCACAGAGACAGTATCCAAATTAACAAAATTAAAAATGAAAAGGGAGGAAATTCAAAAAATCAGCAGACCTTACTACAAAAGCCTATACTCAACACAACTGGAAAATCTGGAGGAATGAACAATTTCCTAGACAAGATACCAAATACCAAAATTAAATGAGGATCAAACAGATCATTTAACAGTCCTATAACCCCTAAAGAAATAGAAGTAGGCATTGAAAGTCTTCCAATGAAAAAAAGCACAGGAACAGATGGTTTTAGTGCAGAATTCTATCATACCTTCAAAGATTTAACACCAATACTATTCAAACTATTCCACAAAATAGAAACAGAAGGAACACTACCCAACTCTTTCTAGGAAGCCACAATTATGCTTATACCAAAAGCACACAAAGATGCAACAAAAAAGAGAACTTCAGAACAATTTCCCTTATGAATATCGATGCGAAAAATACTCAATAAAATTTTTGCCCACCGAATCCAAGAACACATCAAAATGATAATCCATCATGATCAAGTAGGCTTCATCGAAGGGATGCAGGGAAGGTTCAATACACGGAAATCCATCAATGCTATACACTACATAAGCAAACTCAAAGAAAAAAACACGTGGTCATTTCATTAGATGCTGAAAAAGCATTTGAAAAAATTCAGCATTCTTTCATACTAAAAGTCTTGGAAAGAACAGGAATTCAAGGCCTATATCTAAACAGTAAAAGCAATATACAGCAAACTGGTACCAACATTAAATATGGAGAGAAACTTGAAGCAATCCCACAAAAAATCAGGGACTAGACACGACTGCCCCCTTTCTTCATATCTTTTAAATATAGTACTTGAAGTTCTAGCTAGAGCAACTAGACAACATCAAGACGTCAAAGGGATACAAATTGAAAAGGAAAAAGTCAAACTATCACTATTTGCAGATGATATGATAGTATACATAAGTGAGGCAAAAAACTCCACCAGAGAACTCCAACTGATAAACAAGTTGAGCAAAGTGGCTGGTTATAAAATCAACTCAAGCAAATCAGTAGCCTTCCTATACACAAAGGATAAGCACGCTGAGAAAGAAATTAGGGAAAGGACACCATTTACAATAGCCACAAACAATATAAAGTATCTAGGTGCTAATTTAACCAAGTAAGCGAAAGATCTGTAAGACAAGAACTTCAAGTCTCTGAAGGAAGGACATCAAAGAAAACCTCAGAAAATGGAAAAATCTTCCATGCATCATGGGTTGGCAGGATTAATATAGTAAAAATGGCCATCTTGCCAAACGCAATAAATAGATTCAATTCAACCCCCATCAAAATCCCAACTCAGTTCTTCATAGAGTTAGAAAGAGCAATTCTCAAATTCATCTGGAATAACAAAAAACCCAGGAGAGCTAAAACTATTCTCAACAGTAAAAGAACTTCTGGAGCCGGGGGGGGGGGGGGGGGGGGGGGGGAGGGGGGGGGGCAGCATCCCGGACTTCAAGCAGTACTACAGAGCAATAGTGTTTAAAACTGTATGGTATTAGTACAGTTACAGGTGGGTAGATCAATGGAATAGAATTGAAGACCCAGAAGCGAACCCACACATCTATGGTCATTTGATCTTCCACAAAAAAGCTAAAACCTTCCAGTGTAAAAAAGATAGCCTTTTCAACAAATGGTGCTGGTTCAACTGGAGGTCAGCCTGCAGAAGAATGTGAATTGATCCACCCTTATCTCCTTGTACTAAGCTCACCTCCAAGTGGATCAAGGGACATCCACATAAAACCAGACACACTGAAACTAATAGAAAAGAAACTGGGGAAAACCCTTGAGGACATGGGCACGGGGGAAAGTTCGTGAACAGAACACCAATAGCTTATGCTCTAAGATCAAGAATTGACAAATGGGACCTCATAAAATTATAAAGTTTCTGTAAGGCAAAGGACCATGTCAAAAGGACAAAATGGCAACCAACAAATTGGGAAAAGATCTTCATCAACCCTATATCCGATAGAGGGCTAATATCCAATATATACAAAGAACTCAAGAAGTTAGATGTTTTCAGCTCCTTTGTTGAAGATCAAGTGACCATAAGTGGGTGTGTTCATTTATGGGTCCTATTCCATCAATCCACTTGCCTGTCATTGTACCAATACCATGCACTTTTTATCACTATTGCTCTGTAGTAATGTTTGAGGTCTGGGATACTGATTCCCCCAGAAGTTCTTTTACTGTTGAGAATAGTTGTAGCTATCCTGGGTTTTTTGTTATTCCAGATGAATTTGAGAATTACTCTTTCTAACTCTATGAAGACCTGAGTTGGGATTTTGATGGGGATTGTATTGAATCTGTAGATTGGTAGAGTTTTTTGGGTCACTTAAGTATACTATCATATGATCTGCAAATAGTGTTAGTTTGACTTCTTGCTTTCCAATTTGCATCCCTTTGACCTCCTTATGTTGTCTAATTGCTCTAGCTAGGTCTTCAAGAACTATATTGAAAAGATATGGAGAGCAGCCTTGTCTAGTCCCTGATTTTAGTGGGATTGCTTCAGCTTTCTCCCCATTTAGTTTGATGTTGGCTAGATATAAAAATATCTATCAGAGTAATTGGCTAACATTATTGACACTAAATATGTTTGTCTTGGAGGTCAGCATTTCAGATGGAAATAGAGGGCAATGTATTTATGAAATTAAAATTGGAGTCCATTTCATTTTAGAACACAGTGTAGTTGGGTTAAATTTTCTAGTATAACTTTTTCAGGTTTTCATACAAATATTGTTTTTCCATTATTTCTACTAGCCCATACACTTGGGCACCCAACCACTATAAAGAATAGACTGATGCCACATAAATATAACACCACATGAAAGACAATTCTAAAATATTTCTTCCTACTTTTATACTTTACATAAACTTCATCTTCTTAAACAAAGATGTTTCCAAAGCCCTTTTCACCACCTAGAACCTGTGTCCATCTTGTCCAGCTGATATCAATGGACCACTGAGTTTCAGAAAAAAAACAAGGTAACTGCATAGTTAATATTAATCTAAGAATATATTGCAAAAAAAGAACAATGAGGAACAAATTCAAAACAATGAACAAACTATGTAGGAAAAAGGAAAAGCTGGTAGTGCATATGAAATTTGAGCAAACGAGGGAACTTTAATATTGACTTCATAGTGGAGGGATAAGGGGTGATGATGGAATGCAATATACAAAAGTAGTATAGGAACTAACTCTGAGTTCTTATACTACAAAATATGACAAAAATTTAGGAGACAGTCCCATTCATTTTACAACATACATTACACAACACATATATGTATCTAAACATCTCTTAGGTGTATCTTCATGTGTCAATAAAAATGAAAAGTGTATTATGAACAAGAGGCTGGAAAACTCCATGCATGACTGGAGGTCTCAGGATGGTGACTACAATGTGTACATAAGAAGCCTAAATATATGAATGAGAGGCTAATGAACCCCACCTTGCAGTAAACATAACCAGTTCATTGGTGGTATATCTGAGATATAGTATTTATTTAAGCTTACTATCTACTGAAAATTTAAAATATTGCTGAATTAAATACAAAAAATAAGATCAAGCTGTGCATAGTGGTTCATGCCAATAATCCCAGCATTCAGGAGGCAGACGTGAGCTGATCTCTACTGGATCAAGGAAACCTTATCTATATTCCAAATTCAAAACATCTAGATCTACATAAAGAAACATTGCCTGTGGAAAAAAATAAAAATGAAAATAATCTTATCTAAAGAGTTTTTCATGAGATAGGAGAAAAAGGTTTTTCTCCACAAATTATATGCTATCCAAATGAAAAAGAAGACTATTATGTTGAAATTTAAAAATTTTTGGGAAAGATATGTGCAAAGGGAAACACAGAAAGGATTTATATGTGTATGTGTTGGAAACCCCTTTCCCAATATTATCAAGATCAAGAAAAGAGGTAAGTGTAACACTCAAGATATAATATGCATGTTCAGAGTAAAATATCAGAATAAAGTATCGGAATAAAATAAAAGATGGACATTCTGAAAGAAGATATTATATGTGCCAATCAAAGAGAAGTCCTAGGCAGCAAATGGGAAGAGAAGATGCATGATTTAGTTCTCCTGAGGATATTTCTCAGTGCTCGTTTCATATCCCATTTCCTCAGACTATAAATAAAGGGATTCGGCATGGGTGTGGCTACAGGGTACAGCATAGCCACGATGGCATTATTGTCATTAATGTTGAAGATGAGGGGACAAAATATAGTTCAATGATGGCTCCATAGTAAAGGAAACCACACAGATGTGAGATACACATGTGTGGCTTGGCAGATTCTCTTCATGGAGGAGATTTCAGAATGGTGACTCTAGTGTGGCCATAAGAGACCAGAATGTATATGAATGGCACGCTAATGACCATACCATCTAAAACAAGAATGACCAGTTCATTGATGGTAGTGTCTGAGCTGAATAGCTTCATCAAAGTAGAGAAGTCACAGAAATAGTGGGGAATGGTATTGTTTCTAAAGTGAGATAGGCGAGCCAAGAGAAGGGTGTGCACAGAGGAATTTGCAGAGGATAAGGCCCAGGACACAACTACTAGAAGGACACAGAGGTTCTGGTCCATGATGGTGATATAGTGTAGAGGATGGCAGATGGTCATATACCTATCATATGCCATGGAGGTAATTGCAAAGCTATCAATGCTTCCAAAAACTGTGAAAACATACACCTATAAAATGTACCTGGTAGATGTTATGGAATGACTGTGTGTCAGCATATTTACAAGCATCTTTGGAGTTGTGACTGATAAGAAAGAGATGTCTGTGAAGACCAAGTGACTGAGGAAGAAGTACATAGGGTATGGAGGTTTGAGTCCATTCTTATGAGCAGGATGATGAGCAGGTACACCAGCACAGTTGTCAGGTATATGGACAGGAAGAGGGCACAGTACATGCCTTGGTCCTCTGCTCAAATGGGGAGCCCCAGGAAGATGAACTCAGACACAGTGCTCTCATCCATCCTCAAGCTCTTAGTCTTCTGCCGTGAGTGAAATAAGAAATTGGGAAGAAAAAGAAGTGATTTTGACCAATAAACTGTGGAAACAGTTTAGGAATCACTAGTACTGAAAATAAAATTAGTTTGGGTGTTTTAATCTAAATAGGAAGAGTTTTGTCATAGTAATAAACTAGTGATATTTTCAAAAAAGGCATACAATCTGCCAACCTTGAAAATAACTAAATGTCTTTGAGGGGAAAACAAGAAAATTCAGAACAATTAGCAAATCAGACCCATTTCCATATCAGGGTACCCGGATTTCACCAAGACAATTTTAAATTAAGGAATTAGCATGTAGATTGTTAACAGGAAATCTAGAATTAAACATGATTTTAATCTGTTTAACCTTTATTGAATGCACTTGCCTAAGGCTTTCTACAAATTAAATCCAAGTATTGCAACCCAAAGAGCTTCTTTGGATCAGTAAAATGTTAGGATCTGAGGGAAATTAGTAAAAGTAGCATGTGCAGATAGTCAAAGCCTTAAGGGCATAAGTCTGTGCCAATATTACGATGCTGTACCAATAACAACATGTAAAGTAACTATGGGTTCTACATGTAGTAACAGTTTCTCTCTTCCTTGGCTGCATCACATGACACTGATTCCATGTTAACATCCTCAGCACAAACCTAAACATTGCATTCAAGTATACAAAACACCTGTAAATACTTGACTTTCCTGCCACAACTTAGATCTGACAAGACTATTCCTTGGGTTTTCCTAGCAAAAGAAAATTTTACCAGTTTTATTTTTCACTTGGGTTTTTAAGTCAGACTATTTTTGCATGATTTCTTACATCTTTTCTCTTTTGGTAACCTAACATTCGCTCTCTTTTCTGTAATAATTCCCTACACAAATGAGCAATTACTAAACAATAGGAAAAGGAACATGATAAAATTAAAGCAGATATCATAGCTGCTGAGAGAGCTCTGTGGTTATATCCTATTTTAAAACTCGTTAGTGGCCAGTTTGTCTTTGTGATTGGCAATAATCACCATTTGCCTCTTCACCCTCTCAAAGCCTTAACTACAGTTAATCTATGATGTCTTCCAACTTGGTCAATAACATTTTTAAAATGACTATGTATCATCAGTCACACTCTGTAGAAAAATCGGTTAATATGCTATTCTTGAAACTAATTATAATCCATTTCTTATTCATTTTTGTGTCAATAATAATTACTTTATCACCATGAAAATTTTAATTATCTTTCTGTCCATGGGTAGATAGTTTTTTTCTCTTAAAGGAAGTAAAAATATCATATTATAAAATCTAAGATTGACATGGAAATTATTTCTGACAAAATTGAAGAAATATATAGAAAAGCATGTTAAAATTGACAATTTTCATGGAAAATTAAAGAGTAAAATGGTAGATATAAAAATGTTGCTAAATTAATTGAAAAGGGAAGGAGAAACAATTTATGATAGAATTGAAAATTCACGTGGAAAATATTTCTGGTAAAATTGTAGAAAATATAGAATAACATGTTAAAATTGAAGATTATCATGGACAATTATACAGATAAAATAGTAGGCCTAAAAACATTTCTAAGTTAATTAAAAGTGGAATTATAAACATTTTCTGATAAAACTGAAGATTTACATGGAAAGTATCTCTGATAAAATTGAAAAAATATATAGAAAAACACATTAAGAATGACTATTTCGAAGTAGACGTTAATAGTCTCCCATCAAAAAAGAGCCCAGGACCAGATGGGCTTAGCAGGAAATTCTATCAGATCTTCAAAGAAGAGCTAATGCTGATACTCTTCAAACGATTGCACAAAATAGAAACTCGGGAAACACTACCCAACTCATTCTGTGAAGCCACAATAATGCTTATATCTAAACCACACAAAGACCAAACAAGGAAGGAGAACTTCAGACCAATCTCCATCATGAAAATCGATGCAAAATTACTCAACAAAATTCTGGCCAACCAAATCCAAGAATGCATCAAAACTATAATTTGCCACATTGAGGTAGGCTTCATCCCAGGGATGCAGAGATGGTTCAATATAGAGAAATCCATCAATATAGTCCACTACATAAACAAACTCAAGGAAAAAAAAAACACATGGTCATTTCATTAGATGCTGAAAAGCCTTTTGACAAAATCTAGCATCTCTTCATGCTAAAAGTCTTGGAGAGATTGGGAATCCAAGGCCCATAACTAAACATAGTGAAAGCAATATATTGCAAACCAGTAGCCAACATCAAATTAAATGGACAGAAGCTTGAAGGAATCCCACTAAAATCAGGGATCAGACAAGACTGCCTACTCTCTCCCAATTTACCTATTCAGTATAGCACTTGAAGTCCTAGCCAAAGCAATCAGGCAACAAAAGGAGGTCAAATGTATACACATTGGAAGGGAAGAAGTCAAAATATCACTATTTGCAGATGATACGATCATATACTTAAGCAACCCCAAAACTTTCACCAGAGGACTCCTAAACCTGAAAAACAACTTCAGCAAAGTGGCTGGATATAAAACTAACTCAAACAAATCAGTGGCCTTCCTCTACTACTCAAAGAATAAACAAGCTGAGAAAGAAATTAGGGAAATGACACCCTTCACAATAGTGCCAAATAATATTTCATACCTTGGTATGACTCTAACAAAGCCAATGACAGATCTGTATAGCGTGAACTTCAAGCCTCTAAAGAAAGAAAAGATCTCAGAAGATGGAAAAATCTCCCATACTCATGGATTGGCAGGAATAATATGGTAAATGACCATCTTGCCAAAAGCAATCTACAGATTCAATGCAATCCCCATCAAAATTCCAAATCAATTCTTCATTTATATAGAAAGAGCAATTCTCAAATTCATCTGGAATAACAAAAAAGCCAGGATAGTAAAAACTATTCTCTACAACAAAAAAATCTCCTGGGGAAATCACCATCTCTGACCTCAAACTCTACTACAGAACTATAGTGAAAAAAACTGTTTGCTATTGGTATGGAGACAGGCAGGAAGATGAATGAAATAAAATTGAAGACCCAGAAAAGAACCAACACACATACGGTTACTTGATAATTTACAAAGGAGCTAAAAACATCCAGTGGGGGAAAAACATTTTTAAGAAACGGTGCTGGATCAACTGGAGGTCATCATGTAGAAAAATGCTAATTGACCATCGTTATTTCCTTGTACAAAGCTCATGTTGAAGTGGATCAAGGAACTACACATAAAATCAGACACACTGAAGCTTATAGAGGAGAAAGTGGGGATGAATCTTGAACACATGGGCACAGGGGGAAAGTTCATGAATAGAACACCAATGGCTTATGCTCTAAGAAAAAGAATTGACAAATGGGACCTCACACCTTAAAAAATGTTCAACATCATTAATCATTAGGGAAATGCAAATCAAAACAACCCCGAGATTTCACCTCACACCAATCAGAATGGCTAAGGTAAAAACAATCAGGAGACAGCAGGTGTTGGCGAGGATGTGGAGAAAGAGGAACACTCCTCCACTTCTGGTAAGATTGCAAGATGGTGCAACCACTTTGGAAATCAGTCTGGCGGTTCCTCAGAAATCTGGGCATGACATTTCCAAAGGACCCTGCTATACCACTCCTGGGCATATACCCAGAGGATTCCCTGGCATGCAATAAGGACACATGCTCCACTATGTTCATAGCAGCCCTATTTGTAGTAGCCAGAAGCTGGAAAGGACCCAGATGTCCCTCAACAGAGGAATGGATACAAAAAAAATGTGGTATATTTACCCAATGGAGAACTAATCACCTATTAGAAACAATGAATTCATGAAATTCTTAGACAAATGGATGGAGCTGGAGAGCATCATACTAAGTGAGATAACCCAGTCCCAAAAGATCAATCATGGTATGCACTCACTGATAAGTGGATATTAGCCTAGAAACTTTGAATACCCAAGACATAATCCACATATTAAATGATGTCCAAGAAGAATGAAGGAGACTCAGTGCAGCAGTATAGGGCAATAACAGAACAGGGAAGTGAGAAGGGGCAGATGGAGGAACAGGGGGAGGGAAGAGGGCTTATGGGACTTTTAGGAAGTGGGGAGCCAGAAAAGGGGAAATCATTTGAAATGTAAATAAAGACTATATCGAATAAATAAAAACTTAAAATAAATAAATAAATAAATAAATAAATAAATAAATAAATAAATAAAACCATGCACACTTTGGAAAAAAAAACTGAAAGCTTCTGTAAGGCAAAGGACACAGTCAATAAGACAAAACATAAACCCACGAAATGGGAAAAGATCTTTACCAATCCTATACCCAATAGAGGGCTAATACCCAGTATATACAAAGAACTCAAGAAGTTAGTCTCCAGAGAGTCAAATAACCCTACTAAAAATGGGGTACAGAGCTAACCAGGGAATTCTCAACTGAGGAAACTGGAATGGTTCTAAAGCACCTAAAGAAATGTTCAGCATCCTTAGTTATCAGGGAAATGCAAATCAAAACAACACTGAGATTTCATCTCACCCTGCTCAGAATGGCTAAGATGAAAAACTCAGGGGACAGCAGATGCTAGAGAGGATGTGGGGATACAGGAACACTTCTCCATTGTTGGTGGGATTGCAAGCTGGTAAAACCACTCTGGAAATCAGTTTGGCAATTCCTCAGAAAACTAGACATAGTACTATCTGAGGACCCAGCTATACCACTCATGGGTGTATACCCAGAAGATTCTTCTACATGTAATAAGCTCCTACACATGTTCCACTATGTTCATAGCTGCCTTATTTATAATAACCAGAAGCTGGAAAGAACCCAGATGTCCTTCAACAGAGTAATGGATACAGAAACTGTGTTATATACACAATGGAGTTCTATTCAGCTATTAAAAACAATGAATTCATAAAATTCTTAGGCAAATGGATAGAACTAGAAAGGGTCATCGTGAATGAGGTAACCCAATCACAAAAGAATGCACATGGTATACACTCACTAATAAGTGGATGTTAGTCCAAATGTTCAAAATAAACAAGTTAAAATTTACAGAACACAGGAAGCTCAAGAAGAAGGAGGACTGAAGTGAGGGTGCTTTGGTTTCTCTGAGAAAGGGAACAAAATACTCACAGGAGCAATGAAGGTGATCAAGTATAGAGCAGAGACTGAAGTAAAGGCCACCCAGAGACTGTCTGACATGGGGATTCAGCCTATAAATAGTCACCAAACCCCTGTCACTATTATGGACAACAAGAAGTGCATACCAAAAGGAGCATTCCCTGGTTGTCTCTGGAGGGACCCTGTCAGAGCCTTACACATACAGAGGCAAATGTTAGCAGCCAACCATTGGTCTTGGCATGGGCTCCCCAATGGAGGAGTTGGAGGGTGGTCTGAAGGACCTGAAGGGGTCTACAACCCCATGGAAATAAAAACGATGCAGGCCACCCAGAAGCCTCAGGACTCCCAGGGACTAAACCATCAACCAAGGGGTACACAGGGTTCCAGCCAAAAATGTGCCAGAGGAATGCCTTGTTGGGCATCAGTGGGAGGAGTGGTCCTTGGTCAGGTGAAGACTTAATAGATGCCCCAACAAAGAGAATTCGAGGGACATGGTGGTAGTGGGTTAGATGGAGGGGCATATATTTGGAGGCAGGGGGTGGGAGGAGGGGTTGGGGGTTTTCGGGGAGGGGAGAAACCAGAAAAGGTTTTACCATTTGAGATATAATGAAGATTATATTCAACTATATATACATACATATACATATATGTATGAATATATATATATATATAATAAAAGGAAAGAAAAGTTGACTATTTCATGGAAAAATTATATAAATAAAATGGCAGTCCTAAAAATATTCTTTATCAAAAGTAGATGTTTTCTGATAAAATTGAAGATTTACATGGAAAATATTTCTATAAAATTGAAGAAATATATAGAAAGCCATGTTAAAATTGAAGATTATCATGGAAAACAATACAGATAAAATAGTAGACATAAAAACAGTACTAAATTAATTGAAAGAGGAATTATAAACATTTTCTGATAAAATTGAAGATTTGCATGGAAAATATTTCTGATAAAATTGAAGAAATAAATAGAAAAATGTGTTAAAATTGAAGATTATCATGGAAAACAATAGTTAAAATGGTAGACATAAAAACAGCACTAATATAATTGAAAGAAGAATTACAAACATTTTCTGATAAAATTGAAGATTTAGATGAAATATATTTCTATTAGTCTATGCCTTTTTATTGGGAAATTGAATTCATTGATGTTAGAGATATTAAGGAATAGTGATTGTTGCTTCCTGTTATTTTTGATGTTATTTTTATGTTTGTGTGATCATTTTCTTTTGGGTTTGTTGGAAGAAGATTGCTTTTTCTAAGATGTAGTTTCCCTCTGTGTGCTGGCGTTTTCATCTATTATCCTTTGTAGGGATGGATTTGTAGAAAGATATTCTGCAAATTTGGTTTTATCATGGAAACCATCTATGGTGATTGAGAGTTTTGCTGGGTATAGCAGTCTGAACTGGCATTTGTATTCTCTTAAGGTCTGTATGAGATCTGCCCAGGATTTTCTAGCTTTCATTATCTCAGGTGAGACGTCTTGTGTAATTCTGTAGGCCTGCCTTTATAACGTACTTGACCTTTTTTCCTTACAGCTTTTAATATTCTTTCTTTGTTTAGTGCATTTGGCGTTTTGATTACTATGTGCCGGGAAGACTTTCTGGTCTGGTCCAGTGTGTTTGGAGTTCTGTAGGCTTCTTGTATGTCCATGGGCATCTCTTTCTTGAAGTTAGGAAATTTTTCTTCTCTAATTTTGTTGAAGATATTTACTGGTCCTTTAAGTTGTAAATCTTTGCTCTCTTTTATACCTATAATCCTTAAGTTTGGTCTTTTCATTTTGTACTGGATTTCCTGGATGTTTTTGGTTACAACCTTTTTGAATTTTGCATTTTCTTTGACTGTTGAGTCAGTGCTTTCTATGGTATCTTCTGCATCTGAGATTCTCTATTCTATCTCTTTTATTCTGCTGTTGATGCTTCCATCCATGACTCCTTACTTCTTTCCTAGGTTTTCTATGTTCAGTGCTGTTTCCCTTTGTGATTTCTTTATTGTTTCTAAGTCTATTTTTAGATCCTGGATGGTTTTATTCAATTCATTCCACTGTTTGTTTGTGCTTTCCTGTAATTCTTTAAGGGCTTCTACCTGTTTATCTGCATTGTCCTGTATTTATTTAAGGGAGTTATTTATGTCCTTCTTGAAACCCCGTATCAGCATCTCGAGCTGTGATTTTAAATCCAAATCTTGCTTTTCTGGTGTGTGGGGGTGTCCAGGACTTGCTGTTGTGGGAGAATTGGGTTCAGATGGTGCCATGTTGACTTGATGTCTTGATTTCTGTTGGTAGTGTTCCTACGTTTGCCTTTCACCATTTGATTATATCTGGTGTTAGTTGGTCCTGCTGACTCTGGTTGGTGTTTGTCCCTCCTGTAGGCCTGCAAGACTGTCTCACCACTCCTGGGTGACCAGATCTCCCCTGGCACAGTGTGCTGTAGCACTGCCCAGCTCCTGAGTGCTGGTGGGGTCCTATGGAACCTGTCCGAGTTTTTCAAGCATTCTAATGCTTGTTTCTCTTGTTTGTACCTGCCAGCTCAGTGGCTGGGGAGAAGATGGTGGCCTCACCTCTAAACATGGGAGTCAAATCACTCCTTGCAGAGCAGTTCTCTTCTGGCAGGATAGGTGCACAGACAGCTATGGTGCTGCCCAGCTCCTAGGTACAGGTGGGGCACTGATGATCCCTGTCCTAGATGTTCTAGCACTCTGGTGCTCCCTGAGTTCCTGGCTATACCTAACAACTCAGTCGCTGGAGAGAAGAGGGTGCCCTCACATCTAAATGTGGGAGTCAAGAATCCATTCCTCCCTTTTTAAATGGTAATTTATATTCCATATGGTGGTATGTTGGAAGTATTTAATTTGATTTTACAGGGAGATATAAAGAAGAAATTGCTTTGAGTCTCAGAAAACACTTTGGACTTTTACACAATGTTGATACTATTAAGGATGAACACCAATAGCTTACGCTCTAGGATCGAGAATTGACAAATGGGACCTCATAAAATTACAAAGTTTCTGTAAGGCAAAGGACACTGTTAAAAGGACAAAACGTCAACCAAAAGATTGGGAAAGGATCTTCACCAACCCTAAATCCGACAGAGGGCTAATATCTAATATATACAAAGAACTCAAGAAGGTAGAACCCAGAGAACCAAATAACCCTATTAAAAATGGGGTACGGAGCTAAACAAAGAATTGTCACATGAAGAACTTCGGATGGCTGAGAAGCACCTTAAGAAATGTTCAACATCATTAGTCATTAGAGAAATGCAAATCAAAATAACCCTGAGATTTCACCTCACACCAGTCAGAATGGCTAAGGTTGGAAACTCAGGAGATAGCAGGTGTTGGCAAGGATTGGAGAAAGAGGAACACTCCTCCACTTCTGGTGGGATTGCAAGATGGAACAACCACTTTGGAAATCAGTCTGGTGGTTCCTCAGAAATCTGGGCATGACATTTCCGGAGGACCCTGCTATATCACTCCTGGGCATATACCCAGAGGATTCCTCGGCATGCAATAAGGACACATGTTCCACTATGTTCATAGCAGCCCTATTTGTAGTAACCAGAAGCTGGAAAGAACCCAGGTGTCCTTCAACGGAGGAATGGATACAAAAAAAGTGGTATATTTATACAATGGAGTACTATTCAGCCATCAGAAACAATGAATTCGTGAAATTCTTAGACAAATGGATGGATCTGGAGAACATCATACTAAGTGAGGCAACCCAGTCTCAAAAGATCAATCATGGCATGCACTCACTGATAAGTGGATATTAGCCTAGAAATGTGGAATACCCAAGACATAATCCACATATTAAATGATGTCCAAGAAGAACAGAGGAGTGGCCCCTGGTTCTAGAAGGACTCAGTGTAGCAGTATAGGGCAATACCAGAACAGGGAAGTGGGAAGAGTTGAATGGGGGAATAGAGGGAAGGAAGAGGGTTTATGGAACTTTCAGGGAGTGGGGAGCCAGAAAAGGGGAAATCATTTGAAATGTAAATATAACATATATCGAATAAATACAAAAAAAATAAAAAGGATGATTGAAACATCTTTTTAAATTGAACAAAATACATTTTGCATTATGATATAGAGAGAAGACTTCTGTGGAGTCCAAGAAGTGGAATGTAGTTGTTCTAAAGCCCCCTATAGTCTCAAGCATTGGTAATACACAAATAACTAATACATTTCACAAGGGGAATTTTATACATGATACTGTGAATTCAAAAAGCTCATGTCAGTGAAGCCCATGAGCCTTAAGGGGGAATGTTCTATTGCTATTTTTCTAAGTGGCCATGTTATGAAAATTCTTCCTAAATATTAATGTTTATACCCATATATTTATGCTGTTTGTACCATTGAACAGTTCTTTCTTCAGTTTAGTGGTTAATGCAGAGGCTTCTAACCTCTCCTCATCCTATACTCAGGTAATATCACTGAAGAGAGGACAAAAATAATACAAGAACCAGAGAAGTATGGAGAAAGTTATGAAATGGTTTCTTCTAGACTTCAAATGACCATTACACATGTGAAAGCACAGTAGCTATGGTTACCTTATCTGCACAAGGTTCACACAAGATCAGTATAGGTAGGATCCCAGCAAGGGTAGGAGTTTCAGAGGTCCCATCCATTTCACAGTAGCTATAGGTAGATAATAGCTAATGAGGGAGGGTCATGTTTCTTTGCAAGTCTTGCTGCTGATACATTCCCCAGTTCACAATGGAAGGTCCCACACCCTTGTGCATATTGGCAGTACTAATTTGACTCTGTAAGGAAGACATAGTACCTTCCTCATTTGAGGAGCTGGAGATAAATAGTGGGGGTTTGTATGATAAAAATACATTGCAAACATATATGAAATGTTCAAATAATAAGTTCAAAATATTATTTTGTAAAAGATAAAATTATCAAGAGTTGTTCATTAGCAAATACTGAAATTATGTAACTTGTGGCATGAATAGAAATGGAGATTATTGTGTTAGGTGACCCAGACTTCCAATGACAAGCTTCACAAATATTCTTTCATATGTAATTAAAAAACAGGGTGTAAAAATAAAAAGAGGACATTCAGGAATGGTGAATAAATGGAAGAGAAACTAACAGAGGAAGTCAGCATCCTCAAACTACATTATATGCATTACAAAGATAACTAAAAACTTATCACCTTGAGACAGGAAGGGTGGTGAATGTCATTAATCCTGGCACTCAAGAGTCAACTCCAGACAGATATCTATAAACTAAAGACTGGCATATTCTACATGAACTACATGATCTAAATGCTCTGTATTAACCAAAGATTCAATCTGGTCTCAGTGACTGTGGTGTTCACAGCTTTGTTGACGGCTTTCACAGCTGTGTCCAAGCCCATATGGTAAGACCCTGTCTCAAAAACAAACAAAATTCCATCATTTTGTATAATTAATATAGACTCTTAAAAAATAGCCAAGACACTATCTTCAAGAGTAAAAAAGATATATTTATAAGGGACCAAAGAAACTTCAGCACTTTCAGTACTGCTTTCTATCACTTAAGAATGATGATTTTTTAATGAGTTTTTAATAGTATTAGTTAAAATTACACATATATGAATATATGTGTATAATACAACATTATATGTACACATTATATGTGTTACACATATGTAATGTAACACATTATATGTTAATGGTGAATGTTACATGTATATTACTTTCCTTAGACTTTCTTTTATCCTTTATAAGTATAAATTAAAATTTCAGTGACAAGAAAAAGGAGCTCATATTTCAGAATTTTCCAAGTGGTATACTAATCTGACTCAACTACAATTGTTTGAGAAGCACATGTTTTAAAATCGCTTGAGTACACCAGAAGAGTAACTGATGTTCTCTCTACTTGAATCTCTTTCCTCATACTAATCCCTAGATATGAAAATACCTGTCAGAGTAATTGGTTACCAGTAATGAAGCTAAAAACTTTGTCTCAGCAGAGGAGGTTTTCCAAGAACAAAAACACAGGTTTATAATTTTGAGTGGAAACAGAGGACAATTATCGAATTAAGTGTGAAGCTCTTTTTATTTTAGGACACAGTATAGCGGAATGAAATTTTGGTTTAATTTGTTTCAGAGTTTCATACCAATATTGTATTTACATCATTTCCACCCCTACCACTTCCTTCTTCTTACTCCTGCCCTGTCTCCCCATTCCCTCTCAAATGCATAACCTCAACTTTACTATTGATAAATTTATATATATATATATATGTATATATATATACATATATATATATATATATGTATATATATACACATCTGTATGTGTGTGTCTGTCTGTCAGTCTTTCTGTCTGTCTGATTGGTTTTCCTCATATGTGAATTTATTTAGGAATAACAACCTGGAATTAGATAAGCTATTAGGTGCTGCTCCCAGGAGAAGACTGCCTGTAGCTCTTAACTAACTTAAGCTGTGCTGCAGAACGGATTAAGCTCTGACTAGATTGCCTACACTTCACAATCCCCTGCATAACCATTCTCCAAACCACACACTTGGACGCTGAACACTAATGAGAAAAGACTAATTACACATAATTACAGCACCATATGAAGCACCATTCTAAAAATCTATCTTCTCACTTCTATACATTACATAAACTTGATCTTCCTAAATAAAGAGATTTCCAAAGCCCTGTTCACCACATTGATCCTGTACCCATTTTGTTCACCTGAAATCAATGGACCATTGATTTAGAAAATAACTGCATAGTTAATATCAATATAAGAATGTATTCCAAATTAAATTGAACAATGAAGAACAATTACAAAATGATGAGCGAATTATGTGGGAAGGAGGAAAAACTGGTCTGTGTATATGAAATTTGTATAAAGGAGGAAACTATGGTGTTGACTGCATAGTAGTAGGAAAAGGGGTAATAATGATGATTATGATGATGATGATAATGATGATGACAATGATGATGATGATGATAATACAGTGTATAGAACAAAAGTAATACAGAGAAGTATTCTCAGTATATGTACCTCATATGACAAAAATTTAAAAGATAGTACCATTTATTTGTTCATTATAAAACACATATATGCATAAAACATCTCTTATAGAAAACTATAACTTCATGTGTCAATTTAAATGGAACATTATTATAAACAAAAGGGTTGAAAATTTCTTGGACACTTAGAGCCTTCTGGATGGTGACTCAAATGTGTACATAAGAGGCCAGAAGACATATGAATATCAAGCTGCTGAGCCCCACCCTGCAGTGAACATAACCAGTTAATTGGTGGTATATCATAGATATAGTATTTAGTTAAGCTTACTAACATCAGAACATTCGAAATATTGATAAATTAAATACAAAAAAATCAAGCTGTGTGCAGTGATTCATGTCTTTAATTCCAGCACTCAGGAGGCAGAGGAAGGCCGATATCTACAGGATCAAGGCAACCGTGGTCTATATAACAAATGCTAGAATATCTGGAGCTACAGAAATTTTAAATCCCCTGCAAAAATTTAAAAATGAAAATAAGCCTATGCAGAGAAAATTTTTCTTGTAGAGAAAAAGGATAAAAAGACTGTTCCAAAAGTGACAAGGTATGCAAATGAAAAACAAAATTCTGACATTAAATTTTAAACTGTCTGTGGAAAAATATCATGTGCAAAAGGAAAAATAGAAAGTGCTTATGTTGGAAGCCCTTTCCCAAGATTATCAATATCATGGGATGCAAACAGAGGGGCAGAAGGATCTGAATGGGAAGGGGGAGGGGAACGAAAGCAGGATCACGTATGGGGGAAACAGAAGAGAAGCCCAGAGGGCCAGGAATATGAATGTAAATATGCAGCTTCTAGCACTTGCAAAGTAGGGGACTCTCTAGAAAATCGAGACACCTGGGATGTTAGAGACTCCTAGGACTCAATAGGAGTGACCTTAGCTGAAATACCCAGCAGTGGGGAGAGGGAATCTGAACAAACTACCTCCATTAGATAGAAAGGATTCTCAAAGAGTCCCACCAAGAAACTGTCCCAG
Organism: Apodemus sylvaticus; assembly: GCF_947179515.1. Taxonomy (NCBI): domain Eukaryota; kingdom Metazoa; phylum Chordata; class Mammalia; order Rodentia; family Muridae; genus Apodemus; species Apodemus sylvaticus. Next base: position 15,611,541 of record NC_067476.1, on the reverse strand, counting down.
ACAGATGGAGATACTTACACCTAACTAATGTACTGAAGTTGGGGACCCCTGTTTTTGAATTAGGGAAAGGCTGGAAGAGGATGAGGAGGAAAGCAATCCCATAGGAAGACCAGTAGTCTCAACAAACCTGGACCCTGGGGATCTCTCCAACACTGAGCCATCAACCAGGCAACATACAGTAACTGATCTGAGACCCCTGACACATATACAGCAGAAGACTGCCTGCTCTGGCCTCAGTGAGAGAAGAAGCAACAAACTTTAAGATACTTGAAGCCCCAGGGAGTGAGGAGGTCTGAAGAGGTGGAGTAGGGAGGGATGGAAGATAGGGAGACAGGAAGTGGGGACATAATTGTGGAGACAGGGAAGGAAGAATGGGATGAGGAACTATCAAAAGTTGTACCTGGACAGTGATAGCAACTGAACTGTAAAAAAAAAAAAAAAAAAAAAAAAAAAAAAAAAAAAAAAAAAAAAAGATTAAAGATAATTTAAAAAGAAAAAGACCAGGCCCTAAGTGGATGGGCAGAGTTACCAAACCATTATCAAAATTGCTGACCCAGAATTGTTTCTGTCTAAAAGAAACACAGGGACAAAAGTAGAGAAGAGACTGAAGATAAGGCCATCAAGTGACCGTCCAACTTTGGATACATCTCATTGGTAAACATCAAAGCCAGAGACTATTACTGATGCTATGTTGTTCTTAGAGACAGGAACCTATCGTGGCTGTACTCTGAGAGGCTGTACAAGCAGCTGACTGAGACAGATGCATATGTATACATCCAACCATTAGACCGAGGTCAGGCACCCCTATGGAAGAGTTAGGAAAAGGATTAAAGAAGTTGAAGAAAATGACAACTCCATAGGAAAATCAACAGTGTCAATTAACCTGAACACCTGGGAACTTCTAGACATTAAACCACCAACCAAAGAGGATACACACACTGGTCTGAGGCCCTCAACACATATGTATCAGATGACTGCATTGTCTGGCCTCAGTTGGAGAGGAAAAACTAAATCCTGTAGAGATTTGAGGCCTGGGGAATGAGGATATTTGGGGCAAAGGGCAGGGGGCATGGGAGCAAAAGGGAAGTAAATGGGGTAAAGAATTGTGGGAGAGGAACTGGGAGGTGGAACAACATCAGGAATGTAGATAAAATAATCAAAAGAAGCTGAAATGAATAGCAAAATGTATATAAGCATGAAGGTCAGATTAAAAGGTGTTTGAAAAAATGGCCATTCAGAGAGAAAATATTATATGTCCCAAATCAAGAAGGAGTGCTAGGCAGCTAATGGGAAGCAGAAAGTGCATCATTTGGTTCTACTGAGGATATTTTTTAGTGCTCCTTTCATATCTCGATTCCTCAGACTGTAGATAAAGGGATTGAGCATGGGCGTGACCAGACCATACATCACAGACACAATGACATCCTTGTCATTGGTGTTATTGTATGAGGGGACTAGGTATAGCCCAATGATGGCTCCATAGTACAAGGAAACTACACAGAGATGAGAACCACATGTGGACAAGGCTTTGTAGATTCCCTTGATGGAGGGAGCCTTCATGATGGTGGCTCCAATGTGGCCATAAGAGACCAGAATGCATATGAATGGCAGGGTAATGACCACTGTACCCAAAAGAAGGATGGCCATCTCATTGACAGTTGTGTCTGAGCTCGACAGCTTCAACAAGGCAGAAAGGTCACAGAAGTAGTGTGGGATGGTATTGTTTCTAAAGTGAGATAAGCAAGCCAAGAGAAGTGTATGAACAAGTGCATTGGCCAAAGATAAAGTCCAGGATGTAACTACGAGAAGAACACAGAGGCTCTGACTCATAATGATGGTATAATGCAGAGGGTGGCAGATGGCCACATACCTGTCATAGGCCATGGATGTCAGAAGAAAACTGTCAATACTCCCCCAAAAAGTGAAAAAGTATACCTGGGAAATACACCCAGCATATGAGATAAAATGACTGTGTGTTATCATATTTGTTAGCATCTTTGGAGCTGTGGCAGATGAGAAAGACATGTCTGTGAAGGCCAAGTGGCTGAGGAAGAAGTACATGGGGGTGTGGAGGTGAGAGTCCAGCCTGATGAGCAGGATGATGAGCAGGTTCCCCAGCAGAGTTGTCAGGTACATGGCCAGGATCAGGGCAGAGAATAGGCCTTGGTCCTCTGCTCGAATGGGGATCCCCAGGAGGATGAACTCAGACACAGTGCTCTCATTATCTCTCCTCATGTCCTTCCTTTCTGCTAAGGGTGAAAGAAAAATGGGAAAGAAAAAGTAGTTAGATTGTCTATTATACTGTGGGAATATTTTCTGAATTACCAGTACTGAAAATAACATTAGTTTGGGTGTTATAATCCTAAATTGAAGATGTTTGTCATAGTAATAAGCTAGTGATGCTTTGGAAAGAGACATAGTTTGCCAACCTTTTAAACAATATATTGTGTTTTAGAGAGAAACAATCAAATTCAGAATAATTATTAAATCAAACCAGTTACATCTCAAGGCACCTGAATGTTACCAAGATGATTTTAGATAAAGGAATCAGTGTGTAAATTGGTAACAGCAAATAGAAAAGTCAACAGGAATTCAATGTCTGTTTATTTCTTTTAACCTTTCTTGAAAGAATTTTTGTAAGGTTTCCTTTCCATGAATTAATCTAGATAGTGTAACCCAGGGAGCTTCTTTGGATCAGTGAAATGTCAGGATGTGGGGAATTACTGAAAACAGGATGTACAGATACTCAAAGCATTAAGTGCATGAGTCTGTGCCAACAATATAAGGACCAACAAGAGCTTATAAGCAGGTATGAGACCTTCCCATAAAGAGTTTCTCAATCACTGTACTCACTCTTCCATCACTCTTCCTAGGCTGCACAAAATGACCCGAATTCCACAAGAACATCTTCAACTTACACCTACATATCTCATTCACGTCCACAGAGCACCTGTAGATACTTAACTTTGCAGTCACTTCTTAGATCATCCAAGGAAATTCCTTGTGTCATCCTAGCAAAAGCAAATGTCACCTGCTTTACTTTTAACCTGAGTTTTTAAGCCAAAGGTGGTTACTTTTTCTGCATTTTCTACACCTTATCTCTGTTGCAAAACTTGCATCCTATTTTTTCTGTGACCATTCCCGATGCAAGTGAATACTCACTAAAATATACCGAAAAGCACATGATAAAATTAAAGCTAGTGACTTAGCTGCTGAGAGAACTCTGCGATTATATTCTATTTGAAGTCTTTTCTAGCGGCCAGGTTGTCTCTGTGATTGGTGGTGATCTCACTATTTACCTCTTAACCCTTTGTAAGCTTTAAACACAGTTAATTAATGAAGTCTCCCAACTTGATCAAGACCATCATTTAAATGCCTATGTATTATTAATCTCACTTTGCAAAAAAAAAATCCTGTGCTTGTGCTTGAAATTCATTATATTTCATTTCTTACTCATTTCTATTTTAGTACTAATTAATTTATCACAATGAAAATGCTAATTTTCTATCTGTCCACAGTTAAATGGTTTCTAATACTTTGGTATTTTGAGCAATATTACAATAAGTAAAATTATTCTTATGTTATTTTACATTCAGCAATTACTTTAGGGAAATGGGTATCCATGATTTGAAAAGAATATCAGGTCACAAGAGGCCAGGTGTTGGAGAAGCTGATATATGTTCTCTGGAGCATAATAGTGGAAGAACATATATAGGAAGATTGTCAAAATAGGTCTCTATGTAAGTATTTGGAAGGATAGTGCTAAAGGTTTGAAAAAACCAAGGAAACCCCAAGTAAAACCAGTGACAGAAATGTTAAAGAATATATAAAGAGCAGGTAGATATGATTAATTTGTTATGATGAAGAAGTTTCTATCTGTTCAAGAACAGTAACACACAAAAATAAAGTAACAGAAAACAGTAATGCCCTTCTGGCTGCCAGGTAGAAGGCAGATTGGAGAAGTCCAAGATACTAAATTCCATACGAACACCAGGGGCTATTATGGCAAAAGTCACAGATTTGGGGAAGATGTTGAAAGAAAGCACAACAAAAATTGTGTGTTGACGTTAAGTATGAGCAAAGAACATGATTGTCTGACTTTCTTTCAAAAATAGATAAGTTTAAGAAAAATATTCTATGGAGAGTTTTTTAGGGAGGGAGTGCCCTTTTAACTCAAAGATTGGGCAGGTTGTCAGTGCAAGATACATAGCTCTATAGAGAACTGCTTGCAATTTGATGACATGATCCTTGCAATCTGAAATGGTGGCTGACAAGAGAGACATACAATGATAAAGGCAGACAGAGACAGACAGAAACAGAGAGAGATAGAGACAGACAGACAGTGGGAGACACAAACATATCCAGTAGTACAGATGTATGTGCATTCTATGCCTGATCTGACAGGCTATCTTATATGATGAATACAGATACCTTTAGTTAAGATGCATGGGAAAGCTCTTCCATTTCTCTCTAGGAGGAACACGACAAAGGGAAAGAGCTGTATCATCTGATAATAGATCAGACATCTATTACAACATTCAGAAAAGGAATCATTTCAAAATCAGATATAATAGATACATGAACTAGTACATTGTCCACCTCTCCGGGGAAATCCCTATGAACTCTAATTTTGAAATTCACAAAGAGAACCTAGGGTAAAATCCCTGTCCCCAGATCCAAATTAGAGGCATACAGAATAAAATTGTTATGTTGTCATTGACTGCCTTAGGGAAAAAGACCTCTTAGGGATATCTAGAAACTTCACATAACTAATTAGGACAAAACTGGGCAAAACCCCTCATATATCAGGGTCAAATGAGACAACCCTGATGAAGGAACTGGGTCCCAAGCACAGGCAGGAGAATCAAAGACAATATTTACTATTGAGTTAGGAGTCCCAAAATACACTAAGCTACACAACAATAATATATATGCAGAAGACCAAGCTTAAACCCATACAGGAACTCTTATTGTCAGTTCAGTCTGTGTGAGAGTCCCAATGAGACTTCCTTAGTAGATTCTGTTGACCATGTTCTCATAGTGTACTTGATTCCTCTGGCTTCTAAACTCATTTTAAGTGTTCCCCATCAATTTGGCATTCTTCTGTTAACTATTCTTTGTTTAGAATTGTATGCAATTTTTACTTGGATTATTCAATTTGTTAATGTCTACTTTATTGAGTTCTTTTACATATTTTAGATATTAACTCTCTGTTGGATATGTAGTTGGTTAAGTCTTTTCCCATTCTGTAGACTCATATTTTATCCTTTAAATAGTATCTTTTGCCATACAGACACTTTTCAGTTTCATGAGGTACCTTTTATTAATTGTTGATCTCAGTGTCTGAATTGGTTGGTTTCTATGCAGAAAGTTGTTTCCTGTGACAATGCATTTATGTATAGTACTCACTTTATCTTCTTTCAGTTTCAGGGCCGCTAGTTTTTTTGGTTTTTTTTTTTGTTTTGTTTTGTTTTTTTTTTTTTGTTTTTTTTATGGAAAGATCTTTATTTTTTTTATTCGATATATTTTTTATTTACATTTCAAATGATTTCCCCTTTTCTAGCCCCCCACTCCCCGGAAGTCCCGGAAGCCCCGTTCTCTCCCCCTGTCCTCCCACCCACCCCTTCCCAATTCCCCGTTCTGGTTTTGCCTAATACTGCTTCACTGAGTCTTTCCAGAACAAGGGACCACTCCTCCTTTCTTCTTGTACCTCATTTGATGTGTGGATTATGTTTTGGGTATTCCAGTTTTCTAGGTTAATATCCACTTATTAGTGAGTGCATACCATGATTCACCTTTTGAGTCTGGGTTACCTCACTTAGTATGATGTTCTCTAGCTCCATCCATTTGCCTAAGAATTTCATGAATTCATTGTTTCTAATGGCTGAATAGTACTCCATTGTGTAGATATACCACATTTTTTGCATCCACTCTTCTGTTGAGGGATACCTGGGTTCTTTCCAGCATCTGGCAATTATAAATAGGGCTGCTATGAACATAGAAGAGCATGTATCCTTATTACATGGTGGGGAATCCTCTGGGTATATGCCCAGGAGTGGTATAGCAGGATCTTCTGGAAGTGAGGTGCCCAGTTTTCGGAGGAACCGCCAGACTGATTTCCAGAGTGGTTGTACCAATTTGCAACCCCACCAGCAGTGGAGGAGTGTTCCTCTTTCTCCACACCCTCTCCAACACCTGCTGTCTCCTGAATTTTTAATCTTAGTCATTCTGACTGGTGTAAGGTGAAATCTCAGGGTTGTTATGATTTGCATTTCCCTAATGACCAATGAAGTTGAGCATTTTTTAAGATGCTTCTCTGCCATCCAAAGTTCTTCAGGTGAGAATGCTTTGTTTAACTCTGTACCCCATTTTTTAATAGGGTTGTTTGGTTTTCTGGAGTCTAACTTCTTGAGTTCTTTATATATATTGGATATTAGCACTCTATCTGATGGAGGATTGGTGAAGATCTTTTCCCAATTTGTTGGTTGCCGATTTGTGCTCTTAATGGTGTCCTTTGCCTTATAGAAACTTTGTAATTTTATGAGGTCCCATTTGTCAATTCTTGATCTTAGAGCATACGCTATTGGTGTTCTGTTCATAAACTTTCTCCCTGTACCGATGTCCTCAAGGGTCTTCCCCAGTTTCTTTTCAATTAGCTTCAGAGTGTCTGGCTTTATGTGGAGGTCCTTGATCCATTTGGAGTTGAGCTTAGTACAAGGAGACAAGGATGGATCAATTCGCATTCTTCTGCATGCTGAACTCCAGTTGAACCAGCACCATTTGTTGAAAAGGCTATCTTTTTTCCATTGGATGTTTTCAGCCTCTTTGTCGAGGATCAAGTGGCCATAGGTGTGTGGGTTCATTTCTGGATCTTCAATCCTGTTCCATTGATCCTCCTGTCTGTCACTGTACCAATACCATGCAGTTTTTAACATTATTGCTCTGTAATATTGCTTAAGGTCAGGGATACTGATTCCCCCAGAATTTCTTTTGTTGCTGAGAATAGTTTTAGCTATCCTGGGTTTTTTGTTATTCCAGATGAATTTGATAATTGCTCTTTCTAACTCTGTGAAGAATTGAGTTGGGATTTTGATGGGTATTGCATTGAATCTGTATATTGCTTTTGGCAAAATGGCCATTTTAACTATATTGATTCTACCCATCCATGAGCATGAGAGGTTTTCCCATTTTTTGAGGTCTTCTTCCATTTCCTTCTTCAGAGTCTTGAAGTTCTTGTCATACAGATCTTTCACATGTTTGGTAAGAATCACCCCAAGATACTTTATACTGTTTGTGGCTATTGTGAAGAGGGTCATTTCCCTAATTTCTTTCTCAGCCTGCTTATCCTTTGAGTATAGGAAGGCCACTGATTTGCTTGAGTTGATTTTATAACCTGCTACTTTGCTGAAGTTGTTTATCAGCTGTAGGAGTTCTCTAGTGGAGTTTTTTGGGTCACTTAGGTAGACTATCATGTCATCTGCAAATAATGATAGTTTGACTTCTTCCTTTCCAATTTGTATCCCTTTGCCCTCCTTATGTTGTTGAATTGCCCGAGCTACTACCTCAAGTACAATATTGAAAAGATAAGGAGAAAGGGGGCAGCCCTGTCTAGTCCCTGATTTTAGTGGGATTGCTTCAAGTTTCTTTCCATTTAGTTTGATGCTGGCTACCGGTTTGCTGTATATTGCTTTTACTATGTTTAGGTATGGGCCTTGAATTCCTGTTCTTTCCAAGACTTTAAGCATGAAAGGATGCTGAATTTTGTCAAATGCTTTTTCAGCATCCAATGAAATGACCATGTGGTTTTTTTCTTTGAGTTTGTTTATATAGTGGATTGCATTGATGGATTTCTGTATATTGAACCAACCCTGCATTCCCAGGATAAAGCCTACTTGATCATGGTGGATGATCGTTTGAATGTGTTCTTGGATTCGGTTGGCAAGATTTTTATTGAGTATTTTTGCATCAATGTTCATAAGGGAAATTGGTCTGAAGTTCTCTTTCTTTGTTGGATCTTTGTGTGGTTTTGGTGTCAGCGTAATTGTGGCTTCATAGAAGGAATTGGGTAGTGTTCTTTCTGTTTCTATTTTGTGGAATAGTTTGAAGAGTATTGGTGTTAACTCTTCTTTGAAGGTCTGATAGAATTCTGCACTGAAACCATCTGGTCCTGTGCTTTTTATGGTTGGAAGACTTTCTATGACTCCTTCTATTTCTTTAGGCATTATGGGATTGTTTAGATGATCTATTTGGTCCTGATTTAATTTTGGTTTTTGGTATCTGCAAGGAAATTGTCCATTTCCTCCAGATTCTCCAGTTGTGTTGAGTACAGGCTCTTGTAGTAGGATCTGATGATTTTTTGGATTTCCTCAGTTTCCGTTGTTATATCTCCCTTTTCATTTCTAAGTTTGTTAATTTGGATACTTTCTCTGTGCCCTTTGGTCAGTCTGGCTAAGGGTTTATCTATCTTGTTGATTTTCTCAAAGAACCAGCTCCTGATTTTGTTGATTCTTTGTATGGTTCTCTTTGTTTCTACTTGATTGATTTTGGCCCTGAGTTTGATGATTTCCTGCCTACAGAGGGGGATGCTCTCAGCCAACCATTGAACTGAACACAGGGTCCTCAATGGAGGAGCTATAAAAAGTACCCAAGGAACTGAAGGGCTTTGCAGCCCCATAGGAGAAATACAAATATGTACAACTCAGTACTCCCAGAGCTCCCAGGGACTAAACCACCAACCAAAGAGTACAAATGGATGGACCCATGGCTCTAGGTGCATAAGTAGCGGAGGATAGCCTTGTTGAACATCAAAGGAAGGACGTTGGTCCTGAGAAGGCTCCATGCCCCAGTATAGGGGAATGCCAGGACAGAGAAGTGGGAGTGGGTGGATTAGTGAGCAAAAGGAAGAAGGAAAGGGTTAGGGGGTTTTTACGGGGAAAACCAGGAAAGGGGACAACATTTGAAATATAAATAAAGAATATACTAATAAAAAAGGCAATTAAAAAATTAATTAAAGAAATAAATCATAAAATTGCCTATACATAATCTCATTTTGTATATTAAAAAATTTTAGTTAATATGGCCTTGCTTGAAATTAATTATAATTCATTTCTTCCTCACTTCTGTATTAGTAGTAATTACTTTATCACAATGAAAATACTAATTATTTGTCTATTTGTGGTAAATTGTTTCTTATACTTTGCTAGTTTGAGCAATAGTGTAATGAGCAATATTATTTTATGTCGTTTTATATACTATATATGATTTATTGATAAACTGGTTTAGAAAAACATGCATCAATTGTTTTCAGAAAGTGTCGGGTTGTAAGGCCAAGGTGATGAAGAATGTAATATGTTCTATGAAGAGTCTGTACTGACAAATGGGTCCCTAGGCAAATGTTTGGAAGAACAGTGCTAGGGGCTTTAGAAACAAGAAAAGCCAAAGGTAATTACCAGTCACAGAAATGTAAAGGTTGGAAAATATATGACAAGCAGGGAGATATAATGTGAAACTTGCTATAATGAAAACATTCCATCTTTTCAAGAACAGAATCACCAAGAAAAGGAAGTGGCTTCCTGGTTGCCAAGAAAGCAGACTTCAGAATCCAAGAATACCACGTATAATGTGAACATCAGAGGCTATTACAGCAAAAGTCAAAGAGATTTATAAAGAAGTTGAAAGAAAACACAACAAAAATTATGTGTTAACATTACATGCTATTTTTCTCATATCTTTCAAAAATTAGATATGCTTTAGAAAAATATTCTATAGAGAAGTTTTGGAGGCAAGGCCTTTTATCTTAAACTTTGGGCAGGTTAGGACTGCAAGGTAAATTACTACATAGGGAACTTTTTTGCTAATCAGTGACATGATCCTTAAGATTTGAAATTCATGATGAACAGAATGACAGAACATGAGAAAGAGAGACAGAAACAGAGAGAAACGGATATAGACAGAAGGACAGAGAACTATAAAGAGAAATCCAAATATATTGGTACAGAAAAACATAATTCTATTCCTGATCTGACAGGCTAACTTAGATGAGATACACACATTTAGCTAAAAATTACAGGAAAGCTATTTCATTTCCTTCAAGAAGAAAGACAATGTAGGAAAACAGCTGAAGTACTCATACATCCATTGCAACAAACAGAAGAGTAATCAGTTCAGAATTAGATATTGTACATACATAAAAGTATACATTGTCTACATCTCTGGGTAGTCCATGTGAGCTTTAATTATGAAACTCATGTAGAGAACCTAGGTTATAATCTCTGTCTACAGGTCTTAATTACAGGCATACAGGAAGAAATTGTGTTGTTTCCATTAACTCCCTTAGGGAAAGAACCTTTCTGAAGTGAACATTAGAGTCATTTCACCCTTGAGAAATAACAGTAGCAACCATAACAAGATTTCCCATGATTTCATCCTGTTTAAAATATGTGTGTGATTAATTGATTTTTAATAACAAAGTACACTTACACAGACACAAAAAGAGTTGAAAACAGATTCTAAAATATATTGAAGGGTAATAATTCTAAATTGGCTTATTACCACAGCTAAAGATGGTCAATTTGCATTTTAAAAGAGAAAGACGTGAAAATATCTGTGGAGTTCTTCCATTATATATCAAGTAATTGAAATTTCCTCTTGAATATGCCCATTGGGCACTCTGAACTATATTACTTGGGAATCTTAACTACTTCCAACAAAAAAAAAATTGTCTGATACTATTTACCATTGAAAACTCACATTTCCACCAGCTGTGCATTGTGGTATCAAATTTACATCCAATGATATTTGAGATATTCGCATATTTACAAGTAGATGTAGATTAAAGTTTATAGTAACCTTCTTCATAAGAGCAGGAAAATGTTCAAAAACAAATAAAATTTTGTTTTTACATAAGGAATAATAAATATCAATTCATAACAAAAACAATTAAAAGAAACCTAATGATGAAAGGAAAATGCATTCTTCAATAGTATGGAAAAAACATTAAAAAATATTTATATTTATGCATATTATTAAACACTGAATGTTAAATCCTGCTCAATAGAAACTTAAATTTTGAATCCTTAACAATAAATATAGTTCTACTTGAAATGATACTTTGTAATGAACTATTGAATATTAAAGGAAATGATTGAGACAGATCTTGAATCCAATTAGAGTTTCTCTTAGAAGAGATACCAGAATGTCCCTCCCAAGCCCTAAAATAAGGATATAGCAAGTAGAGAGTAGTCTGTGGTCAGTAAGATTCTGAAAAGATTGCATCCTCAGAAGACAATAGAGAAAAACGTTCTGCCAACGCTTTGATTTTGAACTTCTAGATTCCAGAACAATAGGAAAATATATTCCCAGTAAACTGTTCTCTGGCATATTGAATATGACAATGCATGAAAATTAAGTAATGTAGTATTAAAGTTTTAATAAAATCCTAGCATGGGGTTGCTACCTGCCTCAAAGGTTTATGTTCCCCTATGAAAGATACACATAGCCCTTAAATTTAATATGCCTTAAACATCACAAAAGCTGGGCTACTGCCTAGCCTTCATGTTAGAATATACCTTCCGCCAATAATTCTGAGTTAGCACTTACTAATTTCTATGTTCCATCTTGGCTGATCTAGACCCAGATGAGCAGCCCTCTGTGCTTGTCCTCTTGGCATCCTTACTTTGTGGTTCTGCTTCTCTTTCCTGCCCACACCTCAGGCATGATGTTTCTTCCTTTCTTCCTCCTCATGGTCCCAAACCCAGAAAACCTAAAAGCCACACCTCTTTCTCTTCTCCCCAACGATTAGCTGCTCTCATCTATATTTACCAATCAGAATTCACTGAAGAAATGTTTCCAAAAGCTACATCTAGACCCTCTTGAGCAAACTCATTTGGGGGACCCCTTTAGCAGTAAAATACAAGCAGCTACAAAGTAAGGTAAATGTGTGTGTATAAATACAAATGAGCAGTGATTACCTGCTCTACTAGAGTCCTGCAGACTGGTAGAAGTCCAGACAGGTTGTTCACCCCCAAACTTCTCCACTCTCTATCTCAGTGTCTCCTACACTATCTCCACTTCTGTTTCTTTCTACTTGCTGTGTCCCAGTCTTGAACAGGAGCATTGACTCCCTGCAGTACTAGAGACCTCACAGACTCAGAGAAGTCCAGTTTGGCTGCTTATCCAAAGCTTCCCCACTCTCAGCCTCTGCTCATCCTATTCACAGTCCTCCACCTTCCTTGACTCCTTGCCTCAGTACCAGAACTAGGCAAAGTTGCCCTTCTACTCCACTCACCAGCCTGAAGCAAATATTCCCAGCTTTACTAGAGACCTCTGAGATGGGAAAGAAACCCAGGTAAGCTGCTTTCTCTCAAAATGTTCCCACTATCTCACTATCTCAATATACTTCCCACCCTATCCGAATTCCCATGCCCTCATACTTGTGCTTCAGTTCCAACAAGGGCATAGACTCCCCCTTCTATTAAAGACTTGGGACACTGGACGAAGTCCAGGTAGGCTGCCTGCCACACAAATTCCCACTTTGTCTCTGGCTAACCTATCCTCTGTTACCTACCCTTCTTGTTGCCATACCCCATCCCCAACTGGACAGAGACACCCTGTTTACCAGAAACCAGTTTGGAGCAGAGACTCTCAACTCCACTAGAGGTCTTGAAGACTTAGAGAAGTCCAGGTATACTACAAACCTTTCATTCTCTCCCCCTCATCTCACTATTTCATATTCCACATATCCCACAGTCCCACAGAACCCTTCCCAACCACAAACTATGTGGGGGGCAAGGACTCCCTACTCTACCAGAAACCAAGCAGATTAAAAGTCCAAGTGTTCTGCTTGCTGGCCAAACTCTTCCAATCTCTCACTATCTTGACATGTCTCCCACACTTATCACCATTCATGTGCACGCCTAGTTGCTTTTCCCCAGTCTCCAGCTTGGATAAATACTCCCTGCTCTACCAGAGAGCAAACAGACTTGTAAAATCCAAGGCAAGAGAGACGAGAAGATCAGACAAGAAACAGAAACCAAGTATAAACACCCATCCAACAAAGACAAACTCAGAAATCAGGTACGAGATCTAATTGCTGTAACCCAGATATCAGAGGCCAGTCTAAAAAGGCAAAAAACAACAACCACTGCATAAGGTCACCACCAGAGCCCACCTATCCTCCTACATGCAAGCCCTGAATATTCCAAAACAACAGAAGCCAAGAAAAAATGCATAAAACCAACTTAAAGAGGAAAGAGTAAATATCTTACAAAACTTCAGGAAAACACAAACAAATAATTGAAAAAAATGATTAAGTAACTTTTATTTTAGTTTTGGTTTATTTTGTTTTGCATGTACAAAAAGAGTTTATTGGGGGTTTGCTTAGATTTCTAGAGAGTTAGAGTTTATCTCTATCATAAGCGGAAGTTTGGCAGCAGGCTTGAAGCCATGATACTAGATCAGTACCTGAGAGATTACATCTGATCCAACAGCATAAAGTAAAAAAAGAAGGAGTCACTGAGAAACAACATGGGTTTTTGAAAACTCAAAGTCCACCCCTAGTAACACATCTACTCCACAATGCTGTACCTCCTAATTCTTTCCAAACAGATTCAATAACTGAAGACCATGCATTCCAACATATGAGCCTATGAGAGCCAGTCTCATTCAAACTAAATAGCATCCTTTATATATTCTTAAAATCGATAAATGTCTCTGTGTTATGTTCATTAGAAGTTAGGGATACTATTAGGAGTGAAAATGAGATTGCATACTCCAATCCAATTAAATACTCCAGTAACCAATTTAAATACCCTTTGAAAGGCAAAGAAAAATATAACTAGTTAAAGAAAAAGAATAGAACTGTTCAAGACCAAAAATTGGAAATAGAAGCAATAAAGAAAACTCAAAATGAAGGAATCCTATTGATGGAAAAGTGAGGCTAGAAAACAGAAGATACAAACAAACATTACCAACAGAACACAATGTATGAAGGAAAGAATCTCAAGCACTGAAAATAAAACATGTAGACACATCTATCAAATATAATTTTAAATCTAAAAAATCTTGACAAAAACATTCAGGAAAACTCAGACACCTAAAAACGACAATCCTAAGAATAATAGGAATAGAATTAAAAAACAATTCTCAACATAAGGACCTAGGTCTAAATGTGTTTGTGTGAATGCATGTGTGTATATGTGTATAATGTGTGTGTGTATAAATATGTTTGTGTATATATTTGTATATGTATGTACACATATTATGTTTCTATATGATTATCTGTATTTAGATATAGATATAGACATCATAGAAATAGACATAGACATCATATACATATGCACATACACATACACACACATACGCATATGCATACACATCCGCATATACATACATACACATATACACATATACACCTACATATACACATATATTTGTTTTTGTCAAGACAGGGTTTCTCTATGTACTCTTTAGTGTCCTGGAACTCACTTTTTAGATCAGATTAGCCTTGGTCTCAGAAATCTGTCTGCCTCTGATTCCCATGGACTAGAATAAAAGGCTCATGCTACCATGCCCACCTCTATAAAACATTTTCAACAAAATCATAGAAGAAAATTTTCCTAACATGAAGAAGATTCCCATAAATGTACCAGAAGCTTACAAAGCACCAAATAGCTAGAACCAGAAAAGGAAGTGCTCTCACATAATAACCAAGACATAACATATTCAGAACAAAACAAATAATTCTAAAAGCTACAAGGGAAAACAGCAAGTAACATATGAAGGCAGACCTATCATAATTACATACAGCATCCCAATGGAGACTAGGAAAGTCAGAAGAACATGAAAATATGTCCTTCCAACTCTAAGAACACAGATTATAGCTCAGACTACTGTACTCAGAAAAACTCTCAATAACCACTTCTATGCAAACTCATGGCTCTAGAGGGACCCAAGAGAACCATCAGGACACAGGAACCAAGGGACAGGACAATATCCTTCCAGTTTCCATCTGCACTCCAGAGCTGACCCTGTGCCACAGTTCTCCATACTTAAATACCTTCCAAGAGAGAGATGGTTTCCCAGGAATACTGACACACAGGCTTGTAGGAGGGACATACCACAGACAGAGACAACAAGACAAACTAACACCAGAGATAACCAGATGGTGAGAGGCAAGCACAAGAATATAAGCAACAGAAGATTACTTGGCATCATCAGAACCCAGTTCTCCCACCACAGCAAGTCCTGGATACCCCAATACACCAAAAAAGCAAGACTTGGATTTAAAATCACATCTCATGATGATGATAGAGGACTTTAAGAAGGGCATAAATAACTCACTTAAAAAATAGAGAACATCTGGGTTCTTTCCAGCTTCTGGATATTATAAATAAGGCAGCTATGAAAAAGTGGAGCATGTGTCTTTATTACATGTAAGAGCACCTTCTGGGTATATACCCAGGAGTGGTATAGCTGGGTCCACAGGTAGTACTATGTCTAATTTTTTGAGGAATGGCCAAACTGATTTCCAGAGTGTATTTGCCAGCTTGCAATCCCACCAACAATGGAGAAGTGTTCCTCTTTCCCCACATCCTCTCCAGCATCTGCTGTCCCCTGAGATTTTCATCTTAGCCATTCTGACTGGTGTAAGGTAGAATCTCAGTGTTGTTTTGATTTGCATTTCCCTGATAACTAAGGATACTGAACATTTCTTTAGGTGCTTTAGAGCCACTTGAGTTTCCTCAGTTCAGAGGAATGGATACAGAAACTGTGGTATATATACACAATGGAGTACTATTCATATATTAAAAACAATGAATTTATGAAATTCTTAGGCAAATTGATGGAACTAGAAAGTGTCATCCTGAGTGAGGTAACCCAGTCACAAAAGACCGCACATGTATGCACTCACTAATAAGCAAATTCTAGTCCAAAAGCTCAAAATAAACAATTTACAATTCACCCAGCACAGGAAGCTCGAGAAGAAGGGTGTCTTAAGTGAGGGTGCTATGGTTCCTCTGATAAAGGGAACATAATACAGGAGCAATACAGGAGGCAATGTGTGGAGCAGAGTGTGAAGTAAAGGCCACCCAGCAACTGCCCTACCTGGGGATTCATCCTATAAACAGTCACCAAACCCCGACACTATGACAAGAAGCGTGTACCAAAAGCAGCATGCCATGGCTGTCTCCAGAGGAGCCTGCCAGAGCCCTACAAATACAGAGGCAGAAACTAGCAACCAATTATTGGATTGATCTTAGGGTCCCCAGTGGAGGATCTGAAGTGTGGTCCAGAGGAGCTGAAGAGGTTTATAGCCCCATGGGAAGAACAATGACTTCGGATACCCAGATACCCCAAGACTCCCAGAGACTGAACCATCAACCAAGGGGTACACATGGTTCCAGCTAAAAATGTGGCAGAGGAATGCCTCGTTGGGCATCAGTGGGATGAGTGGTCTTTGGTCAGGTAAAGGTTCAATAGAGGCCCCAACAAAGGGAAACAGACGGGGGGGGGGTGAGAGGGTTGGGGGGGAGGTGGGAGTGTGTTGGGTAGAGGGGCACATACATGGAGGCAGGGGTGGGAGGAGGGGTAGGAAATCTTTGGGGAGGGGGGCTTTTGCTAGGGGGAAAATTGGGAAAGCTTTTACCATTAGCAATGTAAATGAAGAAGATACTCAATAAAAAAAAATTAGAGAACATAGGGCAACAGGTAGAAGCCCTTAAAGAGGAAACACAAAAATCCCTTAAAGAATTACAGGAAACACAATAAAACAAGTGAAGGAATTGAAGAAAACCATCCAGGATCTAAAAATGGAAGTAGAAACAATAATGAAATCACAAAGGAAGACAACTCTGGACATAGAAATGCTAGGAAAGAGATTAGGAGTCATAGCTGCAAGAATCACTAACATAATACAAGAGATAGAAGAGAGAATCTCAGGTACAGAAGATACCATAGAAAACATTGACCTAACAGTCAAAGCAAACGCAAAATGCAGAAAGCTTCCAACCCAAAATGTCAAGAAAATTCAAGACACAATGAGATGATCAAACCTAAGGATAAGATGTATAGAAGAGAGCAAAGATTCCCAACTTAAAGGGTCAGTAAATATCTTCAACAAAATTATAGAAGAAAACTTCTATAACCTAAAGAAAGAGATGCCCATAAACATAAAAGAGGCCTAAGGAATTCCAAATAGATTAGAACAGAAAAGAAATACCTCCCATCACATAATAGTCAAAACACCAAATGCACAAAACAAAGAATATTAAAAGCAGTAAGAGAAAATGGTCAAGTAACATTTAAGACAGACCTATAAGAATTTCAACAGAATTCTCACCAGAGACAGTGAAAGCTAGAAGATTCTGGGCAGTTATCCTACAAAACCTAAGAGAACACAAATGCCAGTGCAGAATATTATACCCAGAAAAATCTCTCAATTACCATACACAGAAAAACCAAAATATTCCAGGATGAAACCAAAATTACACAGTATATTTCCACAAATCCAGCTCTACAAAGGATAATAGATGGAAAACAGCCACACAAGGAAGGAAACTACACCCTAAAAAAGCAAGAAAGTAATCATCTTTCAACAAACCCAAAATGAGATAGCCACACAAACATAATTTCGCCTCTAACAACAAAAATAAGAGGAAGCAACAATCACTTTTCTTTAATATCTCTTAACATCAATGGACTCAATTCCCCAATAAAAAGACATAGACTAACAGACTGAATATGTAAACAGGACCCAGAATTTTGCAGCATACAGGAAGCACACCTCACTGACAAATATACATACTACCTCAGAATAAAGGGGTGGAAAAAATTTTCCAAGCAAATTGTCCCAAGAAAAAAGCTGTAGTAGCCATTCTAATAATGAATAAGATTGACTTTCAACCAAAAGTTATCATAAAAGATAAGTAAGGACACTTCATACTCATAAAAGGTAATATCTACCATGAAGAACTATCAATTCTGAATATCTATGCACCAAATACACAGGCACCCACATTCCTAGAAGAAACTTTACTAAAGCTCAAAGTACACATTGTACCTCAGAAAATAATAGTGGTAGACATCAACACCCCTCTTTCATCAATGGTCAGATCATTTAAACAGAAAATAAAAAGAAACACATTGAAAATAAGAGACGTTATGGACAAAATGGATGATATGAACGAAAAAAAAGATATCTATAGAACATTTTATCCTAAAACAAAAGAATATAACCTTCCTCTCAGCACCTCATGGTACCTTCTCCAAAACTAAGTATATAATTAGTCTCAAAACAGGCCTCAACAGATACAAGAATATTAAAATAATCCCATGCATCTTATCAGATCATCACAGGCTAAGGCTGCTCTTCAATAAAAACAAAAATAATGGAAAACCCATATACACATAGAAGTTGAAAAAATGCTCTACTTAATGATAACTTGGACAAGGAATAAAGGAATTAGCAACTTTTTAGAATTTAATGAAAATGAAGGCACAACATAAACAAACTTATGGGACCCAATGAAAGCAGTGCTAAGAGGAAAACTACTGGGCATATAGCCCAAAGATGTTCCAACATAGAACAAGGACACATGCTCTAGTGTGTTTATAGCATCCTTATTTATAATACCTAGAAACTAGAAACTATCTAAATGTCCCTCAACAGAAAATGTGGTACATATACTCAATGGAGTACTATTCAGTGATTAAAAACAATGACTTTATAAAATTCACAGACAAATGGATGGAACCAGAAAATATCATCCTGAATGAGGTAACCCAGACACAAAAGAACAAGCATGATATATGCCCACTGATAAGTGGATATTAGCCTGAAATCTCACAATGCCCATAATATGGAACTTAGAAAGCAGGGAGACCAGGGTGTAGATGCTTCCATCCTACTTTAAGTGGAACAGGATGTTCAAGGGATATTAAGGGAGGAGGGTGCCTGGGAGGGAGAGAGGAAGGGGAAGAAATAAGGAGGGAGTGTCAGGTATTAGAGGGGACAGGGGAGGTGAACAGAGGGTCAGTAAATCAATAAAATTATGTGGTAGTAGGGGATGAGGAACTGTGGATAGTGACTGAAGGGTCCCAAATGTCAAGGAATCTGGAGTCTTCCGTGACCCAGTGTGGATGATTTTAGCTAAAATGTGAAGCTAGGGGGAGATAGAACCGGAGAGACTATCTCTAGTAGATAGGCACTGCCCAGTTGAGGGATGCAGTCACCCACTCATCTCAAAGTTATTAACACAGAAATGTTCCTCTCCAAAGGAAAGACAGAGATAATACTGGAAAAGAGACTAAAGCCAAAGGCCATCCACAGTGATGCCAAGAAGGACTTGCCGACAAGAATCTGGTATAGCTTTTTCCTGAGATGGTCTATCAGCGCCTGATCAATACAGATGCAGATACTCACAGCCATCCATCAGACAGCTTGAAGACCCTGGTGGGGGAGGTGGAAGAAAGCTTGGAGGAGTGGAGCGGGATTGCAAACCCATAGGAAGAACAACATCAGACTGGCCAGACAACCCAGGGCTCCCAGGGACTAGAACTCCAACCAAGGAGTGTACAGGGAGGGATCCATAGCTCCAGATACATATATAGCAGAGGATGGCCTTGTCTGACATCAATGGGAGGGGAGGCCCTTCATCTTGTTGAGGTTTGATGTCCCAGTGTAGGAAGATGATGGAGTGCTAGGGCAGAAGAAGGTGGCAGGTAGAAGAGCACCCTCATAGAGGCAAAGGGGAGGGGAGAGAGGTCAGATGGGATGGGGAGTTCTGGAGGGGTAACCCGGAAGTGGGATCTCATTTGAGATGGAAACAAATGAAATTATTTTTTTTAAAAAAATAGTAAAAATAAGTAATTAAAAAAAGAGTGGGCTGTTGCCATGATAGACCTTTCCATGCTGATTTTAGTGGAATTTGGAAGAATGTGAAACTGAAAAAAAAAATTGGATGCTGCAAACTAATCTTTTTTCCTTTTTTATCATTTTTATTAGATATATTTTTATTTACATTTCAAATGATTGACCCTTTCCTGGCTCCTGCACCCCTAAAATCCCAAAAGCCATCTCCCCTCACCCTGTTCCCTAATTAACACTCTCCTGCTTCCCTATACTGGCATTTCCCTACACAGATGCAATGAGTCTTTCCAGGACCAAGGATCTCACTTCACTTTGATGTCCAACAAGGCCATCCTCTGCTGCCTATACATCTGGAGCCATGGGTAACTCCATGAGTACTGTCTGGTTGATGTTTTTGTCCCTGGGAGATCTGGGAGTACTGGGTGGCTCATATCATTGTTCCCTCTATGATGCTGTAAAACTCTTCTGCTCCTTGGATCATTTCTCTAGCTCCCCCATTGGGGACCCTGTGCTCAGTTAAATATCTGGCTAAGAGTGTCCCCCCTCTGTATTTGTCTTGCACTAGCAGAGCCTCCCAGGTGACAGCTATACCAGGGTCCAGTCAGCAAGTACTTGTGGGCATGGATAATTGTGTCTGGGTTTTATATCTGTATATGGGATGAATAACTAGGTGGGTCTCTGAATGGTTTTTATCTCAGTCTCTGCTCCATACTTTGTCTCTATGTCTCTTTCTATGGGTATTTTGTTTCCCCTTCTAAGAAGGACCAGAGTATCCATACCTTGTTTTTTCTTCTTCTTTGGCATCATTTCATATGTGAATTATGTCTTGGGTATTCCAACATTCTGGGCTAATAATCACTTATCAGTGAGTGCATGCCACGTGTCTTCTTTTGTAATTGGGTTATCTCACTTAGAATGATATTTTCCAGTTCCACCCATTTGCCTAAGAATTTTCATAAATTCATTGTTTTTAATAGCTGAGTAGTACTCCATTGTGTAAATATACCACATTTTCTGCATCCATTCCTCTGTTGAAGGACATTTGGATTCTTTCCAGCTTCTGGCTATGATAAATAAGGCTGCTAGAAACATAATGGTGCATGTGTCCTTATAACATGCTGGAGAATCCTCTGGGTATATACCCAGGAGTGGTATAATAGGTTCCTCTGGTACTATTATGCCTAGTTTTCTGAGGAACTGCCAAACTGATTTTCAAAGTGTTTGTACCAACTTGCAATCCCACCAGCAGTGGAGGAGCATTCCTCTTTTCCATATCCTCACCAGCACCTGCTATCTCCTGAGTTTTAGAACTTAGCCATTCTGACTGGTGTGAGGCAAAATCTCAGGGTTGTTTTGATTGCTGAAAACTAATCTTAAGGAGACATTCTAGTAGGATCTTAGAACATAGTAGCCTCAATTTCTGTGAAGATAGTAGAGATCAGGTGCAAGAGATGTCAGAGGGGAATAATATTAATAAGTGGGCTAGAAAACATTCATGACATGCTATGGCAAAACTGTGGCTGCCTTCTACAACTGTCTTAGAGCTTGCCTGGAACTAAATTTAAAAGCAACAGAATGATTTCTTTTGCAGAGGAGATTTCAAGACAGCCTAAAATTGATTCAGCTTTGTAGGAACTCACAGATTTACAATGAAAGAAAATGCATGGGGCAAACAGATAAACAATTGGTACAGTTGGGAAAAGAAAGGACACTGGAAAACAATGTTATGGTTAAGGCCTGTGTTAGAAGGGATGCTGGAACTTTTAAGGGAATTGTTGTCATTAAAGGGCAGCCTGATTTGCACTGGAATAAAAAGAAGTGTTCCTGGGTACTCCACCCAGATTCTCTTCCAACCTGTGGAGTATAAGGCAGAAGGGCGCTCCTTCTCAACAACAAACAGAAACCTCCATGAGTGTAGCTCAAGAGGGAAATAACCTTTACCAAACTGGAAGACAGACTCTACAATGTCATCTACATGGTAAGGATGTAGGAATAAATGGGCCATGGAACACTATTCTGTAGTTTGATTGACATTGAGGCCAGGCAGCATATTACAGAGGAGTCCCTGTGAAGAGTCCCTGAGAGTCCATTGTGTGAAGCTGCGAATATGAAGCCTGGGTTGTGTTGGGAGCCCCTATGTTGTTGAAAATGTCAAGGACTTAGGTTATCTGCAGATGAAAGATACAATCAGGTAATATACAGCCAAAGAGAGAGGTATATGATGCAGGCAGCAAAGCAGGGTAGGAAGAACCATTACTCTCCTTGATGCCCAATAGAGCTACAGTATCTGGAGCTCTCTACTGGGTTTGTTTTGATCCAGTGTTTCCTCACTATGCCCTCATTTCTCCTAGGGCTAAACAGAGAATTTTCACCTGAGTAATATCAAATGACTGAGAAGCACCTAAAGAAATGTTCAACATACTTAGTCATCAGGGAAATGCAAATCAAAACAACCCTGAGATTCCACCTCACACCAGTCAGAATGGCTAAGATCAAACACTCAGGAGAAAGTAAGTGCTGGCAAAGATGTGGAGAAAAAGGAATACCCCTCCACTGCTGGTGGGATTGCAAGCTGGTACAACCACTCTGGAAATCAGTCTGGTGGTTACTCAGAAAACTGGGCATGATACTACCAGAGGACCCTGTTATACCACTCCTAGGCATATACCCAGAATATTCCCCAACATGTAATAAGGACACATTCTCCATTATGTTCATAGCAGTCTCTTTATAATAGCCAGAAGCTGGAAAGAACCCACATGTCTTTCAACAGAGGAATGGATACAGAAAATGTGGTACATTTATACAATATAATACTACTCAGCTATTAAAAATAACGAATTCATAAAATTCTTAGACGAATGGATGGAACTGGGAAATATCATTCTAAGTGAGGTAAGCCAGTCACAAAAGAACACACATGGTATGAACTCACTGATAAGCGGATACTAACCCAGAATCTTGGAATACCCAAGACACAATTTACATATCAGATGATGCCAAAGAAGAAGGAAAAACAAAGTATGGATACTCTGGTTCTTCTTAGAAGGGGGGACAAAATACCCACAGAAGGAGATACAGAGACAAAGTGTGGAGCAGAGACTGAGGGAAAGACAATCCAGAGACTACCCCACCTAGTGATCCATCCCATATACAGTCAAAACCCCCAGACACTATTAGCTATGCCCACAAGTACTTGCTGGCTTGACCCAGATATGGCTGTCACCTGGGAGGCTCTGCTAGTGCATGACAAATACAGAGGGGGACACTCTCAGCCAATCATTGAACTGAGCACAGGGTCCCCAATGGGGGAGCTAGAAAAATGACCCAAGGAGCTAAAGAGGTTTGCAGCACCGTAGGAGGAATGGTGATATGAGCCACCCAGTGCTCCCAGAGCTCCCAGGCACAAAAACATCAACCAGCGAGTACACATCGTGTTGCACATGGTTCTATACCATAGGCAGCAGAGGATGTCCTTGTTGGACATCAAAGAAAGGAGAGGCCTCTGGTCCTGGAAAGACTCGATGCATCTATGTAGGGGAATACCAGGAGAGGGAAGCAGGATGGGGTTGGTTTGGGAACAGGGGGAGGGGAGATGGCTAATGGGACTTTTGGGGGGAACCAGGAAAGGGGAAATTATTTGAAATGTAAATAAAGAATATATCTAATAAAAAACAAAATAAAATAGTAATGTATATTCGATGTGCTGGTGTGTTGAAAGTAGTTTGCTTTTTTATTTTAGAGGGAGAAAAAATAGAGAGCTTGCCTTGGGTCTCAGAAGACATGTTGGACATTTATTTTTTGGTTGTTTATTTTTTTATGTCACATCTTTATGACAAACATAATCCTCCATGATCTTTTTCTTACCATTTTTTCTTTTTTTATTAGGTATTGTATTTATTTACATTTCAAATCTTATCCCCTTTCTTGGTTTTCCCTCCAAAAAATCCTATCCCATCCCCTACTTTGGACTTTTAAATAATTCTGAGACTGATAAAGATAAATGGGAATTTTAAAAGTTGAAGTAAATGCATTTGGCATTATGATGTGGCCAGAAGACTACTATGGAGTTCAAAAAGTGGAATGTAGTGGTTTGAACGTTGACTGCCCCCTAGAGTCTCAAGCATTTAAATACTTGGTAATCTACAAATAACTAACATATTTCACAAGTAGTTTTTCATGCATGGTACTGTAAATTCCAAAAGAGCTCATGGGCCTTAAAGGAGAATGTGCTATTGTTATTTTTCTAAATAGTTGTGTTGTCAAACTGCCTTAAAATATTTATGTTTATACACATATACTGCTCTCACCCTTGAAGAGAGAAACTTTCTTCAGAGCAGTTGTTAATGCAGAGGTTTTTAACAGGCCAAATTTCTGAGAATGACTCTGAGAGCTCAGCTATAAATGAGCCAGCTACATGAACCTCTCCTCACCCTAGACTCAGGGTATATCACTGAAGAGAGGTCAGAAATAAGAGCCAAAGGAGAATGGAGAAAGCTATGAAATGATGTTTTCTAGACTTCACGTGGCCATTGCACACATGAATGCACAGAAGCTATGTTCACTTTAGCTGCACAAGACTCATAGAAGATCAATCCAGTTAGGATCCCAGAATAGTTAGTGGAGGTGATCCAGAGGTCCCAAGGCAGTCATAGTAGGTATAAGCAGGTGATAGATAAGGAGGGTCGAGTTTCTTTGCAAGTCTTGCCACTGATAAGTTCCCCAGGACACAGTGGATGGTCCCACACACTTAGCATATAGGCAGTAAATTCTACTGGGACTGTGTGAAAGAGACAAGTTACCTTCCTCACTGGAAGAGCTAGAGGTAGGTAGTGGGGGATTTGTATGATCAAAATGTATTACAACATGTATGAAATGTTCAAAGAATAAATTCAAAATATTATTTAATAAAATATAAATAGTCAAGCATTATTTGTTAATAAAGAAGGAAATCATGTAACATGTAGGACGTGAAGATAATTGAAGATTATTGTGTTAGATGACCCAGACTCCAAAAGGCAAGCCTCACAAATTTTCCTTCATATGGAATTTTGAAAAACAGAAGGCATGAAAGCCAAAAAAAAAAGGACTTTTAGCAATGTGGTAAGAAAATAGAATAGAACGTAAGAGAGGAGGTTAGTATCCCCAAACCACATTACTTATGTTGCAAAAGTAACATAAAACACATCACTTTGAGACAGACATGGTAGTATGTCTTTAATACTAGCTCTCAAGAGACAGAGACAGGCAGATCCTTATGAACTAAAGACTAGCCTATTCTATATGAACTACATAATCTGCATGATCTGTATGAATTAAAGACCCAATCAATCATCACTTCATATAATTAATAAACACTAAGTTAAAAAAAGAAACAATCAAAATACTATCTTAAAGGGTAAAAAAGATATAACTAACAAGGGACCAATGGAATTCAGCACTGTTAATATTGCTTTCTATCATTTTTGCCTAGCAATTTTTAAATGAATATTTTAATGGTATTAATTCAAATGACATATATATGTATAATACAAAAATATATGCACATGTTCTAATGGTGAATGTTATTGTATATTATTATTCTTAGATGTTATCTCAGTTTTTATAAGAATGAATTAAAATTTCAGTGAAAAAAGTGACTCAGATTTCAGAAGTTTCCAAGTGGTATACCAGTCTAAGGACTAAACATTACACCCAATAGACTGAGAAGCACATCCACTAAAATTACTTCAGTATCAGCAAACAGTACCTGAGTTCTCTCTACTTGAATATCTTTCTTTATAATAATCCTTAGATATGGAAATATCTATCAGATTAATTGCTACCATTGGTGAAGCTAAATACCTTTATCTGAGCAAAGGTTTCCCAAGATCAAAAACACAGGTTCATCATTTCAGATGAAAATAGAGGACAATGTGTTTATGGAATTAAGTGTGGAGCTCATTTCATTTTAGAACACACTATAGTTGGATTAAATTTTCTAGTTTAACTTTTTCAGATTTTCATACATGTGTTGTATTTACATAATTTCTACACCTTCCCTCCTCCTCCCTTCTACTCCTTCCTGTCTCGCCTTTCCCACTCAAATGTATAACCTCATCTTTAATATATATGTGTGTGTGTGTGTGTGTGTGTACATGTGCACACGTGTGTGTGCATATATATATATATATATATATATGATGGATAAATAGATAATACGTATGATAGAGAGAGTGAGAGAGGGATAGGTAAAGAGATAGAGACAGAGAGATAGAGAGATAGAAAGATAGATAGTAGATATAAGTATAGATATAAATAGATATATTGTTTGGTTATTTTATGTGTGTGTCTCTTGATGGATAGATGGATGGATAAATGCATGCATGCATGCATGGATGGATTGATGGATGGATGGATGGATGGATGGATGGATGGATGGATGGATGGATGGATGGATGGTTGGATGGTTGGATGGTTGGATGGATGGATGGATGGATGGATGGATGGATGGATGGATGGATGGATGGTTGGATGGATGGATGGATGGATGGATGGTTGGATGGATGGACAGATGACCGATTGTTTGGTATTCTTCATATATGCATGTGTTTAGGGCTGACCATTTGAAATTTGATAAGCTATTAGGGGATGCTCCCAGGAGAAGACTGATAATTCTTCTCCCAGAAACTATTAACTACGTGTAGCACTTAGCTACCTTAAGTTACACCTTACATTGCAGAACTGTTTAAGCTCTGTCCATATTGCCTACACTTCTGAATGCCCTGCAAACCCATTCTTCAGCCCACAGCCTTGGGTACCCAACCCCTATAGAGAACAGACTGATTATACATAATTACAGCACTGTATAAAAGGCCATTCTAAACTCTATCTTCTCACTTCTATATTTCACACAAACCTTCCTAAACAAAGATGTTTCCAAAGTTATGTTCACCACATTGAACCTGTGGCTTTTTAGTCCACATAATATCAATAAATAATTGAGTTTGGAAGAAAAGAAAGGTTACTGCATAGTTGATATCAATCTAAGAATATATTGCAAAAAAAGAATAAAGAACAAATTACAAAATGATGAGCAAATGATATTGAAAGAAGAAAAAGTTGATATGTATGTGAAATTTGAATGAAGGAAGAAACTGTGGTGTTGACTGCATAGTAGGCAGACAAGGGATAACAATGATGCAGTATGTAGTGCAAAAGTAGTACAGAAAAGAACTCTGAGTGTTTATATCACAAAAATAGGAAAAAACATTTAGGAGATAGTCCCACTCATTGGTTCATTATACAAAATATATATGATTAGAAACATCTCTTATCATAGAGATTTTAACTTCATTTGTCAATTTAAATGAAAAGTGTATTACAAACAAGAGGTTAGAAAATTCCATGGGCAGATGGAACACTCAGGATGGTGACTCCAATGTGTATATAAAATGCCAGAAGTCTTATTAATAACAGGCTGATGAGCCCTATCCTGCAGTGAACATAGCCAATTCCTTGGTGTTGTGTCTGATGTACAGTATTTAATTATGTTTATTATAAGCAGAAAATTCAAAACATTGCTAAATTAAACATTAAAAATAAGATTAAGCTAAGAATAGTGGTTCATGCCACTAATTTCAGCACTCAGGAGGCAGAGGGAGGCAGATAGAGCCAAGGCAATCCTGGTCTATATAGCAAATTCCAAAACATCTAGAGCTACATAGAGATACATTGACTCAAAAACTTTTGAAAACATAAAAAAACCTATGCAAAGAATCTTCTTGTACTGAAAAAGAATTAAAGTTTTTCTCCAAAAGCTATAAGCCATCCAATTGAAAACACAAGACTGGCATTAAATTTTAAACTTTGTGGAAAGTATCATGTGCAAAGGGATATATAGAGACAATTTTTATGTATCAAGGTTGGAAGAACTCTTTCCCAAGATTATCAAGATTGAGAAAGTTAAACAGGGGTAAGAGTAACATCCAAGATATTAGTAAGAGGGTCAGATTAAAGTGTTCTAAAAATGACCATTTAGATAAAAACATATCGTATGTGCCAATCAAGAAGGAGTCCTAGGCAGTTAAGGTAAGGGAGAAGGTACTGCATTTTGTTCTGCTGAGAATATTTCTCAGTGCTTCTTTCATATCTCGATTCCTCAGACTATAGATAAAGGGATTCAGCATGGGTGTAACCATGCTATACATCACAGCCACAATGACATCCTTGTCATTAGTGTTATTATATGAGGGGACAAGGTAAAGGCCAATAATGGCTCCATAGTACAAAGACACTACACAGAGGTGAGAGCCACACGTGGACAGGGCTTTGCAAATGCCCTTGATAGAGGGAGTTTTCAAGATGGTGAATCCAATACGGCCATAAGAGACAAGAATGCATATGAATGGCAGAGTAATGACCACCGTACCTACAGGAAGGATGACCAGCTCATTGATGGTGGTGTCAGAACTGGACAGCTTCAGCAAGGCAGAGAGGTCACAGAAGTAGTGAGGGATAATATTATCTTTAAAGTGAGATAGACGAGCCAAGAGAAGGGAATGTACAAGGCCACAGGCATTAGACAAGACCCAGGACACAACTACTAGTAGAACACAGAGGTTCTGATTCATGATCATAGTGTAGTGTAAAGGGTGGCAGATAGCCACATACCTGTCATAGGCCATGGAGGTCAAAAGAAAGCTATCAATGCTCCCAAAAAATAGGAAAAAATACACCTGGGAAACACACCCAGTATATGAGATGGACTGACTATGTGTCAACATATTCATGAGCATCTTTGGGGCTGTGACTGATGAGAAAGAGATGTCTGTGAAGGCCAAGTGGCTGAGGAAGAAGTACATGGGGGTGTGGAGGTGAGAGTCCAGCCTGATGAGCAGGATGATGAGCAGGTTCCCCAGCACAGTTGTCAGGTACATGGTCAGGAACAGGGCAGAGTATAGGTCTTGGTCCTCTGCCTGAATGGGGAGTCCCAGGAGGATGAACTCAGACACAGTGCTCTCATTATCTCTCCTCATGCTCTCATTTCTTCCTTCTGGAGATGAAAAACATGGTAATAAAAAAGAATGAGAAGTTGCTGTAATTAGAATACCATAAAATATCATTTTCAACTAATCACTAAGCATGTCGTGTAATATTTCACATTTTCTGTCACTAAAGGAGGGTAGAGATTGTTGGGATTTAAAAAAAAAAATCATGTTCTTCCTAGAAAATTAATACATCTTCTGTGGTAATTATTGGATCACTTTAGGATTCAAGAGTTCGTGATGAATAAACAAGACTCAAAAGCCAGAGAATGGTTATCTGCTCATGATTTTAAATGACTCACTTCACAGAAAGCTAACATAAGAAAAAAGTAGTTTGGATTTTATTTCAATAATTTGGAGAATTCCATATAGGAGTACTTTATTTTCATCATTTCTATTTTCTTTTCCTACTCCAACTCCATCTTTACTCTAATTCTCTCTACTGTTGATAACTTATTACAGTTACATGTGTACAAGTACATAAACACAAACAAATAAAAAGTATTGAGTCTATTAAGTTGTCCATATGTATATGTTTAAGGGTGAACACCTGAGACTGATAACATATCAGGAAGTCTTATTACTGATGAAAACATATTTTCCCTATCTCATAAGCCACTGAATGACTATATGGTAAGAGAAATCATACACACTAGACGTGACACTACTCTGCATTAAACTAAGCCAATATAATTTTCATTCAAAATATAAGTGTATATTCTTAGAGCCACAGATGTGTGTGTGTGTGTGTGTGTGTGTGTGTGTTGAGGAAATTATGCCACTTGAATTAATAATGCCATAGGCCAGTACCAGGACTTGAAAGCTTCATTTGAGTTATTCAAATGAATTGAAGAAAATCCCCCCAAACAATATAGGGCATTGCTGTTGGTTGTCACACAGAATTTGAAGAGACAACACTGTTGTTGAATATACCACCATTTTGACACAAGAATTGGAGAAATCAACCAGAACTGACATAGACTCTGCCAATGAGAACAAGCTTTACAACTTGCAAATAGAGAAAGCAATCTATATTTCTACCCAGGTGTGACAACTAAAATATCCAGTTGTCAATGCAGCAATGTATCTTCAAAGGCACTTATGTCTCAAAAGTTACCAATAGCTGTCTAATTGAACTTAAGGCTCACGCAGTGGGAAGGGATTTACTTCTGGTGTTGTAAATATAACCAGATGCCCATAGCTGGTGAGATCAAGAATGCTAGGGGAGAACCTGACACTGACACATTCCTAAACAATATTAAATACAGTACTTGAGTATAAAAATCTCGTTTTTTTTTTATTTTAAAAGAGTCATTAATAGCAAGGTGGGCATACATTTAATCCCAGCACTTGGGAATAAGAGGCAGGCAGATCTCTGAATTCAAGATGAGTCTAATCAGCAGAGTGAGTTTCAAGCCAGCCAGGACTACACAGAGAAATACTGTCTTGAAAACAAAGCAAAAAATACAAATTCAAGGAATAAGTAACAAAATATTTTAATACTTAATAGTGTAAACTGAAAGACAATGAGGGAAAACTGAACACAGGAATATGAACACAATGTTGTTCCAGGAGTTAGATTAAAACATACCTGTCTTGTAGTCAGACCATGAGGGTTAAAGGTAAACAAGACAAAGCTTTCTGATCATCCTCTGAAAACGTAGATACAAAAATCAGTTTGAGAGAAATTATTTTATACAGACTTTTAATATGACCCTATCCTTTCAAGCTTTAAGTGCATTCAAGTTCAAGATGAACTGTTTTTCAGTAGAAGTAACTGTGCTGCAATGGTATTTGGAGGAGACATCAGAGACCAGTAACACACTCTAGACATGCTCACTTCTGCACATTCGTACACAAACATCGTAATGTAATATAAATACAACACCTGCCCTGACAAGACCCCTTACTTAGCATACTTGCCTTCATCCACAATGTATATGCTGATTCCTCCATTTCTCTCTAAAAGACAAAAATCACAGTGAAATGGGTAACCTCCAAGATACTAATGTTCCACTGTGATTAAAAAGCTTTATAACCAAACCCAGACACTGTATTTATATCATATCCTCATATTTGCAGTTTGTAATACAGTAAATGATTTTAACTTAAACAATGTGAAAGATACAGGGAATAATCCCACCATCCTCAGCTTTGACCTAGAGACAAACAAGATATAATTATTCCATTTTCTCTGTCTCCCTAGGGGAGAGAACTTTTTAAGAAGCAGGCATAAGGGAGTTCAGCGTTGAGTAAAAACAATAATAACAATAAGGCAGCCATTAGAAAATTGGCAATTCAAAGGTTTGCTACTTTCTAAATTTGTGTTGGTGAAAATGTAGATCAGAGTCCACAATAAAGTAATCTTTAGAGGGAAATAATTTAAGACTCTTCTAAACTGAGATTGCTCATTTTTGAAATTTTATATCTTTTGATTTAATGTGTATGGGATTGGATTATGTGTTTATGAATCAGGGTGCACACAGAAGCCAGAAGGATGTTTCAGATACCTTAGAGCTGGAGTCCCAGGTAGTTGTATACTGTCTGATGTGGGACTGGGAACTGAAGTCAGATCTACTGCAAAAATAGTATATATTCTTTGACTACTGTGTTGAATCTCCAGCCTCCTAAATCCCATGCTATTTTGAAAGCACTATAAACAGGTCACCTTAATCATCTGGATTTTTAAAAAGGTCTCTAGGAAAATAAGTATTTCTATGAAATATCATTCTCTTGCCCAAGACTGATCCAAGTTATATTTCATTATATATTTCTCATAGCACTATTAAATAACCACTTAGATGTATGTAAATTTAATATAGATACATTTAATGAATTTTTATACTCAGCCCTTAGAAAACTGATCATAGCCTTGCCCTCAGAGGTGGGAGACCTGCACCACATCTGGCACAGATGTTCCTGGTACTCTCTAGAGAACCAACAAGAGCAGAGTATTAGTTTGCTTATCCCCTTCTGCTCCTCCCTTCTCCCCCGTCGCCGCCCCTTGCCATCAGAGGTGAGAGACCTGCACCACATCTGGCATGGAGAGGACACCACTTCCTTATGCTCTCTAGAGATCTGACAGGAGCAGAGTATTAGAGAAGCTACAGTAGCAGGGCATTTGAGAATTGGCAGGAGCAGGGCATTCAACCCTTGCCAAGTCTGCCACAGGGGAAATCCCATCACCTGATACTTCCCGGGGAATCAGCTGTTTGCAGGGCACTGGACAGAAAGAGAATCCCAGGAATACAGAAGCTCATGCCAGCAGGATAGAGAAGATAGGATCAACAAGACCAGCTAACATCAGAAATAATGAGATGACCAAAGGCAAACACAAGATCATTATCCCTAGAATCCAAGGCAACATGGCACCATCAGAACCCAGCTCTCCCACAACAGCAAATCCTGCATACTCCATCACATCAGAAAAGCAAGAACCAGATTTGAAATCACATCTCATATTGCTGATGGAGGACTTCAAGAAGAACATAAATAACTCCTTTAAAGAAATACAAGAGAACATGTGTCAACAGGTAGAAGCACAAAAATCCCTTAAAGAAAGACAAGAGAATATGGATCAAAGGGTAGAAGCCCATAAAGAGGAAACACAAAAATCTCTTAAAGAAATATGGGAGAATATGGGTCAACAGGTTGAAACCCTTAAAGAGGCAATACAAAAATCCCATAGAGAGTTACAGGAGAACATGGATCAACATGCAGAAACCCATAAAGAGGAATCACAAAAATCCCTAAAAGAAACACAAGAGAACATGGATCAACAGGTAGAAGCCCTTAAAGAGGTAACACAAAAATTCCTTAAAGAATTTCAGGAAAAAAACAAACAAACAAGTGAAGGAACTGAAGAAACTATCCAGGATCTAAACTTGGAAATAGAATCAACAAAGAAATCACAAAGAGAGACTTCTCTGAAAATAGAAAACCTTGGAAAGAATTCAGGAGTCATAGATGCAAGCATCAACAGCAGAATACAAGAGATAGAAGAAAGAATATCGGATGCTGAAGATTCCATAGAAATCATTGACTCAACAGTCAAAGAAAATGCAAAATGCAAAAAGCCTGTAACCCAAAACATCCAAGAACTCCAGGACACAATGAGAAGACAAAACCTAAGGATTATAGGAATAGAAGAAAGCAAGGAGTTACATCTTAAAGGCCCAATAAATATCTTCAAAAAGAATTATAGACGAAAACTTCCCTAACCTAAAGAAAGAGATGCCCATGAACATACAGGAAGCCTACAAAACTCCAAACAGATTGGACCAGAGCAGAAACTCATCACGTCACATAATGATCAAAACACCAAATGCACTAAACAAACAAAGAATATTAAAAGCAGAGAGAGAAAAAAGGTCAAGTAACATATAAAGGCAGACCTATCAGAATTACACCAGACTTCTCACCAGAAACTATGAAAGCCAGAAGAGCCTGGGCAGATATCATACAGACCCTCAGAGAACCTAAATGTCAGCCCCAGCATAAATACCCAGCAAAACTTTCAATTACCATAGATAGTAAAAACAAGACATTCCATGACAAAAGCAAATTTATACAGTATATTTTCACAAATCCAGCTCTGCAAAGGATAATGGGTGGAAAATACCAACACAAGACAGAGAACCACATTGTAGAAAACTCAATAAGGTAATCTTTCATCAAACCCAATAGAATATAGCTACACAACCAGAATGTCAACTTTAACTAAGAAGATAACAGTAAGCAACAATCACTTTTCCTTAATATCTCTTAATATCAATGGTCTCAATTCCTCTATATAAAGACATAGACTAGTGGACTGGATACATAAACAGGACCCAACGTTTTGCTGCATACACGAATCTGACCTCAGTGACATAGACAGGCACTATTTAAGAGTCAAAGGATGGAAAACAATTTTCCAAGCAAATGGTCCCAAGAAAAAAGCTGAAGTGGCCATTCTTATATCAGGTAAAATTGACTTTCAACCAAAAGGTGCCAAAAAAAGATAAAGAGGGACACTTCATACTGGTCAAAGAAAAGTCTACCAAGATGAACTCTCAATTCTGAAGATGTATGCTGCAAAAGCAAGGGCACCCACATTGATAAAAGAAACTTTACTAAAGCTCAAAGCACACATTGTACCCCTATCAATAATAGTGAGAGACTCTAACACCCCACTGTCAAAAATGGACAAGTCATGGAACCAGAAACTAAACAGAGATACAGTGAAACAAACTGAAGTTATGGACAAACAGGATCTAACAGATATTTATAGAATATTCCACCCTAAAGCAAGAGAATATACCTTCTTCTCAGCACCTCATGGTACCTTCTCCAAAATTGACCATATAATTGGTCACAAAACAAGCCTTAACAGATATAGAAATATTGAAATTATTCAATGTATTATTCAATATCAGATCACCATGGCCTACGGCTGGTCTTAAGCCCAAACAAAAGCAATGGAAAACACATGTACACATGGACTTTGAACAATGCTCTTCTCAATGATAGCTTGGTCAAAGAAGAAATAAAGAAAGAAATTAAAGATTTTTTAGAAGTCAATGAAAATGAAGACACATCATACCAAAATTTATGGTACACAATGAAAGCAGTGCTAAGAGGAAAACTCATAGTTCTGTGTGCCTCCAAAAAGAGAATGAAGAGAGCTTATACTAACAGCTTGACAGTGCAATTGAAGGCTCTAGAACAAAAGGAAGCAAATACCCCCAAGAGGAGTAGATGTCAGGAAATAATCAAACTTAGAGCAGAAATCAACCAAGTAGAAACAAAAAGAGCTATACAAAGAATCAACAAAACAAGGAGCTGGTTCCTTGAAAGAATCAACAAGATAGATAAACCCTTAGCCAGACTAACCAGGGTACACAGAGGCAGTATTCAAATTAATAAAATCAGAAATGAAAAGGGAGACATAACAACAGAAACTGTGGAAATTCAAATAAATCATCAGATCCTACTACCAGGGTTTATACTCAACAAAGTTTGAATAACCTTAATGAAATGAATAACTTTCTAGATACATACCAGGTGCCAATGTTAAAACAGGATCAGATAAACCATCTAAATAGTCCCATAAGCCACGAGGAAATAGAAACAGTCACTAATAGTCTCCCTTAAAAAAAAAAAGCCCAGGACCAGATGGGTTTAGTGGGGAAATTCTATCAGATCTTCAAAGAAGAATTAATACTGATACTCTTCAAACTTTTCCATGAAATAGAAACTCAAGGAACACTACCCAGCTCATTCTATGAAGCCACAATCTCGCTTATACCTAAACCAAACAAAGACCAAACAAGGAAGGAAAACTTCAGACCAATCTCCCTTGTGAACATTGATGCAAAAATACTGAACAAAATCCTGGCCAACCGAATCTAAGATTGCATCAGAACTATAATTCACCACAATCAGGTAGGCTTCATCCCAGGGATGCAGGGATGGTTCAAAATATGTAAATCCATCAATGTAATTCACTACATAAACAAACTAAAGGGAAAAAAAACACATGGTCATTTCATTAGATGCTGAAAAGGCTTTTGACAAAATTCAGCATCCCTTCATGATAAAAGTCTTAGAGAGATCGGGAATCCAAGGCCCATACCTAAACATAGTGAAAGCAATATACTGAAAACCAGTAGCCAACATCAAACTAAATAGAGAGAAACTTGAGGCAATCCCACTAAAATCGGGGACCAGACAAGGCTGCCCACTCTCTCCCTATCTATTCAGTATACTACTTGAAGTCCTAGCCAGAGCAATCAGGCAGCAGAAAGAGGTCAAAGGAATACAATTGGGAAAGGAAGAAGTCAAACTATCACTATTTGCAGATGATATGATAGTATACTTAAGTGACCCCAAAACTTCCACCAAAGAACTCCTAAAGTTGTTAAACAACTTCAGCAAAGTAGCTGGATATAAAATTAACTCAAGCAAATCAATAGCCTTCCACTACTCAAGGGATAAACAAGATGAGAAAGAAATTATGGAAATGATAGATACCCTTCACAATAGTCCCAAATAATATTTCATACCTAGGTGTGACCCTGACAAAGCAAGTGAAGGGTCTATGATAAGAACTTGAAGGCTCTGAAAAAAGAAATCGAAAAAAGTCTCAGAAGATGGAAAGATCTCCCATGCTCATGGATTGGCAGGATCAATATAGTAAAAATGGCCATCTTTCCAAAAGCAATCTACAGCTTCAATGCAATCCCCATCAAAATCACAAATTAATTTTCATAGATCTAGAAAGAGCAATTCTCAAATTCATCTGGAATAACAAAAAAAACAGGATAGCAAAAACTATTCTCCACAACAAAAGATATTCTGGGGGAATCACCATCCCTGACCTAAAGCTCTACTACAGAAGGATAGTGATAAAAAAAAAAAAAAAAAAAAAAAAAAAAAAAAAAACTCTTTGGTATTGGTATGCAGATAGGCAGGAAGATCAATGGAATAGAATTGAAGACCTGGGGAAAAACCCACACATGTACAGTCACTTGATATTTGACAAAGGAACTAAAAGTAATCCAGTGGAAAAATAGAAAGCATTTTTAACAGATGGTGCTGGATCAACTGGAGGTCTGCATGCAGAAAAATGCAAATCGATCCATTCTTATCTCCTTGTACAAAGCTCAAGTCCAAGTGGATTAAAGATTTACACATAAAAGCAGACACTTTGAAGCTTATAGAGGAGAAAGTGGGGACAAAACTTGAACACATGGGCACAGGGGAAAGGTTTCTGAACAAAACATCAATGGCTTATGCTCTAAGAACAAGAATCGACAAATGGGACCTCATAAAACTGCAAAGCTTCTGTAAGGCAAAGGATATAGTCAATAGGACAAAACGGCAGCCAACAAATTGGGAAAAAATCTTTACTAATCCTACATCCGATAGAGGGCTAATATCCAACATATACCAAGAACTCAAGAAGTTGGTCTCCAGAGAATTAAATAACCCTATTAAAAAATGGGGTACAGAACTAAACAGGGAATTCTCAACTGAGAAAACTCAAATGACTCTAAAGCGCTTAAAGAAATGTTCAGCATCCTTAGTTATCAGGGAAATGCAAATCAAAACAACACTGAGATTCCACCTTAAACCAGTCAGAATGGCTAAGATGAAAATCTCAGGGGACAGCAGATGATGGAGAGGATGTAGGGAAAGAGGAACACTTCTCCATTGTTGGTGGGATTGCAAGCTGGTAAAACCACTCTGGAAATCAATTTGGCAATTCCTCAGAAAATAAGACATGGTATTACCTGTGGACCCAGCTATACCACTCCTGGGCATATACCCAGAAGGCTCCTACATGTAATAAGGACACATGCTACACTTTGTTCATAGCTGCCTTATTTATAATAGCCAGAAGCTGGAACAAACCCAGATATCACTCAACAGAGGAATGGATACAGAAACTGTGATGTATCACATTATATATATACAATTGAGTACTATTCATCTATTAAAAACAATGAATTTATGAAATTCTTAGGCAAATGGATGGAACTAGAAAGTGTCATCCTAAGCGAGGTAACCCAGTCACAAAAGAAAGCACATGCTATGCACTCACTAATAAGCGGATGCTAGTTCAAAAGCTCAAAATAAACAAGTTACAATTCACCCAGCACAAGAAGCCCAAGAAGAAGGAGGACTTAAGTGGGGGTGCTATGGTTCCTCTGAGAAAGGGAACAAAATGCTCACAGGAGCAACAAGGGAGGCAATGTGTAGAGCAGAGTCTGAAGTAAAGGCCACCCAGTGAGTGCCCTACCTGGGGATTCATCCTATAAATAGTCAGCAAACCCCAACACTAGGACATGAAGCGTGTACGAAAAGGAGCATGCCATGGGGTCTCCAGAGGGGCCCTGCCAGAGCCTTACAAATTTGGAGACAGAAACTAGCAACAAACTATTGGACTGAGCTTGGGGTCCCCAACATAGGATCTGGAGGGTGGTCCAGAGGAGCTGAAGGGGTATATAGCACCATGGGAAGAACAATGACAAGACTCCAAGGGACTGAACCATCAACCAAGGTGTATACATGGTTCCAGCCAAAAATGTGGCAGAGGAATGCCTTTTTGGGCATCAGTGGGAGGAGTGGTCTTTGGTCAGGTAAAGGCTCAATAGAGGCCACAACAAAGGGAAGCAGATGGGGGCAGGTGGGACTGTGGCGGGTAGAGGGGCATATGCATGGAGGCAGGGGGTGGGAGGAGGGATAGGGAATCATTGGTGAGGGGGGATTTTGGAAGGGGGGAAATTGGAAAAGGTTTTACCATTGGCAATGTAAATGAAAAAGATACCCAATAAGAAAGAAAGAAAGCTGATCCTAAATCTATACCATGCCTTTCTGCTTTATTTCTTCAGTTCCTGTTAGAGTATCAATAAAGTACTCACATTTTCAGGAAAAAACCTCTATATTTCATAAACATTAATATTATGAATCTTTTTATATTAAATCTATAGGTTGAACTGATTTTCTAAATTTTATTTTATGTGTGTGAGTGTTTTGCCTGCATACATGTTTGTGTACCATGTGCCTGGTACTGGAGAAGGCAGAAAGAGAACATTGGATTCTCTGGGACTAGTGTTATAGATAGTTGTGAACTGCTATATTAGTTTGGGGGAAAAAACTAAGGTCCTCTGTAAGAGCAGCAGATGTTCTCAAACTTTTATCCATCTCTCTAGCTCTTCAAACTGATATTAGAATGAAACAGTCTTGTAAAAAGGTTTAGATTTGAATATGCTCTGAGTCCTACTGTCATACCAGATCATCATTTGTCCTGAAGATAATGCTAAATTTCACCTGCCTAGAGCTACCATAATGTTTTTCTCAGACTGAAAAATATTGTTTCACCTCCCTCTATTCCTACATTCATGAACTATTTAAGTTGATGAGTCTGTGAATTAACAATTGATGTTACCACTTTCAGATGTCTAGGTTTTTACCTTATCCTCTAAATCATATTAATCCTATCCTTCTTCTACTGTCCATACCTTGCCCAAAAACTTTCTTATTACTTAATAACAAGCCACTAACTTTTCATATGCAAGTGATGAAACAAAAATTTGTCTGTCTTCTATACATTTAATTTAGGATTTTTAATTGACAAGCTGTTCATGATACTATAGTATCATTTGAACTGTCTCCTTTTTCAACTCTAATTTTACTTATTTATTGGCTCTCTTTCTTGGGGAGTTATTATACCAAATGTTCATCACAATATGTTTAAACCTTTAAAAACACCATTTTCATCTTGATATTTTCTTGCCTTTGCAGTGTGCATTACATTTATTTCTACTCAACTGATGCATTTTTTTCTTTCATTCTACTAATTTGGGATTTAATTTGTTCTTGTTTTTCTCATTCCTTGAATTGCATCATCGGGTATTTTCTTGGATGGGTTTTATTCTTCTGTTATAGGTACTTATCTATTTTCCTAATGATTACAATATATTAAAATTTTTAAAGTTCTTGGCTTGTGAAATCTCAGACCCAAAAACTTTAAAGGGTACTGTCATTGCTGTTGGTAAGACTTTATTGCTGAATACCATGTACTTGGTCTTATAACATCAGAAAACTGAGTTGGCACTCAATTGGAAGCTTCATTCCCATATCAGCATAATACTAGCTTTCATAGTGCTGGAAGGTAGTGTCCGTGTTACAGAAAGGAAAGAAATATTTAGTTGTAACCATTTGTGAAAACCTGTAAGGTACAATAACAATTAGATTGACAAGATACGCTTTCGGTGTAATAGTGGCACAAGTGTTACAGAAGAAACCAAACACTTTCTGGTTAAATTTTATTTAACAACCTAAAAAAAAATCTGTATTATTGTGGTTGTTTGAATAAGGATGGCCCTCATAGACCCATCAATTTGAATGCTTAATCACAAAGGAGTCCCATTACTTGACACAGATTAAGTATGTTCCTTGATCGAGGAAGAACTTTGAGGTTTCAAATGCTCATGCCAGGCACAGTTTCTCTCTCTTCCTGCTGCCTGCAAATCCAGATGTAGAATACTCTGCTATTTCTCCAACACTACATCCATCAGCATGCCATCATGATTCTTACCTGGATTATATTGAACTATTGATCCTGTAATCCAGTGTCAATTTCTTCTATTTTATAAGATTTGTCAAGGACCTGGTTCTCTTCACAGATAGAAGCACTAAGACAAATGTTGTATATAACACTAACTTACTTTTTATTGTTCCACATTGGTCCAACATATGAAAAAAATTAATTAACATTTGCCATCTGAGAGTTACTTGCATAATTTCAATGGATTTTTTTCCTATAAAGAATGAAACTTATACCTAGTAATACTATATTCTAAAGTTGAGAAAATATTATTATGAAAGAAAATAATATACTAGGTCATTCTCTGATAATGAGCAAATTCAATTCAGTTGCTTATATAAAGAAAAGTTTATTCATTTTATATATTTGTGGAAACAATTATCAATGTAATTATATATATAATACCTTTAGATATATAATTTTAATATATATACATATAACTTTTAAGTAAATTTTGCTTATAGCATTTGATGACCACAAAATTTCTTTTTTGATGGAGATTGGATTGAATCTTTTTTTTTTGTACTTTTAATCTTTTTTATATATTTTTATTGAAAAGGAAAGTAAAAACTCTTTATGATAAAATTAAAGATTTACATGGAAAATATTTCAGATAAAATAGAAGAAGTACATAGAAAAACACGTTAAAATTGACAAATTTCATGGAAAATTAGAGTAAAGTGATAGACATGTAAAACATTACTGAATTAATTGATATATGAAATAAAAATATTTTATGATAAAATTGAAGATTTACATGGAAAATATTTCTGATAAAATTGTAGAAAATGTAGAAAAACATCTTAGAATTCAAGATTTTCATGGAAAATTTAATATAGATATAATAATGGTAGGCATAAAAGTGTTCTTGGGTTGATTAAAAGTGGAATTATAAACGTTTTCTGATAAACTTGAAGATTTACATGGAAAATATTTCTGATAAAATTGAAAAACATGTTAAAATTGAATATTATCATGGAAATTATACAGATAAAATGATAGGCATAAAGATAACTCTAAGTTGATTGAAGGTGGAATTATAAACGTTCAGAGATAAAATTGAAAATTTACATGGAAAATATTTCTGGTAAAATTCAAGAAGTATATAGACAAACACATTAAAATTGAATATTTCATGGAAATTTTTACATATAAATTGGTAGGTATTAAAACTCTAAATTAATTGAAGGTGGAATTAGAAACATTTGTTATAAAATAAAAGATTTATGTTGAAAACATTTCTGATAAAATAGAGGAAATATATAGAAAGACATATTAAAATTGAAGATTATCATGAAAAATTATGCAGATAAAATGCTAGACAAAAAAATTACTAAATTAATTAAAAGGGAATTACAAACATTTTCTGATGAAATTGAAGATTTACATGAGAAATATTTCTGTTAGTCTATGTCTTTTTATTGGAGAGTTGAGTCCATTGTTGTTATGAGATATTAAGGAATAGTGGTTGTTGATTCCTGTTGTTTTTGATGTTATTTTTATGTTTGTGTGGGGATCTTCTTTTGGGTTTGTTGGAAGAAGATTACTTTCTTGCTTTTTGAGGGTGTAGTTTTCCTCCTTGTGTTGGCATTTTCCATCTATTATCTTTTGAGGAACTGGATTTGTGGACAGATACTGTGTAAATTTGGTTTTATCATGGAATATGTTGGTTTCTCCATCTATGATGATTGAGAGTTTCACTGGGTATAGTAACCTGGGCTGGCATTTGTGTTCTCTTATGGTCTGTATGAGGTCTGCCCAGGATCTTCTGGCTTTCATAGTCTCTGGTGAGAAGTCTGGTATAATTCCAATAGCTATGCCTTTATAAGTTACTTTCCCTTTTTCCCTTACTGCTTATAATACGATTTCTTTGTTTAGTGAATTTGGTGTTTTGATTATTATATGCCTGGAGGAGTTTCTGTTATAGTCCAATCTGTTTGGAGTTCTGAAAGCTTCTTGTATGTTCACAGGCATCTCTTTCTTTAGGTTAGGGAAGATTTCTTTTTTTATACATTTTTTTTATTCGATATATTTTTTATTTACATTCTAAATAATTTCCCCTTTTCTGTCCCCCACTCCCCGAAAGTCACATAAGCTCCCTTCCCTCCCCCTATTCTCCCACACACCCGCTCCCACTTCCCTGTTCTGGTTTTGCCTTATACTACTACACTGAGTCTTTTCAGAACCAGGGGCCACTCCTCCGTTCTTCTTGTACCTCATTTGATGTGTGGATTATGTTTTGGGTAGTTTTCCAGGCTAATGTCCACTTATTAGTGAGTTCATACCATGATTGATCTTTTGAGACTGGGTTACCTCACTTAGTATAATGTTCTCCAGCTCCATCCATTTGCCTAAGAATTTCATGAACTCATTGTTTCTAATGGCTGAATAGTACTCCATTGTGTATATAAATCACATTTTTTGCATCCATTCTTCTGTTGAGGGATACCTGGGTTCTTTCCAGCTTCTAGCTATTATAAATAGGGATGCTATGAACATAGTGGAGCATATATCCTTATTACGTGTTGGGGAATCCTCTGGGTATATGCCCAGGAGTGGTACAGCAGGATCTTTCAGAAGTGACATGCCTAGTTTTCTGAGGAACTGCCAGACTGATTTCCAGAGTGGTTGTACCCATTTGCAACCCC
Source organism: Apodemus sylvaticus (assembly GCF_947179515.1). Lineage (NCBI taxonomy): Eukaryota > Metazoa > Chordata > Mammalia > Rodentia > Muridae > Apodemus > Apodemus sylvaticus. Next base: position 15,568,905 of record NC_067476.1, on the reverse strand, counting down.
ACCAGCAGTGGAGGAGTGTTCCTCTTTCTCCACATCCTTGCCAACACCTGCTGTCTTCTGAGTTTTTAAACTTAGCCATTCTGACTGGTGTAAGGTGAGATCTCAGGGTTGTTTTGATTTGCATTTCCCTGATGACTAATGAAGTTGAGCATTTTTTAAGATGTTTCACCACCATCTGAAGTTCTTCAGGTGAGAATTCTTTGTTTAACTCTGTACCCCATTTTTAATGGGGTTATTTGGTTTTCTGGGGTATAACTTCTTGAGTTCTTTGTATATATTGGATATTAGCCCCCTATCTGATGTAGGGTTGGTGAAGATCTTTTCCCAATTTGTTGGTTGCCGATTTGTCCATTTGATGGTGTTCTTTGCTTTACAGAAACTTTGTAATTTTATGAGGTTCCATTTGTCAATTCTTGATCTTAGAGCATATGCTATTGGTGTTCTGTTCAGGAACGTTCCTCCTGTACCAATGTCCTCAAGGATCTTCCCCAGTTTCTTTTTTATTAGCTTCAGAGTGTCTGGCTTTATGTGTAGGTCCTTGATCCATTTGGAGTTGAGCTTAGTACAAGGAGACAAGGATGGATCAATTCGCATTCTTCTGCATGCTGACTTCTAGTTGAACCAGCACCATTTGTTGAAAAGGCTATCTTTTTCCATTGGATGTTTTCAGCCACTTTGTCGAGGATCAAGTGGCCATATGTGTGTGGGTTCATTTCTGGATCTTCAATCCTGTTTCATTGATCCGCCTGCCTGTCACTGTACCAATACCATGCAGTTTTTAACACTATTGTTTGGTAGTATTGCTTGAGGTCAAGGATACTGATTCCCCCAGAATTTCTTTTGTTGTTGAGAATAGTTTTAGCTATCCTGGGTTTTTTGTTATTCTAGATGAATTTGAGAATTGCTCTTTCTAACTCTATGAAGAACTGAGTTGAGATTTTGATGGGTATTGGGTTGAATCTGTATATTGCTTTTGGCAAAATGGCCATTTTAACTATGTTAATCCTGCCGATCCATGAGCATGGGAGGTTTTTCCATTTTCTTTTCATTTTAATATTTTTATTTTCTATATTTCTATATTTCACATGTTTGGTAAGAGTCACCCCAAGTTACCTTATACTGTTTGTGGCTATTGTGAAGGGTGTCATTTTCCTAATTTCTTTCTCAGCCTGCTTATCCTTTGAGTATAGGAAGGCCACTGATTTGCTTAAGTTGATTTTATAACCTGCCAAATTGCTGAAGTTTACATTATAACCTGCCAATTTGTTTACATTCCAAATGATTTCCCCTTTCCCAGATCCCCCCTCCCCATATGTCCCATAAACCTTCTTCTCTCCAACCATTCTCCAATCACCTCTCTGCTTTTTCTCTCCAACGCTAGATCAATCCTTTCCAGGATCAGGACCCTCTCCATACTTCTTCATGGGAGTCATTTGCTATGTGATTTGTGCCTTTGGTATTTAGAGCTTCTGGGCTAATTAATATCCACTTATCAGAGACTGCATTCAACCCTACATCTGACAGAGGGCTAATATCTAATATATACAAAGAACTCAAGAAGTTAGACCCCAGGGAATCAAATAACACTATTGAAAAATGGGGTATAGATCTAAAACAAAGAATTTTCACCTGACTAAATTTGGATGGCCAAGAGGAATCTTAAGAAGTGCTCAACATCATTAGTCATTAGGGAAATTCAAATCAAAACAACCCTGAGATTTCACCTTACACCAGTCAGATTGGCTAAGGTCAGAAACTCAGGAGACAGCAGGTGATGGAGAGGATGTGGAGAAAGAGGAACATTTTTCCACTGCTCGTGGGGCTGTGAGATGGTACAGCCACTTTGGAAATCAGTCTGGCGGTTCCTTAGAAAACTGGACATGACACTTCCAGAGGACCCTGTTATACCTCTCCTGGACATATACCGAAAAGATTCCCCGGCATGCAATAAAGACACATGCTGCATTATGTTCATAGCAACATTATTCATAATTGCCAGAAGCTAGAAAGAACCCAGATGTCCCTCAAAGTAGGAATGGATACAGAAAATGTGGTATATTTACACAATGGAATACTACTCAGCAATTAGAAACAATGAATTCACAAAATTTTTAGGCAAATGGTTTGATCTGGAAAATATCGTTCTAAGTGAGGTAACCCAATCACAAAAGAATACACATGGTTTTTCCATTTTTCGAGGTCTTCTTCTATTTCCTTCTTCAGAGTCTTGAAGTTCTTGTCATACAGATCTTTCACATGTTTGGTAAGAATCACCCCAAGGTACCTTATACTGTTTGGGGCTATTGTGAAGGGTGTCATTTTCCTAATTTCTTTCTCAGCCTGCTTATCCTTTGAGTATAGGAAGGCTACTGATTTGCTTAAGTTGATTTTATAACCTGCTAATTTGCTGAAGTTATTTATCAGCTGTAGGAGTTCTCTACTGGAGTTTTTGGGTCACTTAGGTAGACTATAATATCATCCGCAAATAATGATAGTTTGACTTCTTCCTTTCCAATTTGTATCCCTTTGATCTCCTTATGTTGTCTAATTGCCTGAGTTAGTACCTCAAGTACAATATTGAAAAGATAAGGAGAAAGTGGGCAGCCCTGTCTAGTCCCTGATTTTAGTGGGATTGCTTCAAGTTTCTGTCCATTTAGTTTGATGCTGGATACCGGTTTGCTGTATATTGTTTTTACTATGTTTAGGTATGGGCCTTGAATTCCTGTTCTTTCCAAGACTTTAAGCATGAAAGGATGCTGAATATTGTCAAATGCTTTTTCAGCATCCAATGAAATGACCACGTGTTTTTTTCTTTGAGTTTGTTTCTGTAGTGGATTGCATTGATGGATTTCCGTATATTGAACCAACCCTCTATCCCTGGAATAAAGACTACTTGATCATGGTGGATGATCATTTTTATGTGTTCTTGGAATCAGTTGGCAAGAATTTTATTGAGTATTTTTGCTTCGATGTTCATAAGGGAAATTGGTCTGAAGTTCTCTTTCTTTGTCCGATCTTTGTGTGGTTTTGGTATCAGCGTAATTGTGGCTTTGTAGAAGGAATTGGGTAGTGTTCCTTCTGTTTCTATTTTGTGAAATAGTTTGAAGAGTATTGGTGTTAGGTCATCTTTGAAAGTCTAATAGAATTCTGCACTGAAGCCATCTGGTCCTGTGCTTTTTTTTTTTTTTAGTTTGAAGGCTTTCTATGACCCCTTCTATTTCTTTAGAGGTTATGGTACTGTTTAGATGATCTATTTGGTCCTGATTTAATTTTGGTATTTGATATTTGTCTAGGAAATTGTCCATTTCCTCCAGATTCTCCAGTTGTGTTGAGTATAGGCTTTTGTAATAGGATCTGATGATTTTTTGAATTTCCTGTTTCTGTTGTTAGATCACCCTTTTCATTTCTAATGTTGATAATTTGGATACTTTCTCTGTGCTCTTAGGTCAGTCTGGCTAAGGGTTTATCTATCTTGTTGATTTCCTCAAAGAACCAGCTCCTGGATTCATTGACTCTTTGTATGGTTCTCTCTGTTTCCACTTGACTGATTTCAGCCCTGAGTTTGATGATTTCCTGTCTTCTACTCCTCCTGGGTGAATTGGCTTCTTTTTGTTCCAGGGCTTTCAGGTGTGTCTTTAAGCTGCTAGTGTATGCACTCTCCATTTTCTTTTTGGAGGCACTCAGGGCTATGAGTTTTCCTCTTAGCGCTGCTTTCATTGTGTCCCAATTTTGGGTATGTTGTGCCTTCATTTTCATTAAATTCTAAAAAGTCTCTGATTTCTTTCTTTATTTCTTCTTTGGCCAGTGCCATTGAGTAGAGTATTGTTCAGCCTCCAAGTGCATGTGGGCTTTCTGTTGTTTTTGTTGCTATTGAAGACCACTCTTACTCCATAGTGATCTGATAGGAGGCATGGGATTAGTTCGATCTTCTTATATTTGTTGAGGTCTGTCTTGTGACCAATTATATGGTCGATTTTGGAGAAGTACCATGAGGTGCTGAAAAAAAGGTATATTCTTTTGTTTTAGGGTGAAATGTTCTACAAATATCACTCAAGTCCAATTGGACCAAAGCTTCAAATAGTTTTATTGTGTCCCTGTTTAGTTTTTGTTTTCCTGATCGGTCCATTGAGGAGAGTGGAGTGTTGAAGTCACCCACAATTATTGTGTTAGGTGCAATGTGTGCTTTGAACTTTAGTACAGTTTCTTTTACGAATGAGGGTGCCCTTGCATTTGGCACATAGATGTTCAGAATTGAAAGTTCTTCTTGGTGGATTTTTCCTTTGACCAGCAAGAAGTGTCCTTCTGTATCTCTTTTGATGACTTTAGGTTGAAAGTCAAGTTTATCTGATATTAGAATGGCTACTCCGGCTCATTTCCCAAGACCATTGGCTTATAAAATTATCTTCTAGACTTTTGCTCTAAGGTAGTTTTTGTCTTTGACATTGAGGTGTGTTTCCTGTATGCATCAAAATATCTGGTCCTGTTTCCTTATCCAGTCTGTTACTCTGTGACTTTTTATTGGGGAGTTGAGTCTATTGATGTTAAGAGATATTAAGAAATAGTGATTATTCCTTCCTGTCATTTTTGATGTTATTTTTATATTTGAGTGGTTATCTTCTTTTGGGTTTGATGAAAGTAGGTAACTATCTTGCTTTGTCCAGGGTGTCTTTTCCTTCCTTGTATTGGAGTTTTTCTCCTATTATTCTTTGTAGAGCTGGGTTTGTAGAAAGATATTGTGTAAATTTGGTTTTGTCATGGAATGTCTTGGTTTCTCCATCTATTGTGATTGAGGGTTTTGCTGGGTATAGTAGTCTTGGCTGACATTTGTATTCTCTTAGAGTCTGCATGAGATCTGCCCAGGATCTTCTAGCTTTCATAGTCTCTGGTGAGAAGTCTGGTGTAATTCTGATAGGTCTTCCTTTATATGTTACTTGGTCTTTTTCTCTTGCTGCATTTAATATTCTTTTTTTATTTAGTACATTTGGGGTTTTGATTATTATGTGATGAGAGGTATTTCTGCTCAGGTCCAGTCTGTTTGGAGTTCTGTTGGCTTCTTGTATATTCATGGGCATCTCTCCCTTTAAGTTGGGAAAGTTTTCTTCCATAATTTTGTTGAAGATATTTGCTGGCCCTTTCAGCTGTAAATCTTCACTCTCATCTATACCTATAATCCTTAGGTTTGGTCTTTTCATTGTGTCCTGGATTTCCTGGATGTTCTGGGATAGAAGCGTTTTGCATTTTGCATTTTCTTTGACTGTTGAGTCAATGGTTTCTATGGTATCTTCAGCATCTGAGATTCTTTCTTCCATCTCTTGTATTCTGTTGTTTATATTTGCATCTATGGCCCCTGATTTCTTCTCAAGGTTTTCTATCTCCAAAGTTGTCTCCCTTTATGGTTTCTTAGTTGTTTCTACTTCTGATTTTAGATCCTGGATGGTTTTTGCTTAGCACCTTCACTTGCTTGTTTGTATTTTCCTGTAATTCTTTAAGAGATTTTTGTGTTTCCTCTTTCATGACTTCTGCTGTTGGACTCACTTTCTCCTGCATTTCTTTAAGGGCTTTTTTTTTGTGGGTGTGTTTCTTCTTTATTAGATTCTATCTCTTGAGCCTTATTCTCTTGAATTTCTTTAAGTGAATGTTGTGTTTCCATTATATGGGTTTCTAGCTTATTTATGTTCCCCTGTATTTCTTTAAGAGATTCATTTATGTCCTTTTTGTGTTCTTCTAGCAGCATCATGGACAGTGATTTTAAATCCAAATCTTATTTTTCTGGTGTGTTTGTGTAACCAGGACTTGCTGATGTTGGAGAGTTTGGTTCAGACGCTGCCATATTGCCTAGATTTCTGTTAGTATCATTCCTGTGTTTGCCCTTTGCCATCTTGTTTTTTCTGGCATTAGTTGGTCTTGTCTCTGGCTGGTGTTTGTGCCTCCTGTGAAGCTGTAGGGCTATTTCTGCAACTCTGGATGGCTGGGTTTCCCCTGTTACAGATTGCTGATGTGCTGTCCTCCTCTTGGGTGCCCTTTGAGCCCTAGTGTGCCTTGCCCCAGATTGTCTGTGTGAACCATGCAGTGCCTGTTTGCTCCTTCAGGGAGTGCTGGTGGTGTATGCTGTGGGACCTTTTTGAGTACTGGTCACTCTGCTGGGGAGCCAATCTCCCAACCGGGTTGGTGCACACAAGGCTAGCCTAGCTGCTGAGGCCCTGACTCTAGGCAAAAGTCTGGTAGGCTAAGGCCCGAGCAAATGGGCTATGACTGTTAATTGGTTCTGTCAGGTGGCCAGGATGGTTGAGTATGTGTGTGCTCCCTGATAGTGCCAGCAGAGTCTGCTAGGCTAACAACCTCCTGGCTGGGTTGGCACACAGATGGCCCACCGAGCAGTCCAGAGCCTGGGGGCAGTCCAAGGCCTGTCCAGCTTAGACCCCTGCTATGTTAGTCTCAGGCTATGACTCTTAGTTGACTTTGCCTGCTAGAACTCTCTGGTGTCCTGTAGTCAAAATGGTGGCGCATGTGCTGGGCTGGGCAAACAACCCCCTGGCCGGGTTGGCACACCGATGGCCCCCCTGAACAGCCTAGGGCCTGGGTCAGGCCAATGCCCGTCGGGCATAGACCCCCGCGATGTTGGCCTCGGGTTATATTTGCGTACCTCAGTCTGTCTGATTTCTCTGGCACCCAAGATCCAAGATGGCAGAGAGTCTCTCATAACTGACTGGTGGGAGGCAGAGTTCTGATGTAGCTTCCTTGGGGTGAAAAGCACTGTAAATCTGCCACCGCTTGCAGTGAAGCTGGCCAGTGAAGGTCAGTGGTAACGGGCTCAAGGCCTGCGTGGACCCTGTCACCTTCGTTCCACTGCTGATGGCCCTTCCACTGGACCAGCTGCTACTGCTGCTGCCACCGCCGCCCCACCTGGGGAAGTTTTCTTCTATAATTTTGTTGAAGATATTTACTGGCCCTTTAAGTTGGAAATCTTCACTCTCATCTATACCTATAATCCTTAGGTTTGAACTTCTCATTGTGTCCTGGAACCAGCTTTATGCATTTTGCATTTTCTTTGACTGTTGAGTCAATGTTTTCTATGGTATCTTTCGCACCTGAGGTTCTTCCTTCTATCTCTTGTATTCTGTTGTTGATGCTTGCATCTATGACTCCTGAATTTTTCCAAGGTTTTCTATCTCCAGAGATGTCTCATTTTGTGATTTCTTCGTTGTTTCTACTTTCACTTTTCGATCCTGAATGGTTCCTTCATTTGATTGTGTTTTCCTGTAATTTTTTAAGGCATGTTTGTGTTTCTACTTTAAGGGCTTCTGCCCATTGACACATGATTTTTGTGTTTCCTCTTTAAGGGCTTTTACCTTTTGACCAATGCTCTCCCATGTTTCTTTAAGGGAGTTATTTAAGTCTTTCTTGAAATCTTCTATCAACATCATGAGATACAATTTTAAATCCAACTCTTGCTTTTGTGGTGTGTTGAGGTATCAGGGACTTGCTGTGGTGGGAGAACTTGGTTCTGATGTTGCCATGTAGCCTTGGTTTCTGTTGGTAGGGATCTTGTGCTTGCCTTTCACCATCTGGTTTTTTTCTCGTGCCCAGTTGGTATTATTGTCTCTAGTTGGAGTTTGTTCCTCCTGTGGGCCTGCAAGCTTGTGTCGTTAGTCCTCTGAGCTCAGAAGTGAAAGCACTGCTAGTAGATAACTCTCTCCTGGCAGGCTATGCACAAAAGGTTGTGGAGTTTCTGGTTCCCTGCTGCAAATGGAGGTGGGAACACTTCTGTCCCAGCTGCCCCACTGATCTCATGCCCTGTGTGCTACTAGCTGTTCCCCTCCAGAGAGAAGGTGGAGATCTCACCTCTGCCCACAAAACTCTTTTAATGGTTTTATGTCTGTGGTAGAAACTTTGAAATAAGGTATATAAATTATTGATCTATATGGTATATGTATTATATATAGTGTGCTTAATATATAAATCATGTACTCTGTGCTATACATTATATACTTATATATTATATATATTGCTCCATAATGTAAGACATAAATCCACAGACTCTAAACAAATAGTCTGATAGTTCATATTTTTATATAAAACTATTATGTATATTATCTACAAAGGAAATAATATTGATATGTGTAAATTCATGATGTAATTAAATCAGAAAGTAGAGGAAAGGAGATAAAATTTTATAAATGCCTCATAATTGATGCAAGAAGATATTAAATTGAATTTTGATCTCATACTACATTTAAAAATCAACCAGTTCATGTATTTCAAGATTTCAAAAACTCAAGGTAACTTCCAAATTTTTACATAAAATATGCTACACTATCAATAAGAATATTAGACAAATGAGTTTCTTTTCAAAGTTCAGTTTTGCAATGTGGTGGTAAAGATGCCTTTAATCTCAACACACAGGAGGCAAGGCAGGTGGATCTCTTGAGAATCTGAGGCCAGCCTGGTCTACAAAGCAAGTCAAGGCTACACATGAAAGCAAAACCAGATAAACCATGTCTCAATGAAACAAATAGGAAGGAAGGAAGGAAGGAAGGAAGGAAGGAAGGAAGGAAGGAAGGAAGGAAGGAAAGAAAGAAAGAAAGAAAGAAAGAAGAGAAAGAAAGAAAGAAAGAAAGAAAGAAAGAAAGAAAGAAAGAAAGAAAGAAAGAAAGAAAGGAAGGAAGGAAGGAAAGAAGGAAGGAAGGAAGGAAAGAAGGAAGGAAGGAAAGAAGGAGGAAAGAAGAAAGAAAGAAAGAAAGAAAGAAAGAAAGAAAGAAAGAAAGAAAGAAAGAAAGAAAGAAAGAAAGAAGAAGAAAAGAAAGAAGAAAGAAAGAAGAAAGAAGAAGGAAAGGAAGAAGGAAGGAAGAAAGAAAGGAAAGAAAGGAAAGAAAGGAAAGAAAGGAAAGAAAGAAGAAAGAAAGAAAGAAAGAAAGAAAGAAAGAAAGAAAGAAAGAAAGAAAGAAAGAGAGAAAGAAAGAAAGAGAAAGAAAGAAAGAAAGAAAGAAAGAAAGAGAAAGAAAGAAAGAAAGAAAGAAAGAAAGAAAGAAAGAAAGAAAGAAAGAAGGGAGGGAGGGAGGGAGGGTGAGGGAGGGAGGGAGGGAGGGAGGTAGAGAGACAGAGGGAGGGAGGGAGGGATGGAAGGAGGGAGAGAGAAAGTTTATTTTACACTGGAGAGAAGTCCACCATGTAGTATAATAACTGAGTCCTGATGAATAAACCACTGATATTTTATCACCCTATCTACTATTACAATTGGCTGGTTCTCATTCTATTGTATTAAGGATTCAATAGAAGGAACTCAACTGGCTTCTATTTTTCAGTTACAACTTCTCCCTTACCCTGAACAATGTTATCATATGTAAAATTTTCCACATTAGAAGTGTGTGAGTAAAGACACATGAGTTCTCCCACAGGCTCTCTGCCCTTCCTAATGGCACTCCCTCTTCCTTGCTACTTAGAATAGAGGGTGGTTTCTATCTTTAAGGTAAGATCCTCAAAGAATCACAGTAAGATCAAGAGCATCAAACTACTCTGGAGAACATATCTCAGCATAAGAAATAGACTTTAACAGTAATTCTGCATCCTTCTCTGACATGGCCCTTTGATAATGAGCAAGGATGCCTTCAGATATAAAGCAAAGTAAGGGTGTTCCATTTCTTTCTAGAAGGCACAGAATATGGAAGAACAACTGGTGTTGTCATGATGTTCTTTGTGATAAGAAGATTAATGAGCTAGTTGTCAAATGAGATAGATATATCTATATACTTTTTTTACAGCTGCTAATAATCAAATGTATTCAAATCTGGAAAACCACATATAGGACCTATGGGACAACTCCACCATCCTCACCAACAAGTTAAAGACTACAGTGGGAAATATTACAAAAGGGACCATACCATGATATTGCCAACTACTCACTGGCCCCAGTAGTCTTGCCACCTCCATGGCTATCCCCATATATTAACCACTCATCTTGTGGTTCTCTTATTGTGGATTGTAACCCAGTAAAATAAAAACTCTAGAGGCTTTTGATTTATTGGTCAGATAAATCTGGTCAGATTTACATTAGTAAATTCTTAACCCACAAAATGCCCACACAATGAGCCCAAAACTCAATTGATATAAACACAAGCTATACCCCTAGATGGGGCAAATGCACGCTACTATCAATCTAAGAGATTCCCAAAACTTATGGCTCCCAGGACCATGGTCCCAGGGTCTTCAGGTAGAGCTATTTCAAATTTTCTGAAGAACTTCCAGATTGATTTCTAGAGTGATTGTTCCAGCTTGCAATTCCACTAACAATGGAAAACTATTCCTTTTTTTCCACATCCTTACCAGCATGTGATGTCACCTTCTTTTTTATCTTAGCCATTCTAATTTGTGTGAAGTGGAATCTCAGGGTTCTTTTGATTTGTATTTTCCCTAAGGACTAAGGATGTTGAACATTTCTTTAAGTGCTTTTCAGCCACTAGTTAAGAAGTGTTTATTTCACTCTGTATCCCATTTTTAACAGGGTTATTTGGTTCTCTGGAGCCTAAATTCTTTAGTTCTTTGTGCATTTTTGATATTAGCCCTCTATCAGAGGCAGGGTCAGTGAAGATATTTCCCAATATGAAGGTTGCCGTTTTTGTCCTACTGACTCTTCCTTTGCCTTACAATAACTCTTCAGTTTCATGTGGTCCCATTTGTCACTTGTTTGTTTTAGAGCATGATCCATTGACACACTGTTCAGGAAATTTTATCCAAGCTCTTCCCCACTTTCTCTTCTATGAGATTCAGTGTATCTGGTTTTATGTAGGAGTCCTTGATCCACTTTGACTTGAGCTTTGTACAAGGAGATAAGAATGGGTCAATTTGATTTTTTCTACATGGTGACTGCCAGTTGAACCAGCACCATTTGCTGAAAGTGCTGCCTTTTTTCACTGGATGGTTTTGGTTTCTTTGTCAAAGATCAAGTGACCATAGGTGGTAGATTTACTTCCAGGTCTTCAGTTCTATTCCATTTATCTACCTGTATGTCTCTGTACCAATACCATGCAGTCTTATCACTGTTACTCTGTAGTAGATCAGGAATCATGATTCCCCCCCAGGAGTTCTTTTATTGTTGAGAATGGTTTTCACTCTCTTGTAGTTTTTGTTATTCTTGATGAATTTGAGAATTGTTTTTTCTGTCTCTGTGAAGAATCAAGTTGGAATTTTGATGGGAAGTGCATTGAATCTGCAGATTTCTTTTAGTAAGATGGCATTTTTACTATTCTAACCGTGTTGATCCATGAGCATGGAAGGTCTTTCCATCTTCTGAGATCTTTCTTCTTTGATTTCTTTCTGCAGTGATTTACAGTGAAGATCTTGTCATACAGATCATTCACTTAATTTATTAAGGTCACAAGAAGATATTTCATATTATTTGTGACTATTGTGAAGGGTGTCATCTCCCTAATTTCTTTCTCAGTCCATTTATCCTATGAGTAGAGGAAGACTATTGATTTTAGTTAACTTTATATCCAACCACGTTGTTGTAGTAGTTGATCATCTGTAGCAGCTGTATTATGTATCAGTCTAATCCCTGATTTTAGTGGGAATGCTTTAAGTTTCACTCCATTTAGTTTGATGTTGGCTATTGGTTTGCTTTATATTGCTTTTATTATGTTTATAGATATTTAATTTTTGATTTCTCTAATACTTTTAACATAAAGGGTTTGTTTATATAGGTGACTACATTGATGGATTTCAGTATATTGAACCATCCCTCCATCACTGTATTGAAGCATATATAATCATGGTGAAGGATAATTTTTATGAGTTCTTAGATTCAGTTTGAGACAATATTTTTGAGTACTTTGCATTGATATTAGTGAGGGAAATTGGTCTGAAGTTCTCTGTCTTTGTTGGGTCTTTGGGTGGATTAGATATCAGAGTAATTGTGGCTTCATAAAATCAATTGGGTAGTGCTTCTTCTCTTTCTATTTTATGGAATAGTTTGAGAAGTATTGACATTAGGTCTTCTTTGAAGATCTGTTGGAATTCTTCATTAAAACCATCTGATCCTTGGCTTTTTGTTTGTGTGGTTTTGGTTGGAAGACTTCTAATCACTGTCTCTATTCCTTAGTGGATACAGAACTCTTTAGATGGTTTATCTGATCCTGATTTAACTTTGGTACCTGGTATATGTCTACAAAATCATGCACTTCATCTATATTTTCTAATTTTGATGAATATGGGCTTTTGTAGTAGGATTTTATAATCTTTTTAATTTCCTCAGTATCTTCCTTTTCATTTCTGATTTGGTTAACTTGGACACTGTCTCTGCGCCCTTCAGATATTTTGGCTAAGTGTTTATCTACATTGTTGATTTTTCTGAAAGAACCATCCTCTAGTTTTATTGATTCTTTGTATGATTCTTTGTTTCTAATTGGTTGAATTCAGCCATGAATCCTGAGTTTATTTCCTGCCATCTACTCCTCTTATGTATATATACTTTTTTCTTCTAATGCCTTCAGATGCACTTTTAAGCTGCTAGTGTAGTGAGTTTTCTTCTTAGGAGTGCTTTCATTGTGTTCCATGAGTTTGGGTGTGTGTCTTCATTTTTGTTAAATTCTAAAAAGTCTTTAATTTCTTTATTTCCTGACTGACAAAGTAATCATTGAGTAGAGAGTTGTTCAGCTTCCATGTTTCAGTGGGCTTTCTGTTGTTTTTGCTGTTATTGAAGACCAGCCTTAGTCTGTGGTGGTCTGATGCAATACATGGGATTAATGTATTACAATGTTATTGTGTCTATTGAAGCTTGTTTTGTGTCCAATTATATGGTCAGTTTTTCAGAAGGTGCCATAAGGTGCTAAAAAAGAAAGTATATTCTTTTGTTTTAATGTAAAATGTTCTGTAGATATCTGTTAAATACACTTGATTCATAACTTCTTTTAGTTTCACCATGTCTCTGTTTAGTTTCTGTTTCCATGATCTGTCCATTCGTGACAGTGGGGTGTTGAAATCTACTATCAATGTGTGCTTCAAGTTTCAGTAATGTTTCTCTTATAAATGTGAGTGCCTGTGCATTTGGGGCATAGATGTCCAGAATTGACAGTTCATATTGGTAGATTTTGCTTTGATAAATTTAGTTGAAAGTCTATTTTGTTGGATATTAGAATAGTTACTCCAGCTTGTTTCTTGGAACCATTTGGTTGGAATTTTTCCAGCCTTTTATATGAGGTACTGTCTTTGTTACTGAGGTATGTTTCCTATATATAGTAAAATGCTAGATCCTTTTTACATATCTACTCTGTTAGCCTGTGTCTTATTTTTCTAGAACAATGAACAATTTTATTGGGGTAATAAATCACTCAATCTGACTGACATATAAATATAACTATTTTTTAAATTTTATTTGTTATTTTATTTATGTATACTTCAATTGTTATCCCCCTTCCCATTTTCCCATGTGAAAATCACTTATCCCACCCTCTACCCCTGCTTCTATGAGAGTGCTCCCCCACCCACCTACTCCTGTTTTACCGCCATATTGCTCTCTCTATCCCCTATGAGAGAGCATTAAGACTTCACAAGACCAAAGGCCTCCCTTCCCATTGGATCAAAAACCTCCAAGAAAACTTAGAGAAGAGAAGGAGTAAGTTTAAGTACAACCCCTGTGGACTGGCCTCCACAGCTTCCTGCACTACCTACTCCCACTAATTGGTCCCTTCCTCCTCCCCCTCCTCCTCCTCCTCCTCCTCCTTCTCCTCCTTCTCCTTCTTCTCATAGTGGGAACATTCTTACTTAAGATCTCACAATTCATCCAAGAGAATTTAGAGGCAATAAGGCTTTATCAGATCAAGTTTTATTATCAAAGGCTTGTGTCCTGGGAGCCACAGTCAAGATAAAATTGTCCCTCAGAATATACAAGCTACACTCCCTAGCTCTCCACTTGACCAAAAACAAGTAAGATCTCAGGTGTACTGGGACAACCTAAGACAGATCTTGGAGCCAAGATTTGAGCCAGTGTGAGACATGGTATCCAGAGATGGGTAAAATTCCCCAGGTGTGGGGACAGCCTAAGACAGAAGCCATGTAACCTGCTCATTACAGAAAACAAAAGGGGAGATGTTGGGCCTTATCCTTGGCCTAGAGGGATGGCTTAAGCCTTGCTCAATTTTTGCAACTTTTCTTGGGCATTTCTGTTGCAGAGTGACTCAGTGTGACCCACATGACCTGGTTGAACCCTTGCCTTCCTGGCAACTGCTGATGTAGAATAACCTCATAGGCATCACCAGATCACTGCATATCCCTTGTCTTCTGCTCCCTAAAAGCGAGAGACTGATGCAATAAAGCAAATTCCTGCTTCAAAAAGACTCCCAGCTTGGTGTGGTTCTTCTCAAGTCACTGAAACCCTCCATCCCACTCAGCCCCGGAGAAATCCAGTGGGTCCAGGCATCTCTCTTGCAGCTACCTGCCAGAAAATAGCCAACAGACTGGCGCCCCATGTGAGGAACTTCTCCCTCATCTTGATAGAAGAACACTGACAGGCTAATCAGTCTGCCGGTGAGTATATCCCCATAAATTATGGGCCCGTCCTGGTCCAAGTCTGATCCCACGCTAGAATCCTTGAGGGTCCTGCTCAAGAGCAGAGGCCTGACCTTTTCCAACAACCAAGCCCTCTTGGGGATGCTTATGTAAGTTTGCCCCTTGGCTCCCCATGAGCAAACTCATTGACTGGGACACTTGGGCTAAAGTAGAGTGGTTAATCACCAGGGCCCAAAATGAGAGAGGTGAGATTCACCCTCTAGGGGCACTCCCTAATATCTCAGCTCTTAAAAGCTGCTTCCCTCCAGGCCTTCCAAGTAAAGAAGAGGACTCGCTGTCTAAACGGCAGTGAATGACAAAGAGGAGCCAATAGCAAAACCAAAAGACAGCCCTCCCTCATCCCAGCAGGCTAAACCTCTGTATCCCTCTCTAGACTGCTTTGACAGTGCCCCTTGGCCCCCTACAAAACCTTCACTTTCAAAGTCATCTGCTTTGAACCCCCAACCAACCCCTTCCATGTTCTCCCACCTCTGCCCTCAGCCCCACTGCCCTATAGGAGGAAGGGCCCGATCAGACCAGGCCACCAATCTCTTTCTGGACAACTTTAACCCTGGTGGTAACCAGCCCACAGCCTGGTGTCCATGGATGCTGCAAGACATAAAGGAGCTTAGAAAAGCGGATGTTGATGATGGCCTCAACTTCCTCTGGGTCGACACCATCCTTGAGGGCCTCACTCACCAAGTGTGTGTCACCCAAGATTGGAAGGAGCTTGCCAAAGCCGTACTGTCTGGGCCTATGTTTCTTAAGTGGATGACCAATTTTCAAGAGGAGTGTCAGGCTCAGGGAGAATGAAATCAAAGTGTACAGCCTGCTATACCTATCTCTGCTGGCATGCTCTCAGGCATGGATGATCAGTTCTCTACAGGCCTTCACCAGGCCTCCATCCCCTCCACCCTTATCAAGACCAGGTCAGGGCCCTAGTCCTTCAAGCTTGGAGAAAGTTGGATGAGGACTACTGAGTCCTCCATAGCTGGAAATAATCAAATGGTCAATGAGGACTTCCCCTCCTTTATAGATACGGCCCAAGGGAGTCTAAAAGGAAAAGTCCCTGTCAGAGAACTCAGAGATAGACTCCTTAGGTCACTAGTTTGAGAAAGTATGAATGCTGACCACACAAGTTAGCCTGCACTGGGCTATGAAATCAAGCCATAGACAGGTGGATCATTGTGGCCAAAGATGTATGCTCTCCTCCCACCAAAGTAGGACACTGGCTACCACCCCTAAAGAAACCCTTAAGGAGGATATGACTGTTCTTGCTAATGCCCTACAGCAGACCTCAATGAGTCAGGGACAGACCTGTTTCAAGTATGTGATGAAGGCCACTTTAAGAGAGACTGCCCCAATTTGATTAAAGCTATACCACATTCTACTAACAGTATACCACGTAGCCCTTATCCTCAGTTCTAAAAGGGGTTGCACTGGGTCAAAGATTGTAAGTACAAATTTGACCTCAATGGCCAGCCTTTAAACTCCCCTCAGAGCCACCCTCATACCCTTTAAATAAGGGGGGACCTCCAGTTAAGGCACACTTAACAGTTTCATTTGTTCCCAGACTCCATCTGAAAAGATGTCCCAAATGTGAGAAGACCTTTCTTGTTTTTTATTACTCGATATATTCTTTATTTACATTTCAAGTGATTTTTCCTTTACTGGATCCCCCCTCCCAAAAAGTCCCATAAGCCCTCTTCCTTCCCCATCTTCCCCAATCCACCCCTTTCAACTTCCTTGTCTTGGCATTCCCCAACACTGCTGCACTGAGCTTTTCCAGGATGGTGGTCCTCTCCTTCCTTCTTCTTGGGCATCATTTGATGTGTGCATTGTGTCTAGGGTATTCCAAGCTTCTAGGCTAATATCCATTTATCAGTGAGTGCATACCATGAGTGTTCTTTTGAAAATGGGTTACCTCACTTAGGATGATGTTCTCCAGTTCCATCCATTTGTCTAAGAATTTCATGAATTCATTGTTTCTAATGGCTGAATAGTACTCCATTGAGTATATATACCACATTTTCCGTATCCATTCCTCCACTGAGGGACATCTGGGTTCTTTCCATCTTCTGACTATTATAAATAGGGTTGCTATAAACATAGTGGAGCATGTATCCTTATTACATGCTGTGTAATCCTCTGGGTATATGCCCAGGAGTTGAATAAGCGGGGTCCTCTGGAAGTATCTTTCCTAGTTTTCTGAGGAACCACCAGACTGACTTCAAGAGTGGTAATACCAGTTTGCAACCCCACCAACAGTGGAGGAGTGTTTCTCTTTCTCCACATACTTCCCAGCATCTGTTTTCTCCTGACTTTTTGATCTTAGCCATTCTGACTGGTGTGAGGTGAAATCTCAGGGTTGTTTTGATTTGCATTTCCCTGATAACTAAGGATGATGAACATTCCTTCAGGTGCTTCTCAGCCATTCGATATTCCTCAGGTGAAAATTCTATGTTTAGCTCTGTACCCCATTTTTAAGGGGGATATTTGGCTCTCTGGAGTCTACCTGCTTGAGTTCTTTGTATATCTTGGATATAAGCCCTCTGTCAGATATAATGTTGGTAAAGATCTTTTCCCAATTTGTTGGTTGCCGTTTTGTCCTTTAGCTTATGCTCTAAGATCAAGAATTGACAAATGGGACCTCATAAAACTACAAAGTTTCTGTAAGGCAAATGAGAAGACCTTTCTAATGTCCAAATGGTCATTAGAAAAGAGGAAGTCCCTCATTCTTGGCAGCTCTCCCTAGGCCTGTCATTGTAAAGCATGGGTGGACAGTCTATTTCATGAGAAACTACCACCTGGCTTTCTTGGGTAGATCGTGATGGAAACCGTGCTGAATATACCCTCTGGTGGTCTCTGGCCGTAGAGCTAATGTTCTAGGCCAAGACATCCCTGGGGAGGCTGAGACTTTCACCATGAGACATCATAAAAATCTCTGTTGATTTATTGAATACTGAAGAGTATGAACAGCCATTTGAACAAGGGAAAGAGGTGTTCCCAAATTACACAGATTTTCCTCATTTTGAAAAAATTAACCAGTGCTCCTCCCTGCCTCATCCCTGATTCTAAAGGCCACTGCTTGGCCCCTAGTACCAAAAATTCATTGGAAAACTGGAGACCCCATATGTGTTAATGGCCTATCCCTGCCCCAAAGCTACAACAGCTACATCTGGTACAACAACAGCTTGAATTGAAACACCTCAGGCCTTTCACCAGTCCCTGGAATTCCCATTTTCTTTATTAAAAAATCCAATGGCTTCTTGAAATGGTTACATGACCTGAGGAAGATTAATGAGAGGATGGGCTTGTTTGGAACCCCTCAGAGTGGACTTCCCTGAATCCTGGCGATCTACAGTACACATTACTTGACCATTATAGATATCAAAGAGTGCTTCTTTTCCATTCCTTTTTTATTGATATATTTATTTACATTTCAAATGATTTCCCCTTTTCTGGACCCCCACTCCCCGAAAGTCCCATCAGTCCCCTTCCCTCCCCCTGTTTTCCCACCCAACCCTTCCCACTTCCCTGTTCTGATTTTGCTCTATACTGCTTCACTGAGTCTTTTCAGAACAAGGGGCCACTCCTCTGTTCTTCTTGTACCTCATTTGATGTGTGGATTATGTTTTGGGTATTCCAGGTTTCTAGGTTAATATCCACTTATTAGTGAGTGCATACCATGATTCACCTTTTGAGTCTGGGTTACCTCACTTAGTATGATGTTCTCTAGCTCCATCCATTTGCCTAAGAATTTCATGAATTCATTGTTTCTAATGGCTGAATAGTACTCCATTGTGTAGATATACCACATTTTTTGTATCCACTCTTCTATTGAGGGATACCTGGGTTCTTTCCAGCATCTGGCAATTATAAATAGGGCTGCTATGAACATAGTAGAGCATGTATCCTTATTACATGGTGGGGAATCCTCTGGGTATATGCCCAGGAGTGGTATAGCAGGATCTTCTGGAAGTGAGGTGCCCAGTTTTCGGAGGAACCGCCAGACTGATTTCCAGAGTGGTTGTACCAATTTGCAACCCCACCAGCAGTGGAGGAGTGTTCCTCTTTCTCCACACACTCTCCAACACCTGCTGTCTCATGAATTTTTAATCTTAGCCATTCTGACTGGTGTAAGGTGAAATCTATTGTGAGAAGTTCACCTTCTCTAGCCCCTGTCAACTTTGGTGGGCCTGACTCTGGATTTGAGTGGCCCCTGCCCCAAGGGATGGCCAACAGTCTCCCCATTTGCCAATATTGTATGCTTCATATTTTTTCCCTTTCTTAAGTGGTCCAAATATTCTTTTCTATATTTATACAGAAGATATTATTCCTGGATGTCCTAGTCCCTCTAGCCTTCAAAAACTTACTGATGAATGCCTGTCCCTCCTTCAGTTTCATAATTTCCAGATTGTTCCTGAAAAGGTCCAGAAGCTTACCCCATGTAAAATCCTTGTCCCCATATTGTCCCTTGATGTTGTTTTCCCTGTTAAGCCTCATTTAAAGATCAGGGACTCTTATACCCTACCCCAGCTCCAAAAATTGTTGGAGAAAAAATAATTGGATAATGTCCTGAATATCCATCACCACCAAAAGGCTTGCTCCATTGTTTGACCTTTTTAGGGTAGGAGACCTTTCCACCCCAATAGTTTTGACATCTGATCACATACAGCTATTAAATAATGTTCAACAGGCCATTGATCCTTCCTCCCTCAATTGATATGATCTCCATTTGTCCCTTACCCTTTATATTTTTTCCTGGAAAAACCCTGTGTACTTGTTACTTGGCCAAGGGGTGGGGCAGTACATTGGATCCACCACTTAGAGGAAGGGACCCTAGAGTTTATTCTATGGACAACCATTTGGCCGATTGCATTTTTAGAGGGAGAGACCTTTCTGTCAGGCTCTTGGAATAGAGCTTTGTTCCTTCATTACAGCCTTTAAGATTACAGATTTTTCTCTGGCTTCAAAGAAATAGTTGTGGGATTTCACTCACCACAGAAGCCTTCCCTGGTGAAATTGATAGCCACTTTGGACAACATAAATGGATGATCCTTCTCCAGGCTCCAGAGGAATACCCCAAGGCTTTTTCTTTCTTACCCCAACCTAGATTAACCCACCTTATTTGCTGATGGTGGACATTTAGGATCCTTCATTGTTGTTTAACCTGCCTTTAGACAGGGTGACCCACCTATCCCCATAAAATTAGATGTTCATGTTGTAGAGTGGTCCACACAGTTTAAGGATCTGTTTGCAGTAGTGGTGGTGCTTGATTCTGTAACTGAGCCCTTTAATCTGTTTTCAGATAGCCTATATGCTATAAAATTGTTATCCAATTTGATTGAAGCCCACATCAAGATAGATTCTAATCCTAACAGCCCTTTGATGATACAGGCCCACACATTGCTTAAGCAAAGGAGAAATCCTATCTTCCCCAACATCTTTGAGGCCATCAAAATCTCCCAGGATATTATCCCAAAGAAATAATTTGGCTGACCAGCTAGCCTCTACATTACAGTATCATACTGCCTCTGGGGCCACACAGTTCCACTCATTGACCCACCTCAACTAGAGGGGCCTTAGACATAAGTTCCCACACATTCTGATTAAAAACATCAAAAAGATAGTGCATACCTGTAAATTTTGCCAGGTCTTCCTACAGGTGCCTCCCCTGCAAAGATGGGAAATAATCCCCTAGAACTTTACCCTAATCATCTTTGGCAAATTGATGTTACACACTATTCTCCATTTGGAAAACTTAAATATATTTTCTTGACTGTTAATCTTAGGGTGTGTGTGTGTGTGTGTGTGTGTGTGTGTGTGTGTGTTTGTGTGTATATGTGTATGTGTGTACATGTGTGCATATGCATGTATGTATACACACACATGTGTGTATCTGTACCTTGTTCCCTCTTCCTGGGCTAAGATGTTACTTCTGTCTCTCAGCTCATCAGAAAGTATTCATCATGAGAAACATTGAGAAGATGATTGGAGAAGCCTTGGGAACCCACAAGAGGTGGGGCCTTCGTCGAATATCATGATTAAAGACCATTAGTGTGTGTGTGTGTGTGTGTGTGTGTGTGTGTGTGTGTGTGTGTCAGGGTGTCACTTCTGGCTCTCACCTCCCATCTTCTGAAGCCTCAGTACCTCATCCTGGGAGGGGAGATGCTCCTGTATCCCTATAACATTTATCTGTGTTGCTAAAAGGAATTTGTACATCAGTCTGCCTTCTACCAGGTTTTTGCAGCAGAGTCAGTGTACAAATCAGGTGGCAATAACTGCTGAGACCCTAATGGGGACATTGAGAAGGAGGCTTATCTTTGGGAGCCTACAAACAAACAAATTAACTCAAACAAATTAGTACCCATCATTTATACAAAGGAAAAACAGGCTGAGAAAGAAAATAGGAAAACAACACCCTTCACAATAGCATATATATATATATATATATATATATATATATACACATACACATACACATACACATACACATACATATACATATATAATAACTTGGTGGAACCCTAACCAAGCAAGTGAAAAATCTCTTTAAGAGGAATTTTGAGTCATTGAAGAAAAAAATGAAAGACTTCAGAACATAGAAAAATCTCCCATGCTCATGGATAAGTAGGATAATCATAGTAAAAAAAAATGTCCATCTAACCAAAAACAATCTACAGATTCAATGCAATTCCCATCAAAATCCCAACTCAATTCTTCATAGAGTTAGAAAGAGCAAGTCGCAAATTCATTTGGAATAACAGAAAACCCAAGATAGCAAAAGATACTCTCAATGATAAAAGAAATTCTGGGGGAATCACCATCCCTGACCTCAAGCTGTACTATAGAGCAACAGTAATAAAAGCTGCATGGTATTGGTACAGAGACAGGCAAACAGATCAGTGGAACAGAATTGAAGACCCAGAAATGAATTTACATACCCCACTATTTAATAAGAAGTGGGTGGAAACAAACTAGATGTTTCACCATTCAACAGAGGAATAGATAAAGAAAATGTGGTACGTTTACACAATGGAGTACT
Organism: Apodemus sylvaticus; assembly: GCF_947179515.1. Classification (NCBI taxonomy): domain Eukaryota; kingdom Metazoa; phylum Chordata; class Mammalia; order Rodentia; family Muridae; genus Apodemus; species Apodemus sylvaticus. Next base: position 15,547,319 of record NC_067476.1, on the reverse strand, counting down.
GCTCAGCTACTATAAGCAATGACCTCATGAAATTTTTAGGCAATGGATGGAACTCGAAAATATGATCCTGAGTGAGGTAACCCAGTCACAAAAGAACACACATGGTATGTACTCACTGATACATGGATATTAGTCCAAAATCTCAGAATACCCAAGATACAGTTCACAGACCTTATGAGGCTCAATAAGAAACAAGACCAAAATGTGAATGCTTCAGCCCTTCTTAGAAGGGGGAACAAAATACTCATGGAAGGTAGAGATGGGAGGGACTTGGGAGGGTTAGAAAGGAGGGTTAGGGAGGATAAAGAGAGGCAGGATCAGATATGGGAGGAAACAGGGATGTTATACAGAGGCTCAGGAAATTGAAGAGAGGTGTGCAGCAGTGTGGGATGGGGAACTGGCAGTAGCCACCAGCAAGTTCCAGATGCTTGGAAAGAAAGTGGCTCCCAGGACACAAGGGGCATGAGATTAGCTAAATGCCCAATAAAGGGGAGGAAGAAACTGTAACGACCATATCTAGAGGTTAGACAAGGCACCCATTTGGGGGATGGGGCCACCCACTCATCTTCAAATTTTTAACCACAATTGCTCCGGTCTAAAGGAAATACATGGACAAAGTGTAAAGCAGAGACTGAAGAAAAGATCATAGAGAGATTCCCCCACCTGGGGATCTGTGAGACCATGAAAAGCAACCTGTTTTCTGGTTGAGCTAAGTTTAAACCACAGAGACCTACCAGATAATTCTGGAAGGGATGGAAGGTCAATTTGCCATGCTTTCATATACCAGGCTCCTGACACGAGGCCCAGTGTCACAATTCTGTGCCTATCAGTCACGTAGGAAAATGCCATGGACTGCCTTTTCTCCATGCCTTTTCACTATGGGCATGCCATGCTGGAGCAATGGAGCAGGTCTCCATCTCAAGAATCACATTTAATCTCCCACAGGGAAACCTCCCTGTACTTCCAGCCACAGTCACCACCAAGTAAAGCCAAGCAGAGCCCGCTGAACAAACCAAGGACACTCATACCTTTGGGAACCAGCCAGAGCTCCTCCTTTCTCTCTTTTCCCTTTGGCCCAGACTAGATGCAGACCCGTGGGCCCTCACCCTGTTCTCAGCTCTTCTGAGACATCCAATGGCATCTGTAGTGTCCAAGACAGAGAACCTGTCATCTTTGGCCTCTGTGAGACCCAATGACCCACAAACTTGGCCCTGCTGGTTTCCCAGAGAACTCCGGACTGCCCATCCTCACCCAAGGAGCAGAGTTCTGTGGCTTCTCACAGCCTGACACCTACCCAGCGGCTGACTGGGGATGAGCGCAGTCCAACTCCCTGCAACTACCTTTATCCAGTGGCCAGATCCCTGGCCTTACTCGTGCCACCACTTTTAACCTACAGGAATCCATCCCATATGCAGACACCAAACCCAGATACTCTTTAGGATGCCAAGAAGTGCTTGCTGACAACAGCCTGAAATACCTATCTCCTGAAAGGCTCTGCCAGAGCCTGACAAATACAGAAGCAGATTGGACTGAGCACAAGAATTCCAATAGAGGAGTTAGAAAAAGTACTGAAGGAGCTGAAGTGGTTTGCAACTGCAAAGGAAGAACAACAATACCAACCAACCAGACCCCCCGCCCCCAGAGCTCCCAGGGACTTAACCGCCAACCAAAGAGTACACATGGAGGGGACCCACAGCTCCAGCTGCATATGGAGCACAGGATGGCCTTGTCTGGTGTGAGTGGGAGAAGAGGCCCTTGGTCCTGTGACTGCTCCATGCCCCAGTGTAGAGGAAAGCTTGGACAGTGAGGTGGGAGTGGGGGGAGAAGCACCCTCATAGAAGCAGGGTGATGGAGCATGTGATATGGGGTTTTCCAGAGTAGAAACTGGAAAGGGAATAACATTTGAAATGTAAATAAATAAGATATCCAAAATAAATAAATAAATAAACAAACAAACAAACAAATAAATTAAAAAGATCAAAAAGGCACTTGCTGTCAAGGATATGGAAAAGAGGAACACTCCTCCATTGCTGGTGGAACTGCAAGCAGGTAAACTTACTTTGGCTGTTCCTCAGAAAATTGGAAACAGTTCTACCTGACGACTCAGCTAAACCACTACTGAGCATAAACCCAAAATTTGCTCCAACGTGTAACAAGGACACATGTTCCACTATGTTTATATCAGCCTTATTTATAATAGCTAGAAGCTACTAAAATCAATTAATTCATTAAATTCTTAGGCAAATTGATGGAACTAGAAAATATCATCCTGAGTGAGGTAACCCAGATACAAAAGAATACACATGGTATGTACTGATAAGTGAATATTTGCCCAAAAGCTCACAATGCCCACTACACAACCCACAGACCAGATGAAACTTAAGAAGGAACAAGGAAGCCCAGGGTGTTGATGCTTCAGTCCTGCTTCAAAGGGGGGACAGAATGATCATGTGAGGTAGAGGAAGGGGCACCTGGGGTTGGGGGGAAGAGAGGATGGGAAAGAAACAAGGGGACAGTATCACTTCATAAAGGTGATAGGAGAGAGGTACAGAGAGTTAGTAAATTGTATAAAAATATGTAGCAGTAGGAGATGAGGAACTAGAGATAGCCACTGAAGGGTTCCAGATTCCAGGGAAATGAGAGGCTTCCAGGATCCCCTGGGGATGATGTTAGTGGAAATATGCAAAAAGGAGAGATAGAACTATAGAGACCACCTCCAGTAGATGGGTGTGGCCCAAGGTTGAAGAATGGGATCACCCACCCATCTCAAAATTTTTAACCCAGAAATGCTCCTGTCCAAAAGAAGAACAGGGACAAAAATGGAGTAGAGACTAAAGGAAGAGTCATCTGGAGACTCTCCCACCTGAGGATCCCACCCCATCCAGTCTGCAGACACCAAACCCCTACACTGTTGTGGATGTCAAGAGGTGCTTGCTGAGAGGAACCTTGTGGAACTGACCCTTGGGAGGTTCAGCCAGCAACTGACCAATGCAAACAGGGATAAGGAGGTGGGGGATATCACCAGGATGAGACAAAGACCTGAAAAAGGGAGACACACAAGAACCAATGGGTATGATCTTATCTGTGACTCACAACATTGGGGATATGAAGTATGAAGAGGCCATCTCGAGCAAAGCAGGAACTCCAGTGGAGCGATAGAGACACCAACCCAACCACAAAACTTTCAACCCAAAATTTATTTTTCTACAAGAAATGCAATCTTGAGGGATGGAACAGAGATAGAGGAAATGGCCAACCAATAATTGGTGCAACTTCAGTCCCATCCATGGGCAAGCATCAATTTCTAACACTATTAATGATACTCTGTTATGCTCCTGCATATTGTCCTTCAAGAGGCTCCACCTAGCATCTGACTCAGACAGATACAGACACCCACAGCTAAACGGTAGATGAAGCTTAGGTATTCTTATGGAAAAATAGGAGGAAGGATTCCAGTTCCCAAAGGGGACAGGAACTCCACAGGAAGACCAGTAGACTAAACTAACCTGGACCCCTTGGGGCTCTTAGAGTCTGAACCACCAACCAAAGAGCATACACAGGCTGGACCTAGGCCTCCTCATATATACGAAGGAGATGTGCAGCTTGGTCTTCATGAGGGTTCTTAAAATTTGAGTGGGGGGGTCTATCCCAAAAACTGCTGCCTATATGTGGGATATGTTCTTCTAGCTAGGCTGCCTTGTCTGACCTCAATGGGATAGGGAGTGCCTAGTCTCATAGAGACTAGGGTGAGGAGATAACCATGGAGGCCACTACCAACTGAAAGAAGGGTAGGGGTAGGGAGAAGGAATTGGGCAAGGGGGTAACTAGCAGGGGGCAGTGAGAGGAATATAAAGTGAATAAGTAAAAAATTAAATTAAATTAAATTAAATTAAATTAAATTAAATTAAATTAAAAGGAAAGGGTTAACTTTTATTTTAGCTAAAATATTACATCTTCCCTTCAATCTTTTCCATGCCCCCAACTTCTCTCTCAAACTGATTATCTATTTTTCCTTGTCTATTATACTTATACGGAGAGATAAATATTCAAATACTGAATATTTATTGAAATACTATTCAAACACTGAGTCCACTTATGTTGCCTGTGTGTATGTGATTTCAATGCTGAACACTTTGTATGGGACAACATATCATGGAGTTGAGCTGGATCTAACCTAAAGGCTTTTTTATAAAAAACCTTTCATACCACCAGAAGGTGCTATGCATTTGACACCATAATAATAACCACTAGGAGATACATACATACTAGGTATGATATGGAGGTAAGTAACTCACCTTTTCACCTTGCTTGTGACAGTGCGGTCCAGGATAGCTGACTCACAAGTTTCTAGAGATTCTCCTGTCTCTACCTCCCATTTCCCATAAATAGCCTTGGATCATGTATACGTGCACTACTGCTGCATCTGAACTTTATGTGCATTCTGGGGCTCTAAACTTGGGTTGTTGGACATGCACATCACTTACTCTTGCCCAAGAAGAAATTCTTAAACTGGAAAACAAGTTATTAGATGATAGATAAATTGAAGCATAATGAGAAACAAAATGAAATAATGCCCAAAAGAAGATATGAGATTTGGAGACATACTCAAAAGTTGAATGCACATAACTTAAAAATTGAGAACAAAAGAAATGTTAATTAGATCAGAGTAATATTTAATGAAATAATCGTGGAGAATTTTACAAATCTCATGAAAGGATTACCCCATTTAAAAGACTCCAAGAATTCCTTAGGATGAATATACAGAAAACTAAACCTCATTATACCACAAACTACTGAAAAACAAAAGACAGAAGAATGATTTCATACAAGCTGTAAACAACACAGGTTACTTTCAAAGATTCGTTATTGGTAGCTGAAATCTCAGCATCAATGAAAGAATTTTAAACATAATAGAATATTTTTTTTTACTTTTTAATTTTATCTGTCTGTTTTGCCTGTGTGTGTCTGTAAACCATGTGCATCCTTAGTGTCTGCAAAATCCTGCAAACTGCATTGAACTCCCTGTAACTTCAGAGTTACATGCAGTTTTAAACCACTGTGTGTGTGCTGGGAATCAAACCTAGATCCTCTGGAAGAGCAGCCTTTGCTTTTAATTACTGAGCCATTCTTCCAGCTCTGGGAATATATTTTCAAGAAAATAATATACATGGATAGTAAGCACTAAAACCATCAAAAATATCCCCAATCATGATTATAGGCATTTTCTTTAGAAGTTCTGAATATTGAATAATTATAATGGTTAATCATATACCTCAAATATTTAAAATAATAAATCGTATATTATGTTATACATATTATGCCTCAATTTAAAATTTTTCACAGAAAGCAAAAATCACTATTGCTATTCAAACAAAACACAAAAAGATAATCAAATATAGAATGTTATTAACAAGTTAGTAGGGTAGCTGAGCTCAGTGACACACACCTATAAGCCCAACATGCAGGAGGCAGAGACAGTGCATTTCTGTGAGTCAAGGCCAGCCTACTCTACAAAGTGATTTCCAGGAGCACCAGACCTACATTGTAAGACACTGTCTCAAACAAGAAAACAAATAAAACCACAAAAACAAGTTAATAGGGGAAATAAAAGGAAGAAAACACATAATCAAAATGCAAAATATGTTGGCAATAAATGTCTCAAACAGAAAAGAATACTAAGGAAAATATAAAAGAACATGTACCACAGTTAATAAAGTTTATTAATTGAATTCCCTAGAAATATAATTTTCCTAAGTATATAAAGAGAAAAATATTGACTTTACCTCATTAAACAGTAGATAAATCACATATGTAAGGATGTGAAAAGTAAAATTATTGAAAAAAACATGTATTTGTTGATATATAAAATGATGGCATTTTTATGCTATTATGAAGAGTAGAGATAGCAAGGCAGAGGCTGTCAATAAAGATAAAATGAACTCTCATCCAATTATATATGCTATTATGTGTGCTGCCTGAATAATACATGTTTGCAGAACTGGTCAATTCCCATACAATAATCATTCCCATGATGTCTGATTTCAAGCTAGTGATGTAATATTATAACTGTCCATTTGGGAAGAAATGTATACAAAGAGCATAAAATTAGTATGAGCTTGCTTCAGCACACCACAATATGTGGCTTAGCCCACCAGGCATAGATCAAAATGCTGAACTGTGTAGGATAATGCACAAGCAAAGATTAATGATGGATATCAAACAACTCAAGAATTAACCTTGATCCAGTTGACATATTAACACTGTACAGGACTTAAGATGGAGCCTACCATTAGTGAGTCCCTGAGGTCAACCCCAGAACCACACCAAACAACCAAACAAAAATGGAAAATCCTGCACATGACAATATAATATATATTATTATATTAAATGCATAGAAATATCAACTATATGATAATCTTAGGAAATATCCAGCCAAGTGTTCATCATAAGTGGGGTGGATGTCTCTCACTTAAAGCAGCTGATCCTAGTGACAATTATTTCTAGAGCCTGTTTTATATCTCTGTTCCTCAGGCTGTAGATGAAAGGGTTCAGAAAGGGTGTGACTACTGCATACATTATAGAAGCAACTATATCTCTGTCACTAGAATTCTGTAATGAAGAGAAAAAGTATTCACCTGCAACTGTCCCATAGTACAAAGACACCACAAGGAGATGGGAGCCACAAGTGGAAAAGGTTTTTATCAGTCTCTTTGTGGAGGGGGCCTTCAGGGCTGTGCTTCCTATGAGAATATAAGAGCCCATGATGATACTCAGAGGAAGGATAAAAAGCAATCCTCCCTCAGTGAAGATGACTAGTTTATTGAGGGAGATGTCTGAGCAGCTCAGCTTCAGGAGGGCAGTGAGGTCACAGAAGAAGTTGGGGACGATGTTACTGGCACAGAAAGACAGTTGGATCAAGAGGAGGGTGTGCAGCAGGGCATGGACACAGCAGAAGAACCAGGACCCAGCGACTAGGCAGACACAGAGCTCCTCTCTCATGACAGTGATGTAGTGCAGTGGATGACAGATGGCCACATACCTGTCATAGGCCATCACTGCAAGAAGGAAATTGTCCAGGCAGCCAAACAGAATAAAAAAATACATCTGAGAGATGCATCCCTTGTAAGAGATGGAATGCTGCTGAGCCTGGATATTCATCAACACTCTGGGAACTGTAACAGATGAGAAAGAGATGTCTGTGAAGGCCAAGTGACTGAGGAAGAAGTACATGGGGGTGTGGAGGTGAGAGTCCAGCCTGATGAGCAGGATGATGAGCAGGTTCCCCAGCACAGTTGTCAGGTACATGGCCAGGAACAGGGTGAAGAAGACATTCTGCTGCTCTGGTCTGATGGGAAGCCCCAGGAGGAGGAACTCGAACACAGTGCTCTGGTTCTCCAACCTCATGATTCTCTTGTCGCTGGTGGGAATTAGAAAAATGATGAAACACCAAGGAAAATAACTATGATATTATTGTAATCATCTTGTCTATATGATTCTTCTTTGCTTTAGATGCAAGTAATTAATTAGCGTGTATATAAGGCTGAAGAATTTTTCACAATTTAGTTTCTATTTAGTTTCTACTTAAAAGAAGCTTCTTTCAGTAATTCACAAATGATATGAAAAGTTAATTCCTTAACTGTCCTACAATAATAAGAATCCTGCTATTCATAGTCTATATAGCATATTATACCTCATTTTAAATGTATATTTTGGAGGGATTTTTGCTTGTTTTGAAACAGAAATTTATTCCTGTTTTTCTAAATGCTTAATATCAGTAAATATTACTGATGGATTTCATAAAGATATTTTTATTAAGTATGTCATGTGCCTTGCTGAACTTCATACCCACCAATTAGTCACTCCTCCATTCTTAACATCCACAATGCTTCTCTTGATATTTTTTAGTGCATGAATAGAAAATAAACATCTCCTACTCTAACATCAGTGGTATATCTCGCCTTTATATTATTTATATTTATATTAAAAAATCTTTCCAAAGAAACTAAGGTTTCCTAACTCATATTTAGTTATAGTCTTGATACCATCACATACTCATGTTTAAGGACATGAACAATAACAGGGAACAAATAGTCAGGTCTCTGTGTAGGAAATTGTATTTTTAATCAAGAGAGTATCAGTATTTTACTCTGAAATAGGAAATGTACAGTAAGAAATACACATCCATCAACATTACATGAGGAGATATGTTTGTTTGTTTGTTTGTTTGTTTGTTTTTCCAAGCTATTGACACAGCATAGGGAAATGCTAGGGCACTGAGGTGAGAGTGGGTAAGTTGGTGGGGAAGCAACTCCTCATAGAGGCAGGGGGAGGGGGAGAAGGTAGGAGGGAAACTGGCAAGGGGGATGTATTAGTTGGGGGTTCTCTAGAGTCACAGAATGTATGGGGAGTCTCTATATAGTTAGGGAATTTGTTGATGACTTACAGTCTATAGTCCAATTCCCCCAAAATGGGCAGCAGCAGCTGTGGATGGAAGTCCAAGGATCTAGCAGTTGCTCAGTCCCACGAGGCAAGCAGGCAAGGAAGAGTGAGTAAATCTTCCTTCTTCCGATGTCCTTATATATCTCCAGCCAGTGTGTAGCCCAGATTAAAGGCTGTAGATCTCCAGCAGAGAGTGTGGCCCATATTAAAGGTGTGTGCATCCATGCCTTTAATCCCAGATGATCTTGAACTCGGAGATCTCCTTGTCTTAGCCACTATGCTTCAAGATCTCCATACCAAGATCCAGGTCAGAAACTTATATCTCTGAGCCTCCAAATTAGGATCATAGGTGAGCCTTCCAATTCTAGACTGTAGTTCATTCCAGATATAGTCAAGTTTACAACCAGGAATAGCCACTACAGGGGATAACATATGAAATGTAAACAAATTTAAATAATAATAAAAAATAAAAGAAAAATTATAATAATAACTCCAAGAATTAAGAATTATTTACTTTCTTTTCTGCAACACAAACTAGCTCCTCTTGGAAAAAATATAAGAAGAAAATACTGTAAAATCTCATATGTCCAATTTTACTATAATCAAATATAAATAGTTGTGTGGTAATTATTAATTACTTTTTAAAAATGTAAAACACTTTAGGTCAAAAAAAATAATTATTAAAGTCTCAACTGTTCTGATTCCTTCCAAATTACCTTTTACCAAAAGTGTGCAGATCTTCTTTCCAAGGTAACATTAAATTAGCATCGAATGCTGATCTTAGTGATTTGTAAACATTTTCTAATTCAATTTTCACCATGGTCCTACCAGACATGTGTTATTATATTCATTTTAACATTGAATAAGAAAATGTGGTACATTTACACAATGGACTACTACTTTGATATTTTTAAAAAATGAATTAATGAAATATTTAGGCAAATGGCTGGAACTGGAAAATATCGTCCTAAGTGAGGTAACACAAACACAAAAGAGCACACACAGTATGCATTCACTGATAAGTGGATATTAGTCCAGAAGCTTGGAATACCCAAGACACAATTCACAGATCAAATGATGTTCAAGAAGGGGGAAGAACAAAGTATGGATATCCTGCTCCTTCTTAGAAGGGGGAACAAAATACCCACAGAAGGAGATACAGAGAAAAATGTGGAGCAGAGTCTGAGGGAAAGGCCATCCAGAGACTGCCCCACATATACAGTTACAAAACCCAGACACTATTGTGGATGCCCGTAAGCACTTGCTGACTGGAGCCTGATATAGCTGTCACCTGGGATGATATGCTAGTGCATGATAAATACAGAGGAGGACGCTCTCAGCCAGCCATTGGGCTGAGCACAGAATCCCCATTGGAGGAGCTAGAGAAAGGACCCAATGAGCAGAAGGGATTTGCAGCACCATAGAAGGAACAGCAATATGAGCCACCCAATACCCCCAGAGCTCCCAGGGACTAAACCATCCACCAAAGAGTACACATGGAGTTACCCATGGCTCCAGACACATAGACAGCAGAGGATGACCTTGTTGGAAATCAAAGGGAGGAGATGCCGTTGGTCTTGGGAAAGCTCAAAGCTTTAGTGTAGGGGAATACCAGTACAGGGAAGCATGAGTGGGTTGATGGGGGAACAGGAGGAGGAGAGATGGGTTACAAGACTTTTGGGGGAGGACAAGGAAAGGGGACAACATTTGAGATGTAAATAAAGACCATATCTAATTCGAAAAGCAGTAAATAAATAAATTTAGGGCTTCTAAGTCATCTGCAAGCAAGTGTACCAGGTCAAATCACAATGTCTGCTTGACACTGTGCTTTAGTCATTCCTAACAGAAATCACATTTCTCACTCAATGAAGTATCCAAAGGTGCTATACAATGCCCACAATATTTTTTCAAAAGCCCTACAAATGGTGCCACTCATACTTCATACATCATACAGTTCATGAGAGATTTAAAGGTTATAATTTCTTTCAAAGCAATAAATATGTATTTGAGACCAGCAAGATGGTCACAATGCTTCACAACCTGTCAGTCATGACTGCTATCTCCAAAAAATTTACATTATGAATCATAAGAGTAGCAAAGTTACAAAATAGCAAAGAAAATAGTTTTGTAGTTGGGGATTACCAGAACATATGGCACTGTATTAAAGGATTGCAACATTGTGAAAATTATCTACACTGGTTGAGTGGGTAAAGCCACTTGCCACCAAACATAATGGCCTGATTTTGATCCCAAGAACAATGTGGTAAAGGAGAAAACCAACTTCAAGCTGTCCTCTGACCTGCATACCCACTCTGTGACATGACTGCATTCACACACATGCAGAGATTGGGTTGCTAGGAGAGAAAAAATAAACAAATAAATTGAACTTGACCTTAGACAGAGATGTTATGAGAGGTTATATGTCTTAGATGGGCATTGCAAAGAGTCATCTTTCAGGCATTTGCACCTTCACCAGGACACAGGTTATTACCAGGCATGGTTCCCAATAAAAATGGAGATCAGATGCCAGTACAATGGCTCCTCACTAACAGATTCTGTATCACCTCAGGAAGCCAAAGGAAAGCACTCACAAACCCTGACAGGATACTGTAGGTAAGATCTTGCAGGCAGAAGTCAGCCTATGACTGTGAGGTGTGAGAGCAAGTCTGAAAGGCAAGTTTTCTCTGGTTTCTATGTGTTCTTTCCCTACATAACAGTAAACTAATGAGCCACCACCAGCCAAACATTGTATGTGGAGAAAGACAATAATAATTTCTTCTTACTGACTACCATATACCAAACATTGTATTGAATAATTTATTTCATACACTGGTTCATTTATGTCTCAAGATATGTCTGTAACATTTGGCTGGTCACTGTCCTTGAGTACTGAGGAATCTACTTCTAAACAGAACAAGATACTACCACAAAAAAATGTACAGGACCCATACTGGAGATTAGAAACAATTATGGTTTACTGATGCTGATCTCTTATCATAAGAGCTGCATGGTAATGAAATAAATATGGATCCTGTCTGCCCAATGCAGAATTACAACTATTGAAACACTATGAAGGAGATAATTGACTTTTAAAGACCAATCAGAGTCTCAAAACACACCAATAAAATAGACATTTATTGTACATGCACACATACATGCAAACACTTGAGTTGTTGATCTGTGACTTCTTACCAGCTACAGTTGTCCTAAACAAGGGATGGGATCCACAGAGTTATAACAAAAGTGTCATAAATAATATGTAATATTTTACATAAAACATATTAATAATTCTAAAACTCACATGTAGACACTTAAAAAGCAGCACAGCACATTCAAAAATAAATAGCAATTACGTCTCAGAGGGATAAGATCATACTCTGAATATAGACACAGATACATACACAGGAACACAAACACATAGGCACACACACAAGACAACCAAAGTTCAAAGTCAAATATATCATTGAAAAGACATAAAAAATGTCAATACCATACACGTGCCTTGAATCCTCAGGAAACAAAAAAAATATCCATGGTACATACATGGATCCCTACTCAGAACAATTCAGGTCCCCCCTAACCTGTTCCTAATATACATAATGGTGTTCATTCAGTGAATCTTTGAGCCATTTCCACTCACTAGAATATCACATAAACATTACCTCTGAATAATCCAAATGGAAACACACACACACACACACACACACACACATACACACACACACACACACACACACACACACACCACCCCTTTCAATGACATGCAATTATATACCAAATATGATTCATATAAAATGCAAGCACGCATACCCACATGTCTAAAAAACAAGCAAATATAGAAAACAGTTTCAGACTGCTGAATACATATTGTATTCAGAAATTTCACTATCCTCTACTTGATTGTGTCTGCCCATAGATAAAACTGAAGGAGTTAACCAAATGGAAACATGGCAAATATTTTAAATAAAATGAACTGATTTGGACACATATAAATGGCAAACACTCAAGGGCCCAATTCAGACTTGTGTGTTCTGCATCTAGAAAGGAAAAAACTAGTCAGTTACATAACACACACACACACACACACACACACACACACACACACACCATGGGCAAATCTCACAGAGTAAATATATTAACATTTTACAAGCAATAAAATGCCACATTTTACAAGCAATAAAATGCCACATTTTACAAGCAATAAAATATGGAGATAGATAGATAGATAGATAGATAGATAGATAGATAGATAGATAGATAGATAGATAGATAGATAGATAGATAGTACATAGTAGATAGATGATAGATGGATATGCACAGGAAGAGAGAGAAAAAATATACAGAGTTCATATGCAGAGACATACAGATACAAAGACACACCTTGCCTACCAAGAGCTCCCAGCTCCCTCTGACCTCTATCAGTCCTTAGATTACTCAGGCACTAGATAAATAGCCCACATCTCTGAGGCTTTGGATTTTATCAAGAAAAAAATAATCTCCTGGGCTTTCTCTGTGTATCCTTGAGTTATAGATAAATAAGTAGAAGGATACAGAAAGACTTAGGCAGATTCCCAGAGCTCCAGGCTAGGAAAAGAATCAAATAGAATAATTAGCATCAATACAGAATAATTAGCTTCAATTTTTGCCAGACCTTCATGGGGGGTGGGGGGGAAGCTTGCCCAGAGGGCAAGTAGCTGAGCAGGTACTTAACTCTTCACCCAAGAGTAACCTAATTATGTGTGTCAACCATATTAAAGATGCTGTATTAATCACGAACTCACCACAATCACAAAATACCTGATGCAATAAGCTTGTTAAGTCCATGGCTATTTTATCCAGTTTTAGAGCTTTTAGCCCATGAGCAGGTGTCTACATTGTTTCCCACCTGTGATGAAGAAGCACAACATGGTGGGAGTGCATGGGAGAGAAAGGCCTAATTGTGTCATTAACAGGAAGCCCCCGCCCTTGCTATAGACTGCACTTCTTAAAGTTTCCATCACCTTACAGAACAGCCACCCTGGGAAGAAGTCTTTCACATAAACTTCTGAGACCCAGCTAAGGGTCTTAGCTAGATCTCAATCAAATATAGAATCCAATGTCTAGAAAAAAATGAAAAATGACTAAGAGTAAAGTTTATATCTATAAGTGTTCACATTTAAAAAAAATCAGAGAGGGCCCAGTGAGATGGCTCTGGGGTGACATGAACTCAATCTCTGAACCTACATGGTGGAAAGAAATAGCTTATTCCTCAAAGACATCATCTGAACTACACTACCCTCAGAGAGAGAGAGAGAGAGAGAGAGAGAGAGAGAGAGAGAGAGAGAGAGAGAGAGAGAGAATAAATAATGTAAAAATAATTTAAAGATTGTTCTGGAGAGATGGCTCAGTGGGCTAAGAGCACTGGCTGCTTATCCAATAGATCTAGGTTCAAATCTCAGCATCTACATAACAGCTTACAAAACATTATAACTTTGGTTTTGGGGATTCAATGCCTTCTTAACAATGTGGCAAGTAGGCACATAAGTGGTGCACAGGCATACACACAGACAAAGCACTCATTAAATAAAATATTTTTTGTTATTTTAATTCAGACAGATTCCAAACAAATAATCTAATGTTGTATGTCAAGGCTCTAGCAAAATAAAGAGCAAAGCTAAGCCTAGGTATATAACAAAAACAGTAATCATCAAAGTATAATAAATTAATAAAATAGAAATTAAATGAACAATACATGAGCAATTTAGCAAAAAATGTGACAATATGGACACAGCAATATTTTAAATTATATAGTTCTTCCAAGAATTATAATATTAGGGTCTCACTATCAGGTTCTAGAGAGTAACAATAAGACCCTATTGCTGAAGATTCCACACAATTAAAGTCATAGAATATGTAGAAATCCAGGTGCTAATCAGTTGAAAGAAACATACCTACTGGTTAACATTCAAAATATTTGAAGGTGTTATGAAAACTACCAAAGATGGGGTCAGAAAACATCAGTCTTACCCATCTATGAGCTCTGCAAACTCCAATGATAACTGACCTGGTAAGATATGACCAGACTACATGAATGTGTGAAACTCTCAAATAATGAAAACAAGAGTAATTTTATTACACAATAAACATTTTCAAATACAAAATGAAATTGCCAGAGGTTTGTTACTCAGTTATTTTTAGGAAATCTAGGTGCAATAGTGGCATTCATATTATGGGAGTAACTAACCACTTGCTGCTTGAATTTGAGACCCACCCCAAAAAGATAAAACTTCCACCACAATCATTGATAACAAGGATAAGAACTAGTGGATAGGAAGTTCATAATATTGAGAGAAGACCCTACTACTATTATTCTGACAATGGACATAGAAGCCAATTGCCACTAAGTTCTTACATGTATAGTGATGCAGAAATGTGTCTTTCAATTCTCATCAGAGGCACTTCTGTTTTGCAGACCCATAATTGGTCACCGTCCAGAGAATAAGAGACTTCAGAGTGAAAAATATAAATGAGACAACTACATGTTACCCTTTCTTCCACAGGCTCAAAGATGCTAGTGTAAGAATCAAGACTTTCTAGAACTTAAAGAGCATGAAAGCACAACGTATCCAAACATACAGGACACAATGAAAGCAGTACTAGAGAAAAGTTCATAGCACTATGTGCCTTCTTAAAGATATTGGAGAATTATCATATTAAACACTTAAAACACTGAAGGCTCTAGAACAAAATCAAACAAACAAACTCAAGAGAATTGCAAGATAGGAAATAATCAAACTAATGGCTGAAATCAATTAGAAACAAAGAAAAATATGAAAATCAGTGAAACAAAGAGGTGATTATTTGAGCCAATCAACAAGATAGACAACCTTTTAGCCAAATGAACTAAAAGAAAAAGACATAAGCACCATTACTTGCCCTTTTTTATTTGATATATTCTTTGTTTACATTTCAAGTGATTTTCCCTTTCCTGGATCGCCCCCCCCCCAAACGTCCCATAAGCCCTCTTCCCTCCCCCATTCCCAAATCCACCCCTTCCAAGTTCCTTGTCCTGGTATTGCCCTACTCTGCTGCACTGAGCCTTTCCAGGACCAGGGGACACTCCTTCCTTCTTCTTTGGCATCATTTGATATGTGAATTGTGTCTTGGGTATTCCAAGCTTCTAGGATAATATCCATTTATCAGTGAGTGCATACCATGAGTGTTTTTTTTTTTTTGAGACTGTGTTACCTCACTTAGGATTATGTTCTCCAGTTCCACCCACTTGTCTAAGAATTTCATGAATTCATTGTTTCAAATGGCAGAATAGTACTCCATTGTGTATATATACCACATTTTCTGTATCCATTCCTCCTTTGAGGGACATCTGGGTTCTTTCCAGATTCTGGCTATTATAAATAGGGCTGCTATTTATTTAGTGGAGCATGCATCCTTATTATATGCTGTGTAATCCTCTGGGTATATGCCCAGGAGTAGTATAGAGGGGTCCTCCAGAAGTATCATTCCCAGGTTTCTAAGGAACCTCCAGACTGATTTCCAGAGTGGTAGTATCAGCTTCCAACCCCACCAGCAGTGGAGAAGTGTTCCTCTTGCTTCACATTCTTGCCAGTACCTGTTTTCTCCTGATTTTTTGATCTTAGCCATTCTGACTGGTGTGAGGTGAAATCTCAGGGTTGTTTTGATTTGCATTTCCCTGATGAATAAGGATGTTGAACATTTCTTTAGGTGCTTTTCAGCCATTCAGTCAGGTGAGATTCTTTGTTTAGCTCTGTACCCCAATTTTAAGGGGGATATTTGGCTTTCTGGAGTCTACTTTCTTGAGTTCTTTGTATATCTTCGATATAAGCCCTCTGTCTGATGTAGGGTTGGTAAAGATCTTTTCCCAATTTGTTGGTTGCTGTTTTGTCCTTTTGACAATGACCTTTGCCTTACAGAAACTTTGTAGTTTTATGAGGTCCCATTTGTCAATTCTTGATCTTAGAGCATAAGCAATTGGTGTTCTGTTGAGGAAATTTTCCCCTGTGCCCATGTCCTCAAATGTCTTCCCCAGTTCCTTTTGTATTAGTTTCAATTTGTCTAGT
Organism: Apodemus sylvaticus; assembly: GCF_947179515.1. NCBI lineage: Eukaryota > Metazoa > Chordata > Mammalia > Rodentia > Muridae > Apodemus > Apodemus sylvaticus. The sequence goes on along the minus strand of NC_067476.1, from coordinate 15,530,802 downwards.
CTTATGTGGAGGTTCTTGATGCACTTGGAGTTGAGCTTAGTACAAGGAGATAAGAATGGATCAATTTGCATTCTTTTGCATGCTGACCTCCAGCTGAACCAGCACCATTTGTTGAAAAGGCTATCATTTTTTTCTACTGGATGGTTGTAGTTTCTTTGTCAAAGATCAAGTGACCCTAATTCTGTGAGTTCATTTCCGGGTCTTCAGTTCTATTGCACTGATCCACTTGCCTGTCACTGTACCAATACCATGAAGTTTTTAAGACAATTGCTCTGTAGTATTGCTTGAGGTCGGGGATACTGATTCCCCCAGAAGTTCTATTACTGTTGAGGATAGTTTCAGCTATCCTGGGTTTTTTGTTATTCCAGATGAATTTGAGAATTGCTCTTTCTAAGTCTATGAAGAATTGAATTGGGATTTTGATGAGGATTGCATTGAATCTGTAGATTGCTTTTAGCAAGGTAGCCATTTTTGCTATATAAATCCTGCCAATCCAAGAGCATGGAAGATTTTTTTCCATCTTCTGAGGTCTTCATCGATTTGTTTCTTCAAAGTCTTGAAGTACCTGTCATACAGGTCTTTCACTTGTTTGGTTAGAGTCACCTCAAGATACCTTATATTGTTTGTGGTTATTGTGAAGGGTGTTATTTCCCTAGTTTCTTTCTCAGCCTGTTTATCCTTTGAGTATAAGAAGGCTATTGATTAGCTTGAGTTAATTTTATATCCAGCAAGTTTGCTGAAGTTGTTTATCAGCTGTAGGAGTTCTCTGGTGGAGTTTTTGGGTTGCTTAAGTATACTATCATATCATCTGCAAATGGTGATAGTTTGACTTCTTCCTTTCCAATTTGTATCCCTTTGACCTCCTTGTGTTGTCTAATTTCTCTAGCTAGATCTTCAAGTACTATATTGATTAAATTTGGAGAGAAAGGGCAGCCTTGACTAGTCCCTGATTTTAGTGGGATTGCTTCAAGTTTCTCTCCATTTAGTTTGATGTTTGCTACTGGTTTGCTGTATATTGCTTTTATTATGTTTAGGTATGGGCCTTGTATTTCTGTTATTTCCAAGACCTTTTATATAAAAGGATGATGAATTTTATCAAATGCTTTTTCAGCATCTAATGAAATGACCATATGGTTCTTTTCTTTGAGTTTGTTTATGTAGTGGATGGCATTTGATAGATTTCCATATATTGAACCATCCCTGCATCCCTGGGATGAAGCCTACTTGATCATGGTGAATGATCATTTTGATGTGTTCTTGGATTAGGTTGGCAAGAATTTTATTGAGTATTTTTACATCGATATTCATCAAAACGTCTAAGGTTCCCTTTTTCATTGGATCTTTGTGTGGTTTTGGTATCAGTGGAATTGTGGCTTCATAGAGCGAGTTAGGTAACATTCCTTCTGTTTCTATTTTGTGGAAAAGTGTGAAGAGTATTGGCATTAGGTCTCCTTTGAATGTCTGATAGAATTCAGCACTAATGCCTGCCCTTTTTAATGGGGCAGCTCAGAGCCACATGGTTTTAGTGAAGAATTCTATGAAACCACAGTCACCCTGAAAGCACACAAAGACTCAACAAATAAAGGGAACTTCTAATCAATTTCTCTTATAAACATTATACTATACATTCTCTTATAAACAAAAATACTCCATAAAATACTTCCACACCTCGAACTAGAAAGTGTCACCCTGAGTGAGGTAACCCAATCACAAAAGAACAAAAATGGCATGCACTCAATGATAAGTGGATGTTAGCTCAAAAGCTGAAAATAAATGATATATAATTCACAGACTACAGGAAGCTCAAGAAGGAGGACTGATGTGGGGGTGCTTTGGTTCCTCTTAGAAAGGGAACAAATGGAGACAATAATGGAGATATAATGGAGACAAAGTGTGGAGCAGAGACTGAAGGAAAGGCCACCCAGAGACTGACCTACCTGGGGATTTGTCCCGCAAACAGTCACCAAACCCTGACATGTTTATGGTCTAGAAGAAGTGAATACCAAAAGGAGCCTATTCTGGTTGTCTCCAGAGGGGTCCTCCCAGAGCCTTACACATACAGAGGCAGATGGTAGCAGCCAACCATTGGACTGAGCATAGGGTCCCCAAGGGAGGAGTTGGAGAGTGGACTAGAGGAGATGAAGGGGCTTACAGTCATGGGAAGAACAATGAAGTTGGCCACCAGATGCCCCAGGACTCCCAAGGATTAAACCATCAACTAAGAGGTATACATGGTTCCAGCCAGAAGTGTGGCAGAGGAATGCCTTGTGAGGCATCAGTGGGAGGAGAGTTCCTTTGTCCTGTGAAGGTTCAATAGATGTCTTAACAAAGGGAAATCGAGGGGAAGGGTGGTGGGAGTAGGTCGGGTGAAGGGGCATATACTTGGAGGCAAGGGGTGGGAGGAGGGGTTGGGAGTTTTCGGGGAGGGGGAAAACTGGGAAAGGTTTTAGAATTTGAAATGTAAAAGGTTATATTCAGTAAAAAAAAAAAAAATACTTCCAAACCAAATCCACAAACACTTCATAGACAACATCTGTAAAGATAAAGTAGGCTTCATCACAAGGATGCAGGGATGATTCAATATACATCAACGTAATCCACCATATAAACAAACTGAAAGAAAAAAATCCCATAATTATCTCACTGAACACTGAAAAAGCCTGAGATAAAATCCAACAGCCCTTAATTGTAAAGGTAGTAGAGAAATCAAGGATACAGGGCACATACATAAACATAATCAAAGCAATATACAGCAAGGTAATAGCCAACACCAAACTGAATGGAAATCATTGCCACTAAAATCAGAGGCAAGACTGCCCACTCTCTCCCTATATACTCAATATGCTATAAGAAGGTCTAGCCGGAGCAAAAAGACAACTAAGGAAATTATGGGGATACAAATAGTAATGGAAGAAGTCAAAGTATCCCTATTTGGGAATTATAGGATGGTATACATGAGCAAATCCAAAACTTCTACCAGAGAACTCCTACAGCTGACAATCACCTTCAGAAAAGTGGCTGGATACAATATTAATTCAAAGAAACTATAAGCCTTTCTTTATACAAATGATAAACAGACCAGGTCAAGAGAGAAGCAACAACTTTTACAATAGCCATGAATAATATAAAATATCCAGGTGTAACTCCAAGCAAGAGAATGATCAAGTAAGACAAAAACTTCAAGTCCCAGAAGAAAGATTTTAAGAGAGGTATCAGAAGAAGTAAAGATTTTCCATGCTCAATGATTGATAGGATTAACATAGTGAAAATGGTCATCTTTCTTATGATATATTCTTTATTTACATTTCAAGAGATTTTCCCTTTCCTAGATCCCCCCTCCCCAAAGGTCCCATAAGCCCTTTTCCCTCCCCCTGTTCCACAATCCATGCCTTCCCAATTCCTTGTCCTGGTATTCCACAACACTGCTGCACTGAGCTTTCCCAGGACCGGGGGCCACTCCTTCCTTCTTCTTGGGCATCATTTGATATGTGCATTGTGTCTTGGGTATTCCAAGCTTCAAGACTAATATCCATTTATCAGTGGGTGCATACCATGAGTGTTTTTTTGAGACTGGGTTACCTCACTTAGCATGATGTTCTCCAGTTCCATCCATTTGTCTAAGAATTTCATGAATTCATTGTTTCAAATGGCTGAATAGTACTCCATTGTGTATATATACCACATTTTCTGTATCCATTCCTCCACTGAGGGACATCTGGGTTCTTTCCATCTTCTGGCTATTATAAATAGGGCTGCTATGAACATAGTGAAGCATGTATCCTCATTACATCCTAGGAAATCCTCTGGGTATATGCCCAGAAGTGGTATAACGGGGTCCTCCAGAAGTGTCATTCCCAGTTTTCTGAGGAACTACCAGACTGATTTCCAGAGTGGTAGTACCAGCTTGCAGCCCCGCCAGCAGTGGAGGAGTGTACTCTTCAAACTATTTCACAAAATAGACACAGAAGGAACATTACCCAACTCATTCTATGAAGCCACAATTTCACTGATACCAAAACCACACAAACATCCAATGAAAAAAGAGAACCTTAGACCAATTTCCTTTATGAATATCAGTGCAAAAATACTCAATAAAATTCTTGCCAACCAAATCCAAGAACACATCAAAACAATCATTCACCATGATTAAGTAGTCTTCATCCCAGGGATGCAGGGATGGTTCAATATACGGAAATCCATCAATGTAATCCAATACATAAACAAACTCAAAGAAAAAAACACATGGTCATTGCATTAGATGCTGAAAAAGCATTTGACAAAATTCAGCATCCTTTCATTTTAAAGGTCTTGGAAAGAACAGGAATACAAGGCCCATACCTAAACATAATAAAAGCAATATACAGCAAACCAGTAGCTAACATCAAACTAAATGGAGAGAAACTTGAAGCAATCCCACTAAAATCAGGGACTAGACAAGGCTGCCCTCTCTCTATATTTAATCAATATAGTACTTGAAGATCTAGCTAGAGGAATTAGGCAACACAAGGAGGTCAAAGGGATACAAATTGGAAAGGAAGAAGTCAAACTCACTATTTGCAGATGATATGATAGTATACTTAAGCAACCCAAAAAAACTCCACCAGTGAACTCCTACAGCTGAAAATGGCCATCTTACCAAAAAGTAATCTACAGTTTGAATGGTATCTCCATCAAAATTCCAATGCAATTTTAATAGCCATTGTAAGAGCAATTCTCAACTTTATGTGGGAAACCTAAAAATTCAGGATAGCCAAACAAAAAAAAGAACTTAGGGAAGAATCTCAATCCCTGACCTCAAGCTGTACTATAGAGCAATGGTCATATAAACTGCATGATAATGGCACAGAAATCTCATAAACCACCCACCTATGGATACTTAATTTTTAATAAAGAAGCCAAACTACACAATGGACAAAGGAAGCATCTTCAACAAATGGTGCTGGTCTAACTAGATATCCATATATAAAATAATGAAAATAGATTTATATTTACATCCTGCACAAAACTCCAAGTCCAAGTGGATGAAGGATCTCAACATAAAACCAGATACACTTAATCTCATAGAAGAGAAATTTGGAAATACCCTTAAGTGCATTGGTATAAGAGATGTTTTCTTGAACAGAACACCAATGGCTCAGGCTCTAAGATCAATAATTGGTAAATGAGACCTCATAATACTACAAATTTTCTATAAGCCAAAGAACACGGCCAATAGGACAAATGGGCAGCCTACAAATTGGGAAAGGATCTTCAGCAACACCTCATCTGCCATAGGGCTAATATCAAAAATGTATGAAGAACTTAAGTTAGACACTGACAACCCAATTAAGCCATTGAGTACAGAGCTAAACAGATAATTCTCAACAGAGGAATCTTGAATGGCCAAGAAACACTTAAAGAAATGTTCACCATTTTTATTCATCACTTAAATGCAACTAAAAATAACTCTGAGATTCCACTTTACACACATCAGAATGCCTAAGGTCAAAAACTCATGAACAGCACATGTTGGTGAGGTTTGGAACTAGGGGAACTTTGCTCCATTGCTTGTAGGACTGTAATGTATACAATCAATCTACTAATCAATTAGGTGGTTTCTCAAAAAAAAAAAAAACCAAGAAACAGTACTACATCAAGATCCAACTATGCCACTCCTGGGCATATACCCAAAAAATGTTTTACAATCTCATAAGGACATTTGCTTAACTATGTTTGTAGCAGCTTTACATGTAATTACTAGGAACTGAAAACAGCCAACTGTCTCTCAACTGAAAAATGGATACAGAAAATGCAGTTCATTTACACAATAGAATATTGACTACTCATCTACTAAAAACAAGGACATCATGAAAGTTGGAGGCAAATAGAACTGGAAAATATCCCGAGTGAAGTAACACAGACCCAAAAGGACAGGCATGGTACGTATTTATTTATAAGTGTATATTAGCCATAAAGTATAGGATAAGCACATTATAATCAAAAGACCCAAAGAAGCCAAGTATCAAGGAGGGCTGAAGGGAGGATGATTCAATCTTTCTCAGAAGGGAAGGAAAATAAAATAGATATTAGAGTGCGGCTTGAGGTCTGGGATGCTGATTGCAACAGAAGTTCTTTTATGTTGAGAATAGTTTTAGCTATCCAGAGATTTTTGTTATTCTACATCAATTTAAGAATTGCTCTTTCTAGGCTGAAAACATCCAATGGAAAAAAGATAGCCTTTTCAACAAATGGTGCTGGTTCAACTGGAGGTCAGCATGCAGAAGAATGCGAATTGATCCATCCTTGTCTCCTTGTACTAAGCTCAAATCCAAATGGATCAAGGACCTCCACATAAAGCCAGACACTCTGAAGCTAATAGAAAAGAAACTGGGGAAGACCCTTGAGGACATCGGCACAGGGAGAAAGTTTCTGAACAGAACACCAATAGCGTATGCTCTAAGAGCAAGAATTGACAAATGGGACCTCATAAAATTACAAAGTTTCTGTAAGGCAAAGGACACCATCAAGAGGACAAATCGGCAACCAACAAATTGGGAAAAGATCTTCACCAATCCTACATCAGATAGAGAGCTAATATCCAATATATATAAAGAACTCAAGAAGTTAGACTCCAGAAAACCAAACAACCCTATTAAAAAATGGGGTACAGAGTTAAACAAAGAATTCTCGCCTGAAGAACTTCGGATGGCGGAGAAGCATCTTAAAAAATGCTCAACTTCATTAGTCATTAGGGAAATGCAAATCAAAACAACCCTAAGATTTCATCTTACACCAGTCAGAATGGCTAAGATTAAAAATTCAGGAGACAGCAGGTGTTGGAGAGGGTGTGGAGAAAGAGGAACACTCCTCCACTGCTGGTAGGGTTGCAAATTGGTACAACCACTCTGGAAATCAGTCTGGCGGTTCCTCCGAAAACTGGGCACCTTACTTCCAGAAGATCCTGCTATACCACTCCTGGGCATATACCCAGAAGACTCCCAACCATGTAATAAGGATACATGTTCTACTATGTTCATAGCAGCCCTATTTGTAATTGCCAGATGCTGGAAAGAACCCAGGTATCCCTCAACAGAAGAGTGGATGCAAAAAATGTGGTATATCTACACAATGGAGTACTATTCAGCCATTAGAAACAATGAATTCATGAAATTCTTAGGCAAATGGATGGAGCTAGAGAATATCATACTAAGTGAGGTAACTCAGACTCAAAAGGTGAATCATGGTATGCACTCACTAATAAGTGGATATTAACCTAGAAAACTGGAATACCCAAAACATAATCCACACATCAAATGAGGTACAAGAAGAAAGGAGGAGTGGCCCCTGGTTCTGGAAAGACTCAGTGAAACAGTATTCAGCAAAACCAGAACCGGGAAGTGGGAAGGGGTGGGTGGGAGGACAGGGGAAGAGAAGGGGGTTTGCGGGACTTTCGGGAAGTGGGGGGGCTAGAAAAGGGGAAATCATTTGAAATGTAAATAAATTATATCGAATAAAAAAAAAGAAAAAAAATAAAAAAAAATAAAAAAAAAAGAATTGCTCTTTCTGACTCTATGAAGAATTGAGTGGGAATTTTGATGGAGATTACATTGAATCTGTATATTGATTTAAAGAAGATGGATATTTTTACTATGTAAATCCTCCCAATCCATGAACATGGGAGATCTTTCCATCTTCTGAAGGCTTCTTCGTTTTCTTTCTTTACAGACTTGAAGTTCTGGTTATACAGATCTAACAGTTCTCTGGTTAGAATCACACCAAGTAACTTTTGTTACTACTGTGAAGGGTGTCGTTTCCTTAATTTCTTACTCAGCCTGCTTATCCTTTGAGAATAGGAAGGCTACTGATTTGTTTGAGTTAATATTACATCCAGCCCCTTTACTGAAGTTGTTTATCAGCTGTAAGTGTCCTCTGGCAGACTTTTTGGGGTCACTTAAGCAAACTATTATATCATCTGCAAATAGTGATATTTTGAGTTCTTCCTTTCCAATTTGTATACTTTTGACCTCCTTTTGTTATCTAATTGCTCTAGCTGGAACTTCGAGTACTATATTGAATAGATACAGAGAGAGAAGGTAGCCTTGTCTAGTTGTTGATTTTAGTCAGATTGCTTCAAGTTTCTATCCATTTAGTTTCATGTTGGCTACTGGCTTGCTGAATATTCCTTTTATGAAGTTTAGGTGTGGGAATTGAATGTCTGATCTTTCCAAGACTTTTAACATGAAAGCATGCTGAATTTTATCAAATACTTTTTCAGAATCTAAAGAAATGACCATGTGGTTTTTTTCTTTGAGTATGCTTATATAGAGGATTACATTGATGGATTTCCATATATTGAATCACCCCTGCATCCCTGGGATGAAGCCTAATTGATCGTGGTAAATGATCATTTTGATGTGTTCTTGGATTCAGATAGCAAGAATTTTCTGAGTATTTTCCATCAATATTCTTAAGGGAAATTGGTCTGAAGTTCTCTTTCTGTGTTTGATCTTTTTGTGGTGTTGGTATCAACATAATTGTGACTTCACAGAACAAGTTAAGTAGTGTTCTTTCTGTTTCTATTTTGTAGAATAGTTTGAAGAGTATTGGTATTAGGCATTCCTTCTACACTAAAACCATTTGGTCCTGTGCTTTTTGGTAGGGAGACTTTCAATAACTGCTTGTATTTCTTTAGGGGTTATGGGACTGTTTATATAATCTATTTGATCCAGATTTAACTTTGGTATTTGTTATCTGTCTAGAAAATTCTCTATTTCATGCAGATTTAACAGATACATTGAGTATAGACTTTTGTAGTAGGATCTGATTTTTTTTTAATTTCCTCAGTTTCTGTTGTTATAGCTCCCTTTTCATTTCTGATTTTAATTTGGATACTATCTCTGTGCCTTCTGGTTAGACTGGCTAAAAGTTTATCTCTCTTGTTGATTTTCTCAAAGAACCAGCTACTCAATCTTTGTATAGTTCTTTTTGTTTATACTTGATTGTTTTCAGCCCTGAGTTTGATGATTTCCTGGCAACTACTCTTTGTAGCTGTATTAGATGCTTTTTGTTCTAGAGTTTTCAGACATGCTATTAAACTGCTAGTATATGCTCTCTCCAGTTTCTTTTTGGAAGCACTCAGAGATATGAGTTTTCCTCTTAGCACTGCTTTTTTGAGTCCCATAAATTTGGGTATATTGTGCCATCACTTTCATAAAATTATAAAGTCTTTGATTTCCTTATTTATTTCTTCCTTGACCAAGTTATCATTGAGTAGAGCATTGTTCAACTTCCATGTGTATGTGGGCTTTCTGTTGCTTCCCTTGCTATTGAAGACAAGCCTTAATCTATAATGATCTGATAGGAGACATGGGAGTAATTCAGTCTTTGTATATCTGCTGAGGTCTGCTTTGTGACCAATTATATGATCAATATTGGAGAAGGTACCTTGAGAATCTGAGAAGATATATTCTTTTGATTTGGGATGAAATGCTCTATAGATATCTGTTAAATCCATTTGGCCCATAACTTCTGTAAGTTTCACTATGTCTCTGTTTAGTTTGTGTTTCCCTGATCTGTCCATTGAGGAGAATGGAGTATTTAAGTCACCCACAATTATTGTGTAAGGTTCAATGTGTGCTTTGAGCTTTAGTAAAGTTTCTTTTATGAATGTGGGTGCCCTTGCATTTGGAGCATAGATGTTCAGAATTGAGAGTTCTTTTTGGTATATTTTTCCTTTGATGTGTATAAAGTGTCCTTCCATATCATTTCTGATGACTTTTGGTTGAAAGTCAATTTTATCTGATATGAGAATGGCTATTCCAGCTTGTTTTCTGGGACAATTTGCTTGGAAATTTGTTTTCCATCCTTTTACTCTGAAGTAGTGTTTGTCTTTGACACTGAGGTGAGTTTCCTGTATGCAGCAAAATCGTGGATAATGTTTACATTATCCAGTCTCTGAGTCTATGACTTCTTATTTGGGAATTGAGTCCATTGATATTAAGAGATATTAAGAAGACATAATTGTTGCTTCCTGTTATTTTTGTTATTAGAGGAAGAGTTACGTTTGCATAGTTATCTTCTTTTGGGTTTGTTGAACCAAGATTAGTTTCTTGCTTTCTCTAGGGTGTTGGAGAAAACTCCTTGTGTTGGAGTATTCCATCTATTATCCTTTGTAGGGCTTGATTTGTGGAAAGATATTGTGTAAATTTGGTTTTATCATGGAAAATCTTGGTTTCCCCATCTATGGTAATTGAAAGTTGTGCTGGGTTTAGTAGTCTGGCTTGGCATCTCTGTTCCCTTAGGGTCTGAATGACATATGCCCAGGATCATCTAGCTTTCATGGTCTCAGGTGAGATGTCTGGTATAATTCTGAGAGGTCTGCCTGTATATGTTACTTGACATTTTTCCCTTACTGATTCTAATATTCTTTCTTTGTTTAATACATTAGGTGTTTTGAATATTATGTCACTGGAGGAATTTCTGTTCTGGTCCAGTCTATTTGGATTTCAGTAGGTTTCTTGTATGTTCATGGGCATCTATTTCTCTGTTAGGGAAGTTTTCTTCTATAATTTTGCTGAAGATATTTACTGTAAGTTGGAAATCTTCACTCTCTTCTATACCTATAATCCTTAGGTCTGGTCTTCTCTTTGTGTCCTGGATTTCCTGGATGTTTTGGGTTATAAACCTTTTGCATTTTGCATTTTGCATTTTTTGACTCTTTTGTCAATTTTTTCTATGATATCTTCTGAATGTAAAATTCTTTTTTTCTTTTCTTTTTTTATTAGATATATTCTTTATATACATTTCAAATGTTGTCCCTGTTCCTAGTTCAACCCTCCCCCAAAAATCCCATAAGTGATCTCCCCTTCCCCAATCAAACCTCCTCTGCTTCCCTGTCCTGGTATTGCTCTACACTACAAAATCATTCTTTCCATGATCAAGGGCCTCTCCTCCCTTTTGTGTCTAACAAGACCATCCTCTGCTGGTCCAGAGCCATGGGTAACTCCATTTCTACTCTTTGCTGATGGTTTTGTTCCTGAGAGATCTGGGAATACTGGGTGACTCATATTGTTGTTCCTCCTGTGGCACTGCAAACCCCTTCAGTTCTTTGGGTCCTTTCTCTAGCTCCCCCATTGGGGAACCTTATGCTCAGCTCAATAGCTGGTTGAGAGTGCCCCCCTCTGTATTAGTAATGCACTAGGAGTGCCTCCCAGGTGATACTTATATCCGGCTCTGATCAGTCAGCACTTGTGGGCATCCACAATAGTGTCTGGGTTTTGTAACTATATATACAATGGATCCCTGGGTGGGGTAGTCCCTGGATGGTAATCCCCTAAAATTCTGTTCCACCTTTTGTCTCTGGATCTCCTTCTGTGGATATTTTTCCCCTTTCTACAAAGGGCCCAAGTATCCATACTTTGTTCTTCCTTCATTTTGGACATCATTTGATATGTGAAATGTGTCTTGGGTATTCTAAGCTTCTAGGCTAATATTCATTTACAAGTGAATGTATAACATGAGTGTTCTTTTGTGATTGGGTTACCTCACTCAGAATGATATTTTTCAGTTCCATCCATTTGTCTAAGAATTTCATGAATTCATTGTTTTTAATGGCTGAACAGTACTCCATTGTGTGTGTGTGTGTGTGTGTGTGTGTATTGTGTGTGTGTGTGTGTATTGTGTGTGTGTGTGTGTGTGTGTGTGTGTGTGTGTGTGTATCACATTTTCTGCCATCCATTCTGCCACTGAGAGACAACTGGGTTCTTTCCACCTTCTGCCTATTATAAATAGGGCTGCTATGAACATAGTGGAGCATGTGTCCTTATTACATGCTGGAGAATCCTCTGGCCCAGGAATTGTATAACAAGGTTCTCTGGTAGTATTATGCTCAGTTTTCTGAGGAACCGCCAAATTGATTTCCAGAGTGGTTGTACCATTTTGCAATGCCATCAGCAGTGGAGGAGTGTTGCTTTTCCTTTGAAACGTCTCCAGCACCTGCTGCTCCCTGAGGTTTTTTTTTTTTTTTTTTTTTTTTTTTTTTTTTTTTTTTTTTTTTTTTTTTATCTTAGCCACTCTGACAGGTGTGAAGTGAAATCTCAGGGTTGTTTTGATTTACATTTACCTGATGACTAAGAATGTTGAACATTTCTTAAGGTGCTTCTCAGCCATTCAATATTCCTCAGGTTAAATTTCTTTGTTTAGCTCTGTACCCCGTTTTTAATAGGGTTATTTGTTTTTGTGGAGTCTAACTTCTTGAGTTCTTTGTATATCTTGGATATTAACCCTCTGTCATATGGAGGGTTGGTAAAGATCTTTTCCCAATTTGTTAGTTGCTGTTTTGTCCTATTGACAGTGTCCTTTGCCTTACAGAAACTTTGTAATTGTATGAGGTCCCAATTGTTGATCTTAGAGCATAAGCTATTGGTGTTCTGTTGAGGAAATTTTCCCCTGTGAGCATATATTCAAGGCTCTTCCTCAGTTTCTTTTCTATTAGTTTCAGTGTGTCTGGTTTTATGTGGAGGTCCTTGATCCACTTGGACTTGAGCTTAGTACAATGAGATAAGAATGGATCTATTTGCATTCTTCTGCATGGTAGCTGCCAGTTGAACCAGCACCATTTGTTGGAAAGGCTATCTTTTTTCCACTGGATGAATTTAGCTCCTTTGCCAAAAATCAAGTGACCATAGCTGTGTGGGCTCATTTCTGGGTCTTCAATCCTATTCCACTGATCTACCTGCCTGTCAGTGTACCAATACCATGCAGTGTTTAACAATATTGCTCTGTAGTACTGCTTGAGGTCTAGGATATGGAATCCCCCAGAAGTTCTTTTACTGTTGAGAATAGTTTTGCTAGCCTGGATTTTTTTATTATTCCAGATGAAATTTAGAATTGCTCTTCCTAACTCTATGAAGAATTGAGTTGGGATTTTGATGTGGATTGCGTTGAATCTGTAAATTGCTTTTGGCAAGATGGCCATTTTTACTGTATTAATCCTGCCAAACCATGAGTATGGGAGGTTTTTCTATCTTCTGAGGTCTTCGATTTCTTTCTTCAGAAACATGAAGTTTTTGTCATATAGGTCTTTCACTTGTTTGGTTCCAGTCACACCAAGACATCTTATATTGTTTGTGATTATTTTGAAGTCACTATTGTGACTATTGTAACTATTTGACTTAATTTCTTTCTCAGCCTGTTTATCTCCAGAGTTTTCTCCCTTTGTGATTTCTTTATTGCTTCTACTTTCATTTTTAGATCCTGGATGGTTTTGTTCAGTTCCTTCATTTGTTTTTTGTGTTTTGCTGTAATTCTTTAAGGGATTTTGTGTTTCCACTTTAAGGGATTCTACCTGATTACCTGTGTTCTCCTGCATTTCTTTAAGGCAGTTATTTATGTCTGTCTTGAAGTCCTCTATCAGTATCATGAGATGTGATTTTCAAATCTGAATCTAGCTTTTTCCAGTGTGTTGGGGTAACCAGGGCTCACTGTTGTGTGAGAGCTGGGTTCAGATGATGCCATGTCACCTTGGTTTTTGTTCATAATGTTCTTGTGTTTGCTTTTCGCCATCTGGTTATCTCTGATGTTAGCTGGTCTTGCTATCTATGACTGTGGCTTATCTGTCCTACAAGCCTGTATATCAGTATTCCTGGGAGACCAGTTTTATCTGGGAAGAATTTAGGTATGGAGACCTCTGGTACAGGGTCATCTCAGGTATGCAGACAGAAACCAGAAGGATCCTGTCCCCAGCTGTTCTTTTTGGTCCTGTGTCCTATAGGTTTTGAGCATGGCCCACTTGGGCCAGGAATTTGAACAGAAGTGGTTGTCTTACCTGGGCTTGCATGCGTGTAGGCACCCCTGGTGATCCAGCTCTCTTATGGCAGATTTGTGTATGTAGCTCTGTGGCCCAGGATCATCTCTGGGCATGCATGGAAAGCATAAGACTTCTTTTCCAGGTAGACCCTGGGTTCTTGTGTCCTCAGTTTTAGGAGGGTTCCTCTGAGCAATAAGGGTGGTCCACCTGCACTCTCATGCCTGTTCACACTCCTGGGAGGCTAGCCATATCCCTGTGCCACATGGGTATGGGTCATCTCAGGTATGCAGACAGAAACCAGAAGGATCCTGTCCCCAGCTGCTCTTTGGGTCCTGTGTCCCATCCTGTGGCAGAAGATGGACTCCAATAGCATAAAACTGGAAGGTTCCTGGCTGAGGGTTCTGGGTTGGTTCCTATGTCGTGAGGGTTCCGGACAGGTTCCTCTGACCAGCAGGGCTGTTCCCACCTGAGCTCCCCAGCCTGTCTTTACTCCTTGGAGGTTAGCTATCTTTCTGTGCCACCTGAGAATGGATCACTGTGTCAGACAATGGTCTCCAGTTGGAGAAAGAAACCAGAAGGCTCTAATTTATACTTTAATATTTACTATTTTGCTATATACTTGACTTTAGTTTAGCTTTTTATTTTGCTAGGTCCTTGAGGAATATCATTATATTATTTGTTTGAAGACTGTCTGAATTAAAAAAAATTTTAAAGATTATTTTGTGTAATGAGTGTTTTGTCTGTGTATATGCCTGTGCATCACTTATGTGCCTACTGGACATGGAGTTCAGAAGAAACCATTGGATCCTCTGAAACTGGAGTTATAAAGGCTTGCAAACTGTTATCTGGGTGTTGAAAATTGAACCTGGATCTTTTGGAAAAGCATCCAATGCTCTTAACCCACTGAGCCATCTCTCCAGAACAATTTGTTTAACTATTTTTAAATTTATTCTCTCTCTCTCTCTCTCTCTCTCTCTCTCTCTCTCTCTCTCTCTCTCTCTCTCTCTCTCCCTTTCTCCCTCCCTTCCTCCCTCCTTCATCTATTACCTTTCCTCCCTCCTTCCGCCTTCTGTGTGTGTTTGTGTGTGTGTGTGTGTGTGTGTGCGTGTGTGTGTGTGTATGTGTATGTGTGTGTGTTTGTGTGTGTGTGTGTGTGTGTGTTGGCATAGGGCTAAGGACACCTTCCAGGAGTAAGTTATTTCTTTCCACCATGTAGGTTCAGAGATTGAGTTATGTTGCAGGATTGGTGGCATGTAATATCTGAGTCATCTCACTGTCCCCTCTATACTTTTTTTTAAAATGTGAACACTTACAGCTAGCTATAAACTTTCCTCTTAGTCCTGTCTTCTCTGTATCCTAGATGATCTGTGCAGTCAGCATTTTTCATTTGTTTCTAGATATTAGATCCTATATTTGATTGAGATCTAGCTAAGACCATTAGTTGGGTCTCACTCAAAGGTTTATGTCAAAGCTTGGTCCCAGGGTGGTAGTGCTGTAAGATAAGGGAAACGTTAAGAAATGCAGTCTATATCAAGGGTGTCTGTTGGGCTCCCTGTTGCTTCCTGTTAATGACACAATCAGGACTTTCTCTCCCATGCACTCCCAACATGATATACTTCTTCATTACAGGCAGGAAACAATGGAGACAATTGCTCATGGGCTGAAAGCTCTCAAACTGGATAAAATAGGCTTGGATTCTATAAGTTGATTACCTCAGATATTTTGTGATAGTGGCAGGTCCATGACCAATATAGTATATTTGACATCAGGACACATAGTGAGGTGACTCTTGGGTGAGGAGTTTAATGCCTGTTCAACTACATGCTCCCCTGGGCAAGCTCCTGCCCAAGGACTGGCAAGAGTTGAAGCTAATTATTCTGCTTCTTTTTCTAACCAGGATCTCTGGAACTCTCCATTAGTCTTATTATATCCTTGCCCTTATTTTTATGGATCTCAAGGACAGAGAGAAAGGACAGGAGGTTCAGGGATGACATAAGATGTATAGTTACTAATATTTTCTTGGTTGTGGTGGCCTTAATGGAATCCAAGGTAGGTCATCAGGCAAACTAAGGACTTGTAAAGGTCATAGTGAGCTATGAGCTCTTGTAGACAAGGTGTGTCACTATGTCAATGTGTCTTCACATATGGTCTTTATGCCCTCTCTGTGTGTGTGTCTCTATCTGTGTGTGCATGTGTGTCTGTGTCTGTATATTTGTGCGTGTTATATAACTGACTAGTTTTTTGATTTCTAGATCTAGAACACACAAAACAGAATTAGAGCTACAGGAGAAGGTCATTTCTAAAAGAGGAAGAGGTTTTTTTTTTCTTCAAGGGTATATACCATACATGCTAGTGAGTGGTAAAAATCTAAGAGTATATAAGCAGCACCAAATTTTTTCTGTTTTTAAAAATGTGAACATTGAAATTGTCTTTCCACAATTCACATAACAAATCATTCCCAAGAAGGAAGGAGAGGGCCCTGGTCCTGGAAAGGCTTAATGCAGCAATGTAGGAGATTACCAGGACAGAGATGTGGGAGGGAGTTGATTGGGGAAAGGGCAGAGGGAAGAGGGCTTATGGGACTTTATGGGGGGGGGGGGCGGACTGGGAAAGGGTAAATCATTTGAAATGTAAACAAAGAATATAGAAAATTTTTAAAAAGGAAAAAAGAAAAAAAGAATAAAATTTTTAAAAAAAGAAATTGTCTTTCATTGTTAAGTCTTTGTGTGATTTCGGTATCAGAATGACTGAGGCCTCATAGAATAAGTTTGTCAGTGTTCCTTCTGTTTTTAGTTTCTGGAATAGTTTGAAGAATATTGGTATTAGCTTTTCTTTGAAAATATGGTAGAATTCTAGACTAAAACCGTTTGGTCCTGAGCTTTTTTTTTTTTTTTTATTGGAAGACTTTAATGACTACTTCTATTTCTTTGGGGCTTATGGGTCAATTTAAATGTTTTATCTGATCTTCACCAACCTTACATGCATCAGAGTTCCCTCCAAGTGTTGAGGGAACTGAGGGAGAGAGAACTGGAATCAGTTCGGGGGCATCTCAGGGATGAGCTGGAAACCTAGCACAATGGAAACTCCCAGGAATCTGTGAGAGTGAACCCACTTAAGATTCCTAAATATAGAAGATATGGAACCTGAAATGGCTACCTCCTATAACAAGGCAAGACTTTTCAATGGAAGGATGGGAAGCACAACACAACCATAAAATCTTCAAACCAAACTTTGCCCTGCCTACAAGAAGTGCAGGAACAAAGATGAAGCACTCCAATGGCTGGCACAACTTGAGATCCTCCCCATGGGCAAGAACCAACCCCTGACACTATAGATAATACTCTGTTATGCTTGCAGTCAGGGACCTAGCATATGTGTTTTTTAAGTCCTCCATCTAGTAACTAACAAAGACAGATGCAGGGACCCACAGCCAAACATTAGCCAGAGTTCAGGAGTCTTGTGAAAGAGTGAGGGGAAGTATTGAGTGACCCAGGGAGGATAGGGACTCCACAAGAAGAGCAACAGAGTCAACTAACCTGAACACTTGGAGGCTCACAATGACTCAATCATCAACAAAACGGGCTGGACTTAGCCCCCCCTCCTCCCAAGATGAACAGTTTGGTCTTCATGTGAGTCCACAAACAACAGGATCAGGGCTGCCCTGACTCAGTTGTCTGCCTGTGGATCATGCTTTCATAACTAGGCTCCATTGTCTGTCCTCAGTGGGAGAGGATGTATCTAGTGCTGCAGTGACTTGATGTGCCAGAGTGTGTTGATACCAAAGGGAACATTTCTATTGTCAGAGGAGAAGGAGAAGAGAGTTGAAAGATGGGCTATGTGAAGGGGGACTGGGAGGAAAGGGGTGGCTTTAATTGAAATGTAAATAAATAAATAAATAGATAGATAGCTAAATAAATAAATAAATAAATAAATAAACAAACAGAAAAATATATGTATGAATGAAGATGGGACAGAAATTAAGGAAATGGCCAACCATTGACTGGTCCACCTTGAGGTCCATGCCATAGGTGAGAGTCCACCTCACTATTAGTAATATTCTGCTATACTTGAAGACAGGAGCATAGCATAGCTATCATCTGAGAGACATCACCCATCAGCTGATGGAAAAGATGCAAAGAACCACAGGCAAACATTAGGCAGAGCTTGGGGAATCTTCTGGAAGAAAGGGAAAAGGGATTGAAGGAGCCATAAAGGTCAAGGACACAACAAGAAAATATAAAGTATCAGCTGGGCAGTGGTGGCACACACCTTTATTCCTATCACTTGGGAGGCAGAGGCAGGTGGATTTCTGAGTTCAAGGCCAGCCTGGTCTACAGAGTGAGTCCCAAGACAGCCAGGGCTACACAGAGAAATCCTATCTCAAAAAAAAAAAGAAAAGAAAAGAAAAGAAAAAAGAAAAAGGAACGAAAAAAGAAGAATCAAGTAACCTGGATACATAGGGACTCAGTGAGACTGAACCACCAACCAGAGAGCATGCATGGGACAGACGTAGGCCTTGTACACGTATTGACCAGATGTGCAGCTTGATCTTCATGTTGGGCAACTAACAGCAGGAGAAAGAGCTATCTCTAACTGGGTTTTATGTCTCTGGATCCCTTTCCCCTAACTGGGCTGCCTGGTCTAACCTCAAGAGAAGAAGATACACCTAGTCCTACTGTATATTAATATGCCAAGGGCAGTTGACATGTATGGGAGGCCTCCAATAGTCTGAGGAGAAAGGGATGGGAAGATGGTGGAAGCAGATGTATGTAAGAGAAAAAGAGATGCCAGCTCAGGCTTCAGTCCTGAGGCCTCTGGCGGTAGCCCTCGGACCTCTCCGCTTCCGGATCCAGGATCCAGATCTGCCTGAGCAGCAGCGCCACATCTCCAGGTCCTGAAAGAGGCAGGTGGGGCTTCCGGGCGGCCAGCTGGAGAGGTCAGTGTGCTCCAGTGAATCCAGCGGGCCCCAGCAGGAGCCTTCGGGCGCCTGCTTTGGGATCTAAACAGCCTGGGCCACAGCACTCGGTCTCCAGGAAGTGCGGGGGACATGGTGTGCGCCCAGAGGCAGTCTGGGAGCTCACAGCACAGCTCGTTCCAGCTTAGGCTTCAGTCCTGAGGCCTCTGGCAGTAGCCCTAGGACCTCTCAGCTTCCGGATCCAGATCGGCCTGAGCAGCAGCGCCACATCTCCAGGTCCTGAAAGAGGCAGGTGGGGCTTCCAGGCGGCCAGCTGGAGAGGTCGGTGTGCTCCAGTGAATCCAGCGGGCCCCAGCAGGAGCCTTCGGGCGCCTGCTTTGGGATCTAAACAGCCTGGGCCACAGCACTCGGTCTCCAGGAAGTGCTGGGGACCTGGTGTGTGCCCAGAGGCAGTCGGGGAGCTCACAGTACAGTTCTTTCCCTGTGGCACAGAGCTTAGGCTTCAGTCCTGAGGCCTCTGGCAGTAGCTCTCAGACCTCTACACTTCCGGATCCAGATCAGCCTGAGCTGCAACACCACATCTCCAAGTCCTGAAAGAGGCAAGTGGGACTTCCAGGTGGCCAGCAGGGAGAAGTCAGTGTGCTCCAGTGAATCCAGTGGACCCCAGCAGGAGCCTTCAGGTGTCTGCTTCGGGGTCTAAACAGCCTGGACAACAACACCCTCTCTCCAGGCAGTGCAGGAGGCAAGCTGTGCACCAGAGGCCACCTGGGAAGGGGCAGCTTGCATTGGTGAGTCAAGCATTGACAACACCAACTAACACCAGTGAGAACTAGATGGCAAAAGGCAGACGCAAGAACGTCACTAACAGAAATCAAGGCAATATGGCAACATCTGAACCCAATTCTCCTTTACCAGCATGTCCTGGATACCCCATCACACCAGTAAAACAAGATTTGGATTTAAAATCACTGGTCATTATGCTGGTACAGGAACACATGAAGGACATACTTAAAGAAATTCAGGAGAAAATGGATCAAAAGTTAGAAGCCCTTGCAAGGGAAACACAAAAATCATTGAAAGAAATCCAGGAGAATACAAAAGCCAACAATGAGGAAACACAAAAAACACTTAAAGAAATACAGGAGAACTTTGGTCAACAGGCTGAGGTCATGAAAGAGGAAACACAAAAATCTCTTAAAGAATTACAGGAAAGCACAAACAAGCAAGTGAAGGAGCTAAGCAAAACCATCCAGGATCTAAAATCAGAGGTAGAAACTACTAAGAAATCATAAAGGGAGACAACTTTGGAGATAGAAAGCCTTGGGAAGAAATCAGGGGACAGAGATGCAAATATCAACAACAGAATACAAGAGATAGAAGAAAGAATCTCAGATGCTGAAGATTCCATAGAAACCATGGACTCAACAGTTAAAGAAAATGCAAAATGCAAAAAGCTTGTAACCCAAAATATCCAGGAAATCCAGGACACAATGAGAAGACCAAACCTAAGGATTATAGGCATAGATGAGAGTGAAGATTTACAACTTAAAGAGCCAGCAAATATCTTCAATAAAATTATGGAAGAAAACTTCCCTAACCTAAAGAGAGAGATGCCCATGAATATACAAGAAGACTACAGAACTCCAAACAGACTGGACCAGAACAGAAATACTTCCGATCACATAATAATCAAAACACCAAATGTACTAAACAAAGAAAGAATATTAAAGGCAGTAAGAGAAAAAGGCCAAGTAACATAAAGGAAGACCGATCAGAATCACAGCAGACATTTCACCTGAGACTATGAAGGCTAGAAGATCCTGGACTGATCTCATGCAAACTCTAAGAGAACACAAATGCCAACCAAAACTACTTTATCCAGCAAAACTCTCAATCACCTTAGATGGAGAAACTAAGATATTCCATGACAAAACCAAGTTTACCCAATATCTATCCACAAACCCAGCCCTACAAAGGATAATAGGAGGAAAACACTAATACAGGGAGGGAAACTTCACCCTGGAAAAAGCAAGATAGTAACCTTTCATCAAACTCAAAAGAAGTTATCCAATCAAACTTAAAAAACAACGTCAAAAATGACAGGAAGTAACAATCACTATTCCTTAATATCTCTTAACATCAATGGACTCAATGCCCCAATAAAAAGACATAGACTAACTGACTGGATACATAAACAGGACCCTACATTTTGCTGCTTACAGGAAACACACCTAAGGGTCAAAGACAAACATTACCTTAGAGTAAAAGGCTGGAAGACAATTTTACAAGCAAATGGTCTCAGGAAACAAGCTGGAGTAGCCATTTTAATATCAGATAAAATTGACTTTCAACCCAAAGTCATCAAAAGAGACCCGGAGGGACACTTCTTGCTGGTCAAAGGAAATATACAACAAGAAGAACTCTCAATCCTGAACATTTATGTGCCAAATGCAAGGGCACCCTCATTCATAAAAGAAACTTTATTAAAGCTCAAAGCACACATTGCACCTAACACAATAATTGTGGGTGACTTCAACACTGCACTTTCCTCAATGGACCGATCAGGAAAACAGAAACTAAACAGGGACACAATGAAACTAATTGAAGCTTTGGACCAATTATATTTAACAGATATATATAGAACATTCTATCCTAAAGCAAAAGAATATACCTTTTTCTCAGCACCTCATGGTACCTTCTCCAAAATCGACCATATAATTGGTCACAAGACAGACCTCAACAAATATAAGAAGATCGAACTAATCCCATGCCTCCTATAAGATCACTATGCAGTAAAAGTGGTCTTCAATAGCGACAAAAACAACAGAAAATCCACATTCACATGGAAATTGAACAATATTCTACTCAATGATACCTTGGTCAAGGAAGAAATAAAGAAAGAAATTAAAGAGTTTTTAGAACACAATGAAAATGAAGACACGACATACCCAAATCTATGGGACACAATGAAAGCAGTGCTAAGAGGAAAACTCATAGCCCTGAGTGCCTCCAAAAAGAAAATGGAGGAGACGGGGCAGCGGCAGCAGCAGCAGCAGCAGCAGCAGCAGCAGCAGCAGCAGCAGCAGCAGCGGCTGGTCCAGAGGAAGGGCCATCAGCAGTAGAACAAAGCGGACAGGGTCCAGGCAGACCCGGCGCCCACGACCACTGGCCATCGCTGGCCAGCCAGGCTGCAAGCAGCGGCGGATTTACGGTGCCTTTCACCACACAGAAGCCACATCAGAACTCTTCCTCCCGCCAGTCAGTTACGAGGGCTCCATATTGGTTCTCAGTCGCCAGAGAAATCAGACTGAGGTACGCAAATATAACCCGAGACCAACATCGCGGGGGTCTAAGCCCCACGGGCGTTGGCCTGCACCCAGGCCCTGGGCTGATCGGGGGTCCACCGGGGTGCAAACCCGGCCAGGAGGTTTTTTTCCTCCCGGGCCGGTGCGCGCACCACCACCATTGTGCCTAAGGGAAGCCAGGGAGACCTAGCAGGCAAAACCAAACTGGCTAACAGGCATAGCCCGAGGCAGACATAGCAGGGGTCTCAGACGGTCAGGCCCCGGACTGCCCCCAGGTCCTGGGCTGCTCGGCGGGCCATCTGTGTGCCGACCCAGCCAGGAGCTTGTTTGCCTGGGCCAGCGCGCACCGCCGCCATTTTGCCTACGGGAAGCCAGAGAGACCTAGCAGGCAAAACCAAACCAGCTAACAGGCATAGCCCAAGGCGGACATAGCAGGGGTCTCAGACGGTCAGGCCCTGGACTGCCCCCAGGCCCAGGACTGCTCGGTGGGCCATCTGTGTGCTGACCCGGCCAGGAGCTTGTTTGCCCGGGCTGGTGCGCACCACAGCCATTTTGCCTACGGGAAGCCAGAGAGACTAGCAGACAAAACCAAACCAGCTAACAGGCATAGCCCGAGGCGGACATAGCAGGGGTCTCAGACGGTCAGGCCCTGGACTGCCCCCAGGCCCTGGGCTGCTCGGTGGGGCATCTGTGTGCCAACCCGGCCAGGAGGTTGTTTATCCAGGCCAGTTTGCGCACCACCACCATTTTGCCTACGGGAAGCCAGAGAGACCTAGCAGGCAAAACCAAACCAGCTAACAGGCATAGCCCAAGGAAGACATAGCAGGAGTCTCAGACGGTCAGGCCCTGGACTGCCCCCAGGCCCTGGGCTGCTCGTTGGGCCATCTGTGTGCTGACCCAGCCAGGAGGTTGTTAGCCCAGCAGACTCTCCCAGCACTCTCAGGGAACTCGCGCACGCCACCATCCTAGCCACCTGACACACCCAATTAACACCCACAGCTGAGGGGAACTTTGCACCGACATTGGCCTGACGGGCTTTTGCCTAGACTCAGGGCCTGAGCAGCTAGGCTAGCCTTGTGTGCACCAACCCGGTTGGGAGTTCTGCTGCCCAGATCAGCCTGGGCGGCAGCACCACATCTCCAAGTCCTGCAAGTGGCTAGCTGGGGTTCCGGGCGGCCAGCTGGGAGAAGTCAGTGTGCTCCAGTGAATCCAGCCGGCCCCAGCGGGAGCCTTCGGGTGCCTGCTTTGGGATCTGAACAGCCTGGGCAGCAGCACCCTGTCTACAAGCAGCGCAGGAGGTAAGCTGTGCACCAGAGGCCAACTGGGAAGGGGCAGCTTGCACTGGTGAGTCCAGCACTGACAAGAAAAACTAACACCAGTGAGAACTAGATGGCAAAAGGCAAACGCAGGAACGTCACTAACAGAAATCAAGGCAATATGGCAACATCTGAACCCAATTCTCCTCTACCAACATGTCCTAGATAACCCATCACACCAGTAAAAAAGATTTGGATTTAAAATCACTGGTCATGATGCTGGTACAGGAACACATGAAGGACATACTTAAAGAAATTCAGGAGAAAATGGATCAAAAGTTAGAAGCCCTTGCAAGGGAAACACAAAAATCATTGAAAGAAATCCAGGAGAATACAAAAGCCAACAAGGAGGAAATGCAAAAAACACTTAAAGAAATACAGGAGAACTTTGGTCAACAGGCTGAGGTCATGAAAGACGAAACACAAAAATCTCTTAAAGAAATACAGCAGAACTTTGGTCAACAGGCTGAGCTCATGAAAGAGGAAACACAAAAATCTCTTAAAGAATTACAGGAAAACACAAACATGCAAGTGAAGGAGCTAAGCAAAACCATCCAGGATCTAAAATCAGAAGTAGAAACAACTAAGAAAACTCAAAAGGAGACAACTTTGGAGATAGAAAGCCTTGGGAAGAAATCAGGGGACAGAGATGCAAATATCAACAACAGAATACAAGAGATAGAAGAAAGAATCTCAGATGCTGAAGATTCCATAGAAACCATGGACTCAACAGTTAAAGAAAATGCAAAATGCAAAAAGCTTGTAACCCAAAATATCCAGGAAATCCAGGACACAATGAGAAGACCAAACCTAAGGATTATAGGCATAGATGAGAGTGAAGATTTACAACTTAAAGGGCCAGCAAATATCTTCAATAAAATTATGGAAGAAAACTTCCCTAACCTAAAGAGAGAGATGCCCATGAATATACAAGAAGCCTACAGAACTCCAAACAGACTGGACCAGAACAGAAATACTTCCCATCACATAATAATCAAAACACCAAATGTTCTAAACAAAAAAAGAATACTAAAGGCAGTAAGAGAAAAAGGCCAAGTAACATATAAAGGAAGACCTATCAGAATCACAGCAGACTTTTCACCTGAGACTATGAAGGCTAGAAGGTCCTGGGCAGATCTCATGCAGACTCTAAGAGAACACAAATGCCAGCTGGGTGTGGTGGCGCACACCTGTAATCCCAGCACTTGGGAGGCAGAGGCAGGCAGATTTCTAAGTTCGAGGCCAGCCTGGTCTACAGAGTGAGTTTCAGGACAGCCAGGGCTACACAGAGAAACCCTGTCTCGAAAAACCAAAAAAAAAAAAAAAAGAGAACACAAATGCCAACCAAAACTACTATATCCAGCAAAACTCTCAATCACCTTAGATGGAGAAACTAAGATATTTCATGACAAAACCAAGTTTACCCAATATCTATCCACAAACCCGGCCCTAAAAAGGATAATAGGAGGACAACACCAATACAAGGAGGGAAACTTCACCCTGGAAAAAGCAAGATAGTAGCCTTTCATCAAACCCAAAAGAAGTTAAGCATTCAAATTTATAAAATAACGTCAAAAATGATAGGAAGTAACAATCACTATTCCTTAATATCTCTTAACATCAATGGACTTAATGCCCCAATAAAAAGACACAGACTAACTGAATGGATACGTAAACAGGACCCTACATTTTGCTGCTTACAGGAAACACACCTCAGGGTCAAAGACAAACACTCCCTTAGAGTAAAAGGCTGGAAGACAATTTTACAAGCAAATGGTCTCAGGAAACAAGCTGGAGTAGCCATTTTAATATCAGATAAAATTGACTTTCAACCCAAAGTCATCAAAAGAGACCCTGAGGGACACTTCTTGCTGGTCAAAGGAAAAATACAAAAAGAAGAACTGTCAATCCTGAACATCTATGCCCCAAATGCAAGGGCACCCTCTTTCGTAAAAGAAACTTTATTAAAACTAAAAGCACACATTGCACCTAACACAATAATTGTGGGTGACTTCAACACTGCACTTTCCTCAATGGACCGATCAGGAAAACAGAAACTAAACAGGGACACAATGAAACTAATTGAAGCTTTGGACCAATTAGATTTAACAGATATATATAGAACATTCTATCCTAAAACAAAAGAATATACCTTTTTCTCAGCACCTCATGGTACCTTCTCCAAAATCAACCATATAATTGGTCACAAGACAGACCTCAACAAATATAAGAAGATAGAACTAATTCCATGCCTCCTATCTGATCACTATGGAGTAAAAGTGGTCTTCAATAGCAACAGAAACAAGAGAAAACCCACATACACGTGGAAACTGAACAATACTCTACTCAATGATACCTTGGTCAAGGAAGAAATAAAGAAAGAAATTAAAGACTTTTTAGAACACAATGAAAATGAAAAGGCAACATACCCAAATCTATGGGACACAATGAAAGCAGTGCTAAGAGGACAACTCATAGCCCTGAGTGCCTCCAAAAAGAAAATGGAGAGAGCATACATTACCAGCTTAATGACACACCTGAAAGCCCTAGAACAAAAAGAAGCTATTTCACCCAGGAGGAGTAGAAGGCAGGAAATCATCAAACTCAGGGCCGAAATCAATCAAGTAGAAACAAAGAGAACCATACAAAAAATCAACAAAACCAGGAGCTGGTTCTTTGAGAAAATCAACAAGATAGATAAACCCTTAGCCAGACTGACCAAAGGGCACAGAGAAAGTATCCAAATTAACAAACTTAGAAATGAAAAGGGAGATATAACAACGGAAACTGAGGAAATCCAAAAAATCATCAGATCCTACTACAAGAGCCTGTACTCAACACAACTGGAGAATCTGGAGGAAATGGACAATTTCCTTGACAGATACCAAATACCAAAATTAAATTAGGACCAACTAGACCATCTAAACAGTCCCATAATGCCTAAAGAAATAGAAGGAGTCATAGAAAGTCTTCCAACCAAAAAAAGCACAGGACCAGATGGCTTCAGTGCAGAATTCTACCAGACCTTCAAAGAAGAGTTAACACCAATACTCTTCAAACTATTCCACAAAATAGAAACAGAAGGAACACTACCCAATTCCTTCTACGAAGCCACAATTACGCTGATACCAAAACCACACAAAGATCCAACAAAAAAAGAGAACTTCAGACCAATTTCCCTTATGAACATCGATGCAAAAATACTCAATAAAATTCTTGCCAGCCGAATCCAAGAACACATCAAAATGAACATCCACTATGATCAAGTAGGCTTTATCCCGGGAATGCAGGGTTGGTTCAATATACGGAAATCCATCAATACAATCCACTACATAAACAAACTCAAAGAACAAAACCACATGGTCATTTCATTGGATGCTGAAAAAGCATTTGACAAAATTCAGCATCCCTTCATGCTTAAAGTCTTGGAGAGAACAAGAATTCAAGGCCCATACCTAAACATAGTAAAAGCAATATACAGCAAACCGGTAGCCAGCATCAAACTAAATGGAGAGAAACTTGAAGCAATCCCACTGAAATCAGGGACCAGACAAGGCTGCCCCCTTTCTCCTTATCTTTTCAATATTGTACTTGAGGTACTAGCTCGGGCAATTCGACAACATAAGGAGGTCAAAGGGATACAAATTGGAAAGGAAGAAGTCAAACTATCATTATTTGCAGACGACATGATCGTCTACCTAAGTGACCCAAAGAACTCCACTAGAGAGCTCCTACAGCTGATAAACAACTTCAGCAAAGTGGCAGGTTATAAAATCAACTCAAGCAAATCAGTGGCCTTCCTATACTCAAAGGATAAGCAGGCTGAGAAAGAAATTAGGGAAATGACCCCCTTCACAATAGCCACAAACAGTATAAAGTATCTTGGGGTGACTCTTACCAAACATGTGAAAGATCTGTATGACAAGAACTTCAAGACTCTGTAGAAGGAAATGGAAGAAGACCTCAAAAAATGGGAAAACCTCCCATGCTCATGGATCGGTAGAATCAATATAGTTAAAAGGGCCATTTTGCCAAAAGTAATCTACAGATTCAATGCAATACCCATCAAAATCCCAACTCAGTTCTTCACAGAGTTAGAAAGAGCAATTATCAAATTCATCTGGAACAACAAAAAACCCAGGATAGCTAAAACTATTCTCAGCAACAAAAGAAAATCTGGGGGAATCAGTATCCCTGACCTCAAGCAATACTACAGAGCAATAGTGTTAAAAAACTGCATGGTATTGGTACAGTGACAGGCAGGAGGATCAATGGAACAGGATTGAAGATCCTGAAATGAACCCACACACCTATGGCCACTTGATCCTCGACAAAGAGGCTGAAAACATCCAATGGAAAAAAGATAGCCTTTTCAACAAATGGTGCTGGTTCAACTGGAGGTCAGCATGCAGAAGAATGTGAATTGATCCATCCTTGTCTCCTTGTACTAAGCTCAAATCCAAAAGGATCAAGGACCTCCACATAAAGCCAGACACTCTGAAGTTAATAGAAAAGAAACTGGGGAAGACCCTTGAGGACATCGGTACAGGGAGAAAGTTTCTGAACAGAACACCAATAGCGTTTGCTCTAAGAGCAAGAATTGACAAATGGGACCTCATAACATTACAGTTTCTGTAAGGCAAAGGACACCATCAAGAGGACAAATCGGCAACCAACAAATTGGGAAAAGATCTTCACCAATCCTACATCAGATAGAGGGCTAATATCCGATATATATAAAGAACTCAAGAAGTTAGACTCCAGAAAACCAAACAACCCTATTAAAAAATGGGGTACAGAGTTAAACAAAGAATTCTCACCTAAAGAACATCGGATGACGGAGAAGCATCTTAAAAAATGCTCAACTTCATCGGTCATTAGGGAAATGCAAATCAAAACAACCCTGAGATTTCACCTTACACCAGTCAGAATGGCTAAGATTAAAAATTCAGGAGATAGCAGGTGTTGGAGAGGGTGCAGAGAAAGAGGAACACTCCTCCACTGCTGGTGGGGTTGCAAATTGGTACAACCACTCTGGAAAGCAGTCTGGCGGTTCCTCCGAAAACTGGGCACCTCACTTCCAGAAGATCCTGCTATACCACTCCTGGGCATATACCCAGAGGATTCCTCACCATGTAATAAGGATACATGCTCTACTATGTTCATAGCAGCCCTGTTTATAATTGCCAGATGCTGGAAAGCACCCAGGTATCCCTCAACAGAAGAGTGGATGCAAAAAATGTGGTATATCTACACAATGGAGTACTATTCAGCCATTAGAAACAATGAATTCATGAAATTCTTAGGCAAATGGATGGACCTAGAGAACATCATACTACGTGAGGTAACCCAGACTCAAAAGGTGAATCATGGTATGCACTCACTAATAAGTGGATATTAACCTAGAAACCTGGATTACCCAAAACATAATCTACACATCAAATGAGGTACAAGAAGAAAGGAAGAGTGGCCCCTTGTTCTGGAAAGTCTCAATGAAGCAGTATTC
This sequence comes from Apodemus sylvaticus, assembly GCF_947179515.1. Taxonomy (NCBI): domain Eukaryota; kingdom Metazoa; phylum Chordata; class Mammalia; order Rodentia; family Muridae; genus Apodemus; species Apodemus sylvaticus. The sequence continues at coordinate 15,501,974 of NC_067476.1, read as the reverse complement.
AGCAAAACCAGAATAGGGAAGTGGGAAGGGGTGGGTGGGAGGACAGGGGGAGAGAAGGGGGCTTATGGGACTTTTTGGGAGTGGGGGGGCTAGGAAAGGGGAAATCATTTAAAATGTAAATAAAAAAATATACCGAATAAAAAAATTAAAAAAAAAGAGAAAAAGAAAGGGAAGAGAAGAGGGAAGAGACCCTGGGATTGGGATGTAAAGTAAATAAATTAATATATGGGCAAAAAAAATTAGGACACAAGTTGTTTGAGTATATAATGGGAAGTGTTGAACTTGGATCAAATGTAGAGATAACTGAAAGTACCATATGAAAGTCTCAAAGAATTAATATATTTTAAAAAACTATTAAGCATGGTATGACTCACCTATCATCTCAATATAGGGAAGGTGGGGAAACAGTATCCTTTGGGCTAGCAGACAAACCAATCTAGCCAATCAGCAACCTCCAATTTCAATCAGAGACCTTCTATGTGGGATATGTTCTTCTAGTTGGACTACCTTATCTGGCTTCAGTGGGAGAGGAAGAGCCTATCCTAACAAAGACTTGAAGTACCACGGTAGGGCTATACTCAGGGAACCCACACACTCAAAGCAGAAAGGGTTGGGAGATGGGGAAAGCTTTGTGGGAGGTAATGACCTGGAGGTAGTCAGTGAGTAGGATATAAAGTGAATAATTAAAAAAAATAAAAAAGGTGGGAAAATAGCTGAGGATGCTCACACACATATATGTATGTCATGTGCACCTACTTACACTCATATGTAAATTTATGCACACGCATGCATACACACACACACACACACAGACAAGCACACACACATACTCCCAAAAATGTCATCGATTTCAGAAGCAAAAGATCTTGCTTATCACTCTTTACATTCAGTTTGGTTCATTATGAATTCTGAATCACATTTTCCTCAAGGGGACCAGAAAAGTAAAAATCTTTGTAAGTCACAAAGGTCCTACTGGTTATTTTGTCATTAACAGCATACATTCTCCAAGGATTTATCTTTATGTCTGCTGAAACAAGTAGTTCCATCTCCAGAAGGGCTCCAAGAAATAAAACAATTATATTTCATTCTCTCTAATTTGAGCTGGGTATGGGAACATTGCTTCTTGGGTCCTCTTGGAAGTTTAAAAACTTATAGCTCATGCCAGTTTTTTAGCCGTTTTGACCATAAATATATTGATATATCTATCTTGCTTGAGTATTAGTTTATAACTCTTTTGTGTGCAGAAGTGTAATGTGTACATCCTTAGAGATTCCATCTGTTTTAACAATCTCTATGTCATCTTGAAATAAATAGAAGAATTTTGCCATTATTTTACTTTTTGGTGGAGGTATCTATTCTCATCCCCTAAGAGATCACGTATAGAATCAGTTATAGAGATGTATGTTGACTAACACTTGAAGTATTTGTAAGTTTCAGTGTATATCCACAGTATGTTATTAACTGTGATTTCTATATTTAGTATAGTATGCCAGTAACCTCAGTTGGAAATTTGTCTTGAACTATCTAAGTTTTGAGATGATACCATAAAAAGAAATGTACATATAACAATTTTATTGAAAGTGAGTCATACTTATTTCCTGAGAAAAGAGTAGAAAATATTGCATTTTGTTTACCTTTATTTCTCAGTACATGTTGGTGGGTTTTCATCCAAATTTATATCACATACCTTCATTTTATTTGTTTTTGTTTATTTTTTGCTGACACAATCCAACCTTAAGCAGGTAAGTTATGTCTAAATTATTGAAGCAACTAGAAGATCTTAAGTACAACACTGCTCTGCAATTTGCTCCTCACATCAGCAGAGAGCAAGTTATTTAGAAATTTGGTTATTTCTTTTGTTGAATATTTTTTATGCACCAATACTTTCTACTACCCTGAGACTAGAACTAGAAATGTTGTAAACTGGAAAGGCTTTCATAACCTAGCTTCTCAAGAGTCCTTCAACCTTATACATTTCCAGGCTGAACCTGGGCTCAAACTGCCTGTTCTTCACGTGCTCTAATCCCACTGTCACCAGACACTAGTAATTCTCATGACCTTACATCCTAATTACCTAATCTAGGTTTCCATCTGAACTCACAAAACAGTACTTCCTAGTTTTTCCAAAAGCTATAGAGTTGATGTGCCTTGATGAGACAATCACTACCTTGTTAGTACTGCCAAACATTGCTGAGCTGGGGTAAAAATGAACAGACAGACTGATTTCAAAATGAGGGAGGAGTTACATAAGAGCCATGGGTACTTCTTTTTCATGTTTCTATTTCATTCATTTCCAGAAGAAAGAGAAAGGAGAAGGAGAAAATGAACTATATCAGAAGGAGTAATCATAGTATCACATCTGAATTCATCCTCCTGGGGCTCCCCATTCGAGCAGAGGACAAAGGCATATACACTGCCCTGATCCTGGCCATGTACCTGACAACTGTGCTGGGGAACCTGCTTATCATCCTGCTCATCAGGCTGGACTCTCACCTCCACACCCCCATGTACTTCTTCCTCAGTCCCTTGGCCTTCGCAGACATCGCTTTCTCATCAGTCACAGTTCCAAAGATGCTCATGAAATGTTGACGAACAGTCAATCCATCTCATATACTAGGGGTATTTCCCAGGAGTATTATTTTCTATTTTTTGCAGATTTTAGCAGCTTTCTTTTGACCTCCATGGCCTATGACAGGTATGTGGCCATCTGCCACCCTCTGCACTACACAACCATCATGTTGTGTGCATGATGACTGTGTCCTACTGTTAACTGTATCCTGGGTCTTGTCCTTTTCCAGTTCCAGTTTACATACCCTTCTTCTTGCCCATATCTCTTTTTGTGGTAGCAATACTCTGCTCCACTTCTTCTGTGACCTCTCTGCTCTGCCTAAGCTCTCTATCTCAGACACCACCATAATCAAACTGGTTATCTTCACTGTAGGAGTGATAATTATCACTGTGCCATTGATATGTATCTGGTATCTTATGGCTACATTGGAACCACCATCCTAAGAACTCCCTCCACCAAGGGATTCTACAAAGCCTTGTCCACATGTGGCTCTCACCTCTCTGTGGTTTCCCTGTACTATGGAGCCATCATTGGGCTATATTCTTTTCCTTCACCTAATAACAGTAATAACAAGGATGTAATTGTGGCTGTGATGTACACTGTGGTCACACCCATGCTGAATCCCTTCATCTAGTCTAAGGAAATAGAGATATAAAAGGAGCACTGAGAAATATGCTCAGCATGAGAGCAAGTTCTTTATATATATTGTAAGTAGGGCAAATTTGGAGTTGAAGGTTTTGTGGCAGGATTGATGTTCCCTCCCTCAATTGGAAGTCCTGCCTGATGACAGGAGGTGGTTGTTCAGGCTCCATATTCTCAGCTTCTACTGGTCTCATCATGGGTCAAGTCCATATTATCCAAGGAGCCTCAGCGATGTGCTCCCACTGCTTTCCCTTCTATCTCCCACCCAACCCCCATCACTCCCACTCCTCTTCTCCTTCATATCTCCTCTCCCCAACAGTTTCCACCCTCCATCCACTTCCAATGTCTATTTTATTTCCCCTTCTGGGTGAGATTCATACATTCTCTCATGGGCACTCCTTGTTACTTAGCTTCTTTGTGTCTGTGGATTGTAGCACGGTTATCCCATACTTTATGGTTAATATCTACTGATAAGTGAGTACATATCATTCATGTCTTTCTGGGTTAGAGTTACTTCGTTTAGGACGATATTTTCTAGTTCTGTCTATTTGCCCACAAATTTTATGTTGTCCTTGTTTTTAATAGCTAAGTAGTATTCCATTGTGTAAATGTGCCTCATTTTCTTGTCTACTCTTCAGTTGAAGAACCTCTAGGTTATTTCCAGGTTCTAACTATTACAAGAAATCTACTGTGAACAAAATGGAGCAATAGTTCTAGTGGTGGAATGGGGAACCTTTTGGGTATATGCCCAGTAGTGGTATAGCTGGGTCTTATGATAGAACTATTCCCAATTATCTCAGAAACTGCCAAATATATTTCCAAAGAGATTGTATACATCTGCACACCCACCAGCAGAGGAGTGTCCTCCTTCCTCCACATCTTTTCTAGCATGTGTTTTCATTTGAGTTGTTGAACTTAGAAATTCTGAGTGGCTAGAGATAGAATCTCAGAGTCATTTTGATTTGCATTTCTCTGATAACTAAGGACATTGAACACTTTTCAAAGTCTTTCTTGGCCATTAGTAATTACTTCCTGAGAATTCTGTGTTTAGCTCTGTACCCAATTTTTAAATTGGAATTTCATTTTCATAAGAAAATCACACATTTTATTTAGATTTTCCAATTTTTTGGATTATAGGCTTTTGAAATAAGACCAAAAAATTCTTCAGATTTCCTCAAAATGTCTCTTGTTGTGTCCTCTTTTTCATTTATGATCTCAATAATTTAAATACTGTTGCTCTCCCTTTTAGTTAATTTGACTAACTATATCCTTATTGATTTTCTCAAAGAACCACCACTTGGTTTCATTTATTCTTTGTATTGTTCTCTTCATTTCTCATTTATTGATTTCAGCCTTGAGTATGATTAATTCTTCAGTTCTACTCCACTTGAGTGTGTTTTCTTCTTTATTTACTCTAGAGATTTTTGGTGTGCTTTTAAAATTCCTAGTATGTGATCTCTCCAATTTCATTATAAATTCAGGTTGTGCTGTGAACTGTCTTCTTAGTACTTCTTTCCCTGTGTCTGTCCCATAAGTCTGCATATATTATTCTACCTTCATTATTATTGATTTCTAGGAAGATTTTAATTTCATTGTTTCTTCCTTGACCCTGTGGTCATTGAGTAATGACCTAATTGTAGGCTTTCTGTTGTTTTTGTTGTTATTAAAGTGTCCTTCCCCTGTCTCTTTTGATCAATTTTGGTTGGAAGTCTATCTTAGTAGATATTAGAATGGTTACTTCAACTTGCTTATTTGGTCCAGTTGTTTAGAAAATGATGCTGTAGCCCTTCTCCAAAGTAATATCTATCTTTGTTGTTGGGGTGTGTTTCTTGTAGGCAGCTGAATGACAGAACTTATTTTCACATCCATTAAATAAAAAGCCTGTGTCTTTTTATTGGATAATTGAGTCTACTGATTTGAAAGGATACTAATGATCAGCACTTGCTAATTCTTGTTATTTTAGTATTAGTGGTGGGAGATACAGGAAGATAGAGGAGGAGGAAGAGAGAGAGAGCACACAAGAGAGAGAAAGAGAGTCAACACCATTGGGTTGGAGTTTTCTTTCTAGTATCTTGTATAGGGCTGGATTTGTGGATAGATATTGTTTAAATTCATGTTTGTCTTGAAATGTTTTGTTTTTCCACCTACAGTGATTGAAAGTCTTACAGAGTATAGTCCTCTTGGCTGACATCTGGTCTATTGGGATCTCCAAAATATCCGCACAGTTTCTGCTGGCTGTTAACAGTCTCTGTTGAAAAATCAGGTGTAATTCTGATAAGTCTACCTTCTTATGTTACTTATCCTTTTCCAGTACAGCTTTTAAACTTTTTTCTTTGATATGCATATTTAGTGTGTGTGACAGAAGAATTGTTTTCTATTTCAATGTATTTTGTGTTCTGTAAACTTTTTTTGTATGTTTATAGGCATCTCTTTCTTTAGGTTGTGGGTTGTGGAAATTTTCCTCTATGATTTTGTTGAAAATATTTTCTGGGCCATGGAGCTGTGGGGTCTTCCTATTATATACCTATTATTCTTAGGTTTGGTCTTTTCATGGTGTCCCAGATTTCTTGGATATTTTGTATCAGAAAGTTTTTAGATTTAACATTTCCTTTCCCTGATGTATTGATTTCTGCAATCATATATTCTATGCCTGAGATTCATTCTTCCATCTATTATTCTGTTGTTGATGCTTGAGTCTGTAGTTCTTGTTCTCTTCTAGGTTTTGCATCTCCAGGATTCACTTAGTTTGTGTTTTCCTTCTTGTTTCTATTGCCATTTTCAGATCTTGAACTGTTTTATTCATTTCCTTCACCTATTTGATTATATATTTTTTGTCTTACAGCATTTATTCATTTCCTCGTTATAGGTCTTTATCACCCTTATAAGATTGAATTTGAGGTCAACTTCTTGTGGTCCAACTGTGTTAGGATATCAAGGACTCTCTATATTAGGATATCTGGACTTCAATGGTACCATATTGCCCTGGATTTTCTTGATTGTGTTCCTTCCCTGGCCTTTAGCCATCTGTTTGTCTCTGGTGTTGGCTGGCTGTTCCTCATGACAACACAACCTCTTGGGGAGGCAGGCAGAGAAGGAGCCCAACAATAAATTTCATGAAGCAGCACACACATCACTTCTTCTCTCTGTTCCCCAGATGGAACTGAATGTTTATGGCATCCTGCAGACCTCCTTGTCAAGGGAGATATGGGCGAGATGAAAAAGGCTTAGGGACAGAGTGCAGCTCAATTCTGCTGGCTATGTCCCAGGTGGTCCCATCTGGCAGGCAATAGTTGGAGCATGGTCGAACATGGGTGTTCCTGGGACCCCACAGGCTGGATTTTCCTGGGGCTCACACAGCTCTTTAGGAGAGAAGGCTTTGGAGCTTGGGGGAAGGGGGAGGGCAGCATGCAGTTCATTTCTGATGGTTGTTCCCAAGGCCTGACAGGCAGGGGATAGGTGGGGCAGGGACTATTCTAGGTGTTTCTGGATATTCCTGGACCCACCAGGTGTCCTTAGGAGGGAAGTTGGTAGAGCTCCAGGAAGGGGGTGGGCAATGTCCTAGAATGCATTATTATTACCTTTTCATTGTTTTCTTTACACACATAAAAAAATTGTTTTTGTCTTTCCTTTACTCTATTGTACATAATTTTTACAAAAATCTGAAAAATTGCGTAGTTTATTTTATATACAGCAAACAGCTTCATTATTTGAAGATTTATTTTATTACTATCAATACCTAAGTTTAAGTTACATGTCTAATTTAAGCTTAATTCTTGTAAGCTTAAATAATTAATATATTTATTTATGATTACTGTTCATGATTCTTTTTTTCTTGCTGACCTTTTTATTTGAAATATTCTTTATTTACATTTTGAATGATTTACCCTCTCCTGGATACCTCTACCCAGAAAGTCCCATAAGCCCACTTCCCTCCCCCTGTTCCCCAATCAATCCATTCTTGCTTCCCTGTCCTGGTATTCCCCTAGAGTGCTACACTGAGCCTTTCTAGGACCAGGGGTCTCTCCTTCCTGCCTCTTGGGTATCATTTAATATGTGAATTGTTTCTTGGGCATTCCGAACTTCTGGCTAATATGCACTTATCAGTGAGTGCATACCATGTGTGTTCTTTTGTGATTGAGTTACCTAACTTAGGGTGATATTTTCTAATTCCACCCATTTGCCTAAGAATTTGATGTATTCTTTGGTTTTAATATCTGAGTAGTATTCCATAGTGTAAATATACCACATTTTCTTTATCCATTCCTCCATTGAGGAACATCTGGGTTTGTTCCAGCTTCTGGATATTATAAATAAGGCTGTTATGAACATAGTGGAGCATGTGTCCTTATTGCATGCCAGAGAATCCTCTGGGTATATGCCCAGGAATGGTATAACAGGGTCCTCCAGCAGTATCATGTCCAGTTTTCTGAGAAACTGCCAGACTGATTTACAGAGTGGTTGTACCAGCTTGCTATCCCACCAGCAGTGGGGGAGTGTTCCTCTTTCTCCACATCCTCTCCAGCACATGGTTTCTTCTGTTTTTGATCTTAACCATACTGACTGGTGTGCAGTAAAATCTCAGGATAGTTTTGATTTGCATTTCCCTGATGAATAAGGATCAGGTGCTTCGCAGCCATTCTATATTCCTGAAGTGAAAATTCTTTGTTTGGCTCTGTATCCCATTTTTAATAGGGTTATTTGGATCTCTGCCGTCTACTTTCTTGGGTTCATTGTATATCTAGGATATTAGCCCTCTGCCAGAGGTAGGGTTGGTAAAGATCTTTTCCCAATTTATTGGTTGCTGTTTTGTCCTTTAAATAGTGTCCTTCGACTTGCAGAAACTTTGTAATTTTATGAGGTCCCATTTGTCAATTGCTGATCTTATAGCATAAGCTAATGGTGTTCAGTTCAGGAAATTTTCTCCTGTTCCCATGTGCTCAAGGCTCTGCCCCAGTTTCTTTTCAATTAGTTTCAGTGTATCTGGTTTTATGTGGAGGTCCTCGATCCACTAGGTCTTTAGCTTAATGCAAAGAGATGAGAATGGTTAGATTTGCATTCTTCTGCATGCTGACCTCCAGTTAAGCCAGCACCATTTGTTGAAGATGCTATCTTTTCCACTGGATGGTTTTAGCTCCTTTGTCAAAGATCAAGTGACCATAGGTATGTGGTTTCATTTCTGGGTCTTCAGGTCTAATCCATTGATATACCTGCCTGTCACTGTACCAATACCAATTTTAATAAAATTGCTCTGTAGTACTGCTAGGGGTTGGAGATACTTATTCCCCCAGAACTTTTTACTGTTGAGAAAATTTTAGCTATTCTGTTTTGTTGTTGTTGATATTCCAGATGAATTTGTGAATTGCTCTTTCTAACTCTAAGAAGAATGGAGTTGGGATTTTGATGGGGATTGCATTGAATCTGTATATTGCTTTTGGCAAGATAGTCATTTTTACTATATTAATCCTGACAATCCATTAGCATGGAAGATTTTTCCAGCTTCTAAGATCTTCTTCTATTTCTTTCTTCAGATACTTGAAGTTCCTGTCATTCAGATCTTTCATTTGTTTGGTTAGAGTCACACCAAGATACTTTATTTGTTTGTGGCTATGGTGAAGGGTGTCATTACTGCAATTTCTTTGTCCTGTTTATCCTTTGAGTATAGGAAGATGACTGATTTGCTTGAGTTAATTTTATATTTGGCCACTTTGCTGAAGTTGTTTATCAGATGTAGGAGTTCTCTGGTGAAGTTTTTGGGTCGATTAAGTATACTATCATATCATCTGCAAATACTGATAATTTGACTTCTTCCTTTCCAATCTGTATCCCTTTGACCTCCTTTTGTTGTCTAATTGCAATAGCTAGACCTCCAAGTACTATGTTGAATAAATACAGAGAGAAAGAACAGCCTTGTCTAGTCCCTGATTTTAGTGGGATTGCTTCAAGTTTCTCTCCATTTAGTTTGATGTTGGTTACTGGTTTGATGTATATTGCTTTTACTATGTTTAGGTATGGGCCTTGAATTCCTGTTCTTTCCAAGACCTTTAACATGAAAGGAAGCTGAATTTTTTCAAATGCTTTTTCAGCACCTAATGAAATGACCTTGCTGTTTCTTTTTCTTTGAGTTAGTTTATGTAGTGGAATACACTGATGAATTTCCATATATTGAATCATCCCTGCATCCCTGGGATATAGCCTACTTGATCATGGTGAATGATTATTTTGATGTGTTCTTGGATTCGGTTGGCAAGAATTTTATTGAGTATTTTTTATCGACATTCATAAGGGAAATTGGTCTGAAGTTCTCTTTCTTTGTTGGATCTTTATACGGTTTTGGTATCAGTGAAATTGTGGCTTCATAGAATGAGTTGAATAGTATTCCTTCAGTTTCTATTTTGTGGAATACTTTGAAGAGAATTGGTGATAGGTCTTCTTTGAAGGTCTGAGAGAATTCTCCCATCTAGTCCTGTGCTTTTTTGGTTGGGAGATTGTCAATGTCCACTTCTATTTCTTTAGGGGTTATGTGACCATTTAGAAGGTCTATCTGATCCTTATTAAGCTTTCGTAGTTGGTATCTGTCTAGGAGATTGATCATTTCATCTAGATTTTCCAGTTGTGTTGAATATAGGCTGTTGAGGTAGGATCTGATGAGTTTTTTAATTTCCTCAGTTTCTGTTGTTATAGCTCCCTTTTCATTTCTGATTTTGTTAATTTGGATACTGTCTCTGTGCCTTCTGAATAGTCTGGCTAAAGGTTTGTCTATACTGTTGATTTTCTCAAAGAACCAGCTCCTGGTTTTGTTGATTCTTTATAAAACTCTTTTTGTTTCAATTTGGCTGATTTCAGCCCTGGGTTAAATGATTTCCTGCCTTCTACTCCTCTTAGGTATATTAGCTTCTTTCTGTTCTAAAGGTTTCAGGTGTGCCATTAATCTGTTAGTCAATGCTCTTTCCGGGCTTTTTTATGGCACTCAAAAATATAGAATGAAATGTTCCATAGATATCTATTAAATCCATTTGGTCCAAAACTTCTGTTAGTTTCACTGTGTCTCTGTTTAGCTTATGCTTCCCGGATCTGTCCATTGAGAAGAGTGGGGTCTTGAATTCACCCACAATTATTGTGTGGGGTGTGATGTGTGAACTTAGCACTGCTTTCATTGTGTCCCATAAATTAGGGTATGTTGTGCCTTCATTTTCATTAAAATATAAAAAGGTTTGATTTCTTTATTTTTTCCTTGACCAAGTTATCATTGAGTAGAGCATTGTTCAGCTTCCATGTGTATGTGGGCTTTCTGTTGTTTTTGTTGCTATTGAAGACCACCCTTGGGCTGGAGAGATGGCTTAGTGTTTAAGAGCACTGACTGCTCTTCCAAAGGTCCTGAATTCAAATCCCAGCAACCACATGGTGGCCCACAACCATCTGTAATGAGATCCGATGCCCTCTTCTAGTGTGTTGGAAGACAGCTATCGTGTACTTACATATAATAATAAAAAAAATCTTTAAAACAAAAAGAAGACCACCCTTACTCCATAGTGATCTGATAGGAGGCATGAAATTTGTTTGATTTTATATCTGTTGAGGTCTGTTTTGTGACCAATAATATGGTCAGTGTTGCAGAAGGTACCTTGAGGTGCTGAGAAGGTATATATATTCTTTTGATTTGGAATGAAATGTTCTATAGATATCTACAAAATCCATTTGGTCCAAAACTCCTGCTAGTTTCACTGTTTCTCTATTTAGTTTGTGTTTTCCTAATCTGTCCATTGAAGAGAGTGGGGTGTTGAAGTCACCCACAATTATTGTGTGGGGTGTGATGTGTGATTTAGAAAAGTTTCCTTTACAAAAGAATGTACCCTTGTATTAGAGCATAGACGTTCATAATTGAGAGTTCTTCCTGGTAGATTTTCCCTTTGATTAGTAGAAAGTGTCCTTCTCTGTCTTTTTGATAATGTTTAGTTGAATGTCTATTTTATTGGATATTAGAATGGCTACTCCAGCTTGTTTCCTGGGACCATCTGCTTGGAAAACTGTTTTCCAGCCTTTTACTCTGAGGTAGTGTTTGTCTTTGACACTGACATACATTTCATGTATGCAGCAAAACATTGGGTCCTATTTACATATCCAGTCTGTTATTCTGTCTTTTTATTGGGGAATTTAGTCCATTGATGTTAAGAGATATTAAGGAAGAGTAATTGCTGCTTCCTGCTATTTTTGATGATATTTTTATGTTTGTGTGGCTGCCTTCTTTTGGGTTTATTGAAAGAAGAATAATTTCTTGCTTTTTCTAGTGTGTAGTTTCCCTTTTGTTGCTGTTTTCCATTCATTATCCTTTGAAGTGCTGGATTTGTGGAAAGATACTGTATGAATTTGTTTTTGTCATGGAATGCCTTGACTTCTCCATCTATGGTAATTGAGAGATTTGCCAGATATAGCAGTCTGGGTTGACATTTGTGTTCCCTTACAGTCTGTATGACATCTGCCCAGGATCTTCTGGCTTTCATAGTCTCTGGTGAGAAGTCTGGTGTAATTCTGATAGGTCTATTTATATGTTACTTGATCTGACCTTTTTCCATTATTGCTTTTAATATTCTTTCTTTGTTTACTACATTTGTTGCTTTAATTATTTGTGACGAGAAGAATTTCTTTTCTGGTCAAGTATATTTGGAGTTCTGTAGGCTTCTTGTATGTTCATGGGCATCTCTTTCTTTAGGTTATGTAAGTTTTCTTCCATAATTTTGTTGAAGACATTTACTGGCACTTTAAGTTGGAAATCTTCACTCTCTTCTATACTTATAATCCATAGGTTTGGTCTTCTCATTTTGTCCTGGATTTCCTGGTCATTTTGAGTCAGGTGTTTTTTGTATTTTTCATTTTCTTTGACTGTTGAGTCAATGCTTTGTATGGAATCTTCAGCATCTTAGATTCTCTCTTCTATCTCTTGTATTCTGTTGTTGATGCTTGGAGCCATGACTTCTGACTTTTTTCCTAGGTTTTCTATATCCCAAGTTGTTTCCCTTTGTGATTTCTTTATCATTTCTATCTCCATCTTTACATCCTGGGTGGCTTTGCTCAATTCCTTCACTTGTTTTGTTGTGTTTTTCCTTAGTTCTTCAAGGGCTTCTCTCTGTTTACTTATGTTCTCCTGTATTTCTTTGAGGAAGTTATTTATGTCCTTCTTGAAGCCCTCTGTCAGCATCATGAGCTGTGATTTTAAATCCAGATCCTGATTTTCTGGTGTGTTGGGTATCCAAGACTTGCCGTTGTGGGAGAATTGGGTTTGGATGGTGCCATATTGTCTTGATTTCTGTTACTAATATTCCTAGGTTTGCCTTTTGCCACCTGGTTATCTCTGGTGTTAGTTGTTCCTCCTGCTTCTGACCGGTGCTTATCTCTCCTGTGTGCCTGCAAGCCTATTTCAGCACCCCTAGGTGACCAGCTTTCCACTGGCACAGATTGCTGTGGGGCTGGACAGCTCCTGGGTGCAGGTAGGACCCTAACAGACCATGTCCCAAGTGATCTTATACTGGGGTGTTCTCTGCATTCCTGGCTGCAACAGCCCACTCAGTTGCAGGACAGATGTTGGTCTCACCTCTCATCTCAGGACTCAATGCAGAGCAAATATCCTCTAGTAGACTAGGTGCACAGATGGCTCTGGTAGCACTGCCCAGCTCCTGGGTGCAGGTGGGGCCCTGGTGGGGCATTCCCAAGTGATCTTCTACTCAGGTGATCCCTGCATACCTGTCTGTACCTGTCTACACAGTCACTAGAACCAGCATTAATTCTATCATAATATTTCTAGAAAACTACCTTGAATCTTTCAACTGTCCTGCCATTCTCTCTTCTAGATAATGGGGAAGGAAAGTGACATTAGGAAAAACGCAGAGAGATAGAATAGAATTTTTTTAGCAGAAGCATCTCACTATGTAAACCAAGCTGATATGGAACTCACCATGCAAATTGAACTTATAGAGACCTCCCTCCTTTTTCCTCCAGAGTGCTGTATTAAAGGCATGCACCACCAAACTCTAATTGGAGGTGCATAAATGCATGGAACTTGCTATGGATGTTTCATTACTAGTTATGCCCCTCTGTACTAAGATAGAGTTGCTATTATAAATGTAACCTACAACACGTGGCAATATAATTTGTAGCATTAATTGTCACAATTTTCTTTTCATCAGAGATGTTAACCTATCAATTACACACACACAACTTGTCACTAACAACTTTGGTGTACGAGGCATTGTTTGTAATCATAAAAGAAGCTTCTTTGAAAAATAAAACTCAGTTGATCTAAGCAACCAGTACTCCCAGAGCTCTCAGAGACTAAACTACCAACCAAAGAGTACACATGGAAGGACCTATGGTTCCAGCTTTATATGTAGCAGAGGATGACCTTGTTGAACATCAAAGGAAGGAGAGGCTTTTGGTCCTGAGAAGGCTCTATGCCCTACTATATAGGAATGCCAGGACAGCAAAGGGAGTGAGTGGGGTGAGGGGGATGGGATAGGGTATTTTCAGAGGGTAAATCAGGAAAGGGGATAACATGTGAAATATAAATAAAGCAAATATCTAATAAAAATAAATAAATTGCCCAAAAGCTCTGAATACCCAAGATACAATTCACAGACCACATGAAGCTCAAGAAGAAGGAAGACCAAAGTACAGATGCTTTGATCCTTTTTAGAAGGGGGATCAAAATACTCATGGCTTACAGCCAACCAATAGACTGGGCATAGGGTCCCCAATGGAAGCGCTAGAGAAAGAACCCAGGGAACTGAAGAGGTTTTCAGTCTCATAGAAGTAACAATAATATGTATCAACCAGTATGCCCAGAACTCCCTGGGCCTAAACCACCAACGAAGAGAACACATGGAGAGACCCATGGCTACAACTAACTATGTAGCAGAGGATGGCCTTTTCAGACATCAATGAAAGCAGAATCCATTGGTTCTGTGAAGGATCGATGCCCGAGAGTAGGTGAATGCCATGTCAGGAAAGTGGGGGCTGGGGTGGTAAGCAGGGGAAGGGAGGAATGGGATGGGGGTTTTCAGAGGGGTAACGAGAAAAGGGGATAACATTTGAAATGTAAATTAAGCAAATATCTAACCCAAAGATTGTAAAAAATAAAATAAACATTTGAAATGTAAATTTAAAAGTTATCTAAAAAAAGGAAAAATAATTTTAAAAAAAAAACACTTCAGTTGACTCCCGAAAGTAAAATAACTGTCCCTTTACTTAATTCATGCCAAATGATACAAAACTAAGCCAAATAGCATCAGAAGTTAGAATAACAGGTTCTACTAGAATAATAGCATTCAATAAAACCCAGTTTATATTATACTTTAAGCATTTATTGTCCTTGAAAGAATATTGTACAGGTGTTGATTTAAAAATTCTTATGATCTGCACTATGACTTCTGCAATATGATTTCTTTAACAAAGGGAGGTCACAAAACTTATAGGATGATAAAAATTTGGGTGACAGTAAGACGTCTCTGGACATGCAATAACCAAAACTTAATTTAAAACCAAATGAGCAATGGCTCTCAGGAGTTCTGTCAGTGCCTTATTCACACTGTATTCCATAGCTACACTGCAGCCTTGGTGTTGAACACAGCTTATGTGTATTCTATGTGGAGTGCATGGTACCATGACACACATTCCAACAAATACTGCCTGAAACAATTTAGCTCACATTTGATATTACTGTATGTTATAAATTGTACCATAAACTGCTATATATGATTTTCTATTTTCATGGAATTTCATATTTTAAAAAATTAATACTTTCCTACCATAATACTTCAACATGTATCAAATTGGAGTATTTATGTATTGTTTTGTATAATACCAACAAACACACATATCACATTAGCACATAAATTTGATTTTGTCTTTAATAAATGATAAAAACAGTATGTATAATGAAGAATTGTTTTTAAAAAATCATTTTCCTTTATAAAAACCAATAGTTTTTTATATTTTGACTATTTTGCCCCAGCCTGCAGGAGTTTTCGACAGGGGACCCTAGAAGAGAAGGGCAGAGAAACAGAGACAGGAGATGCGAAGAATGAGGTCAAGACAATTTAACTGCTCAAGACCTAAACTGTATTTTCTCAGGGAACTTATACAGGCTGGGGAATAAGTGAGCAAGTGGGATTCTTCACGTAGCCAGAGCATTCAACCAAGGTGAATCTCTGGCAGCTGCAAGATGTTTTCTTCTTCTGGGAGGGCACAGTGACCACTCGATTTCTCCAAGGTTTGTAGCTGACGCAAAGTCAAAACCAAAGCCGATCTTTAAAATGAACTCTAAACAAAAAGTAAAATCAGTTTGGCTCCTGGCATCTCCTCCCTATTTATTTAGGTTTGTGAGGCCGGCGAGAAAGCAGACATCTATGGGTCTCGTTGATGCATGAGTGGGCATTAACCAAAAAAGGGGGGAAGAAGTGACCCGACCCCTCTCATGGGGAACAGAGGATTGGTCTTTCCACATCTGGCAGCTCTTTTGGAGAGGAGGGGCAGAGCCTATCTTGGTGAGAGACCCCCACATAACATAGAGCGGTCTGAGGACCAGCACCAACCCCTATGCAGATCGGGTGTGCTTCACGGGGGACTCAGAAGCGGACAATTGGGTCCTCCCCTGCGATGCCTTGCTCTACACTCCTTGCAGGGGCCCACACTGAGTTCATGCAGTTCTGAACCAGTGTGCATAGTGCTGAGTTACTATGCATCCCCCGTGGGGACGATGTCATCGCATGGCTCAGCCAGGCCTCTCAGCCAAATCGAGTTGATGATAATGTACTTATGTGGTATTGAATGCAACAGAGTCAACCTGATGTCTAATGAATCCTAAATTGATTCCAATCGATTTAAAATAAAGGGTCCTAAAACAGCTATCAAAAACACACAAAGCAAGGGCCCAACAAGGGGCATCAGAAAGAAAAATATGGAGGATTCCCACCAATCAGAGGCAGCTCTAGAAAATTTCTGTCTCTGTAGATCCTCACTCAGCTTATGGAGTTTATGCACCTGTAATTCTATCAGGCCAGATTCATTAACATAATAGCAACATTCTTCGTTAAGAAAAAGGCAGGTTCCACCCTTCTCAGCTGTGAGAAGGTCCAAGGCACGGCAATTATGCAAAGTAACTTGGGCAAGTGAGGTTATTTGCCTTCGCGGGGAAGACAGAGATTCAGCAGAACCCTCTATAGCCAATTGAAATTGTTCAGCTAACGTACTGGTGACTATAATAGAATGTCCCAATGATTCACCTGCCAATCCAGTGGCCACCACAGAGGTAGTCAGGGAAAGGCCGACTACAAAGGGCAAAAATAATGCACGTTTCTCTCTTCTGAAATGTTCAGAACACATAAAAATTTCTTTTTTATGTTCAGAAACATAAAAATTTCTGCAGGGGTACAAAAAGTTAGTTGAGGATTCAAGGTAACAAGGAGGCACATCATCGAAGGACCTATATTTTTTGACAAGTATTTAGTGAGGGTGCCATTGCACCAAATAAAATATCCTCTTGGGGCAAAAATATCAGAAGATGGAGTCGTAGTAATAGTGCATCTTCCTTTTCCAGAGTCTGAATAACAAAAAGGAATTTTGGAAAATGGTCAATAGAGTTCAACCTCAGGGATAGGAGAAGTCTTCATTGATTTTACTGTTGTAGAATTTAAAGCAAAAGAAGAGGGAACAGCTACTAAGGGAGGACAGCCCAACATAGCACACAAAAAGCATGAGGAGAGGCTTCTCAATCCTGAAACATTGGCCAACATCAGCCCTTCCCTCAAGAAGGAAATTCAAGAAGATGGATGAGTAGCAGGAGAGACAGGAAGCTGGCTATTAAGCTCTTGTTCTGTATTTAAAATATGAGAATAGACAGCAGATTGTACTTGAACAAGAGAGCGCCAGATATAAATCTTGCTACTAGGAAGACTTTCTTTCCTGCTCATATACATGACTCTTTTTACAGGAGAAGTCCAGCAGCTATCCCAAGGGTCCCAAACAACCAAAATATATCCTATGGATGACTTAAAGAACTTATCTCGATTATAACAGTACTGGCTGATAATATTTTCTTTTTTCAAAGGAATGGGCAAATGTATGTTGCAGCAACCCCAGGGACATCCTACATTCTCTTTTATCCAGTTGGTAGAACATGACAAATCATACTGGTCATAAAGAAAACAAAAGGTAGGCCACCCTCTTCCTGGTCTACACTTGAAATCTGTAAAATTTAAAGAAGAAGAACACATCTTGCAGCTGCCAGAGATTCACCTTGGTTGAATGCCCTGGCTACATGAAGAATTCTACTTTCTCACTTCTTCCCCTGCCTGTATAAGTTCCCTGAGAAAATACAGTTTAGGAGGTCTTGAGCAGTTAATTTGTCTTGACCTCATTCTTCGCATCTCCTGTCTCTGTGCCCTTCTCTTCTAGGGTCCCCTGTCGAAAACCCCCACGGGCCGGGGCAGTATTTTATTTGGGTAATGGGTTTTAAACAAATCTATACTTTATTATATACCTTGAAACATCTTGTTTATCTTCCCCAAACATTTCTTTCCTAGTTTCATGTGTTCATTTTCCCCTAACCCTACTGAGTCCATTTTCTGCTGCCTATATCCACATGGATATGAAACTATCTACTAGATCATGAGTATCCTTTCATGCCCCACATCTTGAAAGAAAACTGGCTCTTTCAGTCTAGCAACCAATACCAATAGCTCCTTAGCCAGGAGTAGAACATCATGTTCAACTCCCACCTCACCGCTGGGATTCAGTCTGAACTGAGCCTGAGAAAGTCTTTTCCATCACAAACACTATGCATTCATATGATAATTTTCCCTGGCTATTATAGTATTTCCACTACATCTTCTACAGTGATCTCATGGGAATGGCAATGATCCATACATTCCATGTTTAGGCTAAGTATTCTATATCTTCTTATTTTTGTATCTTGACCAAATGTGGGTCTCTGTGTTCATCACCAACTACTTTGAAAATAAGATACACTGACAAGGACTTAGAGATGCATTATTTATGGGTATAATAATAACTCATTAAGTAATTAGGGTAAGTTTAATACTATACAGACTAATAATAATTAGGTTTTCCCTAGAGACTTGGCCATGATAATAGTGTCAGGCATAATAGATTTCAACTTGTGGAACAGCACTTAAACACAATTTTAAAAAGTAATTGGTTATTCCTATGACTTCCTGTCACTGTTGCAGCAATGGACATGTCTTGCCATGTCACTAATTGTTGTAGCTCACCATGTTTATAGCTATATAACATTAATGATTACTTTTGTCCTCTGGTAGTATGCGCAGAACCTCCCAGAACTGTGAAAGTAAGTCAGCAGATATGAAGTTTCCAAGTGAACACCATCTTGATTTTTTTTCTTGGCTTTGAGTGTTTACTACCTTTATCAATAAGACCTTATTGAGAAGTTCTACAAAACAAAAGATCAAACAAAAGCACTGGTTATAGCCCATAATGTTTATAGGTCCATGAAACCTCATTGAGCAACACCAAAAGAGGCAATCTATCCCTGGCACTGAGCTATCTATCTGTAATACTGCAGAGTCTAGGAAGGTATAATTACCTGGTTACAGAGTAACTCCATTTAAATTATTTTTATACATGAATATGCTTCTGTTTTGTAAGTTTCATAACATCAGGTTTTCATACGATTTTTGAACCATTTTAATGTTAGTTATCCCTCAGTGTATCCCCTCCTCTACTCCTGCTTTCCTATCCCCACCACATTTAAGACTTCATATTCCATTGTTACCCTTTAACCTTTTATAACAAAACACTGAATATGTAGATTGCTTTGGGAAGGATGGCTTTTTCTACAATATCAAAGGAAGAAATTAGATCTCCAAATTCAGTGATAGTTATTTTGATTGAGGTGAATTTTAAGGGTTAGATTGATGACAAGTGATGGTCAGCAGCATCCCTTGGTGGTCCTCTATATGTTTAGAAATGCCACAGCCACTTATTGCCACAGTAAATTTGGGAAGAATGAACGTCAAACATTCTTAGCCCTCCTACTTTGTTTTGGGTTTATGAGAAATAACTTCTATCATAAATGATTTAAAATATATATTACACTATTGGTGGGCCAAACGTCACCTTGGAGAAAGAAAGCACTGTTTTGACACATTAGCATTCTTTGGGGTCCTGGGGCACTTTGGGAGATCCAAATAGTTGGGACTCCATCACAGATTCAGACTCTGTGGATATAAATGTCAAGACTCAGTATAAAGAACACTCTCTAAGAATGCTAAAGTTTAAGATTTGTTTTTCACTTTTCATTTAGGAAGCCAGCAGGTAAATACAGGTTTGTCAGTGTTGAGCAAAGTAATAACACATACAGAGACTTTTCATCATCATTTCCAACAAGGGATATCCTGACATTGTCTTTTCTTTGAAATGATCCTAGTCAAAATCAACTGCGGTGGTGGTAAATTCCTGGGTTGTCTTGATGTCCCAAAGGACACCTAAATCAGAGTTGCTGTAACATTTTACACCCTAGTCAGAGAGTAAGCCCTTAAATAAATCTCCTAATTTAAGTGAAGTGTTTTGCACTCTTTGTTTTCAGTACACTCCTAAAGATGAAAAGAAAATTTACCTTAGTGTCTATAGAGAATGGATTGCTAAATAACAGTCATTTTTTATTTTCTGACTTGTATTAAAACCCAGGAGAGTGTGTTGAAAGGGGATAACCAAATCTTGTATCACTGTATTGCTATTATATTCCCATGTAGAACAACCAGTAACTAAATCAATTTAGCATTTGCTGAGCCAAAGCTCTTCAGTTGAAGATACAAATTTGAACTTAGATACTCAATAGGAAGGAATGCATTGAAATATAGGAAATAGTAGCCACACCAAATGTAACAACGAAAATATATTAAAACTTAGTATTTATGAGATTATCAGAAGCAAAACTACCAGCTTTGTATATCTTTCAATATCATATATTTTTCTGTTTGTAAATTATTTCAAACCATTAGCATACACTCTACATATACAGACAAATTCCTAAACAAACACAGGAATGTCCTCTGAGTATTCTTACCCAGTGGTTCAAGGAAGCTGTAGAACTGAACAGTTTTGTTTAGCAGTGCAAAAGTTCCAACATCATCCTTGCTGAATCCTTGGCAGGTCATGGGAAGCTGGACAACCAGCATAAAAACTTAGTGAATTTCATTTATTGGGAAATCCTTCACCTATTCTGTATCTCCCAGAATATAACTAACATCCTTTACTTCTCTTATAGCCTGCACTCATTCCTATGGACATAATAGGTACTTCTTAATTTTGATAAATCTATGAACTGATAACCTAAAATTAAATGTCATGAAAGTGTGTATTTTACCTATTCAGTTGTATCTGAGAGTCAGAGCTCAGCTCCAGGCACATAGAAACTACTCTGTAAATACTTGCTGCATAAATAAATTTGAGCAAAATTATTACTTCTGAATTGAGGGAGACATTAGGAGTGACAACAGCAACATCATTGGTTTTGAATAGCCACTATTTCCTATTTTCAACTCTATTATTAATAAATACCTTTTACAATGTGGTTTTCTTGACCCTGTAACTAAACAAATAGAAAATATTAAGTTAGCTGGAGTACTACATGTCTGTAATCTCAAAACTTAAAAAGCCAGAAAATTCTGAGTTTCAGACTAATGTGAGCTACATAGCAAAAACAAAAACAAAAACAAAAAGTACAACTCATAAAGAATCTCTGTATTTTGTAGTCTTAATTTTATGTATGAAAACATTAAAGTTAAAGATTAACAGGACAATAATTTCTTGTCTACTCAATAATAATTCCCAAACTGAACACTACTTATGTGATTCATCCCCTATCCTTTTATTAAACATTATTGTTGTTATTCTAAGAAAATAAATTTCTCCTATTGCAGAGAAGTATCTTTAGGGCGCTTTTCATGTCCTTGTTCCTTAAGCTATAGATGAAGGGGTTCAACATAGGAGTCACCACTATATACATTGCAGCAGCTGCAACATCCTTCTCTGTAGTCTCTCCAGAGGAAGGGAACAGATAGACACTGAAGAGTATTCCATAGAAAACAAAGACCACACAGAGATGGAAACTACAGGTATAAAGGGCCTTGGAACTCCCGCCAGAAGTCCGTACCCCCCAGGACAGCAAATACAATGTGGACATAGGAGATGACAATGCTTACGAATGAGACCATGAGTACTGTACCTACAAAGCCAAAAAGCTTTTGACTCACTCATTGACATGAGTGTCTGAGCAGGAAAGCTTCATAACAGAAGCAATGTCACAGAAAAATGAGCTATTTCCCCAACAACACAGAAGGACAGTCGAGCCATGAGGAGAGTTTGAGTCAGGGCAATTATGCTGGTGAGCACCCAGTAAAGGCAAGCATCAGGGAACAGACTTGGGCACTTATGATTATGGAATAGTGGAGAGGGAGACAGATGACTACATAGCAGTCATTGGTCATCACAGCCAGGAAGAAGCTGTCCAGATTACCAAATGTCAAGAATAAGTGCATCTGTGTGAGTCAACCAGTATAGGAGATGAGATGAGATGGTGCTGAGTCTGAACATTAAACAACATCTTGGTCACTGCAGATGATATTAAATCAATGTCAGCAAAGGACAAGTTGACCAAAAAGAAGTACATAGGAGTGTGAAGGTGTAGGTCAGGACCAATGTCCAGGATGATGAGTACATTCCCAGTTAAGGTGACAAGATACGTACATAGGGAAGTGTCAATAGAGTAGCTGCTGTTGTTCTGGAAACCCTGATAGTCCTTGTAGAAACTCAGAGACACTGAACTTGTTTTCTGTGAGTATAGAGCATCTGTAAGTCAGAAAAGATATTCATAATTCAGAGTTGATTCTCCATATGTAGTCACTGGCTTCTGAGCCATAAACATGTGTATTTATATTAACTTTCTTTACTTTCAACATGACACTACGTTTTTCATGTTGGTGTCCTTCTGAGGACTCTCACAAGCCCTCTTCTCTATTACCACAGTTTTATTTAATCTACCATGATTTCAAGAATTGAATAAAACTTAAAAGATTAGTGGGTACAAGTATTTACAGTCTTTGGCAGTAGACTAGGTTATCAAAACCACATTAAGAGCTTGTTAAAATATAGTATATTATCTTCTTTAAGAATGCCTTCTTCAGCTTCTTCCTGAGCCCAAGACCTGAATAGCTCTGAGGTTCATCTGTGTGCCAGCCTGTCGTGGGTCATTTGCCCTGCAGAGTGGTCAGCACTTGGAGGAGCTCCACATTGCCATGTTTGCTCCCAGTCGGACAGGACGGGCAGCTCCAGGTACTGAGATATCCCAAGTTTAAGATCTCTTGGGATGCAGACTGCCAGGCTTCTGCCCGTGCCCAAGACCTGGGCAGCTCTGTGAATCATCTGTGTGCCAGCCTGCCATGGGTCCTTTGCCCTGAGAAGTGGTCAGCACTTGGAGGGGCTCCCCTGCATCATCTTTGATCCCAGTTGAACAGGACAGGTACAGAGATAACCCAAATTTAACATCTCTTGGGACACAGACAGCCGGGCTTCTGCCTGTGCCCAAGACCTGGACAGCTCTGCAGTTCATCTGTGTGCCAGTCTGTCATGGGTCATTTGCCCTGTAGAGTGGTCAGCACTTGGAGGAGCTCTGCACCACCATGTTTGCTCCCAGTCACGGGATAGGTGGTTCCAGGTACTGAGATATCCCGAGTTTAAGATCACTTGGGATGCAATCCCTTGGGCTTCTGCCTGTGACCAGGACCTAGGCAGCTCTGTGGTTTGTCTGTGTGCCAGCCTGTCGTAGGTCCTTTACCCTGCAGACTGGTCAGAACTTGGAAGGGCTCCCCACCACCATCTTTGCTCCCAGTCAGACAGGACAGGCAGCTCCATGTACACAGAGACAACCCCAAATATAACATTTCTTGGGGCAAGGCACACCAGGGCTCCAATGGCACCCAAAATTAGGGAAGCCGATCAGTAATCTGTGTCGGGGGAAATCCAGTCATCCAGAGGACCAGAAATACCATTACAGGCTTGCAAGAGGTTCAAGCAACAAACAGTGATAACAGGACCAACTAATTCCAGAGATAACCAGATGGCAAAAGGCAAACATAGGATTGTTACTAACAGAAATCAAGGCAATATGACAGCATCCAAATCCAATTCTCCAACAACAAATAGCAAGTCCTGGATACCCTAACACATCAGAAAAACGATATTTGGATTTAAAATCACTGGTTCTGTTGCTGTTAGAGGAACACAAGAAGGACATAAATAAATCTCTTAAAGAAATACAGGAGAAAATGGATCAAAAGTTAGAAGGCCTTACAAGGGAAACACAAAAATCATTTTAAAAAAATTCAGGAGAATATGGGTCAAAATATAGAAGCCAATAAGGAGGAAATGCAAAAATCACTTTAAGAAATAAAGGAGAACTTGGGTCAACAGGCAGAAGTCATGAAAGAGGAAACACAAAAATCTCTTAAAGAATTACAGGAAAACACAAACAAGCAAGTGAAGGAGCTAAGCAAAACCATCCAGGATCTAAAATCAGAAGTAGAAACAACTAAGAAATCGCAAAAGGAGACAACTTTCATGATAGAAAACCTTAGGAAGAAATCAGGGGCCACAGATACAAATATCAACAACAGAATGCAAGAGATAGAAGAAAGAATCTCAGATGCCAAAGATACCATAGAAACCATGGACACAACAGTGAAAGAAAATGCAAAATGCAAAATGCTTATATCCCAGAATATTCAGGAAATTCAGAACACAATAAGAAGACCAAACCTAAGGATTATAGGTATAGATGAGAGTGAAAATTTACAACTAAAATGGCCAGCAAATATCTTCAACAAAATTATGGAAGAAAACTTCCCTAACTTAAAGAGAGAGATGCCCATGAATATACAAGAAGCCTACAGAACTCCAAATAGACTGGACCTGAGCAGAAATACCTCTCATCACATAATAATCAAAATCCAAAATGTACTAAACAAAGAAAGAATATTAAAGGCAGTAAGAGAAAAAGGCCAAGTAACTTATAAAGGAAGACCTATCAGAATCACACCAGACTTCTCACCAAAGACCATGAAAGTTAGAAGATCCTGGCCAGATCTCATGCAAACTCTAAGAGAACACAAATTTCAGCCAAGACTACTATACCCAGCAAAATTTTCAATCACCATAGATGGAAAAAGCAAGATATTCCATGACAAAACCAAATTTATACAGTATCTTTCCACAAAACCAGCTCTACAAAAAATACTAGGAGGAAAACTCCAATACAAGGAGGGAAACTATACCATGGAAAAAGCAAGACAGTAACCATCTTTCATCAAACCCAAAAGAAGATAACCACTCAAATATAAAAATAACATCAAAAATTACAGGAAGTAATAATCACTATTCCTTAATATCTCTTAATATCAATGGACTCAATTCTCCAATAAAAAGACATAGACTAACAGACTGGATAAGGAAACAGGACCCTACATTTTGCTGCATACAAGAAACTCACCTCAGTGTCAAATACAAAAACTACCTTAGAGTAAAAGGCTGAAAGACAATTTTACAATCCAATGGTCTCAGGAAACGAGGTGGAGTAGCCATTCTAATATCAGATAAAATTGACTTTCAACCTAAAGTTATCAAAAGAGACATGGAAGGACACTTCTTGCTGGTCAAAGGAAAAATACACCAAGAAGAACTTTCAATTATGAATATCTATGTGCCAAATGCAAGGGCACCCTCATTCATAAAAGAAGCTTTACTAAAGCTCAAAGCACACATTTCACCTAAGACAATAATTGTAGGGGACTTCAACACTCCACTCTCTTCAATGGACTGATCAGGAAAACAGAAACCAAACAGGGACACAATAAAACTATTTGAAGCTTTGGATCAATTGGACTTGAATGATATTTATAGAACATTTCACCCTAAAACAAAAGAATATACCTTTTTCTCAGCACCTCATGGTACCTTCTCCAAAATCGACCATATAATTGGTCACAAGACTGACCTCAACAAATATAAGAAGATTGAACTTATCCTATGCCTCCTATCAGATCACTATGGAATAAGAGTGGTCTTCAATAGCAACAAAAACAACAGAAAGCCCACATACACATGGAGGCTACTCAATGACACCTTGGCCAAAGAAGAAATAAATAAAGAAATCAGAGACTTTTTAGAATTTAATGAAAATGAAGGCACAACATACCCAAATCTTTGGGACACAATGAAAGCAGTGCTAAGAGGAAAACTCATAGCCCTGAGTGCCTCCAAAAAGAAATGGGAGAGAGCATACACTAGCAGCTTAATGGCACACATAAAAGCTCTGGAACAAAAAAAGCTACTTCACACAGGAGGAGAAGAAGACAGGAAATCATCAAACTCAGGGCTGAAATCAATCAAGTGGAAACAAAGAGAACCAAAGAATCAATGAATCCAGGAGCTGGTACTTTGAGAAAATCAACAAGATAGATAAACCCTTACCTAGACTGAACAAAGGGCACAGAGAAAGTATCCAAATTAACAAAATTAGAAATGAAAATGGGGATATAACAACAGAAACAGGAAATTCAAAAAATCATCAGATCCTATTACAAAAGCCTATACTCAACACAACTGGAGAATCTGGAGGAAATGGACAATTTCCTAGACAGATACCAAATACCAAAATTAAATCAGGATCAAATAGATCATCTAAACAGTCCCATAACTCCTAAAGAAATAGAAGGGGTCATAGAAAGTCTTCCAAACAAAAAAAGCACAGGAACAGATGGCTTCAGCGCAGAATTCAAAGAAGACCTAAGACCAATACTTTTCAAACTATTCCACAAAATAGAAACAGAAGGAACACTACACAACTCCTTCTATGAAGCCACAATTACGCTGATACCAAAACCACACAAAGATCCAACAAAGAAAGAGAACTTCAGACCAATTTCCCTTATGAAGATCGATGCAAATATACTGAATAAAATTCCTGCCAACCGAATCCAATGATCAAAACGATCATCCAACATGATCAAGTAGGCTTTATTCCAGGGATGCAGGGTTGGTTCAATATATGGAAATCCATCAATGCAATCCACTACATAAACAAACTCAAAGAAAAAAAACCACATGGTCATTTCATTGGATGCTGAAAAAGCATTCGACAAAATTCAGCATACTTTCATGCTTAAAGTCTTGGAAAGAACAGGAGTTCAAGGCCTATACCTAAACATAGTAAAAACAATATATAGCAAACCAGTAGCCAGCATCAAATTAAATGGAGAGAAACTTGGCACGATACCACTAAAATCATGGACTAGACAGGGCTGCCCCCTTTCTCCTTATCTTCTCAATACTGTACTTGAGGTACTAGTTCAGGCAATTAGACAACATAAGGAGGTCAAAGGGATACAAATTGGAAAGGAAGAAGTCAAACTATCATTATTTGCAGATTATATGTTAGTCTACCTAAGTGACCCAAAATAATCCACTAGAGAATGCCTACAGCTGATGAACAGCTTCAGCAAAGTGGCAGGTTATAAAATCAACTCAAGCAAATCAGTAGCCTTCCTATACTCAAAGGTTAAGCAGGCTGAGAAAGAAATTAGGGAAATGACACCCTTCACAATAGCCACAAACACTATAAAGTACTTGGGGGTGACTCTTACTAAAAATGTGAAAGATCTGTATGACAAGAACTTCAAGACTCTGAAGAAGGAAATGGAAGATGTCAAAAAATGGAAAAATTCTCCCATGCTCATGGAGCGGTAGGATTAATATAATTAAAATGGCCATATTGCAAAAAGCAATATACAGATTCAATGCAATACCCATCAAAATCCCAACTCAATTCTTTATAGAGCTAGAAAGAGCAATTCTCAAATTCATCTGGAATAACAAAAAACCCAGGAAAGCTAAAACTATTCTCAACAACAAAAGAAATTCTAGGGGAATCAGTATTCCTGACCTCAAGCAATACTACAGAGCAATAGTGTAAAAAACTGCATGGTATTGGTACAGTGACAGGCAGGTAGATCAATGGAACAGGATTGAAGATCCAGAAAAGATCCCACACACCTATGACCACTTGATCCTTGACTAAGGAGCTGAAAACATCCAATGGAAAAAATAGCCTTTTCAACAAATGGTGCTGGTTCAACTGGAGGTCAGCATGCAGAAGAATGCAGAATTGATCCATCCTTGTCTCCTTGTACTAAGCCCAACTCCAAATGAATCAAGGACCTCCACATAAAGCCAGACACTCTGAAGCTACTCGAAAAGAAACTGGGGAAGACCCTTGAGGACATCGGTATAGGGAGAAAGTTTCTGAACAGAACACCAATAGCATATGCTCTAAGATCAAGAATTGACAAATGGGACCTCAAAAATTACAAAGTTTCTGTAAGGCAAAGGACACCATCAAAAGGACAAATCAGCAACCAACTCAAGCAAATCAGTGGCCTTCCTATACTCAAAGGATAAGCAGGCTGAGAAAGAAATTAGGGAAATGACACCCTTCACAATAGCCACAAACAGTATAAAGTACCTTGGTGTGACTCTTACCAAACATGTGAAAGATCTGTATGACAAGAACTTCAAGACTCTGAAGAAGGAAATGGAAGAAGACCTCAAAAAATGGGAAAACCTCCCATGCTCATGGATCGCTAGAATCAATATAGTTAAAATGGCCATTTTGCCAAAAGCAATATACAGATTCAATGCAATCCCCATCAAAATCCCAACTCAGTTCTTCACAGAGTTAGAAAAAGCAATTCTCAAATTCATCTGGAATAACAAAAAACCCAGGAGAGCTAAAGCTATTCTCAACAACAAAAGAAATTCTGGGGGAATCAGTATCCCTGACTTCAAGCAATACTACAGAGCATTAGTGTTAAAAACTGCATGGTATTGGCACAATGACAGACAAGTGGACCAATGGAATAGAATTGAAGATCCAGAAATGAATCCACATACCTATGGTCACTTGATCTTCGACAAAGGAACCAAAAACATCCAGTGGAAAAAAAGATAGCCTTTTCAACAAATGGTGCTGGTTCAATTGGAGGTCAGCATGCAGAAGAATGCAATTGATCCATTCTTATCTCCATGTACTAAACTTCACTCCTAGTGGATCCAGGACCTACATGTAAAACCAGACACACTGAAACTAATAGAAAAGAAACTGGGGAAGACCCTTGAGGACATGGGCACAGGGGAAAAGCTCCTGAACAGATCACCATTAGCTTAAGCTCTAAGATCAAGAATTGATAAATGGGACCTAATAAAATTACAAAGTTTCTGTAAGGCAAAAGACACTGTTAAAAGGACAAAACGGCAACCATCAAATTGGGAAAGGATATTCACCAACCCTACATCTGATAGAGGGCTAATATCCAATATATACAAAGAACTCAAGAATTTAGACCCCAGGGAACCAAATAACCCTATTAAAAAATGGGATACAGATCTAAACAAAGAATTTTCAACTGATGAAATTTGGATGGCCAAGAGGCACCTTAAGAAGTGCTCAACATCATTAGTCATTAGGGAAATGCAGATCAAAACAACCCTGAGATTTCACCTTACACCAGTCAGAATGGCTAAGGTCAAAAACTCAGGAGACAGCAGGTGTTGGCTAGGTTGTGGAGAAAGAGGAACACTCCTCCACTGCTGGTTGGGCTGTAAGATGGTACAACCACTTTGGAAATCAGTCTGGCTGTTCCTCAGAAAACTGGACATGACACTTCCAGAGGACCCTGCTATACCTCTCATGGGCATATACCCAAAGGATTCCCCGGCATGCAATAAAGACACATGCTCCATTATGTTCATAGCAGCCTTATTTATAATAGCCAGAAGCTGGAAAGAACCTAGATGCCCCTCAAAGGAGGAATGGATACAGAAAATGTGGTATATTTACACAATGGAATACTACTCAGCAATTAGAAACAATGAATTCACAAAATTTTTAGGCAAATGCTTTGATCTGGAAAATATCATCCTAAGTGAGGTAACCCAAATCACAAAAGAATACACATGGAATGCAATCTCTGATAAGTGGATATTAATTAGCCCAGAAATCCTGAATACCCAAGGCACAAATCGCATAACAAATGACTCCCAGGAAGAAGTATGGAGAGGGTACTGATCCTGGAAAGGATTGATCTAGCATTGGAAGGGAATATAAGGACAGAGAAAAAGAAGGGAGGTGATCAGAGAAGGGATGGAGAGAAGAAGGTTTATGGGACATATGGGGAGGGGGGATCCGGGAAAGGGGAAATCATTTGGAATGTAAACAAAGAATATAGAAAATAAAAATATTAAAAAAAAAAATAACGAGAGGTCAGGCAGCGGCGGCGGCAGCAGCAGCAGCAGCGGCTGGTCCAGAGGAAGGGCCATCAGCAGTAGAACCAAGCGGACAGGGTCCAGGCAGACCCGGCGCCCACGACCACTGGCCATCGCTGGCCAGCCAGGCTGCAAGCAGCGGCGGATTTACAGTGCCTTTCACCACACAGAAGCCACATCAGAACTCTGCCTCCCGCCAGTCAGTTACCAGGCTCCATATTGGTTCTCGGTCGCCAGAGAAATCAGACTGAGGTACGCAAATATAACCCGAGACCAACATCGCGGGGGTCTAAGCCCGACGGGCATTGGCCTGCACTCAGGCCCTGGGCTGATCGGGGGTCCACCGGGGTGCAAACCCGGCCAGGAGGTTTTTTTCCTCCCGGGCCGGCTTGCGCACCACCACCATTTTGCCTAAGGGAAGCCAGGGAGACCTAGCAGGCAAAACCAAACCGGCTAACAGACATAGCCCTAGGCGGACATAGCAGGGGTCTCAGACGGTCAGGCCCCGGACAGCCCCCAGGTCCAGGGCTGCTCGGCGGGCCATCTGTGTGCCGACCCAGCCAGGAGCTTGTTTGCCTGGGCCGGCGCGCACCGCCGCCATTTTGCCTACGGAAAGCCAGAGAGAATAGCAGACAAAACCAAACCAGCTAACAGGCATAGCCCAAGGAGGACATAGCAGGGGTCTCAGACGGTCAGGCCCTGGACTGCCCCCAGGCCCTGGGCTGCTCGTTGGGCCATCTGTGTGCTGACCCAGCCAGGAGGTTGTTAGCCCAGCAGACTCTCCCAGCACTCTCAGGGAACTCGGCACGCCACCATCCTAGCCACCTGACACACCCAATTAACACCCACAACTGAGGGGAACTTTGCACCGACATTGGCCTGCCAGGCTTTTGCCTAGACTCAGGGCCTGAGCAGCTAGGCTAGCCTTGTGTGCACCAACCCGGTTGGGAGTTCTGCTGCCCAGATCAGCCTGGGCTGCAGCACCACATCTCCAAGTCCTGCAAGTGGCTAGCTGGGTTTCCGGGCGGCCAGCTGGGAGAAATCAGTGTGCTCCAGTGAATCCAGCGGGCCCCAGCGGGAGACTTCGGGTGCCTGCTTTGGGATCTGAACAGCCTGGGCAGCAGCACCCAGTCTACAAGCAGTGCAGGAGGTAAGCTGTGCACCAGAGGCCAACTGGGAAGGGGCAGCTTGCACTGGTGAGTCCAGCACTGACAAGAAAAACTAACACCAGTGAGAACTAGATGGCAAAAGGCAAACGCAGGAACGTCACTAACAGAAATCAAGGCAATATGGAAACATCTGAACCCAATTCTCCTCTACCAACATGTCCTGGATACCCCATCACAGCAGTAAAACAAGATTTGGATTTAAAATCACTGGTCATGATGCTGGTACAGGAACACATGAAGGAAATTCAGGAGAAAATGGATCAAAAGTTAGAAGCCCTTGCAAGGGAAACACAAAAATCATTGAAAGAAATCCAGGAGAATACAAAAGCCAACAAGGAGGAAATGCAAAAAACACTTAAAGAAATACAGGAGAACTTTGGTCAACAGGCTGAGGTCATGAAAGACGAAACACAAAAATCTCTTAAAGAAATACAGCAGAACTTTGGTCAACAGGCTGAGCTCATGAAAGAGGAAACACAAAAATCTCTTAAAGAATTACAGGAAAACACAAACATGCAAGTGAAGGAGCTAAGCAAAACCATCCAGGATCTAAAATCAGAAGTAGAAACAACTAAGAAAACTCAAAGGGAGACAACTTTGGAGATAGAAAGCCTTGGGAAGAAATCAGGGGACAGAGATGCAAATATCAACAACAGAATACAAGAGATAGAAGAAAGAATCTCAGATGCTGAAGATTCCATAGAAACCATGGACTCAACAGTTAAAGAAAATGCAAAATGCAAAAAGCTTGTAACCCAAAATATCCAGGAAATCCAGGACACAATGAGAAGACCAAACCTAAGGATTATAGGCATAGATGAGAGTGAAGATTTACAACTTAAAGGGCCAGCAAATATCTTCAATAAAATTATGGAAGAAAACTTCCCTAACCTAAAGAGAGAGATGCCCATGAATATACAAGAAGCCTACAGAACTCCAAACAGATTGGACCAGAACAGAAATACTTCCCGTCACATAATAATCAAAACACCAAATGTTCTAAACAAAGAAAGAATACTAAAGGCAGTAAGAGAAAAAGGCCAAGTAACATATAAAGGAAGACCTATCAGAATCACAGCAGACTTTTCACCTGAGACTATGAAGGCTAGAAGGTCCTGGGCAGATCTCATGCAGACTCTAAGAGAACACAAATGCCAACCAAAACTACTATATCCAGCAAAACTCTCAATCACCATAGATGGAGAAACTAAGATATTTCATGACAAAACCAAGTTTACCCAATATCTATCCACAAACCCAGCCCTAAAAAGGACAATAGGAGGACAACACCAATACAAGGAGGGAAACTTCACCCTGGAAAAAGCAAGATAGTAACCTTTCATCGAACCCAAAAGAAGTTAAGCATTCAAACTTAAAAAATAACGTCAAAAATGATAGGAAGTAACAATCACTATTCCTTAATATCTCTTAACATCAATGGACTTAATGCCCCAATAAAAAGACACAGACTAACTGAATGGATACGTAAACAGTACCCTACATTTTGCTGCTTACAAGAAACACACCTCAGGGTCAAAGACAAACACTACCTTAGAGTAAAAGGCTGGAAGACAATTTTACAAGCAAATGGTCTCAGGAAACAAGCTGGAGTAGCCATTTTAATATCAGATAAAATTGACTTTCAACCCAAAGTCATCAAAAGAGACCCGGAGGGACACTTCTTGCTGGTCAAAGGAAATATACAACAAGAAGAACTCTCAATCCTGAACATCTATGCTCCAAATGCAAGGGCACCCTCTTTCGTAAAAGAAACTTTATTAAAACTAAAAGCACACATTGCACCTAACACAATAATTGTAGGTGACTTCAACACTGCACTTTCCTCAATGGACCGATCAGGAAAACAGAAACTAAACAGGGACACAATGAAACTAATTGAAGCTTTGGACCAATTAGATTTAACAGATATATATAGAACATTCTATCCTAAAACAAAAGAATATACCTTTTTCTCAACACCTCATGGTACCTTCTCCAAAATCGACCATATAATTGGTCATAAGACAGACCTCAACAAATATAAGAAGATAGAACTAATCCCATGCCTCCTATCTGATCACTATGGAGTAAAAGTGGTCTTCAATAGCAACAGAAACAACAGAAAACCCACATACACGTGGAAACTGAACAATACTCTACTCAATGATACCTTGGTCAAGGAAGAAATAAAGAAAGAAATTAAAGACTTTTTAGAACATAATGAAAATGAAAACACAACATACCCAAATCTATGGGACACAATGAAAGCAGTGCTAAGAGGAAAACTCATAGCCCTGAGTGCCTCCAAAAAGAAAATGGAGAGAACATACATTACCAGCTTATTGACACACCTGAAAGCCCTAGAACAAAAAGAAGCTATTTCGCCCAGGAGGAGTAGAAGGCAGGAAATCATCAAACTCAGGGCCGAAATCAATCAAGTAGAAACAAAGAGAACCATACAAAAAATCAACAAAACCAGGAGCTGGTTCTTTGAGAAAATCAACAAGATAGATAAACCCTTAGCCAGACTGACCAAAGGGCACAGAGAAAGTATCCAAATTAACAAACTTAGAAATGAAAAGGGAGATATAACAACGGAAACTGAGGAAATCCAAAAAATCATCAGATCCTACTACAAGAGCCTGTACTCAACACAACTGGAGAATCTGGAGGAAATGGACAATTTCCTTGACAGATACCAAATACCAAAATTAAATCAGGACCAACTAGACCATCTAAACAGTCCCATAATGCCTAAAGAAATAGAAGGTGTCATAGAAAGTCTTCCAACCAAAAAAAGCACAGGACCAGATGGCTTCAGTGCAGAATTCTACCAGACCTTCAAAGAAGAGTTAACACCAATACTCTTCAAACTATTCCACAAAATAGAAACAGAAGGAACACTACCCAATTCCTTCTACGAAGCCACAATTACGCTGATACCAAAACCACAAAAAGATCCAACAAAGAAAGAGAACTTCAGACCAATTTCCCTTATGAACATAGATGCAAAAATACTCAATAAAATTCTTGCCAACCGAATCCAAGAACACATCAAAACGATCATCCACCATGATCAAGTAGGCTTTATCCCGGGAATGCAGGGTTGGTTCAATATACGGAAATCCATCAATGCAATCCACTACATAAACAAACTCAAAGAACAAAACCACATGGTCATTTCATTGGATGCTGAAAAAGCATTTGACAAAATTCAGCATCCCTTCATGCTTAAAGTCTTGGAGAGAACAGGAATTCAAGGCCCATACCTAAACATAGTAAAGGCAATATACAGCAAACCGGTAGCCAGCATCAAACTAAATGGAGAGAAACTTGAAGCAATCCCACTGAAATCAGGGACCAGACAAGGCTGCCCCCTTTCTCCTTATCTTTTCAATATTGTACTTGAGGTACTAGCTCGGGCAATTCGACAACATAAGGAGGTCAAAGGGATACAAATTGGAAAGGAAGAAGTCAAACTATCATTATTTGCAGACGACATGATCGTCTACCTAAGTGACCCAAAGAACTCCACTAGAGAGCTCCTACAGCTGATAAACAACTTCAGCAAAGTGGCAGGTTATAAAATCAACTCCAGCAAATCAGTGGCCTTCCTATACTCAAAGGATAAGCAGGCTGAGAAAGAAATTAGGGAAATGACCCCCTTCACAATAGCCTCAAACAGTATAAAGTATCTTGGGGTGACTCTTACCAAACATGTGAAAGATCTGTATGACAAGAACTTCAAGACTCTGAAGAAGGAAATGGAAGAAGACCTCAAAAAATGGGAAAACCTCCCATGCTCATGGATCGCTAGAATCAATATAGTTAAAATGGCCATTTTGCCAAAAGCAATATACAGATTCAATGCAATACCCATCAAAATCCCAACTCAATTCTTCACAGAGTTAGAAAGAGCAATTATCAAATTCATCTGGAACAACAAAAAACCCAGGATAGCTAAAACTATTCTCAGCAACAAAAGAAAATCTGGAGGAATCAGTATCCCTGACCTCAAGCAATACTACAGAGCAATAGTGTTAAAAACTGCATGGTATTGGTACAGTGACAGGCAGGAGGATCAATGGAACAGGATTGAAGATCCAGAAATGAACCCACACACCTATGGCCACTTGATCCTCGACAAAGAGGCTGAAAACATCCAATGGAAAAAAGATAGCCTTTTCAACAAATGGTGCTGGTTCAACTGGAGATCAGCATGCAGAAGAATGCGAATTGATCCATCCTTGTCTCCTTGTACTAAGCTCAAATCCAAATGGATCAAGGACCTCCACATAAAGCCAGACACTCTGAAGCTAATAGAAAAGAAACTGGGGAAGACCCTTGAGGACATTGGTACAGGGAGAAAGTTTCTGAACAGAACACCAATAGCGTATGCTCTAAGAGCAAGAATTGACAAATGGGACCTCATAAAATTACAAAGTTTCTGTAAGGCAAAGGACACCATCAAGAGGACAAATCGGCAACCAACAAATTGGGAAAAGATCTTCACCAATCCTATATCAGATAGAGGGCTAATATCCAATATATATAAAGAACTTAAGAAGTTAGACTCCAGAAAACCAAACAACCCTATTAAAAAATGGGGTACAGAGTTAAACAAAGAATTCTCACCTGAAGAACTTCGGATGGCGGAGAAGCATCTTACAAAATGCTCAACTTCATTAGTCATTAGGGAAATGCAAATCAAAACAACCCTAAGATTTCATCTTACACCAGTCAGAATGGCTAAGATTAAAAATTCAGGAGACAGCAGGTGTTGGAGAGGTTGTGGAGAAACAGGAACACTCCTCCACTGCTGGTGGGGTTGCAAATTGGTACAACCACTCTGGAAAGCAGTCTGGCGGTTCCTCCGAAAACTGGGCACCTCACTTCCAGAAGATCCTGCTATACCACTTCTGGGCATATACCCAGAAGACTCCCCACCATGTAATAAGGACGCATGTTCTACTATGTTCATAGCAGCCCTATTTATAATTGCCAGATGCTGGAAAGAACCCAGGTATCCCTCAACAGAAGAGTGGATGCAAAAAATGTGGTATATCTACACAATGGAGCACTATTCAGCCATTAGAAACAATGAATTCATGAAATTCTTAGGCAAATGGATGGAGCTAGAGAATATCATACTAAGTGAGGTAACCCAGACTCAAAAGGTGAATCATGGTATGCACTCACTAATAAGTGGATATTAACCTAGAAAACTGGAATACCCAAAACATAATCCACACATCAAATGAGGTACAAGAAGAAAGGAGGAGTGGCCCCTGGTTCTGGAAAGACTCAGTGAAACAGTATTTGGCAAAACCAGAACGGGGAAGTGGGAAGGGGTGGGTGGGAGGACAGGGGAAGAGAAGGGGGCTTACGGGACTCTCAGGGAGTGGGGGGGCTAGAAAAGGGAAATCATTTGAAATGTAAATAAATTATATCGAATAAAAAAAATTAAAAAAAAAATAACGATAGCTGTTCTTCCAGAGAACCCAAGTTCAATTTCCAGCACCCAGATGGTGACTCATAACCATTTGGAAATGAATGAAATAGAAACATGAAAAAGAAGTGCCTGTGGCTGTTATGTAGCACCCCCTCATTTTGAAATCAGTCTGCCTGTTCATTTTTTTCCCAGCTCAGCAGTGTTTGGCAATACTAACAAGGTAGTGATTGTCTCGTCAAGGCACATCAACTCTATAGCTTTTGGAAAAACTAGGAAGTACTGTTTTGTGAGTTCAGATGGAAACCTGAGATTAGGTAATTAGGATGTAAGGTCATGAGAGTTAATAGTGTCTGGTGACAGTGGGATTAGAGCACATGAAGAACAGGCAGTTTGAGCCCAGGTTCAGCCTGGAAATGTATAAGGTTGAAGGATTCCTGAGAAGCTAGTTTATGAAAGCCTTTCCAGTTTAGAACATTTCTAGTTCTAGTCTCAGGGTAGTAGAAAGTATTGGTACACACAAAAAAAAGTTCAACAAAAGAAATAACCAAATTTCTAAATAACTTGCTGTCTGCTGTTGTGGAGAGCAAATTGTAGAGCAGTGTTGTCCATAAGAGCCTCTAGTTGCTTCAATAATTTAGACATAACTCCCATGCTTATGGTTGGATTGTGTCAGCAAAAATAAATAAAAACAAATAAAATTGAAGGTATGTGCAGTAAATTTGGAAGAAATTCCACCAACTTGTACTGAGAAATAAAGGTAAGCAAAAAGCGATATTTTATACTCTTTTCTCAGGAAATAAGTATGACTCATTTTCAATAAATTATTATATGTACATTTCTTTTTATGGTATCATCTCAAAATTTTGATAGTGAGTTCGAAAGAAATTTCCAACTGACGCTACTGGCACACTATTAAACATAGAAATCACAGTTAACACACTGGATATACATTGAAACACACAGATACTTTGAGTGGTATTCAACATACATCTCTATACCTGCTTCTATATGTGATCTCTTAGGTGATGAGAATAGATACCTTCATAAAAAAGTAAAATAATGGTAAAATTCTTCCATTTATTTCAAGATGGCATAGAGCTTGTTAAAATGTATAGACTCTCTAAGGATGTACACATTACACTTCTGCAGGCAAAAGAATTATAAACTAATACTCAAACAGTATAGATATGTCAATATACTTTTGTCAAAACTACTGAAAAACCAGCATGAGCTATAAGCTTTTAAACTTCCAAGAGGGCCCAAGAGGCCTTGTGCCCATACCCAGCTCAAATTAGAGAGAGTGAAATATAATTGCTTTATTCCTTGGAGCCCCTCTGGGAATGGAGCTTCTTGTTGCAGCAGACATTAAGGTTAAATCCTTGGGGAATGCGTGCTGTTAGTGACAAAATAAATAAACCAATAGGAATTTGGTGAATCACAAAGGTTTTTACTTTTCTGGTCCCCTTGAGGAAAATGTGATTCAGAATCCATAATGAACCAAACTGAATGTTAAGAGTGATAAGCAAGATCTCTTGTTTCTGAACTCTATGATATTTATTGGGAGTATATATGTGACTTAGTGTGTGTGTGTGTGTGTGTGTGTGTGTGTGTGTGTGTGTGTGTGTGTGTGTCCACATGTGTTTATTTATGAGTGCAAGTAGGTACACTTGATATACACATATGAATATGAGAGTCCTCAACTATTTTCCTACCTTTTAATTTTTTTTTAAATTATTCAGTTTAAATCCTACTCACTAACTCCCTCCAGGTCTTTACCTCCCACAGTCCTTTCCTCATCTCCCAACCCTTTCTGCTCAGAGCATGTGGGTTCCCTGAATGTACCTCCACCCTGGTACTTCAAGTCTCTGTTAGGAGAGGCTCTTTCTCTCTCACTGAGGCCAGACAAGGCAGTCCAGTTGGAAGAACATATCCCACATACAAGATCTCTGCTTGAAATTGGAGATCCTTGATTGGCTAGATTCACTTGTCTCCTAGCTCAAAAGATACTCTTTCCCCACCTTCCCCATACTGAGATATTATGCAAGTCATACCATGATCAATAGTTTTTTTAAAAAAATATATTAATTGCCAGATGCTAAGAAGAGCTCAGGTATCCCTCAACAGAAGAGTGGATGCAAAAAATGTGGTATATCTACACAATGGAGTACTATTCAGCCATTAGAAACAATGAATTCATGAAATTCTTAGGCAAATGGATGGAGCTAGAGAATATCATACTAAGAGAGGTAACCCAGACTCAAAAGGTGAATCATGGTATGCACTCACTAATAAGTGGATATTAACCTAGAAAACTGGAATACCCAAAACATAATCCACACATCAAATGAGGTACAAGAAGAAAGGAGGAGTGGCCCCTGCTTCTGGAAAGACTCAGTGAAACAGTATAGGGCAAAACCAGAACGGGGAAGTGGGAGGGGGTGGGTGGGAGGACAGGGGAAGAGAAGGGGGCTTGCGGGACTTTCGGGGAGTGGGGGGGCTAGAAAAGGGGAAATCATTGGAAATGTAAATAAATTATATCAAATAAAAAAAAGACAAAAAAAATATATTAATTCTTTGAGACTTCATATATGGTACCTTCAGTTATCTCTCCATTTCATCCCAGTTCTACACTTCCCATTATATACTCATACAACTTGTGTCCCAAATGTTTTTTGTTTATTCATTAATTTATTTAGTTTACATCCCAATCCCACGGTCCCTTCCATCTTATCCTCCCTTTCCTTCTCTCTTATATCTGCTTCCCTCATCTTCCCATGCCTTTCTCCTCCGATTACAGGAGGCCTCCCATATATATCAACTGCCCTTGGCATATTAATTTATAGTAGGTCTAGGTGCACCTTCTATTGAGGTTAGACAAGGCAGCCCGTTAGGGGAAAGGGATCCAAAGACAGAAAACCCAGTTAGAGACAGCCCTTTCTCCTGATGCTAGTTGCCCAACATGAAGATCAAGCTGCACATTTGTTCAATATGTATACAGGGCCTAGGTTTGTCCCATGCATGCGCTCTGGTTGGTGGTTCAGTCTCACTAAGCCCCTATGTGCCCAGGTTACTTGATTCTTTATGTTTTCTTGGGGTGTCCTTGACACTTATGGCTGCTTCAATCCTTTCTCCCTTTCTTTCAGAAGATTCCCCAAGCTCTGCCTAATGTTTGACTGTGGTTCTTTGCATCTTTTCCATCAGCTGATGGGTGATGTCTCTCAGATGATAGTTATGCTATGCTCCTGTCTTCAAGTATTGCAGAATATTACTAATAGTGAGGTGGGCTCTCACTTATGGCATGGATCTCAAGGAGGACCAGTCATTGGTTGACCATTTCCTTAATTTCTGTCCCATCTTCATTCATGCATGTATGTTTCCATTTATTTATTTATTTACTTATTTATTTATTTATTTACATTTTAATTAAAGCCACCCCTTTCCTCCCAGTCCCCCCTCACATAGCCATTCTTTTAATTCTCCTATCTTTCCCCTCTGACAATGGGGAGGCTCCCTTTGGTATCACCTACCCTGGCACATCAAGTCACTGCAGCACTAGGTACACCCTCTCCCATTGTAGACAGACGAGGGAGCCTAGTTAGGGGAGCAGGATCCACAGTTAGGCAACAGAATCAAGGACAGCCCTGGTCCAGTTGTTTGTGAACTCACATGAAGACCAAGCTGTACATCTCGGACAAACTTTGGAGGTTGTCCTCCAAAATAGGTGAGGACTTGATCTCCTGTTCCTTCAACAAGGCAGACTTTGTTCAGCTTTAAAAGAAGAATGCTGTTTCTATACAAGTAAAAGAGGAGTTGTAAGAGATAGCATGAAAAAAATCAGAGAAGTACTAGAAAAACATAAGAGAGAAAGAGAACAACAAAAAAAAAGTTGGTGTAAAAATTGGTTTTCCACCTCTCCATGGCTCACTTATTATATATTATATATAATATAATATATTATATTATATATTATATATATAAGATTATATATATAAATGTATATATAATATATTATATTATATATAATCTTATATATATTATATATACATATATATATAATCAAAACACAAAATTCACTAAACAAGGAAATAAGGGAAAAAGGGTAAGTAACTTATAACGGCAGACCTATCAGAATCACACCAGACTTCTCACCAGGGACAATGAAAGCTAGGAGATCCTGGGAAGACATAATACACAAACCCTAAGAGAACACAAATGCCAGCCCAGGATACTATACCCAGCAAAACTCTCAATCATCATAGATGGAGAAACCAAGATATTCCATGATAAAATCAAATTTAGACAATATCTGTCCACAAATCCAGCCAACAAAGGATAAGAGATTGAAAATGCTAACACAAGGAGGGAAACTACACCCTAGAAAAAGCAAGAAAGTACTCGTCTTCCAAAAACCCAAAAGAAGATACCCACAAAAATATAAAAATAACATCAAAAACAGCAGGAAGCAATAATCACTATTCCTTAATATCTCTTAACAACAATGGACTCAACTCTCCAATAAAAAGACATAGACTAATGAAATATTTCTCATGTAAGTATTCAATTTTACCAGAAAAGGTTTGTAATTCCCCTTTTAATTAATTTACTAATTTTTTATGTCTACCATTTTATCTGCATTATTTTCCATGATAATCTTCAATTTTAATATGTCTTTCTATATATGTCCTCTATTTTATCAGAAATGTTTTCGAGCCACCATCTTGGCTCCGAGAGCTGACTGGCAGGGAGTCCTGTGGTTAGACGGAGCCCCGTTGTCCGAGGTCACCAGCCACCATCCTGACATAGGCAGCTCAACCAGCTCAGCCGGGGAAGTGCCTGACTGGCAAGAAGTCCCTTCGTTAGACTGAGCCCCACAGTCCGAAGTCGCCAGCCACTATCCTGGCACAGGCAGCTCAACCAGCTCAGCCAGGGAACTGCTTGACCTGCAGGGAGTCCCGCAGTTAGATGGACCCCTGTGGTCCAAGGTCGCCAGCCACCATCCTGGCACAGGCAGCTCAACCAACCCAGCCAGGGAAGCAAGTGCCTGACCTGCGAGAAGTCCCACGGTTAGATGGAGACCCCGTGATCCGAGGTCACCAGCCTCCATCTTGGCACAGGCAGCTCAACCAGGCCCACAGGAGGTAGAAGCAGCAGCCAGTGACAACAGGACTAAGGCCAGAGATAACCAGATGGCAAAAGGCAAACGCAGGAACGTTACTAACAGAAATCAAGGCAATATGGCAGCATCTGAACTCAATTCTCCAACAACAGTAAGTCCTGGATATCCCAACACACCAGAAAAACAAGATTTGGATTTAAAATCACTGGTCATCAGGTCCTGTGCCCTGCGGAGAAGTGCCATTCTAGCTACCAGTAGGACGGGACAGGCGACTCCAGGTACGGAGATATGCTGAGTCTAAGACCTCTGGGGATGCAGACCACCATGCTACGGGCTGCCACCAGCGTCCAGGACCTGAGCAGAGCAGCGGTTCATCTGTGTGCCAGCCAGGCACGGGTCCTGTGCCCAGCAGAGAAGTAGGCAGCCACCATCCTAGCTACCAGTAGGATGGGACAGGCAACCCCAGGTACTGAGATATCCCGAGTCTACGACCTCTGGGGATGCAGACCTCCGAGCTGCGAGCTGCTGCTTGTGCCCAGGACCTGGGCAGAATGGCGGCTTGTCTGTGTGCCAGCCAGGCATGGGTCCTGTGCCCTGCAGGATCTCTGCTGCAATCTTCACTCCCTGACAGAGCAGACAGGCAGCACCAGGTTCGGTCTACAGAGACAAACCAAGGATAACATTGCTTGGAGCAGGACACACCAGGGCTCCAACAGCACCCAAGTGGAGGGTAGCACATCAGCAATCTGTGCCAGGGGAAGCCCAGTCATCCAGTGGTGCAGAAATAGCCGTATGGGCTCACAGGAGGTTCAAGCACCAGCCAGTGACAACAGGACAAACTAACACCAGATGGCAAAAGGCAAATGTAGGAACCTTACAAACAGAAATCAAGACAATATGACAGCATCTAAACCCAGTTATCCAAAAACAGCAAGACCAGGATACCCCAACACACCAGAAAAACAAGATTTGGATTTAAAAAAATCACTGGTCATGATGCTGTTAGAGGAACACAACAAGGATATAAATAAATCTCTTAAAGAAATATAGGAGAAAATGGATGAAAAGTTGGAAGCCCTTGTAAGGGTAACACAAAAATCATTTAAAGAAAACCAGGAGAATATGAGTCAAAAGATAGAAGCCAGTGAGAAGGAAATGCAAAAATCACTTAAAGAAATACAGGAGAACTTGGGTCAACAGGCAGATGTCATGAAAGAAGAAAAACAAAAATCCCATAAATCTCTTAAAGAATTACAGGAAAAAAAACAAACAAGCAAGTGAAGGAACTGAGCAAAAACATCCAGGATCTAAAAACAGAAGTAAAAACAAATAAGAAATCACAAAGAGAGACAACTTTGGAGACAGAAAACCTTGGGAAGAAATCAGGGGCCATAGATGCAAATATCAACAACAGAATACAAGAGAGAGAAGAAAGAATCTCAGATGCCGAAGATACCATAGAAACCATGGACTCAACAGTCAAAGAAAATGCAAAATGTAAAAAGCTTGTAACCCAAAACATCCAGGAAATCCAGGACACAATGGATTATAGGCACAGATGAGAGTGAAGATTTACAACTTAAAGGGCCAGCAAATATCTTCAACAAAATTATGGAAGAAAACTTCCATAACCTAAAAAGAGAGATGTCCATGAATATACACGAAGCCTACAGAACTCCAAACAGACTGGACCAGAACAGAAATACCTCCTGTCACATAATAATCAAAAGCCCAAATTACTAAACAAAGAAAGAATATTAAAGGCAGTAAGAGAAAAAGGTCAAGAAACATATAAAGGAAGACCTATCAGAATCACACCAGACTTCTCACCAGAGACCATGAAATCCAGAAGATCATGG
Organism: Apodemus sylvaticus; assembly: GCF_947179515.1. Classification (NCBI taxonomy): domain Eukaryota; kingdom Metazoa; phylum Chordata; class Mammalia; order Rodentia; family Muridae; genus Apodemus; species Apodemus sylvaticus. The sequence continues at coordinate 15,458,767 of NC_067476.1, read as the reverse complement.
GCAGATCTCATGCAGAATCTAAGAAAGCACAAATGTCAGACAAAACTACTATACCCAGCAAAATTCTCAAACTCTCATAGATGGAGAAACCAAGATATTCCATCACAAAACCAAGTTTACCCAATATCTTTCCAAAAACCCAGCCCTACAGAGAATAATAGGAGGAAAACACCAATACAAGGAGGGAAACTTCACCGTGGAAAAAGCAAGATAGTAACCTTCTTTCAATAAACCGAAAAGAAGATAACCAATCAAATATAAAAAATAACTTCAAAAATGTCAGGAAGTAATAATCACTATTTCCTAATATCTCTTAACATCAATGGACTCAATGCCCCAATAAAAAGACATAGACAAACAGACCGAATATGTAAACAGGACCCTAAATTTTGCGGCCTACAGGAAACACACCTCAATGTCAAAGACAAACACTACCTTGCAGTAAAAGGGTGGAAGACAATTTTACAAGCAAATGGTCTCAGGAAACAAGCTGGAGTAGCCACTCTAATATCAGATAAAATTGACTTTCAACCTAAAGTCATCAAAAGAGACACTGAGGAACATTTCTTGCTGGTCAAAGGAAAAATACACCAAGAAGAACTGTCAATCCTGAACATCTATGCTCCAAATTCAAGAGCACCCTCATTCATAAAAGAAACTTTACTAAAGTTCAAAGCACACATTGCACCTAACACAATAATTGTAGGGGACTTCAACACTCTACTCTCCTCAATGGACCGATCAGGAAAACAAAAACTAAACAGGGACACAGTGAAACTAATTGAAGCTTTGGACCAATTAGATTTAACGGATATATATTGAACATTTCATCCTAGAGCAAAAGAATATACCTTTTTCTCAGCACCTCATGGTACCTTCCCCAAAATTGATCATATAACTGGTCACAAGACAGACCTCAACAAATATAAGAAGATCGAACTAATTCCATGCCTCCCATAGGATCACTATGGAGTAAAAGTGGCATTTAATAACAATAAAAACAACAGAAAGCCCACATACACATAGAAACTGAACAATACTCTACTCAATGATACCTTGATAAAGGAAGAAATAAAGAAATCAAAGACTTTTTAGAATTTAATGAAAATGAAGGCACAACATACCCAAATCTATGGGACACAATGAAAGCAGTGCTAAGAGGAAAACTCATAGCCCTGAGTGCCTCCAAAAAGAAAATGGAGAGAGCATACACTAGCAGCTTAATGACACACCTGAAAGCCCTGGAACAAAAAGAAACTAATTCACCCAGGAGGAGAAGAAGACAGGAAATCATCAAACTCAGGGCTGAAATCAATCTAGTAGAAAAAAGAGAGCATACAAAGAATCAACAAAACCAGAAGCTGCTTCTTTGAGAAAATCAACAAGATAAACTCTTAGCCAGACTGACCAGAGGTCACAGAGACAGTATTCAAATTAACAAAATTAGAAATGAAAAGGGAGATATAACAACAGAAACTGAGGAAATTTAAAAAATCAGCAGATCCTACTACAAAAGCCTATACTTAACACAATTGTAGAATCTGAAAGAAATGGACAATTTCCTAGACAGATACCAAACACCAAAATTAAATCAGGATCAAATAGATCATCTAAACAGTCCCGTAACCCCTAAAGAAATAAAAGGGGTCATAGAAAGTCTCCCAACCAAAAAAAGCACAGGACCAGATGGCTTCAGTGCAGCATTCTATCAGACCTTCAAAGAAGACCTAACACCAATACTAACACTATGAAGAATTGAATTGGAATTTTGATGGGGATTGCATTGAATTTGTATATTGCTTTTGGTAAGATGTCCATTTTTACTATATTCATCCTGCCAATCCATGAGCATGGGAGATCTTCCCATCCTCTGACGTCTTCTTTGCTTTTTTTCTTCAGAGACTTGAAGTTCTTGTCATATACTTATTGCATTTGTTTACATTCCGAATGCTTTCCCCTTTCCCGGTTCCCCCTTGCCCCTCAGTCTCACAATCCCTCTTCCCTCTGCCCATTTCCCAATCACCCCCTTCCCATTTCTCTGTCCTAGTACTCCCCTACAATGCTGGATCAAGTCTTTTCAGAAACAGGGACCTCTGTTTCCCTCTTCTTGAATTTGCTATGCTAATTGTGTCTTGAGAATTAAAAGTGTCTGGGCTAATTAATATACAATTATCAGTGATTGCATTCCATGTGTATTCTATTTGTGATTGGGTTACCTCACTTAGGATGATATCTTCCAGTTCTAACCATTTGCCTAAAAATTTCATGAATTCATTGTTTTTAATTGCTGAGTAGTATTCCATTGTGTAAATACACCACATTTTCTGAAACCATTCCTCCATTGAGGGACATCTGAGTTCGTTCCAGCTTCTGGCTATTATAAATAAGGCTGCTATGAACATGGTAGAGCATGTGTCCTTATTGCAAACCAGGAAATCCTCTGGGTATATGCCCAGGAGAGGTATAGCAGGGTCCTCTGGAAGTGTCATCTCCAGTTTTCTGAGGAACAGCCAGACTGATTTCCAAAATGATTGTACCACCTTGCAATCCCACCAGCAGTGGAGGAGTGTTCCTCTTTCTCCACATCCTCACCAACAACTGCTGTCTCCTGAGTTTTTAACCTTAGCCATTCTGACTAGTATGAGATGAAATCTCAGGATTGTTTTGATTTGCATTTCCCTAATGATTAATGATGTTGAACATTTCTTAAGGTGCTTCTCAGCTATTTGAAATTCTTCAGGTGAAAATTTTTTGTTTAAGCTCTGTACTCAATTTTTAATAGGGTTATTTGGTTCTCTGGGGTCTAACTTCTTGAGTTCTTTGTATATATTGGATATTAGTCCTCTGTCAGATTTAGGGTTGATGAAGATCCTTTCCCAGTCTGTTGGTTGCTGTTTTGTCCTTTTGACAGTGTCCTTTGCCTTACAGAAACTTTGTAATTGTATGAGGTCCCATTTGTCAATTCTTGATCTTAGAGCATAAGCTATTGATGTTCTGTTCAGGGACTTTTCCCCTGTGACCATGTCCTCAAGGGTCATCCCCAGTTTCTTTTCTATTAGTTTCAGTGTGTCTCATTTTATGTGGAGGCCCTTGATCCACTTGGAGTTGAGCTTAGTACAAGGAGATAAGGATGGATCAATTTGCATTCTTCTGCATGCTGTCCTCCAATTGAACCAGCACCATTTGTTGAAAAGGCTATCTTTTTTCCACTGGATGTTTTCAGCTCCTTTGTCGAAGATCAAGTGACCATAGGTGTGTGGGTTCATTTCTGGGTCTTCAATCCTATTCCATTGATCCGCTTGCCTGTCATTGTACCAACACCATACAGTTTTTATCACTATTGCTCTGTAGTATTGTTTGAGGTCGGGGATCCTGATTCCCCCAGACGTTCTTTTACTGTTGAGAGTAGTTTTAGCTATCCTGGGTTTTTGTTGTTCCAGATGAATTTGAGAATTGCTCTTTCTAACTCTATGAAGAACTGAGTTGGGGTTTTGATGGGGATTGCGTTGAATCTGTATATTGCTTTTGGCAAGATGGCCCTTTTAACTATATTAATCCTGCCAATACATGAGCATGGAACATTTTTCCATTTTCTCAGGTCTTCTTCGATTTCCTTCTTCAGAGACCTGAAGTTATTGTTGTATAGATCTTTCACTTGTTTGGTTAGCGTCACACCAAGATACTTTAGGTTGTTTGTGGGTATTGTGAATGGTGTCATTTTCCTAATTTCTTTCTTGATCTGCTTATCTTTTGAGTATAGGAAGGCTACTGATTTACTTGAGGTGATTTTGTAACCAGCCACTTTGCTGAAGTTGATTATCAGCTGTAGGAATTCTCTGGTAGAGTTTTTTGGGTCACTTAAGTATACTATCATATCATCTGCAAAAGTGATAGGTTGACTTCTTCCTTACCAGTTTCTATCCCTTTGACCTCCTTATGTTGTCTAATTGCTTTAGCTAGGACTTCAAGAACTATATTGAAAAGATATCAACAGAGAGGGCACTCTTGCCTAGTCCCTGATTTTAGTGGGATTACTTCAAGTTTCTCTCCATTTAGTTTGATGTTAGCTACCGGTTTGCTGTATATAGCTTTAAATATGTTTAGATATTGGCCTTGGATTCCTATTCTTTCCAGGACTTTTAGCATGAAAGGATGCTGAATTTTGTCAAAAGTTTTTTCAGCATCTAATGAAATGACCATGTGGTTTTTTCTTTGAGTTTGTTTATGTAGTGGACAGAATTGATGGATTTCCATATATTAAAACATCCCTGCATGCCTGGGATGAAGTCTACTTGATCATGCTAAATGATCGTTTTGATGTGTTCTTGAATTCGGTGGGCAAGAATTTTATTGAGTATATTTGCTTCGATATTCATAAGGGAAATTGACCTAAAGTTCTCTTTCTTTGTTGGATCTTTGTGTGGTTTTGTTATCAGCATAATTGTGGGTTCGTAGAAAGAGTTGGGTAGTGTTCCTTCTGTTTATATTTTGTGGAATAGTTTGAAGAGTATTGATGTTAAGTCTTCTTTGAAGGTCTGATAGAATTCTGCACTAAAACCATCCGGTCCTATGCTTTTTTTGGTTGGAAAGCTTTCTATGACCCCTTTTATTTCTTTAGGGGTTATGGGACTGTTTAGATTATCTATTTGAACATGATTTAATTTTGGTGTTTGATATCTGTCTAAGAAATTGTCCATTTCCTCCAGATTCTCCAGTTGTGTTGAGTATAGGGTTTGTAGTAGGATCTGATAATTTTCTGAATTTCCTCAGTTTCTGTTGGTATATCTCCCTTTTCATTTCTAATGTTGTTAATGTGGATACTGTCTCTGTGCCCTTTGGTTAGTCTGGCCAAGGGAATATCTATCTTGTTGATTTTTTTCGAAGAACCACCTCCTGATTTTGTTGATTCTTTGTATGGTTCTCTTTGTTTCTACTAGATTGATTTCAGCCCTGAGTTTGATGATTTCCTGTGTTCTTCTCCTCCTGGGTGAATTAGCTTCTTTTTGTTCCAGGGATTTCAGTTGTGCCATTAAGCTTCTAGTGTATGCTCTCTCCATTTTCTTTTTGGAGGCACTAAGGACTATGAGTTTTCCTCTTAGCATTGCTTTCATTGTGTCCCATAGATTTGGATATGTTGTGCCTTCATTGTCATTAAATTCTAAAATGTCTTTGATTTCTTTATTTCTTCCTTTACCAAGGTATCATTGAGTAGAGTATTGTTCAGTTTCCATGTGTATGTGGGCCTTCTGTTATTTTTGTTGCTATTGAAGACCACTCTTATTCCATAATGATCTGATAGGAGGCATGGGATTACTTTGGTCTTCTTTGCCTTACAGAAGCTTTGCAGTTTTATTAGGTCCCATTTGTCGATTCTTGTTCTTAGAGCATAAGCCATTGGTGTTCTGTTCAGAAACTTTTCTCCTGTGCCCATGTGTTCAAGGTTTGTCTCCACTTTCTCCTCTATAAGCTTCAGTGTGTCGGGTTTTATGTGTAGATCTTTTTTGGTTGTTTGTTTGTTCTTTTTTTTTAATTTATTGATATATTTATTTACATTTCAAATGATTTCCCCTTTTCTGGACACCCACTCCCCGAAAGTCCCATCAGTCCCCTTCCCTCCCCCTGTTTTCCCACTCAACCCTTCCCACTTCCCTGTTCTGATTTTGTTCTATACTGCTTCACTGAGTCATTCCAGAACAAGGGGCCACTCCTCCGTTCTTCTTATACCTCATTTGATGTGTGGATTATGTTTTGGGTATTCCAGTTTTCTAGGTTAATATCCACTTATTAGTGAGTGCATACCATGATTCATCTTTTGAGTCTGGGTTACCTCACTTAGTATGATGTTCTCCAGCTCCATCCATTTGCCTAAGAATTTCATGAACTCATTGTTTTTAATGGCTGAATAGTATTCCATTGTGTATATATACCACATTTTTTTGCATCCACTCTTCTGCTGAGGGATACCTGGGTTCTTTCCAAATTCTGGCAATTATAAATAGGGCTGCTATGAACATAGTAGAACATGTATCCTTATTACATGGTGGGGAATCTTTTGGGTATATGCCCAGGAGTGGTATAGCAGGATCTTCTGGAAGTGAGGTGCCCAGTTTTCTCAGGAACCGCCAGACTTATTTCCAGAGTGGTTGTAACAATTTGCAACCCCACCAGCAGTGGAGGAGTGTTCCTCTTTCTCCACAACCTCGCCAACACCTGCTGTCTCCTGAATTTTCAATCTTAGCCATTCTGACTGGTATAAGGTGAAATCTCAGGGTTGTTTTGATTTGCATTTCCCTAATGACTAATGAAGTTGAGCATTTTTTAAGATGCTTCTCTGCCATCCGAAGTTCTTCAGGTGAGAATTCTTTGTTTAACTCTGTATCCCATTTTTTAATAGGGTTGTTTGGTTTTCTGGAGTCTAACTTCTTGAGTTCTTTATATATATTGGATATTAGCCCTCTATCTGATGTAGGATTGGTGAAGATCTTTTCCCAATTTGTTGGTTGCCGATTTGTCCTCTTGATGGTGTCCTTTGCCTTACAGAAACTTTGTAATTTTATGAGGTCCCATTTGTCAATTCTTGATCTTAGAGCATATGCTATTGGTGTTCTGTTCAGAAACTTTCTCCCTGTACCGATGTCCTCAAGGGTCTTCCCTGGTTTCTTTTCTATTAGCTTCAGAGTATCTGGCTTTATGTGGAGGTCCTTGATCCATTTGGATTTGAGCTTAGTACAAGGAGACAAGGATGGATCAATTCGCATTCTTCTGCATGCTGACCTCCAGTTGAACCAGCACCATTTGTTGAAAAGGCTATCTTTTTTCCATTGGATGTTTTCAGCCTCTTTGTCGAGGATCAAGTGGCCATAGATGTGTGGGTTCATTTCTGGATCTTCAATCCTGTTCCATTGATCCTCCTGCCTGTCACTGTACCAATACCATGCAGTTTTTAACACTATTGCTCTGTAGTATTGCTTGAGGTCAGGGATACTGATTCTCCCAGACTTTCTTTTGTTGCTGAGAATAGGTTTAGCTATCCTGGATTTTTTGTTATTCCAGATGAATTTGATAATTGCTCTTTCTAACTCTGTGAAGAATTGAGTTGGGATTTTGATGGGTATTGCATTGAATCTGTATATTGCTTTTGGCAAAATGGCCATTTTAACTATATTGATCCTGCCGATCCATGAGCATGGGAGGTTTTCCCATTTTTTGAGGTCTTCTTCCATTTCCTTCTTCAGGGTCTTGAAGTTCTTGTCATACAGATCTTTCACATGTTTGGTAAGAGTCACCCCAAGATACTTTATACTGTTTGTGGCTATTGTGAAGGGGGTCATTTCCCTAATTTCTTTCTCAGCCTGCTTATCCTTTGAGTATAGGAAGGCCACTGATTTGCTTGAGTTGACTTTATAACCTGCCACTTTTCTGAAGTTGTTTATCAGCTGTGTAGATCTTTGATCCACTTGGACTAGAGCTTTGTACAAGGAGATAAGAATGGGTCAATTTGCATTTTTCTGCATGCAGACCTCCAGTTGATCCAGCACCATTTGTTAAAAATGCTGTCTTTTTTCGACTGGATGTTTTTAGCTCCTTTGTCAAATATCAAGTGACCTTACGTGTGTGGGTTTTTTTCTGGGTCTTCAATTCTATTCCATTGATCTTCCTGCCTGTCTGCATACCAATACCAAACAGTTTTTATCACTATCATTCTGTAGTAGATCATGAGATCAGGGATGGTGATTCCCCCTGAAGATCTTTTGTTGTGGAGAATAGTTTTTGCTATCCTTGGTTTTTTGTTGTTCCAGATAAATTTGAGAATTGCTCTTTCTAGATTTATGAAGAATTGATTTGGAATTTTCATGGGGATTGCATTGAATCTGATTGCTTTCAACAAGATGTCCATTTTTACTCTATTGATCCTGCCAATCCATGAACATGGGAGATCTTTCCATCTTCTGAGAGTTTCTTCGATTTCTTTCTTCATACACTTAAAGTTCTTGTCATATTGACCCTTCACTTGCTTTGTCAGGGTCACACCTAGGTATGAAATTTTATTTGTGACTATTGTGAAGGGTGTCATTTCCCTAATTTCTTTCTCATCTTGTTTATCCTTTGAGTAGAGGAAGACTACTGATTTACTTGAGTTAATTTTATATCCAGCCACTTTGCTGAAGTTGTTTATCAGCTTTAGGAATTCTCTGGTGGAAGTCTTGGGGTCACTTAAGTATACTACCATATCATCTGCAAATAGTGATAGTTTGACTTCTTCCTTTCCAATTTGTATACCTTTGACCTCTTTTGCTGCCTGATTGTTCTGGCTAGGACTTCAAGTACTATATTAAATAGATAGGGAGAGAGTGGGTGGTAGGAAATAATCAAACTTAGAGCGGAAATCAACCAAGAAGAAACAAAAAGAGCTATACAAAGAATCAATAAAACAAGGAGCTGGTTCTTTGAAAAAAATCAACAAGATAGATAAACCCTTATCCAGACTAACCAGGGGGCACAGAGACAATATCCAAATTAATAAAATTAGAAATGAAAAGGGAGACATAACAGAAACTGTGGAAATTCAAAAAATCATCAGACCCTACTACAAGAATTTACACTCAACAAAGTTTGAAAACCTGGATGAAATGGTCTAGATACATACCAGGTGCCAATGTTAAAACAGGATCAGATAAAACATCTAAATAGTCCCATAAGCCCTGAGGAAATAGAAGCAGTCATTAATAGTCTCCCTTCAAAAAAGCCCAGGACCAGATGGGTTTAGTGGGGAATTCTATCAGATCTTCAAAGAAGAGTTATTACCGATACTCTCAAACTTTTCCATGAAATAGAAACTCAAGGAACACTACCCAACCCATTCTATGAAGCTACAATCATGCTTATACCTAAACCAAACAAAGACCAAACAAGGAAGGAGAACTTCAGACCAATCTTCCTCATGAACATTGATGCAAAAATACTGAACAAAATCCTGCCCAACCGAATCCAAGAATGTGTCAAAACCATAATTTACCAGGATCAGGTAGGCTTCATGTCAGGGATGCAGGGATGGTTCAATATACAGAAATCTGTTAATGTAATTCACTACATAAACAAACTAAAAGAAAGTACTATATTTTATATTACTTTAAAATTAAAATGATTATGCACATGACTTTGTGAATAAATGGACTAATTTTTCTGTTTTTAGTTTCAAAAAACCAATGAATTGATGAAATTCTTAGGGAAATGGATGGAACTAGAACATATAATCCTGAGTGAGATAACCTAATCACAAAAGAACGTGCATGATAATGCACTCACCGATAAGTGGATATTAGCCCAAAAGCTCAGAATAACCAAGATACAATTCACAGACCACATGAAGCTGAAGAAGGAAGAACAAAGTGTGGATACTTTGGTCCTTCTCGAAAGGGGATCAAATTGCCTATGGCTCACAGCCAACCAATGGACTGCATAGGGTCCCCAGTGGAGGAGCTAGAGAAAGAAACCAAGGAGCTGAAGAAGTTTATAGCCCCATAAGAGGAACAATAATATGTGCCAAGCAGTACCCTGAGAGCTCCCAGGGACTAAACCACCAACCAAAAAGTACACATGGAGGGACCCATGGCTCCAGCTACTTATGCAGCACAGGATGACCTTTTCAGACATCAATGAGAGGAGAGGCAATTGGTCCTGTGAAAGCTCGATGCCCAAGAGTAGGGGAATGCCAGATCTGAAAAGCAAGGGGGAGTGAGCAGGGGGAGAAGGGATGGGATATATTGTTTTCAGGGGGCAAATAAAGAAATGAGATAATATTTGAAATATAAATAAAAAATATCTAACTAAAAAGAAAAATAACAAAAAACAAGAAAAAATATAGCATTCTTATGGGACTATAAGAAGTAGAGATGACAAGGTAAAGGCTAGTAATAATAAATGAATTCTCATCCAATTATATGTGCTATTATGTGTGCTGCCTGAATAATACATATTTGCAGAACTAGTAAATTTCAATTCCTTAATTATTCTGATGATATCTGATTTCAAGCTAGTAATGTTATATTATAACTGTCCACTTGGGAAGAAATGTATACAAAGCACATAAAATCAGGTTAAACCTGCTTCCACACACCACAATGTGTGATTCAGACCACCAGGCATAGATCATAATGCTGAATTGTGTAGGATAATGAGCAAGAAAAGGCTAAAGATAGACATGAAGCAACTCAAGAATTAATCTTGATCCAGTTGAAATACTAAGAACATTGTACAGGACTTAAGATAGAGCCTACCATTAGTGATAGCCTTAGGTCAACCCCACAATCACATCTAACAACAAAGCAAAATCAGAAAAAAACTGCAAAGCACAATATAATATATTTTACTATATTAAAGACACAGAAATATCAACTACATAATTGTGGGAAATGTCCAGCTAAGTGTTCATAAAAGGTAGGGTGAATGTCTTTTACTTAAAACAGTTGATTCTAGTAAAAACTACTTCTAGAGCCTGTTTTATATCTCTGTTCCTCAGGCTGTAGATGAAAGGGTTCAGCAAGGGTGTGACTACTGTGTAAATTACAGAAGCAATTATGTCTTTGTCACTGGAGTTCTGGAATGAAGAGAAAAAGTATTCACCCGCAAGTGTCCCATAGTACAAAGACACCACAAGGAGGTGGGAGCCACAGGTGGAAAAGGTTTTAATCAGTCTCTTTGTGGATGGGGCCTTCAGGGCAGTGCTTCCTATGAGAATATAAGAGCCCATGATGATACTCAGAGACAGGACGAAAAGCAATCCTCCCTCAATGAAGATGACTAGTTTATTGAGGGAGATGTCTGAGCAGCTCAGCTTCAGGAGGGCAGTGAGATCACAGAAGAAGTTGGGGACAGTGTTCCTGGCACAGAAAGACAGTTGAATCAAGAGGAGGGTATACAGCAGGGCATGAATACACCCAACAAACCAGGAGCCAGCAACAAGGCAGACACAGACCTTCTCACTCATGACCGTGATGTAGTGAAGTGGATGACAGATGGCCACATACCTGTCATAGGCCATGGAGGTCAGAAGAAAGCTATCAATGCTTCCAAAAACTGTGAAAAAATACACCTGGGAAATGCATCCAGTATATGAGATGGACTGACTGTGTGTCAGCATGTTCACAAGCATATTTGGAGCTGTGACTGATGAGAAAGAGATGTCTGTGAGGGCCAAATAGCTGAGGAAGAAGTACATGGGGGTGTGGAGGCGAGAGTCCAGCCTGATGAGCAGGATGATGAGCAGGTTCCCCAGCACAGTTGTCAGGTACATGGCCAGGAACAGGGTGAAGAAGACGTTCTGCTGTTCAGGTCTGATGGGAAGCCCCAGGAGGAGGAAGTTGGAAACAGTGCTCTGGTTCTCCATCCTCATGATTCTCTTGTCTCTGCTGGGAATTAGAAAAATGATGAAGCACCAAGGAAAATGGCTATGACATTCTTGAAACCATCTTTTCTGTATGATTCTTCTTTGATTTAGATGCAAGTAATTAGTCTGCATAGAAGACTGAAGGATTTTTCGCAATTTAGTTTCTATTTACTTTCTACTTAAAAGGAGCTTCTTTCCATAATTCACAATTGATATCAAATGTTAATTCCTTAACTGTACTATAATAATAAGAATCCTGGCATTCATAGTCTATACAGCATATCATAGCTCATTTCTTTTTTTTATAATTAAAATTATTATAGTACAGTTAAGACACCAAGGAAAATAACTATGACATTATTGCAACCATCTTTTCTGTACAATTCTTCTTTGATTTAGATACAAGTAATTAGTCTGCACATAAGGCTGAAGGATATTTCACAATTTAGTTTCTATTTACTTTCTACTTAAAAGGAACTTCCTTCAGTAATTCACAATTGATATTAAATGCTAATTCATTAACTGTACTACAATAACAAAAATTCTGATATTCTGACATAACCTATATATTCATATGATAGTTCATTTTTGTTTGTTTGTTTTTGGATTTGGTTTTCTTGAGACAGGGTTTTTCTCTGTATATCCCTGGCTGTCCTAGAACTCACTCTGTAGACCAGGCTGGCCTTGAACTCAGAAATCTGCCTGCCTCTGCCTCCCAAGTGCTGGGATTACAGGCATGTGCCACCACCGCCCAGCTATGATAGCTCATTTTTAATTTATATTTTGGAGGAATATTGCTTGTTTTAAAACAAATTTATTCCTGTTTTTCTAAATGCTTATTGGTAAATATTACCAATGGGTTTTGCAAAGCCATTCTTAATATCAACAATGGCTTCTTAATTTTTTTAATTTTTTTAATTTTTTTAGTGCATGAATAATAAATAAACATCTCCTATTCTAACTTCAATGGTATATCTCACCTTTATATTAAAGAAATTTCTTTCCAAAGAAACCAAGGCTTGCAGCACTAGACTTAACCCATATTTACGTAGAGTCTTGACCCCATCACATACTCATGTTTAAGGATATGAACAATAACAGTGAACAGTCAGTCAGGTCTCTGGGTAGGAAAGTGTGTCTTTATATCAAGAGATTCTCAGTACTTTATCCTGAAATGGGAAATGTACAGAAAGAAATAGTCATCCATCATTTACATGGGGATGTATGTTTGTTTGTTTGTTTGTTTGTTTGTTTGTTTTTTCAAGCTATTGAACCAGGATAGGGGAATGTTAGGGCACTGAGGTGGGAGTGGGTGGGTGGGTGGGTGGGGGAGCACCTTTATAGAGGCAGGGGGGAGAAGAGGTAGGAGGTTGTAGAAGGGAACTTGGAAGGGGAGATAACATTTGAAATGTAAACAAATTAAAAAAATACAAAATAAAAGAAAAAATTATAATATTTCCAAGAATTAAGAATTATTTACTTTCTTTTCTGCAAAACAACCTAATTCTTCTTGGGAAAACATAAGAAGAAAGTACTATATAATCTCATATTTGCAATTTTAATATAATCAACTATAAAGAATTGGTATATTTACAAAATGGAATACTACTCAGCTATTAAAAAAGAATTCATGAAATTCTTAGGCAAATGGGTGGAACTGGATAATATCATCCTACGTGAGGTAAACCAATCACAAAAGAACACACATGTTATACACTCACTGATAAGTGGATATTAGCCCAGAAGCTTGGAGTACCCAAGACAAAATTCACATATAAAATGATGCTCAAGAAAAAGGAAGAAAAAGTATGGATACTCTGGTCCTTCTTAGAAGGGGGAAGAAAATACCCATAGAAGAAGATACAGAGACAAAGTATGGAGCAGAGTATGAGGGAAAGACCATCCAGACATTACCCCAGCTAGGGATCCATCCCATATACAGTTACAAAACCCAGACACTTTTATGCCCAAAAGTGCTTGATGACTGGAGCCGGATATAGTTGTCACCTAGGAGGCTCTGCTAGTGCAAGACAAATACATAGGGGGACACTTTCAGTCAGCCATTGAACTGAGCACAGGGTCCCCAATGAAGACCTAGAGAAAGGACCAAAGGAGCTGAAGGGTTTTGCAGTGCCATAGGAAAAACAGCGACATGAGCCACCCAGTACTCCCAGAGCTCCCAGGGACAAAACCAAAACCATCAACCGAAGAGTACACATGGAGGGACCCATGGCTCCAGACACATAGGTAGCAGAGGATGGCCTTTTTGCACATCAAAGAGAGGAAAGGCCCTTGGTCCTGGAAAGGCTTGATGCCACAGTATAGGGGAATACCAGAACAGGGAAGTGGGAAAGGGTTGATTGAGGAACAGGGGGCAGGAAGATGGGTGATGGGATTTGGGGGGGGGGGGACCAGGAAAGGGAAGAATAAAGAATATATCTAATAGAAAAATAAAAAGGAATGCTAAAAAAAATAATGATGTGGTAATTCTTAATTACTTTTTAATGATGTAAAACACTTTAGGTCAAAAAAAAAAACAATTATTAAAGTCTCAACTGTTCTGAGTCCTTCCAAATTACCTTTTATCAAAAGTGTGCAGGTCTTCTTTCCAAGACAACAATAAATTAGCATCAAATGCTGATCTCACTGATTTACATTTTCCAATTCAATCCTCACTATGGTCCTAGCAGACCTGTATTATTATATCCATTTTAACAGTGAATAAGTAAAGTTAGGGCATCTAAGTGCAAGCAAGTGTACCAGGTCAAATCACAATGTCTGCTTGACTGCTCTGCTCTTAGTCATTCCTAAATGAAATCATATTCCTCACTCAGTGAAGTATCCAAAGGTGCTCTACAATGCCCACAATATTTTTCAAAAGCCCTACAAATGGTGCCACTCATGTTTTATACATCATGCACTTCATGAGAGATTTCAAGGTTTTAATTTCTTTCAAAGCAATAAATAAGTATTTGAGACCAGCAAGATGATTGCAATCTTTCTCAACCTGTGAGTCACGACCTCTTTGGAAGACTGCTATCTCCAAAAATTTATGTTATGGATCATAAGTGTAGCAAAGTTATGAAATAGCAAAGAAAATAGTTTTCTAGTTGGGGATTACCAGAACATGTGGCACCATATTAAAGGATTGCAGCATGGGGAAGACTGGGTACAGTGGTTGGGTGGGTAAAGCCACTTGTCACCAAACATAGTGACCTGATTTTGATCCCAAGAACAATATGGTGAAGGAGAGAACCAACTTCAAGTTGTCCTCTGACCTGCGTACCAACTCTGTGACATGGCTGCATTCACACACATGCAGAGATTGGGTTGCTAGGAGAGAAACACAAATGAACAACTAAATTGAACTTGACCTTGGGCAGAGATTTTATGAGAGGTTACATAACTTGGATGGGCATTGCAGAGAATCATACTATAGGAACTTACACCTTTACCAGGACACATGTTATTACCAGGCATGGCTCCCAATAAAAATGAAGATCAGATGCCAGCACAATGGCTGCTCACTAACAGATTCTGTATCACCACAGGAAGCCAAAGGAAAGCACTCACAAACCTGAAAGGCTACTGTAGGTAAGATCTTCCAGGAAGGAGTCAGTCTATGACTGTGAAGTGTGAGAGCAAGTCTGAAATTCAAGTTTTCCCTGGTTTATATGTGTTCTTTCCCTATATAATAGTGACCTAATGAGCCTCCACCAGCCAAACATTGGATTTGGGAAAAGACAATAATAATTTCATTTTACTGACTACCACATACCAAGAATTACATTGAATAATTTATTTCATACACTGGCTCAGTTATTCCTCCACATATGTCTGTAACATTGGGCTAGTCGCTGTCCTTTAGAAATGAGGAATCTTCTCAACAGAACTAGCTACTACCACAAAAAAATATACAGGATCCATACTGGAGATTTGAAACAATTATGGTTTACTGATGCTGATCTCTTATCATTAGGTAAGAGCTGAATGGCAATGAAATAAATATGGATCCTGTCTGCCCAATGCAGAATTACAACTATTGAAAGACTATGAAGGAGATAATTGACTTTTCAAGGACCAATCAGAATCTCAAAACACACCAATAAAATAGAAATTTAATATACATGCATACATACATGCAAACACTTGAGTTGTTGATTTATGATTTATTACCAGCTATAGCTGTCCTAAACAAGGGATGGCATTCACGGAGTCATAACAAGAAATTTATAGCTAATATATAATATTTTACATAGATAGATTAGAGATATATACAGAAAGAGAGAAAATATACACAGAGTTCATATGCAAAGACATATAGATACAAAGACACACCTTGCCCACCAAGAGCTCCCAGTTCCCTCTGACCTCTATCAGTCCTTAGATTACTCAGGGACTAGATAACTAGCCCACATCTCTGAGGCTTTGGATTTCATTAAAACCATCAAGAAAAAAATAGTCTCCTGGCCTTTTTCTGTCTATCCTTGATTTATACGTAAATAACTGGGAGTATACAAAAAGACTTGGGCAGAGTCCCAGAGCTCCTGCTAGGAAAAGAATCAAACAGAATAATTATCTCCAATACAGAATAATTAGCTTCAATTCTTGCTAGTCTTTCATGGGGGAGGGAGCTTGCTCAGAGGGCAAGTAGATGAGCAGGCACTGAACTCCTCACCCAAGAGTCACCTAATTATGTGTGTCCTCCATATCAAAGATGCCGTATTTGTCATGAACTCACCATGATCACAAAATACCTGATGCAATAAACTTGTTAAGTCCAAGAATGTTTTATCCTGTTTTAGAGCTGTTAGCCCATGAGCAGGTGTCTCTATTGTCTCCCACCTGTGGTGACTAAACACATCATGATGGGAGTGCATGGGAGAGAGAAGCCTAATTGTGTCTGTACTGGCTGGTTTTGTGTGTCAACTTGACACAGGCTGGAGTTATCACAGAGAAAGGTGATTCAGTTAGAGAAGTGCCTCCATGAGATGCAGCTGTAGGGCATTTTCTCAATTAGTGATCAAGGGGGAGGGCCCCTTGTGGGTGGTACCATCTCTGGACTGATAGTCTTAGATTCTATAAGAGAGCAGACTGAGAAAGTGGGGAAGCAAGCCAGTAAGAAACATCCCTCCGTGGCCTCTGCATCAGCTCCTGCTTCCTGATCTGCTTGAGTTCCAGTCCTGACTTCCTTTAGTGATGAACAGCAGTGTGAAAGTGTAAGCACAATAAACCCTTTCCTCCCCAACTTGCTTCTTAGTCATGATGTTTGTGCAGGAATTGAAACCCTGCCTAAAACACTGTCATTAACAGGAAGCCCAAAAAAAAAAAAAAAAAAAAAAAAAAAAAAAAAAAAAAAAAAAAAAAACCCTAGCTATAGAACTCACTTCTGAAAGTTTCCCTCACCTTACAGCGCTGCCTCCCTGGGACCAAGCCTTTGACATAAGCTTCTGAGTGAGACCCAGCTAAGGGTCTTAGCTAGATCTCAATCAAATATAGAATCCAATGTCTAGATACAAACAAAAAATGCTATCATGACTGCACAGATCATCTAGGATACAGATAAGGCAGGCATAAGAGAAAAGTTTATAGCTGTAAGTGTTCACATGTTTAAAAAAAAATTCACAGAGGGCCCAGTGAGTTAGCTCTGGGGTGACATGAACTCAATCTCTGAACATACATGGTGGAAAAGAAATAACTTATTCCTCAAAGTCATCCTATGACCTACTTTATATGAGAGAGAGAGAGAGAGAGAGAGAGAGAGAGAGAGAGAGAGAGAGAGAGAGAGAGAGAGAGAGAGAGAGAGAGAGAGAGAGAGAATAAATAATTAAAAATAATTTAAAGATTGTTATAAAGATGGCTCAGTGGGATAAGAGCACTGGCTGCTTATACAAAATATATAGGTTCAAAACTCAGCATCTACACAACAGCTTACAAACCATTATAACTTTGGTTCCAGGGGATCCAATGCCTTCTTCTGAACTCTGTGGCCAATAGTTACATAAGTGGTGCACAGGCGTACACACATAGACAAAACACTCATTAAATAAAGTAATTTCTTTATTATTTTGATTCAGACAGATTCCAAACAAATAATATAATGATGTGTGTCAAGGCTCTAATAAAATAAAAAACTAAACTAAAGCTAAGTATATAAAAAGAAACAGTAATCATCAAAGTATAATAAATTAATAAAATAGAAATTAAATGAACAAATCATGAAAAATTCATCAAATAGTTATAACAATATGGACATAGCCATATTTTAAACTATATATTCGTTCCAGTAATAGTAATTTTAGGGTCTCACTCTCAGGTTCTGGAGAGTAACCATGAGACCCTATTGCTGAAGATGCCCCACACTGAAAGTCACAGAATATGTAGAAATCCAGCTGCTAATCAGTTGGAAGAAACATCCCTACTGGCTAGCTTTCGAAGTATTTGAAGGTGTTATGAAAATTACTGAAGATGGGGAAAAAAATCTTACCCCACCTATGAGCCCTGCAAACTACAATAATAACTGACCTGGCAAGATGTGGCCAGATTACATGAATGCATGAAACTCTCAAATAATGAAACAAGAGTCATTTTATTACACAGTAAACTTTTTCAAATTAAAAATGAAACTGCCTGAGGTTTGTTACTCAGTTATTTTTAGGAAATATAGATGCAATAGGGGCATACATATTATAGGGGTAGCCAATTATTTTCTGCTTGAATTTGAAAACCACCCCCAACAACATAAAATTTCCACATCAATCAATGCTAACAAAGATAAGAACTTGTGGGTAGGAAGTTCATAATATTGAGAGTAGACCCTAATACTATTATTCCACTAAATGGACATAGTAGCCTATTGCCACTAAGTTCTTACATTTATAGTGATGGGGAAATGTGTCTCTCAATTCTCATTGGACTTACTTCTTTTTTGTAGGCCCACAATTGGTCAGCATTCAGAGAATAAGAGACTTCGGAGTGAAAAATCTAAAGGAGACATCCACATATCACCCTTTCTTCCAAAGGCTCAAAGATCCTAGAGTAAGAAATAATGGAAAGATTTTGAGAACCACAGGTGGCAGAAGACTACAGGAAAAAAATGTTTTCCAGGCACAACATGGCATGTTCATATATGAACCCACAGCAGTAAAGACAGCATTTACAAGAATTGGCAAGATCAATCCAGAAAAATCCTAGCATAGATGAGGAAAGTTAGCATGAATTCTAATGCCTAGAAGAAGACTTATTGGCAGTGATGGCTTTAAGGAGTTGGGGAGAAACAGGAGCTTTCGTCAACAATTTCATGTCTTAAAAGCTCCTGGGCATATACCCAGAGGATTCCCCACCATGTAATAAGGATACATGCTCTACTATGTTCATAGCAGCCCTATTTATAATTGCCAGATGCTGGAAAGAACCCAGGTATCCCTCAATAGAAGAGTGGATGCAAAAAATGTGGTATATCTACACAATGGAGTACTATTCAGCCATTAGAAACAATGAATTCATGAAATTCTTAGACAAATGGATGGAGCTAGAGAACATCATACTAAGTGAGGTAACCCAGACTCAAAAGGTGAATCATGGTATGCACTCACTAATAAGTGGATATTAACCTAGAAACCTGGAATACCCAAAACATAATCCACACATCAAATGAGGTACAAGAAGAAAGGAGGAGTGGCCCCTTGTTCTAGAAAGACTCAGTGAAGAAGTATAGGGCAAAACCAGAACGGGGAAGTGGGAAGGGGTGGGTGGGAGGACAGGGGGATAAAAGGGGGCTTATGGGACTTTCGGGGAGTGGGGGGCTAGAAAAGGGGAAATCATTTGAAATGTAAATAAAAAATATATCGAATAAAAAAAAAGACAAAAAAAAAAAAAAAACTATCCGTGATCCAGTAAGTGGCCTCTATATACATGCACAAGCTGACACTGCTAAATGAACTTCATGGAGAAGAAAAAATGAGGAGAATAAAGATGAAGGATAAAGAAGGAGAAGAAGGAAAAAGGAAGGCAAGGAGTAGTAGTAAAGGGAGAGGTAGGGTAGGTGTAGTGAGGGGAAAGGGGAAGGAGAAAAAGGAGGAGGAGGAAAACAGGAGGAGGAGGAGAGGAGAGGAGGAGAGGAGGAGGAGGAGGAGAAGGAGAAGGAGAAAAGGAGAAGAAGAAGAAGAAGAAGAAGAAGAAGAAGAAGAAGAAGAAGAAGAAGAAGAAGAAGAAGAAGAAGAAGAAGAAGAATTAGAAGAAGAAGAATTAGAAGAAGAAGAAGAATTAGAAGAAGAAGAAGAATTAGAAGAAGAAGAAGAAGAAGAATTAGAAGAAGAAGAAGAATTAGAAGAAGAAGAAGAAGAAGAAGAAGAAGAAGAAGAAGAAGAAGAAGAAGAAGAAGAAGAAGAAGAAGAAGAAGAAGAAGAAGAATTAGAAGAATTAGAAGAAGAAGAAGAAGAATTAGAAGAATTAGAAGAAGAAGAAGAAGAAGAAGAAGAAGAAGAAGAAGAAGAATTAGAAGAAGAAGAAGAAGAAGAAGAAGAAGAAGAAGAAGAAGAAGAAGAAGAAGAAGAAGAAGAAGAAGAAGAAGAAGAAGAAGAAGAAGAAGAAGAATTAGAAGAAGAAGAAGAAGAAGAAGAAGAAGAAGAAGAAGAAGAAGAAGAAGAAGAAGAAGAAGAAGAAGAAGAAGAAGAAGAAGAAGAAGAAGAAGAAGAAGAATTAGAAGAAGAAGAAGAAGAAGAAGAAGAAGAAGAAGAAGAAGAATTAGAAGAAGAAGAAGAAGAAGAAGAAGAAGAAGAAGAAGAAGAAGAAGAAGAAGAAGAAGAAGAAGAAGAAGAAGAAGAAGAAGAAGAAGAAGAAGAAGAAGAAGAAGAAGAAGAAGAAGAAGAATTAGAATTAGAAGAAGAAGAAGAAGAAGAAGAAGAAGAAGAAGAAGAAGAAGAAGAAGAAGAAGAAGAAGAAGAAGAAGAAGAAGAAGAAGAAGAAAAGGAGGAGGGTAAGGAAGAGGAAAAGGAACAAGAGGAGGAGGAGGAAGAATAAGAAGAATTTGGGGAGGAAAGGGTTTAATTGGATTGTAATTCCACAGCACTGTTGACCACTCAAAAAAAAAAAAAAAAAAAAAAAAAAAAAGCCAGGACAGCAACTCAAACAGGATTTGAATATGAAGGCAGGAGCTGAATCAAAAGACAGGAAGGAGTGCTGCTTACTGGATTCTGGATTGTTCTCATGGGCTGATCAGCCTGCTTTCTTGTAAAACTCAGGACCACCAGTTCATGGATATCTTTACCCATTCGAGACTCCTATGTTGGAAATTCTGTTTAGTTCTATACTCAAATTCCAATGCAATTATAATAGACCTTGTAAGAACAATTCTCAACTTCATATGGAAAACCAAACAACTCAGAATAGGCAAAACAAAAAAAGAACTTTGGGAAGAATAACCATCCCTGACTTCAAGCTGTTCTATAGATACCTATGGCCACTTGATCCTCGACAAAGAGGCTGAAAACATCCAATGGAAAAAAGATAGCCTTTTCAACAAATGGCGCTGGTTCAACTGGAGGTCAGCATGCAGAAGAATGCGAATTGATCCATCCTTGTCTCCTTGTACTAAGCTCAAATCCAAATGGATCAAGGACCTCCACATAAAGCCAGACACTCTGAAGCTAATAGAAAAGAAACTGGGGAAGACCCTTGAGGACATCGGTACAGGGAGAAAGTTTCTGAACAGAACACCAATAGCGTATGCTTTAAGAGGAAGAATTGACAAATGGGACCTCATAAAATTACAAAGTTTCTGTAAGGCAAAGGACACCATCAAGAGGACAAATCGGCAACCAACAAATTGGGAAAAGATCTTCACCAATCCTACATCAGATAGAGGGCTAATATCCAATATATATAAAGAACTCAAGAAGTTAGACTCCAGAAAACCAAACAACCCTATTAAAAAATGGGGTACAGAGTTAAACAAAGAATTCTCACCTGAAGAACTTCGGATGGCGGAGAAGCATCTTAAAAAATGCTCAACTTCATTAGTCATTAGGGAAATGCAAATCAAAACAACCCTAAGATTTCATCTTACACCAGTCAGAATGGCTAAGATTAAAAATTCAGGAGACAGCAGGTGTTGGAGAGGGTGTGGAGAAACAGGAACACTCCTCCACTGCTGGTGGGGTTGCAAATTGGTACAACCACTCTGGAAAGCAGTCTGGCGGTTCCTCCGAAAACTGGGCACCTCACTTCCAGAAGATCCTGCTATACCACTCCTGGGCATATACCCAGAAGACTCCCCACCATGTAATAAGGATACATGTTCTACTATGTTCATAGCAGCCCTATTTATAATTGCCAGATGCTGGAAAGAACCCAGGTATCCCTCAACAGAAGAGTGGATGCAAAAAATGTGGTATATCTACACAATGGAGTACTATTCAGCCATTAGAAACAATGAATTCATGAAATTCTTAGGCAAATGGATGGAGCTAGAGAATATCATACTAAGTGAGGTAACCCAGACTCAAAAGGTGAATCATGGTATGCACTCACTAATAAGTGGATATTAACCTAGAAAACTGGAATACCCAAAACATAATCCACACATCAAATGAGGTACAAGAAGAAAGGAGGAGTGGCCCCTGGTTCTGGAAAGACTCAGTGAAACAGTATTCAGCAAAACCAGAACGGGGAAGTGGGAAGGGGTGGATGGGAGGACAGGGGAAGAGAAGGGGGCTTATGGGACTTTCGGGGAGTGGGGGGGGGGCTAGAAAAGGGGAAATCATTTGAAATGTAAATAAATTATATCGAATAAAAAAAAACTTCAAAACTGGAAAAAAAAAACTGCACAGTAATGGTACAGAAAAAGATATGTTGATCAATGAAATCAAATCGAAGATCCAGAGATAAATCACACACCTATGGATACTTAGTTTTTAATAAAGAAGACAAAACCACACAATGGGAAAAAGGAAGCATCTTCAACAAATGGTGCTGGCCTAACGAGATATCCATATATAGAATGATAAAAATAGATTTATATTTATCACCCTGTACAAAACTCCAAGTCCAAGTGGATGAAGTATCTCAACATAAAACCAGATACACTAAATTTCATAGAAGAAATAGTTGGAAATACTCTTAAATGCATTGTTACAAGAGATGTTTTCCTGAACAGAATACCAAGGGCTCAGACTCTAAATGAGACTTCATGAAACTACAAGGTTTCTATAATCCAAAGGACACTGCCAATAAGACAAATGCACAGCCTACAAATTGGTAAAGGATCTTCAACACCACCTCATCTGGCATGGGGCTAATACCAAAAATTTATGAAGAACTTATGAAGTTAGGCACTGACAATCTAAATGAGCCATTAAAAACTTGAGTACAAAGCTAAAGAGAAAATTCTCAACAGAGGACTGTTGCATGGCCAAGAAATGTTCACCATTTTTGCTCATAACTTAAATGAAAATAAAAATAACTCAGAAATTCCACCTTACACACATCAGAATGCCTAAGGTCAAAAACTTGTGTACAGCACATGTTGGCACGGTTGTGGAACAAGGAGAACATTCCTCCGTTGCTGGTAGAACTGTAATGTATACAATCACTCTATTAATCAATTAGGTGGTTTCTCAAAAAAAAAAAAAACAGGAATAGTAGTACCTCAAGATCCAACTATACCACTCCTGGGCATATACCCAAAAATGCTCCACAATCTCATAAGGACATTTGCTTAAATATGTTTGTAGCAGCTTTACTTGTAATTACCAGAAACTGGAAACAGTCAAGTGTCTCTCACCTGAAAAATGTATACAGAAGATGCAGTTCGTTTACACAGTAAAATACTTACTACTCACCTTGTTGTTAGTAAACAAGGACATCATGAAAGTTACAGCCAAATAGAATTGAAAAATGTTCTGAGTGAAGTAACAGAGACCCAAAGGACAGGCATGGAATGTATTCATTTATAAGGGAATATTAGCCATAATGTACAGAATAATCACATTATAATCAAAAGATCCAAAGAAGCCAAATAACAAGGAGAGCCGAAGAGAGGGTGGTTCAGTCTTTCTCAGAAGAGAAAATAAAATAGATATTGGAGTACTGCTTGAGGTCTGGGTCGCTGATTGTACCAGAAGTTCTTTCATTGTTAAGAATAGATTTAGTTAACCGGGGGTTTTCATAATTCCAGATAAATTTGAGAATTGCTCTTTCTAACTCTATGAAGAATTGAGTAGGAATTTTAATGGAGATTGCATTGAATCTGTAGATTGCTTTTGGCAAGATGGACATTTTTACTATGTTAATCCTGCCAATGCACGAACATGGGAGATCTTTCCATCTTCTGAGGGCTTCTTCGATTTTCTTCAGAGACTTGAAGCTCTGATTATACAGATCTATAACTTGTTTGGTTAGAGCCAAGACAAGATACTTTATATTGTTTGTGACTATTGTGAAGGGTGTCATTTCCCTAATTTCTATCTCAACCTGCTTATCCTTTGAATATAGGAAGGCTACTACTGATTTGCTTGGGTTAATATTATATCCAGCCATCTTGCTGAAGTTATTTATCAGCTGTAGGAGTCCTCTGGTGGACTTTTTGGGGTCTCTTAAGTATACTATCATACCATCTGCAAATAGTGATATTTTGACTTCTTCTTTTACAATTTGTATCCCTTTGACCTCCTTTTGTTTTCTAATTGCTCTAGCTGGAACTTCAAGTACTATATTGAATAGATATGGAGAGAGGGGGAAACCTTGTCTAGTCCCTAATTTTAGTGGGATTACTTCAAGTTTCTCTCCATTTAGTTTCATGTTGGCTACTGGCTTGCTGTATATTGCTTTTACTATGTTTAGGTGTGGGCCTTGAATGTCTGATCTTTCCAAGACTTTTAACGTGAAAGGATTCTGAATTTCTCAAATGCTTTTTCAGAATCTAATGCATTAACTATATGGGTTTTTTTTAGTTTGCTTATGTAGTGGATTACATTGATGGATTTCCATATATTGAACCAACCCTACATCCCTGGGATGAAGCCTAGTTGACCATGGTGAATGATCATTTTGATGTGTTCTTGAATTCACTTGGGAAGAATTTTTGAGTATTTTTGCATCGATATTCATAAGAGAAATTGGTCTGAAGTTCTATTTCTTTGTTTGGTCTTTTTGTGGTTTTGGTGTCAGCATAAATGTGTCTTATAGTACAAGTTGGATAGTGTGCCTTCTGTTTCTATTTTATTTAATAGTTTGAAAAGTATTGGTATTAAGTCTTCCTTAAATGTCTAACAGAATTCTACAATAAAACCATTTGGTCCTGTGCTTGTTTTTGGTTGGGAGACTTTCAATGACCACTTCTATTTCTTTAGGGGCTATGGGACTGTTTAGATGGTCTATCTGATCCTGATTTAACTTTTTTATTCAGTATCTATCTATCTAGAAAATTGCCCATTTCATCCAGATTTTCCAGCTATGTTGAAATAGGCTTTTGTAGTAGGATCTTATGGTTTTTTGAATTTTCTCAGTTTCTATTGTTATATCTCCCTTTTCATTTCTGATTTTGTTAATTTGGGTATTCTTTCTGTGCCTTCTGGTTAGACTGGCTAAGGGATAATCTATCTTGTTGATTTTCTCAAAGAACCAACTACTGGTTTTGTTGATTCGTTGTATAGTACTTTTTGTTTCTACTTGGTTATTTTCAGCCCTGAGTTTGATTATTTCCTGGCAGCTACTCCTCTTGGCTGTATTAGCTTCTTTTTCTTCTGGAGCTGACAGGTGTGCTGTTAAACTGCTAGTGTATGCTATCTCCAGTTTCTTTTTGGGAGCACTCAGAGCTATAGGTTTTCCTCTTAGCACTGCTTTCATTGTGTCCCATAAATTTGGGTATGTTGTGCCTTCATTTTCATTAAATTCTAAACAGTCTTTGATTTGTTTCCTTATTTCTTCCTTGACCAAGGTATCATTGAATAGAACATTGTTCAGCTTCCATGTGTATGTGAGCTTTCTGTTGTTTTTGTTATGATTGAAGATCACCCTTACTCCATAACGATCTAATAGGAGGCATGGGATTAGATCGATCTTCTTATATCTCTTGAGGTCTGTTTTGTGACAAATTATATGGTCAGTTTTGCAATAGGTACCATGAGGTGCTGAGAAGTAGGTATATTCTTTTGATTTAGGATGGACTGTTCTATAGATATCTATTAAGTACATTTGTTCCAAAACTTCTGTTAGTTTCATTGTGTCTCTGTTTAGTTTGTGCTTCCCTCATCTGTACATTAAGGAGAGTCGGGTGTTGAAGTCACCCACAATTATTGTGTGAGGTGCAATGTGTGCTTTAAGCTTTAGTAAAGTTTATTTTACAAATGAGGGTGCCCTTGTATTTGTAGCATAGATGTTTAGAATTGAGAGTTCTTCTTGGTAGATTTTTTTCTTTGATGCATATTAAGTGTTCTTCCATGTCTTTTTTTGATGACTATTGGTTGAAAGACAATTTTATCTAATATTAGAATGGCTATTCCAGCTTGATTCCTGGGACCATTTGCTTGGAAAATTGTTTTCCAGCCTTTTACTCTGAGGTAGTGTTTGTCTTTGACACTGAGGTGAGTTTCCTGAATGCAGCAAAATCTTGGGTACTGTTTACATATCCAGTCTGTGAGTCTATGTCTTTTTCTTTGGAAATTGAGTCCATTGATATTAAGAGATATTAAGGAAAAGTGATTGTTGCTTCCTGTTATTTTTGTTATTAGAGGCAGAGTTATGTTTGTATAGTTACCTTCCTTTGGGTTTGTTGAAAGATTACTTTCTTGCTTTGTCTAGGGTGTAGTTTCCCTTCTTGGGTTAGAGTTTTTCCATCTATTAACCTTTGTAGGGCTGGATTTGTGGAAAGATATTGTGAAAATTTGGTTTTATTATGGAATATCTTGGTTTGTTCATCTAAGGTTTTTGAAAGTTTTGCTGTATATAGTAGTCTGGCTTGGTATTTGTGATCTCTTAGGGTCTGTATGACATCTGCCCAGGACCTTCTAGCTTTCATGGTCTCTGGTGAGATGTCTGGTGTAATTCTTATAGGTCTACCTTTATATATTACGTGACATTTTTCCCTTGCTGATTTTAATATTGTTTCTTTGTTTAGTACATTTGGTGTTTTGATTATTATGTTATGGGAGGAATTTCTGTTCCAGTCCAGTCTATTTGGAGTTCTATAGGCTTCTTGGATGTTCGTGGACATCTCTTTCTTTAGGTTAGCGAAGTATTCTTCTATAATTTTGCTGAAGATATTTACTGGCTCTTTAAGTTGAAAATCTTTGTTCTCTTCTATACCTATAATCCTTAATTTTGGTCTTCTTTTTGTGTCCTGGATTTCCTGGATGTTTTAGGTTATAAGTTTTTGGCATTTTGCATTTGTTTGACTGTTCAGTCAATGTTTTCTATATCTTCTGCACTTGAAATTCTCTCTTCTTTCTCTTGTATTCTGTTGTTGATGCTTTCATCTATGACTCCTGATTTCTTTCCTAGGTTTTCAACCTCCAGAGTTTTTGCTTTTTGTGATTTCTTTATTGATTCTACTTCTATTTTTAGATCCTGGATGGTTTTGTTCAGTTCCTTCACTTGGTTGTGTTTACCTGTGTTCTCCTGTATTTTTTATGTCTCTCTTGAAGTCCTCTATTAGCATCATGAGATATGATTTTTAAATCTGAATCTTGCTTTTCCAGTGTGTTGGGGTAACCAGGTATGGCTTTGTGGAAGAACTGGGTTTGGATGATGCCATGTCACCTTGGTTTCTCTTGGTATTATTCTTGGCTTTGCCTTGCGCCATCTCATTATCTCTGGTGTTAGCTGTTCTTGCTGTCTCTGAATGTGGCTTATCCATCCTGCAAGCCTGTGTATCAGTATTAATGGGAGACCAGTTCTCTCTGGGAGGAATTTAGGTATGGAGAGCTATGGTAAAGGGTCATCTCAGGTGTGCAGACAGAAACTAGAAGTATCCTGTCCCCAGTTGATCTTTGGGTCCTGTGTCCTGATGGTTCTGAGCAGGTTCCACTTGGGCCAGGGATTTGAAAAGAAGTGGTGGTCTTACCTGGGCTTGCAGCTGTGTAGGCACTCCTAGGAGTCCAGCTCTCCTGTGGTGGATTTGGGTATGAAGCTCTGTAGCCCAGGATCAGCTCTGGGCACACACACAGAAATCAGAAGTCTCCTTTTCCAGGTTGCCCCTGGGTTCTTGTGACCTCAGGGTTTTAGGAGAGTTCCTCTGAGCAATAGGGGTGGTCCCACCTATACTCTCAGGCCTGTTAGCACTCCTGGAAGACTAGCTATCTCCTTGTGCCACATGGGTATGGAGCCCTGTGGCAGAAGATGATCTCTAGTAGCAGACAGAAACTGGAAGGCTCCAGCCTGAGGGTTCCGGGTGGGTTCCTGTGTCGTGAGGGTTCCTGACAGGCTACTCTGAGCAGGAGGGTTGGTCCCACCTGAGCTGCCAAGCCTGTCCACACTCCTGGGAGGTTAGGTATCTCCCTGTGCCATCTGGGAATGTAGCCCTGTGTCAGAGGATGGTCTCCAGCGGCAGACAGAAGACAGAAGGCTCTAATTTATACTTTAATATTTACTATTTTTGATTTATACTTGTCTTTAGCTTAGCTTTTTATTTTGCAAGAGCCTTGAGGAATATCATTATATTATTTGCTTGAAGTCTGTCTGAATTATTACATTTTAAAAAGATTATTTTATGCAATGAGTGTTTTGTCTTTGTATATGCCTGTGTATCACTTATGGGCCTACTGATCATTGGAGTTCAAAAGAAACCATTGGATCCTCCGGATCTGGAGTTATAAAGGCTTGTGAGCTGTCATCTAGGTGTTGAAAACTTTTTTGGAAAAGCATCCAATGCTCTTAGCCCACTGAGCCATTTCTCCAGAAAATTTTGTTTATTTTTAAATGTATTCTCATTCTCTCTCTCTCTCTCTCTCTCTCTCTCTCTCTCTCTCTCTCTCTCTCTCTCTCTCTCTCTCCTTCATCTATCTCTTTTTTCTTCTTCCTTCCCCTTCCTCTCTCTGTGTGTGTTGGCATAAGGCAGAGGAAAACTTTCAGGAGTAAGTTATTTCCTTCCACAATTTAGGTTCAGAGATTGAGTTATGTCACCAGGATAGGTGGGATGCAATATCTGGGTCATCTCACTGGCCTCTCTATACTTTTTTTAAAAATGTGAACACTTATAGCTATAAACTTTCCTCTTAGTCCTGTCTTATCTGTATTCTAAATGTCTGTGTAGTCATGCTAGCATTTTTCATTTGTTTTTAGACATTATATTCTATGTTTGATTGCAACCTAGCTAAGACCATTAGCTGGGTCTCACTCAAAGGTTTATGTCAAAGGCTTGGTCCCAGGGTGGCAATGCTGTAAAGTGAGGGAAATGTTAAGAAATGGATTCTATAGCAAGGATGTCTGTTGGGGTCCCTGTTGCTTCCTGTTAATGACACAATCATGCCTTTCTCTCCCATGCACTCCCAAGATCACATGCTTCTTCTTTACAGGCAGGCACAGATGGAGACAAGTGTTCACAGGCAGAAACTGGATAAAACTCCCAAACTGGATAAAATAGTCTTGGATTCTACAAGTTTATTACCTCAGATATTTTGTGATAGTGGCAGGCCCATGACTAATATAGTATTTTTTTGACATCAGGATGCATAGTTAGGTGACTCTAGGTTGAGGAGTTTAATGCCTGCTCAGCTATGTGCTCCCCTGAGCAAGCTCCTCCCCAAGAACTGACAAGAATTGAAGCTAAGTATTCTGCTTGATTCTTTTTCTAACCAGGATCTCTGGGACTCTCCCTGAGTTTTATTATATCTTCCCACTTATTTTTATTGATCTCAATGATCCATTTTTATGGATAGAGAAAAAGATCAGGAGGTCCTGGGATAACATAAGATGTATAGTTGCTATTATTTTCTTGGTCTTCATGGCCTTAATGGAATCCAAGGTGGATCATCAGGCAAACTAAAGACTGGTAGAGGTCAGAGTGAGCTGTGACCTCTTGGGGACAAGGTGTGTCACTCACTTTGTCTATGTGTTTTTGCATATGGTCTTCATTTTCTCTCTGTCCCTGTGTACGTGTATCTGTGTATGTTATATAACTAACTAGTTTTTCCCTTTCTAGATCCAGAACACACAAAATCTGAATTAGAGCCACAATAAGAGGTCATTTGTAAAAGAGGAAGAGGTTTCTTTTCTTCATGGATAGATACAACATATGCCAGTGAATGGTAAAAAAAAAAAAAAAAAAAAAAAAAAAAAAAAAAAAACCTAAGGGTATATAAACAGCAGCAAAATTTGATGTGTTTTTAAAAATACAAACATTGAAATTGTCTTTCACTGTTGAGTCTTTGTATGGTTTAGGTATCAAAGTGACTGAGGCCTCTAGAATAAGTTTAGCATTGTTCTTTCTGTTTTTATTTTGTGGAATAGTTTGAGGAATGTTGGTATTAGCTATTCTTTAAAAATATTGTTGAATTCTACACTAAAACGATCTGATCCTGAGCTTTATTTTTTTTATTGTTATTTTTTTATTCGATATAATTTATTTACATTTCAAATGATTTCCCCTTTTCTAGCCCCCCCCCACTCCCCGAAAGTCCCGTAAGCCCCCTTCTCTTCCCCTGTCCTCCCTCCCACCCCTTCCCAGTTCCCCGTTCTGGATTTGCCAAATACTGTTTCACTGAGTCTTTCCAGAACCAGGGAACACTCCTGCTTTCTTCTTGTATCTCATTTGATGTGTGGATTATGTTTTGGGTATTCCAGGTTTCTAGGTTAATAACCACTTATTAGTGAGTGCATACCATGATTCACCTTTTGAGTCTGGGTTACCTCACTTAGTATGATATTCTCTAGCTCCATCCATTTGCCTAAGAATTTCATGAATTCATTGTTTCTAATGGCTGAATAGTACTCCATTGTGTAGATATACCACATTTTTTGCATCCACTCTTCTGTTGAGGGATACCTGGGTTCTTTCCAGCATCTGGCAATTATAAATAGGGCTGCTATGAACATAGTAGAGCATGTATCCTTATTACATGGTGGGGAATCCTCTGGGTATATGCCCAGGAGTGGTATAGCAGGATCTTCTGGAAGTGAGGTGCCCAGTTTTCGGAGGAACCGCCAGACTGCTTTCCAGAGTGGTTGTACCAATTTGTAACCCCACCAGCAGTGGAGGAGTGTTCCTCTTTCTCCGCACCCTATCCAACACCTGCTGTCTCCTGAATTTTTAATCTTAGCCATTCTGACTGGTGTAAGATGAAATCTTAGGGTTGTTTTGATTTGCATTTCCCTAATGACTAATGAAGTTGAGCATTTTTTAAGATGCTTCTCCGCCATCCGAAGTTCTTCAGGTGAGAATTCTTTGTTTAACTCTGTACCCCATTTTTTAATAGGGTTGTTCGGTTTTCTGGAGTCTAACTTCTTGAGTTCTTTATATATATTGGATATTAGCCCTCTATCTGATGTAGGATTGGTGAAGATCTTTTCCCAATTTGTTGGTTGCCGATCTGTCCTCTTGATGGTGTCCTTTGCCTTACAGACACTCTGTAACCTTATGAGGTCCCATTTGTCAATTCTTGCTCTTAGAGCATACGCTATTGGTGTTCTGTTCAGAAACTTTCTCCCTGTACCGATGTCCTCAAGGGTCTTCCCCAGTTTCTTTTCTATTAGCTTCAGAGTGTCTGGCTTTATGTGGAGGTCCTTGATCCATTTGGATTTGAGCTTAGTACAAGGAGACAAGGATGGATCAATTCCCATTCTTCTGCATGCTGACCTCCAGTTGAACCAGCACCATTTGTTGAAAAGGCTATCTTTTTTCCATTGGATGTTTTCAGCCTCTTTGTCGAGGATCAAGTGGCCATAGGTGTGTGGGTTCATTTCTGGATCTTCAATCCTGTTCCATTGATCCTCCTGCCTGTCACTGTACCAATACCATGCAGTTTTTAACACTATTGCTCTGTAGTATTGCTTGAGGTCAGGGATACTGATTCCCCCTGATTTTCTTTTGTTGCTGAGAATAGTTTTAGCTATCCTGGGTTTTTTGTTGTTCCAGATGAATTTGATAATTGCTCTTTCTAACTCTGTGAAGAATTGAGTTGGGATTTTGATGGGTATTGCATTGAATCTGTATAGTGCTTTAGGCAAAATGGCCATTTTAACTATATTGATTCTACCGATCCATGAGCATGGGAGGTTTTCCCATTTTTTGAGGTCTTCTTCCATTTCCTTCTTCAGAGTCTTGAAGTTCTTGTCATACAGATCTTTCACATGTTTGGTAAGAGTCACCCCAAGATACTTTATACTGTTTGTGGCTATTGTGAAGGGGGTCATTTCCCTAATTTCTTTCTCAGCCTGCTTATCCTTTGAGTATAGGAAGGCCACTGATTTGCTTGAGTTGATTTTATAACCTGCCACTTTGCTGAAGTTGTTTATCAGCTGTAGGAGCTCTCTAGTGGAGTTTTTTGGGTCACTTAGGTAGACTATCATGTCGTCTGCAAATAATGATAGTTTGACTTCCTCCTTTCCAATTTGTATCCCTTTGACCTCCTTATGTTGTCGAATTGCCCGAGCTAGTACCTCAAGTACAATATTGAAAAGATAAGGAGAAAGGGGGCAGCCTTGTCTGGTCCCTGATTTCAGTGGGATTGCTTCAAGTTTCTCTCCATTTAGTTTGATTCTGGCTACCGGTTTGCTGTATATTGCTTTTACTATGTTTAGGTACGGGCCTTGAATTCCTGTTCTCTCCAAGACTTTAAGCATGAAAGGATGCTGAATTTTGTCAAACGTTTTTTCAGCATCCAATGAAATGACCATGTGGTTTTGTTCTTTGAGTTTGTTTATGTAGTGGATTGTATTGATGGATTTCCGGATATTGAACCAACCCTGCATTCCGGGATAAAGCCTACTTGATCATGGTGGATGATCGTTTTGATGTGTTCTTGGATTCGGTTGGCAAGAATTTTATTGAGTATTTTTGCATCGATGTTCATAAGGGAAATTGGTCTGAAGTTCTCTTTCTTTGTTGGATCTTTGTGTGGCTTTGGTATCAGCGTAATTGTGGCTTCGTAGAAGGAATTGGGTAGTGTTCCTTCTGTTTCCATTTTGTGGAATAGTTTGAAGAGTATTGTTGTTAACTCTTCTTTGAAGGTCTGGTAGAATTCTGCACTGAAACCATCTGGTCCTGTGCTTTTTTTGGTTGGAAGACTTTCTATGACTCCTTCTATTTCTTTAGGCTTTATGGGACTGTTCAGATGGTCTAGTTGGTCCAGATTTAATTTTGGTATTTGGTATCTGTCAAGGAAATTGTCCATTTCCTCCAGATTCTCCAGTTGTGTTGAGTACAGGCTCTTGTAGTAGGATCTGATGATTTTTTGGATTTCCTCAGTTTCCGTTGTTATGTCTCCCTTTTCATTTCTAAGTTTATTAATTTGGATACTTTCTCTGTGCCCTTTGGTCAGTCTGGCTAAGGGTTTATCTATCTTGTTGATTTTCTCAAAGAACCAGCTCCTGGTTTTGTTGATTTTTTGTATGGTTCTCTTTGTTTCTACTTAATTGATTTCGGCCCTGAGTTTGATGATTTCCTGCCTTCTACTCCTCCTGGGTGAAATAGCTTCTTTTTATTCTAGGGCTTTCAGGTGTGTCATTAAGTTGGTAATGTATGCTCTCTCCATTTTCTTTTTGGAGGCACTCAGGGCTATGAGTTTTCCTCTTAGCACTGCTTTCATTGTGTCCCATAGATTTGGGTATGTTGTGTTTTCATTTTCATTGTGTTCTAAAAAGTCTTTAATTTCTTTCTTTATTTCTTCCTTGACCAAGGTATCATTGAGTAGAGTATTGTTCAATTTCCACGTGTATGTGGGTTTTCTATTGTTTCTGTTGCTATTGAAGACCACTTTTATTCCATAGTGATCAGATAGGAGGCATGGGATTAGTTCAATCTTCTTATATTTGTTGAGGTCTGTCTTGTGACCAATTATATGGTCGATTTTGGAGAAGGTACCATGAGGTGCTGAGAAAAAGGTATATTCTTTTGTTTTAGGATAGAATATTCTATATATATCAGTTAAATCTAATTGGTCCAAAGCTTCAATTAGTTTCATTGTGTCCTTGTTTAGTTTCTGTTTTCCTGATCGGTCCATTGAGGAAAGTGCAGTGTTGAAGTCACCCACAATTATTGTGTTAGGTGCAATGTGTGCTTTGAGTTTTAATAAAGTTTCTTTTATGAAAGAGGGTGCCCTTGCATTTGGAGCATAGATGTTCAGGATTGAGAGTTCTTCTTGTTGTATTTTTCCTTTGACCAGCAAGAAGTGTCCCTCAGAGTCTCTTTTGATGACTTTGGGTTGAAAGTCAATTTTATCTGATATTAAAATGGCTACTCCAGCTTGTTTCCTGAGACCATTTGCTTGTAAAATTGTCTTCCAGCCTTTTACTCTAAGGTAGTGTTTGTCTTTGACCCTGAGGTGTGTTTCCTGTAAGCAGCAAAATGTAGGGTCCTGTTTACGTATCCAGTCAGTTAGTCTGTGTCTTTTTATTGGGGCATTGAGTCCATTGATGTTAAGAGATATTAAGGAACAGTGATTGTTACTTCCTATCATTTTTGGCGTTATTTTTTAAATTTGATTGCTTAACTTCTTTTGGGTTTGATGAAAGGTTACTATCTTGCTTTTTCCAGGGTGAAGTTTCCCTCCTTGTATTGGTGTTGTCCTCCTATTATCCTTTTTAGGGCTGGGTTTGTGGATAGATATTGGGTAAACTTGGTTTTGTCGTGAAATATCTTAGTTTCTCCATCTATGGTGATTGAGAGTTTTGCTGGATATAGTAGTTTTGGTTGGCATTTGTGTTCTCTTAGAGTCTGCATGAGATCTGCCCAGGACCTTCTAGCCTTCATAGTCTCAGGTGAGAAGTCTGCTGTGATTCTAATAGGTCTTCCTTTATATGTTACTTGGCCTTTTTCTCTTACTGCCTTTAATATTCTTTCTTTGTTTAGAACATTTGGTGTTTTGATTATTATGTGATGGGAAGTATTTCTGTTCTGGTCCAGTCTGTTTGGAGTTCTGTAGGCTTCTTGTATATTCATGGGCATCTCTCTCTTTAGGTTAGGGAAGTTTTCTTCCATAATTTTATTGAAGATATTTGCTGGCCCTTTAAGTTGTAAATCTTCACTCTCATCTATGCCTATAATCCTTAGGTTTGGTCTTCTCATTGTGTCCTGGATTTCCTGGATATTTTGGGTTACAAGCTTTTTGCATTTTGCATTTTCTTTAACTGTTGAGTCCATGGTTTCTATGGAATCTTCAGCATCTGAGATTCTTTCTTCTATTTCTTGTATTCTGTTGTTGATATTTGCATCTCTGTCCCCTGATTTCTTCCCAAGGCTTTCTATCTCCAAAGTTGTCTCCTTTTGAGTTTTCTTAGTTGTTTCTACTTCTGATTTTAGATCCTGGATGGTTTTGCTTAGCTCCTTCACTTGCTTGTTTGTGCTTTCCTGTAATTCTTTAAGAGATTTTTGTGTTTTTTCTTTCATGACCTCAGCCTGTTGACCAAAGTTCTCCTGTATTTCTTTAAGAGATTTTTGTGTTTCGTCTTTCATGACCTCAACCTGTTGACCAAAGTTCTCCTGTATTTCTTTAAGTGTTTTTTGCATTTCCTCCTTGTTGGCTTTTGTATTCTCCTGGATTTCTTTCAATGATTTTTGTGTTTCCCTTGCAAGGGCTTCTAACTTTTGATCCATTTTCTCCTGAATTTCTTTAAGTATGTCCTTCATGTGTTCCTGTACCAGCATCATGACCAGTGATTTTAGATCCAAATCTTGTTTTACTGGTGTGATGGGGTATCCAGGACATGCTGGTAGAGGAGAATTGGGTTCAGATGTTGCCATATTGCCTTGATTTCTGTTAGTGACGTTCCTGCGTTTGCCTTTTGCCATCTAGCTCTCACTGGTGTTACTTGGTCTTGTCAGTGCTGGACTCACCAGTGCAAGCTGCCCCTTCCCCGTTGGCCTCTGGTGCACAGCTTACACCCTGCACTGCCTGTAGACAGGGTGCTGCTGTCCAGGCTGTTCAGATCCTGAAGCAGGCACCTGAAGGCTCCCGCTGGGGCCCGCAGGATTTATTGGAGCACACCGACTTCTCCCAGCTGGCCGCCCAGAAGCCCCCACTAGCCTCTTGAGGGACCTGGAGATGTGGTGCGGCCGCCCAGGCTGATCTGAAGCAGAGAGAGTTGACCTGAGGGCTTCTGCCTGAGGCCTTGCCCCAGATTGTGTCTGTGGACCAGATGGAACCCGTGTGCACCCCCAGGGAGCTCCGAAGGTGTATGCTGCTGTGACCTCCCCTGTGTTCCGCTCACTCCGCTGGGCAGCTGATTTCCCCAACCGTGCCGGCGCACACTAGGTTAGCCTTGTCGCCCAGGCCCTGAGTCCAGGCAAAAGCCTGGGAGGCCAAGGTCCGAGCAAAGTTCCCCTGGGGCTATGACTGTTAATTGGGTCTGCCAGGTGACCCGGATGGCGGGCGTGCGCGTCCGCGCTCCCCGAAAGCACCGGGAGAGTCTGTTGTGCTAATAACCTCCTGGGCAGGTTGACACACAGATGGCCCACCAAGCCGCCCAGTTCTTGGGGTCAGTCCTGTGCCTTTTGGGGCCTAGACCCCCGTTTTGTTAGCCTCAGGCTACGCTTGTTAGCCGTCTCTGCCCTCCCGAGCACTCTGGGTCCTGTAGGCAAAATGGCGGCGCGTGCGCCGGCCAGGGCAAAAAAAACTCCTGGCTGGGTTGGCGCCCCGATGGCCACTCGAACAGCCCAGGGCCTGGGTGCAGGCCAACGCCCGTCAGGCTCAGACCCCTGCGGTGTTGGGCCTAGGATTATGTTTGTGTACTTCAGTCTGTCCGATCTCTGGAGCCCGGAATCAAGATGGAGGTGAGTCTCTCCTGACTGGCGGGAAGCCGAGTTCTGAAGTGGCTTCTGTGCAGTGAAAGGCTCCGCAGAACCGCAGCTGCTTGCCGCCCAGCTGGTCAGCGAAGGTCAGTGGTCGTGGGTGCAGGGCCTAACTGGACCCTGTGTCGCCTTGGTTCCACCGCTGATGGCCCTTCAGCTGGACCAGCTACTGCTGCCGCCGCCGCCGCCGCCCAACTGGGTGAGCTTTATTTTTTTAATTGAGAGATTTTAATGACTACTTCTATTTCTTTGGGGGTTATGGGTCTATATAAATTGTTTATTTGATCTTCACCAACCCTACATGCATTACTGAGCTGATATCTAAAATATATAAACATCAATAAACTCAAGATATTAAACATCAATAAATCAAACAATCCAGTTAATAAATGGGATACAAAGATAAACAGAAAGTTCTTGACAGAGGACTCTTTCATGTCTGGGAAGCACTTAAAGAAATGTTAAATTTCCTTAGTCATCTGGAAAATGCAAAGCAAAATTACCCTGAGATTCCATCTTTCACCCATATCAGAATGAATAAGATCAAAATCTCAAACAACTGGCGAAAATGTGGAGCAAGGGGAACACTCCTCTGTTGGTGGTAAGAGTGCAAACTTAAATAGCCATTTTGAAAAACAATTTGATGGTTTCTTGTTGGAGGGCCCTACTGCTGAAGGTTGCAGTCCACCAAGTGTGGACAGCTGTCTGAGTTCAGCATAAAATGTAGGATTCCTTTCTTCCAGTGGGGCTTCTTACTCTCTGTCTGACCTTATTTGGTAGATGTCCCTAGGCATTGTTGCAGGGCTTTCTTAAGCATGACCTTCAATGTAGTTCCCTGCGAGAGCATTCCTCAGGCTGCCCATATAATAATGGGGTATTTGGCTACCACATAGATGATAGGAAGGTGCTGCCTAATGCAAATGAAGTTTACTGTGAATATTTATCAGGTGTTCACCTATCAGCATCTAACAGCACCTAGCTGCTGCCCTCTGCCCATATGTTCCCCTCACCCCGGAAGAAATTTGAGCTGCCTCATTGAAACTGATTCCTGTAATTTGT
The DNA here is from genome assembly GCF_947179515.1 of Apodemus sylvaticus. Lineage (NCBI taxonomy): Eukaryota > Metazoa > Chordata > Mammalia > Rodentia > Muridae > Apodemus > Apodemus sylvaticus. Next base: position 15,421,382 of record NC_067476.1, on the reverse strand, counting down.
CATTCAATTGTACTCACAAGTTGTCAGAACCTTTGACTCTGCTCCCATTGGCCAACATCCCCCAAGGAAAAGGGAGAATCATACTTTCTCAAAAAATTGAGAATAGTTTTAACTCAAGACTCTGGTATACTACTCCTGGGCATATACCCAAGTTATGTTGAAAAATACCATAAAGATACTTGCTCAATTATGTTCATAGCAGCTTTAATTGTAAAAGCTAGAAAGCAGAAATAATATTGATGTCCCTCAGCTGAAGAATGGATAAAGAAAAAGTACACAATAGAATATTACTCAGCTATTAAAAACAGACATCGTGAAATTTTCAGCAAATGGAAGGAACTATTAAAAGTAAATCCTGAGTGAGGTAACCCAGACACAGAAAGACAACCATCATTTGTACTCATTTGTAAGTAGAGAGTAGCCATGAAGTACAGGATAACCAGGCTGCAATCCACACACCCAAAGAAGCTAAGTAATAAGGAAGGACCAAGGGAGGATGCTTGATTCTAACTGATAAGGGGAAATAAAATAGACATTAGAGGTGGACAAGAGAGAAAAATGAGTCAGTGGCGGGGGGGGGGGGGGAATCAGGAGGTAACAGGAGGGACCAAGTGTTGAGGGAACTGAGGGAGAGAGAACTGGAATCAGTTCGGGGGCATCTCTGGGATGAGCTAGAAACATAGGACAGATTCCAGGAGTCTGTGAGAATAAACGCACTTAAAACTCCTAAAATAGAGAATATGGAACTGAAAAGGCCACCTCCTACAACCAGGCAAAACTTTTCAATGGAAGGATGGGGAACACAACACAACCACAAAATTTTCAACCCAAAATTTGCCCTACCTACAAGAAGTGCAGGGACAAAGATGAAGCACTCCAATGGCTGACACAACTTGAGATCCTCCCCATGGGCAAGAACCAACCCCTGACACTATAGATAATACTCTGTTATGCTTGCAGTCAGGAACCTAGCATACGTGTTTTTTAAGTCCTCCATCTAGTAACTAACAAAGACAGATGCAGGGACCCACAGCCAAACATTAGCCAGAGTTTGGGAGTCTTGTGAAAGAGTTTGAGAAAATATTGAGTGACCCAGAGGAGATAGGAACCTCACAGGAAGAGCAACAGAGACAAATAACCTGGACACTTGGAGGCTCCCCCAAAGACTCAGTCATCAACTAAATGGGCTAGACTTAGCCATTCTCCACCCACCCCCCTGAGATGTACAGCTTGGTCATTATGTGAGTTCACAAACAACTGGACCAGGGCTGTCCTTGACTCTGTTGCCTGACTGTGGATCCTGCTCCGCTAACTAGGCCCCCTTGTCTATCTACAATGGGAGAGGATGTACCTAGTGCTGCAGTGACTTGATGTGCCAGGGTAGGTGATACCAAAGGGAGTCTCCCCATTGTCAGAGGAAAAAGGGAGGAGAGATAAAAGAAGGGCTATGTGAGGGGGGACAAGGAGGAAAGGGTGGCTTTAATTAAGATGTAAATAAATATCCTACATCAAATAGAGGGCTAATATCCAATATATATAAAGAACTCAAGAAGTTAGACTCCAGAAAACCAAACAACCCTATTAAAAAATGGGGTACAGAGTTAAACAAAGAATTCTCACCTGAAGAACTTCGGATGGCGGAGAAGCATCTTAAAAAATGCTCAACTTCATTAGTCATTAGGGAAATGCAAATCAAAACAACCCTAAGATTTCATCTTACACCAGTCAGAATGGCTAAGATTAAAAATTCAGGAGACAGCAGGTGTTGGAGAGGGTGTGGAGAAAGAGGAACACTCCTCCACTGCTGGTGGGGTTGCAAATTGGTACAACCACTCTGGAAATCAGTCTGGTGGTTCCTCCGAAAACTGGGCACCTTACTTCCAGAAGATCCTGCTATACCACTCCTGGGCATATACCCAGAAGACTCCCCACCATGTAATAAGGATACATGTTCTACTATGTTCATAGCAGCCCTATTTGTAATTGCCAGATGCTGGAAAGAACCCAGGTATCCCTCAACAGAAGAGTGGATGCAAAAAATGTGGTATATCTACACAATGGAGTACTATTCAGCCATTAGAAACAATGAATTCATGAAATTCTTAGGCAAATGGATGGAGCTAGAGAATATCATACTAAGTGAGGTAACCCAGACTCAAAAGGTGAATCATGGTATGCACTCACTAATAAGTGGATATTAACCTAGAAAACTGGAATACCCAAAACATAATCCACACATCAAATGAGGTACAAGAAGAAAGGAAGAGTGGCCCCAGGTTCTGGAAAGACTCAGTGAAACAGTATTCAGCAAAACCAGAACGGGGAAGTGGGAAGGGGTGGGTGGGAGGACAGGGGAAGGGAAGGGGGCTTGCGGGACTTTCGGGGAGTGGGGGGGCTAGAAAAGGGGAAATCATTTGAAATGTAAATAAATTATATCGAATAATAAAAAAATAAAAATAAAAAAAAAAGAAAAAAAAGATGTAAATAAATAAATAAATAAATAAATAAATGGAAAATTATATGCATGAATGAAGATGGGACAGAAATTAAGGAAATGGCCAACCAATGACTGGTCCTCCTTGAGATCCATGCCATAAGTGAGAGCCCACCTCACTATTAGTAATATTCTGCAATACTTGAAGACAGGAGCATAGCATAACTATCATCTGAGAGACATCACCCATCAGCTGATGGAAAAGATGCAAAGAACCACAGTCAAACATTAGGCAGAGCTTGCGGAATCTTCTGGAAGAAAGGGAGAAAGGATGGAAGGAACCATAAATGTCAAGGACACCTCCAAGAAAACATAAAGAATCAAGTAACCTGGACACATAGGGACTTAGTGAGACTGAACCACCAGCCAGAGCGCATGCATGGGACAAACCTAGGCCCTGTACACATATTGAACACATGTGTAGCTTGATCTTCATGTTGGGCAACTAGCAGCAGGAGAAAGGGCTGTCTCTAACTGGGTTTTCTGTCTTTGGATCCCTTTCCCCTAACGGGCTACCTTGTCTAATCTCAATAGAGGTTATACCTACACCTACTATAGATTAATATGCCAAGGGCAGTTGATATGTATGGGAGGCCTCCTGTAATCTGAGGAGAAAGGCATGGGAAGATGAGGGAAGCAGATATAAGAGAGAAGGAAAGGGAGGATAAGATGGAAGGGACCGTGGGATTGGGATGTAAAGTAAATAAATTAATGAATGAGCAAAAAAGATTTGGGACACAAGTTGTATGAGTATATAATGGGAAGTGTGGAACTGAGATGAAATGGAAAGATAACTGAAGGTACCATATATGAAAGTCTCAAAGAATTAATATATTTTTTAAAAAACTATTGATCATGGTATGGCTTACATAATATCTCAGTATGGGCAAGGTGGGGAAAAGTATCTTTTGGGCTAGGAGACAAGTGAATCTAGCCAATTCAAGGATCTGCAATTTCAAGCAGAGACCTTGTATGTGAGATATGTTCTTCCAACTGGACTGCCTTGTCTGGCCTCAGTGAGAGAGAAAGAGCCTCTCCTAACAGAGACTTGAAGTACCAGGGTGGAGGTACATTCAGGGAACCCACATGCTCAGAGCAGAAAGGGTTGGGAGATGGGGAAAGGACTGTGGGAGGTAACAACCTGGAGGGAGTCAGTGAGTAGGATTTAAACTGAATAATTAAAAAAAAATGAAAAAGGTGGTAAAATAGCTGAGGACCCTCATATACATATGTGTATATCATGTGCACCTACTTACACTCATATGTAAACACATGCACACGCACACGCACATGCACACGCACACACACACACACATACACACACACACACTCAATCAATCACACGTATACTCCCAAAAAATGTCAGAGAGTTCAGAAACAAGAAATCTTTCTTATCACTCTTAACATTCAGTGTGGTTCATTATGGATTCTGAATCACATTTTCCTCAAGGGGACCAGAAAATTAAAAACCTTTGTGAGTCACCAAGTTCCTACTGGTTATTTTGTTATTAGCAGCATGCATTCTCTAAGGATTTATCCTTAATGTCTGCTGCAACAAGTAGCTCCATTCCCAGAAGGGCTCCAAGGAATGAAGCTATTATATTTCACTCACTCTAATTTGAGCTGGGTATGGACATAAGACCTCTTGGCTCTTGGAAGTTTAAAAGCTTATAACTGATGCCAATTTTTCAGCAGTTTTGACCAAAAGTATATTGATATAATTATATAACTTGAGTATTAGTTTATAATTCTTTTGCCTGCAGAAGTGTAATGTACATCCTTAGAGATTCTGTCCATTTTAACAATCTCTATGTCATCTTGAAATAAATGGAAGAATTTTATCATTAATGTATTTTTTGATGGAAGTATCTATTCTCATCACCTAAGAGATCACATAGAAGCAGGTATAGAGATGTATGTTGAATAACAATCAAAGTATCTGTGTGTTTCAGTGTATATCCACAGTGTGTTATTAACTGTTACTTCTATGTTTAGTATAGTATGCCAGTAACCTCAGTTGGATATTTGTCTTGAACTGACTATTAAATTTTGAGATGATACCATAAAAAGAAATGTACATATAACAATTTTATTGAAAATGAGTCATACTTATTTCCTGAGAAAAGAGTAGAAAATATCACATTTTGCTTACCTTTATTTCTCAGTACTGGTTGGTGGGATTTTTTCCAAATTTACTGCATATACCTTCAATTGTATTTGTTTTTATTTATTTTTTGCGGACACAATCCAACCATAAGCATGGGAGTTATGTCTAAATTATTGAAGCAACTAGAGGTTCTTTTTTTTTTTTTTTAAGAACCATAAGTGTATTATTTTTTTTTATTATTATTATTCGATATAATTTATTTACATTTCAAATGATTTCCCCTCTTCTAGCCCCCCCCCCACTCCCCGAAAGTCCCGCAAGCCCCCTTCTCTTCCCCTGTCCTCCCACCCACCCCTTCCCACTTCCCCGTTCTGGTTTTGCTGAATACTGTTTCACTGAGTCTTTCCAGAACCAGGGGTCACTCCTCCTTTCTTCTTGTACCTCATTTGATGTGTGGATTATGTTTTGGGTATTCCAGTTTTACTGGTGTGATGGGGTATCCAGGACATGTTGGTAGAGGAGAATTGGGTTCAGATGTTGCCATATTGCCTTGATTTCTGTTAGTGACGTTCCTGCGTTTGCCTTTTGCCATCTAGATCTCACTGGTGTTAGTTTATCTTGTCAGTGCTGGACTCACCAGTGCAAGCTGCCCCTTCCCAGTTGGCCTCTGGTGCACAGCTTACCTCCTGCACTGCTTGTAGACAGTGTGCTGCTGCCCAGGCTGTTCCGATCCCAAAGCAGGCACCCGAAGGCTCCCGCTGGGGCCCGCTGGATTCACTGGAGCACACTGACTTCTCCCAGCTGGCCGCCCGGAAGCCCAGCTAGCCACTTGCAGGACTTGGAGATGTAATGCTGCCGCCCAGACTGATCTGGATCCGGAAGCGGAGAGAGTAGAGCTAGGGGCTTCTGCCTGAGGCCTTGCCCCAGATTGTGTCTGTGGAGCAGATGGAGCCCGTGTGCACTCCCAGGGAGTGCCGACCGTGTATGCTACTGTGACCTCCCCTGTGTTCCGCTCACTCAGCTGGGCAGCCGATCTGCCAACCGGGCTGTCGCACACAAGGTTAGCCTGGCCGCCCAGTCCCTGAGTCCAGGCAAAAGCCTGGGAGGCCAAGGTCCGAGCAAAGTTCCCCTGGGGCTATGACTGATAATTGGGTTTGCCAGGTGACTAGGATGGCGGGCGTGCGCGCCCGCGCTCCCTGAAAGCGCCGGGAGAGTCTGCTTTGCTAACAATCACCTGGGCGGGTTGACTCACAGATGGCCCACCAAGCCGCCCAGTTCTTGGGGTCAGTCCTGTGCCTTTTGGGGCCTGGACCCCCGCTTTGTTAGCCTTAGGCTATGCCTGTTACAGGTCTGCCCGCCTGAGCTCTCTGTCGTCCTGCAGGCAAAATGGCGGCGGCGCACTCGCAGGCCTGGGCAAAAAACCTCCTGGTTGGGTTGGCACCCCGATGGCCCCCCGACCCGCCCAGGGCCTGGGTGCAGGCCAACGCCCGTCGGGCTCAGACCACCGCGGTGTTGGCCTCGGATTATGTTTGTGTACCTCAGTCTGTCCGATTCCTGGAGTACGGATCCAAGATGGATGCTTCTCTCCTGACTGGTGGGAGGCCGACGCAACTAGAGGTTCTTATGGACAACACTGCTCTACAATTTGCTCTCCACAACAGCAGACAGCAAGCTATTTAGAAATGTGGTTATTGCTTTTGTTGAACTTTTTTTTGTGCACCAATACTTTCTACTACCCTGAGACTAGAACTAGAAATGTTCTAAACTGGAAAGGCTTTCATAACCTAGCTTCTCAGGAATCCTTCAACCTTATACATTTCCAGGCTGAACCTGGGCTCAAACTGCCTGTTCTTCACATGCTCTAATCCCACTGTCACCAGACACTAGTAATTCTCATGACCTTACATCCTAATTACCTAATCTAGGTTTCTATCTGAACTCACAAAACAGTACTTCCTAGTTTTTCCAAAAGCTATGAGTTGATGTGCCTTGACAAGATGATCACTACCTTGTTAGTATTGCCAAACACTGCTGAGCTGGGGCATAAATGAACAGACAGACTGATTTCAAAATGAGGGGGGTGTTACATAAGAGCCACGGGTACTTCTTTTTTATGTTTCTATTTCATTCATTTCCAGAAAAGGAGAAAATGAGCTGTATCAGAAGGAATAATCATAGTATCACATCTGAGTTCATCCTCCTTGGACTCCCCATTCAGGCAGAGGACCAAGGCCTGTACTCTGCCCTCTTCCTGGCCATGTACCTGACAACTGTGCTGGGGAACCTGCTCATCATCCTTCTCATCAGGCTGGACTCTCACCTCCACACCCCCATGTACTTCTTCCTCAGTCACTTGGCCTTCACAGACATCTCTTTCTCATCAGTCACAGTTCCGAAGATGCTCATGAATATGTTGATGAACAGTCAATCCATCTCATATACTGGGTGCATTTCCCAGGTGTATTTTTTCCTATTTTTTGCAGATCTTGACAGCTTTCTTCTGACCTCCATGGCCTATGACAGGTATGTGGCCATCTGCCACCCTCTACACTACAAAACCATCATGAGTCAGACTCTCTGTGTCCTACTGTTAACTGTATCCTGGGTCTTGTCCTTTGCCAGTGCCAGTTTACATACCCTTCTTCTTGCACATCTCTCTTTTTGTGGGGGAAACACTCTGCCCCACTTCTTCTGTGACCTTGCTGCTCTGCTTAAGCTGTCTAGCTCAGACACCAGCATCAATGAACTGGTTATCTTCACTGTAGGAGTGGTAATTATAACTGTGCCATTGATATGCATTCTGGTTTCTTATGGCTACATTGGAACCACCATCCTAAGAACTCCCTCCACCAAGGGATTCTACAAAGCCTTGTCAACATGTGTCTCTCACCTCTCTGTGGTTTCCTTGTACTATGGAGCCATTATTGGACTATACTTTTTTCCTTCAACTGATAACAGTAATGACAAGGATGTAATTGTGGCTGTGATGTACACTGTGGTCACACACATGCTGAATCCCTTTATCTACAGTCTAAGGAACAGAGATATAAAAGGAGCACTGAGAAATATGCTCAACAGGAGATCAAGTTCACAGTGACTTCTTATTGACTGACATAAGTCCTCTCACACCTACTCATGTAGAGCTTTTAGATGAGGTTTTCTTTTTGGAGTCTGTGTTTTCCAGAATAGTATTCTACCTATATAATTTTTGTCAGTTTTTAAAGTCTTGGAGTAAATTTTTGTAAATGTACATCTTTTTTTCCTTTGCCTAATACTCATGTTTTACAGACATTTAAAATCTCCATGTGATCCTGACATTTGTTCATTTTTCATGAATAGGGGGAGGAGGAGTTGGGAGTTGAAAATAAATTAATAAAGAAAAAAACAAAGTGTATTCTGAGACGTTTACATTTGTATTTTTTATTTACTTTTATAGTAAACTTAAAAATGAAGATTTAGTATTATTTTTATTGTTTTGTAGATTTATTTATTTTATTTTGTTTATGAATGCTTTGTCTGCCTGTATGCATGTATATACATACATAACTAGTCAGGAGAAGCACTGGATTCCCTAGAATTGGTGTTCCAAATGGTTGTCAGCCACTATCTGGGTGCTGGAAATTGAACTTGGGTTCTCTGGAAGAACAGCCATTGCTCTTAACTGCTGAGCCATATCTCTAGCTCCATTTTTATTTGTTTGCTTGCTTGCTAGCTTGCTTGATTGCTTTTTAATTCCACTGTTCTTTTCAATATTTACTTTTCATTTCTATTAACACATAAAACAACAGTATCCATTTGCAGGGTCCCACATGATATTTGTATAAGTACAACCACTCCAGGGACAGTGTAGTTCCTCAAATGCTATCATTACTTTGAGGTGAAAATATCCAAAATCTTTCCTGTTCTTTTAAGATTAAAAAAAAAGGAGGGAGGTGATTGGAGAATGGACGGAGAAAAGAAGGTTTACAGGACTTATGGGGAGGGGGGATCCTGGAAAGGGGAAATCATTTGGAATGTAAACAAAGAATATAGAAAATAAAAATATTTAAAAAAAATGATATATAGTGTTATCACTCTCTATCACACTATTAGACAGTATAACATAGGAAACTTTTCTCTCTATGACTAGTATCCTTTGACCAACATTTTTCTATTCCTATGTCTTATGTTCTCCCAAGTTATTCAAATTGTTTTGCTCATTCCAAGAAAACATTATCTCATGCATATTTGCAATGTCTATACTAAATCTTTCACTATAGTCTAAAGATGATGGAAAGGTACAATTTCCTCTTCCTCAAATTTAATTATCCTGGTCTCAAAGAAATTGGTAAGAAAAAAAAAAAAAGGTAAGCTTCCAAGTGCAGACACTGAATAAGGCTAAGCAGGACGCAGGAACCTAGACAACCTGGAAAGAATTTGAGCAGGAATTGGGTATGGTTTAGTCCCACTATATCTTATTATGCAGTAAAGTAAATATACTTTTGTGCTTAACCACCATAATTAGTTGCTTCTTTCCATCAAAAATGATTAAAAAAAAGTCTCAAATTTTTTAGAAAAGATCTCTAGGGAAGAAAAACATTTCTCAAATTCACTGCTGTTAGAAAGTTCAGAAACAGTCTGCCCCATATCTATTATTTTATCTAGCTATAGAAGCTTCTATAGTTCAAGACGTTAAAACTGAGACATTTCTAACTAGCTCCATCCTACTATGCTAGCAATGTGTGGCAGGAGTGGAATTTAAACCACTGAGGATATGAAGTTAAATCCCAGTTTATGAATATTTTCAAATCTGCCCTGTTATTCATTTTACCAAACTTTTACTTTAAAATTTATAAAAAATAACCTAGAAAGAAAATAATACACATAATACATACAGCAAAGGGTATATACTTACAGATGATAACAGATTGTCCCACTATTTGTACATTTATATTTGTGATGGGTGACTACACTTTAAACGCCGTAATTGAGTAGTATATTCATGTAACAATCACTAGACCTGAGTGAGCAAAAGCTAACAAAACTTAATGCTGGCCATGGGTGGAAAGAGAAGCACGTATGCATACTTTCTGCTCAACATTTTCAATTAATCTAAAAACTGATCTAAAAAACACAGTTTATAACTTTTGATGAGATAATAGCATTCTAATTTAACCTTGTCAATATATACTCATGTTTATTATTCTGTCTATTACACAGAACTTGATAATAAGAGAACTTAAGTATTTGCAAGTGAAATGAACCACAATTGTATCTCATTGTGATTTTACTTTAAATTTTCCTGCTAATTAATAAAAGAAAACATTTTAGCCCGTGTTTATTTCTTCCTGGTACATAGCTAGTGAGTCAAATTCTCTGAATTCCAATTCCCTCACTGTTAGTGATAGCTGGCTCTCACCCCACATGGAATGATGGCAGATGGCCTCAGGATGCACCTGCAATATCTTCTAGCAATAGACCGTTATCTAAGTGTTACGACCCGGTAAAAAGTGGATGTTATTTCCTAAGAAGTATTTTGTTTATTTTATGTTTTCAGAGCCAGGGCTATGCTGTATAACCATGGAAAACCTGTTTCTTACTCTGTAACTAAGACTGGCCTTGAGCTTGTGACAATCCTCCTGCCTCAGTCTCCCAAGTACTGGGATTGTAGGATTGTGCAACCATGCCTGATTATTATCACAACTTCAAGGAAACATTGATCTTTTCTATGGATAGGATTAAATTATGTACTTCTTTGGAGAAAGTTATTCCAGACCCCTGAATTAAAATGTAATGAATGCCATAGTGAGGATATACATAGCCTTGAGTAGCCACACCATTACAACACTTCTTGCTATAGAATCTATTTCTATGACATACATGGCCATGGCCTTTTGTAATGCTGTTGTCTTTTTTCTCAGTTCCCTCACAATATGCTAGGCTTGTGTCTACAAACGTAGAAATTAATAGTGTCAGTGGTTAGCTCTGTCCCATGGAGTAGGTCTCAAGTTGACCAGTCATTGGTTGGTAATTCTCTCAAACTCTGCTCCATCTTTATCTACACATATCTTGTAAGCAGGGAAAATTTGGGGTTGAAGGTTTTGTGGCGAGGTTGATGTTCCCTCCCTCAACTGGAAGTCCTGCCTGATGACAGGAGGTGGTTGTTCAGGCTCCATATTCTCAGCTGCTATGGGTCTCATCAAGGCTTATGTCTATATTTTTCAAGGAGCCTATCCCATGCCAAGTCTCCAGCTTGTCGCAGCGATGTGTTCCCACTGCTTTCTCTTCTATCACCCAACCCCCATTACTCCCACTCCTCTTCTCCTCCCTATCTCCTCTCCCAAACAGTTTCCTCCCTCCATCCAGTACCAATGTCTATTTTATTTCCCTTTCTGGGTGATATTCCTACATTCTCTCTTGGGTATTCCTTGTTACTTAGCTTCTTTGTGTCTGTGGATTGTAGCATGGTTATCCAGTAGATATTTATGGTTAATATCTACTGATAAGTGCGTACATATCATTCATGTCTTTCTGGATTAGAGTTACTTCACTTAGGACGATATTTTCTAGTTCCATCTATTTGCCCACAAATTTCATGATGTCCTTCTTTTTAATAGCTAAGTAGTATTCCATTGTGCAAATGTGCCAAATTTTCTTGTCTACTCTTCAGTTGAGGAACATCTAGGTTGTTTCCAGGTTCTGACTATTACAAAAAATCTACAATGAACAAAATAGAGCAACAGCTCTTGTGGTGGAATGGGGAATCTTTTGGGTATATGCCCAGGAGTGGTATAGCTGGGTCTTATGAGAGAACTATTCCCAATTATCTGAGAAACTGCCAAATATATTTCCAAAGAGATTATACACATCTGCACACCCACCAGCAGAGGAGTGTTCTTCCTCCACATCTTTGCTAGCATGTGCTTTCATTCAAGTTCTAGATCTTAGAAATTCTGAGTGGTTTGAAATAGAATCTCAGAGTCATTTTGATTTGGATTTCTCTGAGGACTAAAGACAATGAACATTTTTCAAAGCCTTTCTCAGTTAATAGTAATTCCTTTGTTGAAAATTCTCTGTTTACCTCTGTATCCAATTTTTAAATTGGAATTTCATTTTCATAAGAAAATCGTGCATTTTGTTTAGATTTTCCAATTTTGTGGATTATAGGCTTTTGAAATAAGACCTAATAATTGTTTGGATTTCCTCAATGTCTGTTGTTAGGTAGGTCCTCTTTTTCATTTATGATCCCATTAATTTAAATACTGTTGCTCTCCATTTTAGATAGTTTGGCTAACTATATCCTTGTTGATTTTCTCAAAGAACCACCTCTTGGCTTCATTTATTCTTTGTATTGATTTCAGCCCTGAGTTTGTTTATTTCTTGAGGTCTACTCCTCTTGAGTGTATTTTCTTATTTTTTATTCTAGAGCTTTTAGGTATGCTATTAAAATTCCTAGTACGCGATCTCTCCGATTTCTTTATAAAGGCAAGTTGTGCTATGAACTTTTCTCTTAGAACTTTTCACTGTGTCCCATAAGCTTACATATATTTTTGTCCCTTCATTGTTATTGATTTCTAGGAAGACTTTAATTTCATTATTTCTTCCTTGACCCAGTTGTCTTTGAGTAAAGAGTTGTTCAGTTTCCTTAAGTTTGTAGGCTTTCTGTTGTTTTTGTTGTTGTTAAAGTGTCCTTCCCCCATCTCTTTTGAGTTGGTTGGAATTTTGGTTGGAAGTCTATTTTAATAGATATTAGAATGGCAACTTCAGCTTGCTTATTGGGTCCAGTTGTTTAGAAAATATTTCTCTAGCCCTTCTCTGAAGTAATGTCTATCTTTGTTGCTGCGGTGTGTTTCTTGTATGTAGCTGAATAACAAATTATTTTCACATACATTCCATTAGCCTATACCTTTTTATTGGAGAATTGAATCCAGTGATTTTAAGAGATATTAATGATCAGTGATTGCTAATTCTTGTTCTTTTAATATTAGTGGTGGGAGATGGAGGGAGGGAGAAATGAAGGGAGGGAGGGAGGAAGGGAGGGAGGGAGGAGAGAGAGAGAGAGAGAGAGAGAGAGAGAGAGAGAGAGAGAGAGAGAGAGAGCTTCTTGTCTAGTGGTTTTTAATTATTTATTCCTTGTATTTGCTTGAGTATAGTCAACCCCATCAGGTTGGAGTTTTCTTTCTAGTATCTTGTATATGGCTGGATTTGTGGATAGATTATTGCTTAAATTCAGGTTTGTCTTGAAATATCTTTTTTCTCCACCTACAGTGATTGAAAGTCTTGAAGGGTATATAGTCCTCTTGGCTGACATCTGGTCTATTGGGATCTCCAAGATATCTGCCCTGTCTCTGCTGGCTGTTAGAGTTTCTGTTGAAAAGTCAGGTGTAATGTTATACACTCACTGATAAGTGGATATTGGCACCAAATCTCGGAATACCCAAGATACAATTCGCAGACCACATGAAGCTCAAGAAGAAGGAAAACTAAAGTGTGGATGCCTCAGTTTTCTGAGAAGGTGAACAAAATACTCACAGGCATAAATATGGAGATAAAGTTTAAAGCAGAGACTGAAGGAAAGATCATCTCATCCAGAGACTGTCCTACCTGGGCATTCATGCTATATATAGTCACAAAACTCTGACACTCTTGTGGATGCCAAGAAATGCTTGCTGAATGGAGCCTGATATGGCTATGTCATGAGAGGCCCTGCCAGAGCCTGGCAAATATAAAGATGAATTCTCACTGCTAATCATTAGACTGAGCATGGAGTCCCCAATCAAGGAGTTAGAGAAAGGACTGAAAGAGATGAAGGGGTTTGCAACCTCATAGGAAGAACAACAATATCAACTAACCAAATCCCCCCAGAGATCACAGGGAGTAAGCCATCAACCAAGGAGCACACATAGCTCCAGCTGCATATGTAGCAGAGGATTGCCATATGAGACATCGATGGGAGGAGAGGTCCTTGGTGGTATGAAAGCTTGATAGACACCCCAGAGTAGGGGAATTGAGAGTGGGGAGGTGGGAATTGGGTGCATGGAGGAACATCCTCATAGAAGTAGTGGGAGGGAAGATAGGATAGGGGGTTTCCAGGTGGAGGCAAACTGGGAAAGGGGATAACATTTGAAATGTAAATAAAGAAAATATCCAATAAAAACATAAAAAAAAAAAAACAAAAAAGAAAAAAGAAAAATGGGGTGTAATTCTGATAAGTCTACCTTCTTATGTTACTTGCCCTTTTCCAGTACAGCTTTTAAAGTTTTTTCTTTGTTCTGCACATTTAGTCTATGTGGCAGAAGAATTTTGTTTTCTGTTTCAATGTATTTTGTGTTCTATAACCTTTTTGTATGTTTATAGGCATTTCTTTCCTTAGGTTGTGGGTTGTGAAAATTTTCTTCTGATTTTGCTGAAAATATTTTCTGGACCATAGAGCTATAAGGTCTTCCTGTTGTATACCTATTATTCTTAGGTTTGGTCTTTTCACGGTGTCCCAGATTTCCTGTATATTTTGTATCAGAAAATTCTTAGACTTAACATTTATTTTCCCTGATGTATTGATTTCTGCAATCATATCTTCTATGCCTGAGATTCATTCTTCCATCTCTTTTATTCTGTTATTGATGCTTGAGTCTGTAGTTCTTATTCTTTTCCCTAGGTTTTGCATCTCCGGGATTCACTTAGTTTGTGTTTTCTTTCTTGTTTCAATTGGCATTTTCAGATCTTGAACTGTTTTATTCATTTCCTTCACCTGTTTGATTACATTTTTCTTTCTGTCTTTAACGCATTTATTTATCTCCTCTTTAAAGGTCTTTATCATCCTTATAAGATTGAATCTAAGGTCAATTTCTTGTGGTCCAACTGTGTTAGGATATCAAGGACTCCCTATAGTAGGATATCTGGATTTCAATGGTACCATATTGCCCTGGATTTTCTTGATTGTGTTCCTTCCCTGGCTTTTAGCCATCTGTTTGTCTATGGTATTGATATTCCTCAAGCCAACATAACCTCTTGGGGAGGCAGGCAGAGAAGGAGCCTAACAATAAATTTCATGAAGCCACGCACACATCACTTCTTCTGTCTGTTCCCCAAATGGAACTGAATGTTCCTGGTGTCCTGCAGACCTCCTAGGCAAAGGAGTTATGGGCCTGATGATAAAGGCGTGGAGACAGAGAGAAGCTAAACTCTGCTGGGTATGTCCCAGGTGGTCCCAACTGACAGGGAATAGTTGGAGCACAGTCTGACATGGGTGTTCCTGGGACCCCACAGGCCTGGATTTTTCTCCAGCTCACAAAGCTCTTTGGGAAAGAAGGCTTTGGAGCTTGGGGGAAGGGGGAAGGGGGAAGGAGCAGCATGCAGTTTGCTTCTGATGGGTGTTCCCCAGGCCTGACAGGCAGGGGATAAGTGAGGCAGGGTCTATTCTAGGTATTTCCTGGATGTTCCTGGACCCAGCAGGTGTCCTCAGGAGGGAAGTTGGTAGAGCTCCTGGAAGAGGGTAGGCAATGTTTTAGAATGTATTATTATTACCTATTCTTTACACACATAAATAAAAATTGCTTTTGTCTTTCATTTACTCTATTGTACATAATTTTTACAAAAATCTAAAGAATTGCATAGTTTATTTAATATACAGAAAGCAGTTTCATTAGTTGAAGATTTATTTTGATACTATCAATACCTAAGTTTAAGTTACAAGTCTAATTTAAGCTTAATTTTTGTAAGCTTAAATTGTCAATACACTTATTTATTATTATTGTTCATGATTCCTTTTTTCTTGCTTACATTTTTATTAGATATATTCTTCATTTACATTTCAAATGATTTCCCCTTTCATGGATCCCCTCCCTAAAAGTCCCATAAGTCCCTCTTTCCTCTCCCTTTTCCCCAATCAACCCCTTCCCACTTCATTGTCCTAGTATTCCCCTACACTGCTGCATTAAGCCTTTCCAGGACCAGGGGCCTCTCCTTCCTTCTTCTTGGGCATCATTTCATATATGAATTGTGTCTTGGGTATTCTGAGCTTCTGGGCTAATATCCGCTTATCAGTGAGTACATAACATGTGAGTTCTTTTGTGATTGAGTTACCTCACTCAGCATGATATTTTCTAATTCCACCCATTTGCCTAAGGATTTCATGAATTCATTGTTTTTAATAGCTGAGTAATATTCCATTGTGTAAATATACCACATTTTCTGTATCCATTCCTCCACTGAGGGACATCTGGGTTCTTTCCAAATTCTGGCTATTATGAATAAGGCTGCTATGAACATAATGGAGCATGTGTCCCTATTACATGCTGGGGAATCCTCTGGGTATATGCTCAGGAGTAATATTATGGGGTCCTCTGGTAGTATCATGCCCAGTTTTCTGAGGAACTGCCAGATTTATTTCCAGAGTGGTTGTACCAGCTTGTAATCCCACCAGCAGTGGAGGAGGGTTCTTCCTTCTTCACATCCTGGCAAGCACCTGTTTTCTCCTGAGTTTTTGATCTTACTCATTCTGACTGGTGTGAGGTGAAATCTCAAAGTTGTTTTGATTTGCATTTCCCTGATGACTAAGGATGTTGAACGTTTCTTTACATACTTCTCAGCCACTTGATATTACTCAGGTGAAAATTCTTTGTTTAACTCTGCTCCCCATTTTAATAGGGTTATTTGGCTCTATGAAGTCTACCTTCTTGAGTTCTTTGTATATCATAGATATTAGCCCTCTATCAGATGTAGGGTTGTGTGGGAAGCCATAATGGACCCTCACTAACAGCCCGGAGGGCTGGGAGGGCAAAGGTTCTGAATAAAACAAAGAAGAGCCTCTCCCCATGAACTGCTGGTTGAAGGGAAGTTCTGAGATAACCACGAGAAGCTCCAGACTGTGCAAACATCAGATGTCTCCTCGGAGGACCTTATCTCTTCTTGCTGAAACTGCCAAGAATGCCCCTCCCTCCTTTGTTCTTGCCTGGAGGCGAGCTCTTCCTCTGAAAGCTTAAAACTTGTGTACCCTGGAAAATTAAACGAGACCTCGACAATTGAACCCCTCCTTGCCTGGTCTCCCTTTTCTCTCCCCCCTTTGACCCTCAGGTAGTACCCCATGGGAACCCTGAATAACTGGACCTGCTGGACGGGTCAGAGTTGGCAAAGATCTTTTCCTAATTTGTTGGTTGCTGTTTTGTCCTCTTGACAGTGTCCTTTGCCTTACAGAAACTTTGTAATTTTATGAGGTCCCATTTGTTAATTCTTGATCTTAGAGCATAAACGATTGGTGTTCTGTTGAGGAAATTTTCCCCTGTCCATGTGCTCAAGGCTCTTCCCCAGTTTGTTTTGTATTAGTTTCAGTGTGTCTGGTTTTATGTGGAGGTCTGTATCTTCCCCCAGTGTTTGAGCTGGGTTTTTGAACCTCGGCCTCACTAGTTACTATTTCTCAGCCCTTGAAGTTCCTGACCCTTTGTTCTTCATGGAACAACACAGCTTCCTGTTTATCAACTGGGAACCATGGCTAGCCAGCACCTGGAGCTAGCCTGGGTTGGAATGTTGAAATCCTTTGATCTCCCATACCTACAGCTTCCTGAATCAAGCAGGCCACTCACTGATAAATGTGGAGTGGTGGAGCCAACACACGCTGAGCCAGTCTCAAGAGATTCACTCCATAGCCCATATGTTGTCAAATCGCCATATAAAATTTATATCTCGAACAGCAACAGTTGTCCTGATGTCATTTCTTTATAGCTGCCACCCCCATCTATCCCCAGCTTCTCTTCCAGGGACAGAGTTTGCTGTAGCCGCAAGCAACAACACAGGTCCTTGAACCACTTGGATTTGAGCTTAGTACAAGAAGATAAGAATGGATGATTTACATTCTTCTACTGCTGACCTCCAGTTGAGCCAGCACTATTTGTTGAAAAGGCTACCTTTTTTCCACTGGATGGTTATAGCTCCTTTGTCAAAGATCAAGTGACCATAGTTGTATGGATTCATTTCTGAGTCTTTAGTTCTATTCCATTGATATACATGCCTGTCACTGTACCAATACCATGCACTTTTTAATAATATTGTTCTATAGTACTGCTAGAGGTCAGGGATACTGATTCCTCCAGAAGTTCTTTTACTGTGGAGAATAGTTTTGAAAGACCCTAAAAACTAGGGCCCACCACGGGGGAGGCAACACCCAAATCACTCATGAGAAATGGTCTTTATGCAAACAGCAAGAGGATTTTTATTCCAAGCGTGCTGGGGTTCACAGTCACACACCACACAGGGGTAGAGGACTGTGAACCCTGAGTGCAGAATTGGGACAGCTTTTATAGGTTTACAACAAAGCCCACTCATCAAAAACCAATCATTCCTTAGCATTGAGAGCCCACGCAGTGCGAGCCAATCGATTTGTACCACTCCATGGTTTCTAGTCCAATCAGTTTAAATTATCTAAGCCCACACTTTGTGGACCAATCAGTCTCCTATAGTCTTGGAGGTCCTCAACTGCAAGGGTTCCTGGGTGGGGGAGGGAGCTGATGGTGCAAGCAGTTTACAGAAGCTAGATAAGCAGTTAGTTAGCTCATTTCCATTTACCTTTCAGGGCCAGGATCACTCATTCAAGGGCTTGTCTTATGCCTTTTCACATATTTTCATACAGAAAGGTGGCTCAAGGAATGTGACTTTTCACCTATTTTGTAACAAAGAGCAGGGTCTGGAATTTGAGGTATTTAGGGCTACTTAGAAGACTGGATTTAGGGCTCCTTTGGAGTGAGATAGCATTTTTAAGCTTCTGACTTCTTGGGGTCATTTGAGTTAGGCACTGAGGAGTTAGGTTGTAATTTCCATTCTTTCAGTTTTAGCTATCCTGGGTTTTTTTGTTATTCCAGCTGAATTTGAGAATTGCTCTTTCTAGCTCTATGAATAATTGAGTTGGGATTTTGATTGGGATTGCATTGAATCTATAGATGAAGACCACTTTCAGTATATTAATCCTGCAAATCCATGACTACGGAAGATTTTTCCATCTTCTGAGGTCTTTGATTTCTTTCTTCAGAAACTTAAAGTTCCTTTCATACAGATCTTTCACTTGTTTGGTTAGAGTCACACCAAGATACTTTATATTGTTTGTGGCTATGGTGAAGGGTATCATTTCCCTGATTTCTTTCTCAGACTGTTTATCCTTTGAGTATAGGAAGGCTACTGATTTGTTTCAGTTAATTTTATATCCGGCCACTTTGCTGAAGTTGTTTATCAGCTGTAGGAGTTCTCTGGTGGAGTTTTTTGGATCATTTAACTATATAATCATATCATGTGCAAATAGTGATAATTTGACTTCTTCCTTTCCAATTTCTATCCCTTTGACCTCCTTTTGTTATCTAATTGTTCTAGTTAGAATTTCAGTACTATATTGAATATGGAGAGAGACAGCAGACTTGTCTAGTCCCTGGTTTTAGTGGGATTGCTTCAAGTTTCTCTCCATTTAGTTTGATGTTGGCTACTGGTCTGCTGTATATAACTTTAATTATGTTTAAGTATGGTTTCTCTTTCCATGATCTGTCCATTGAGGAGAATGGCATGTTGAAGTCACCCACAATTATTGTGTGGGGTGCAATGTGTGCTTTAAACTCTAGTAAAGTTTTTTCATGAATGAGGTTGCCCTTGCATTTGGAATATAGATGTTCAGAATTGAGAGTTCTTCTTGGTAGATTTTCTCTTTGATGAGTAAAGTGTCCTTTTGTGTCTTTTTTGATGACTTTTGGTTGAAAGTCTATTTAATTGGATATTAGAATGGCTACTCCAGCTTGTTTCCTGGGACCATTTGCTTGGAAAACTGTTTTCCAGCTTTTTATTCTGAGGTAGCATTTGTCTTTGACACTGAGATGTGTTTCCTGTAGCAGCAAAATGTTGGGTCCTGTTTACATATCCAGTCTGTTAGTCTATGTCTTTTTATTGGGGAATTGAGTCCATTGATGTTAAGAGATATTAAGAAATAGTGATTGTTGCTTCCTGCTATTTTTAAGTAATTTTATGTTTGTGTCGTTGTCTTCTTTTAGGCTTGTTGAAAGAAGATTAATTTCTTGCTTTTTCTAGTGTGTAGTTTCCCTCCTTTTGTTGGTGTTTTAGATTCATTATCTTTTGAAGGGCTGGGTTTATGGAAAGATGCTGTGTAAATTTGTTTTTGTCATGGAATATCTTGGTTTCTCCATCTGTGGTAATTGAAAGATTTGCTGGATATAACAGTCTGAGTTGTCATTTGCAGCTCCATTTCTGGCTGCAACAGCCTGCTCAGTCACAGGAGAGATGTTGGCCTCACCTCTAATCACAGGACTTAATGCAGAGCAGATATCCCCTAGCAGACTAGGTGCACAGATGGCTGTGGTGGCACTGACCAGGTCCTGGGTACAGGTAGGGCCCTGACTGGCCATGTCTCAAACACTCTTATATTCGGGTGATCCCTGTGTACCTATCTAAACCTGTCTACACAGTCATGGGAGCAAAGATGGCAGTGCCTCACCTCTAAACGAGGGACTCCTTCTAACTGCTTGACACCCTGTAGGGCAGATGTCCCCTGGCAGGTTAGGTGCCCAGAAGGATATGGTGCTAGCTAGCTCTTGGGTGAGGGGGAGCCATGGCAGGGCATATCCCAAGTGATCTTCTACTCGGATGATCCCTGCATACCTGTCTACACAGTCACTGGAACCACTGTTCATGATTCTAACATGATATTTCTAGAAAATTACCTTGAATCTTTCAACTGTCCTGTCATTCTCTTTTCTAGATAATGGGGAACGAATGTGACATCAGGAAAAATGCGAAGAGATAGAGTAGAATACTTTAGCAGAAGCATCTCACTATGTAAACCAAGCTGATATAGAACTTATCATGCAGATTGAACTTATAGAAATCTCCTTCTTTTCTCCTCCAGAGTACTGTATTAAAGGCATGCACCACCAAACTCTAATTGGGGGTGCTTAAATACCTGAAACTTGCTATAGATGTTTCATTACTAGATATGTCCCCCTGTACTAAGAAGTTACTATTATAAAAGTAACCTACAACATGTGGCAATATAATTTGTGACATTGTCACAGTTTTCTTTTCATTGGAGATGTTAACATATAAATTACACACACACAACTTGTGACTGACAACTTCGGTGTAGAAGACATTGTTTATAATCAGAAAAGAACCTTCTTTGAAAAATAAAACTCAGTTGATCCAACCAATCAGTACTCCTAGAGCTCTTAGGGCCTAAACTACCAGCCATGGAGGGACCTATGGCTCCAGCTTTATATGTAGCAGAGGATGACCTTGTTGGACATCAAAGGAAGGAGAGGCCCTTGGCCCTGAGAAGGTTCTATGCCCTTCTATATGGGAATGTCAGGACAGAGAACTGGGAGTAGGTGGGTTGATGAGCAGGGGGAGGGAGGATGGGATAGGCTGTTTTCAGAGGGGAAACCAGGAAAAGGGATAACATTTGAAATGTAAATAAAGCAAAAATCTAATAAAATAAATAATTAGCCCAAAAGCTTAGAATACCCAAGATAAAATTCACAGACTGCTACAGATGGTCCTAGCTGGGGGGTGGGGGGGTAGGGGATTCAGACCAAGAGGGCACTTGGATTTCAGGAGAGATACAGGTTCAGCAACTGAGGAACAGAAACAACCACAGAGGCAGCTTGAATCTGAATGTATAGGAGCTCTAAGGTAAGGACTTTTATACACAAAGAGTTGGTATTACCATTTCAAAAGATGTAGCCAGTGAGGCAGGCACAATTATCATAACCATTTGGCACAAGGAAATGCAAAATAAATTAGGTATGATGTTTCCCATTTAACAGATTTACAGGATCAAATTACAGATAACATCAATCTTTCTGATTAGAATACAGAGTCACTTGTAGTTAACAGTAAACCTTCAAAGAGAGTTTGAAGTTTCTTATATCATTAAGTGTCTTAATGAGTTTCTGTGAGTAATTCTTATCTAAGATTAAGCTTTTAACTTGTAAAAACTTCTGGACTTAATCAATGCTTTCCATACCACAGTGTCAGAGCCACCCTCATCTACATACGCATAGCCACACGAACCTGCTTGTTGTTGGGGGGGGAGGGGGGTTTGTGATTATGTAAATAACTATGAGGCAAAGCATTGTAGTTCTTAAAAAAAAAAAAAAAAAAAAGAGTTTGCAGCCAGTGAGTCTACTTCAAAGAATGGATTATCTGCCTGAGCTATTAGGATCACCTTGTGAAAGAGGAAAAGAGGAAATTGAGAGTAAACAAACTGCTTTGAGAACTACAGCTCAGAATTATTCTCCAATTAGAGAGTTCCACAGCCTTCCCAGGAGACTTCCTCCCCTTGGAGTAAAAATGCCTCTGTGGAGTTTGCCAAACAGAATCCACTGGGGTTGATGTGGCAACAGAGCACATGAGACTCAAGAAGGAAGACCAAAGTGTCAAGAAGGAAAACTTTGGTTCTTCTTAGAAGGGGGATAAAAATACCTATGGCTCAAAACCAACTAATGGACTGCACAGGGTCCTCAATGGAGGAGCTAGAGATAGGACTGAAGGAACTGAAGAGGTTTGCATCCCCATAGGAAGAACAATATGTACCAACCAGTAGCCCCAGAGCTCCCAGGGAATACATATTGAGGGACCCATGGCTCCAGCTGCATGTATAACAGAGGGTGGACTTTTCAGACATCAACAATAGGAGAGGCCATTGGTTCTGTGAGGCACAATGCCCCAGAGTAGGGGAATGCCAGGACAGGGAAGCAGGAAGGGGTTTTGGTGAGGGGAAGGGGAATGAGATAAGGGGTCTTAGAAAGGAAACAAGAGGATAACATCTGAAGTGCAAATAAAGCAAATATCTAAAAAATAATTATTTAAATTTACCTTAAATTTATTTATTTTGTAGTGATATTTTTCTGGGTCTTTTTTTTATTCGATATATTTTTTATTTACATTTCAAATGATTTCCCCTTTTCTAGCCCCCCACTCCCCAAAAGTCCCCCAAGCCCCCTTCTCTCCCCCTGTCCTCCCACCCACCCCTTCCTACTTCCCCATTCTGGTTTTGCCAAATACTGCTTCACTGAGTCTTTCCAGAACAGGGGGCCACTCTTCCTTTCTTCTTGTACCTCATTTGATGTGTGGATTATGTTTTGGGTATTCCAGTTTTCTAGGTTAATATCCACTTATTAGTGAGTGCATACCATGATTCACCTTTTGAGTCAGGGTTACCTCACTTAGTATGGTGTTCTCTAGCTCCATCCATTTGCCTAAGAATTTCATGAATTCATTGTTTCTAATGGCTGAATAGTACTCCATTGTGTAGATATACCACATTTTTTGCATCCACTCTTCTGTTGAGGGATACCTGGGTTCTTTCCAGCATCCGGAAATCATAAATAGGGCTGCCATGAACATAGTAGAGCATGTATCCCCATTACATGGTGGGGAATCCTCTGGGTATATGCCCAGGAGTGGTATAGCAGGATCTTCTGGAAGTGAGGTGCCCAGTTTTCTCAGGAACCTCCAGACGGATTTCCAGAGTGGTTGTACCAATTTGCAAACCCACCAGCAATGGAGGAGTGTTCCTCTTTCTCCACACCCTCTCCAACACCTGCTGTCTCCTGAATTTTTAATCTTAGCCATTCTGACTGGTGTAAGGTGAAATCTCAGGGTTGTTTTGATTTGCATTTCCCTAATGACTAATGAAGTTGAGCATTTTTTAAGATGCTTCTCAGCCATCCGAAGTTCTTCAGGTGAGAATTATTTGTTTAACTCTGTACCCCATTTTTTAATAGGGTTGTTTGGTTTTCTGGAGTCTAACTTCTTGAGTTCCTTACATATATTGGACATTAGCCCTCTATCTGATGTAGGATTGGTGAAGATCCTTTCCCAACTCGTTGGTTGCCGATCTGTCCTCTTGATGGTGTCCTTTGCCTTACAGAAACTTTGCAATTCTATGAGGTCCCATTTGTCAATTCTTGATCCTAGACACACGCTATTGGTGTTCTGTTCAGAAACTTTCTCCCTGTACCGATGTCCTCAAGGGTCTTCCCCAGTTTCCTTTCTATTAGCTTCAGAGTGTCTGGCTTTATGTGGAGGTCCTTGATCCATTTGGATTTGAGCTTAGTACAAGGAGACAAGGATGGATCAATTCGCATTCTTCTGCATGCCGACCTCCAGTTGAACCAGCACCATTTGTTGAAAAGGCCATCTTTCTTCCATTGGATGTTTTCAGCCTCTTTGTTGAGGATCAAGTGGCCATAGGTGTGTGGGTTCATTTCTGGATCTTCAATCCTGTTCCATTGATCCTCCTGCCTGTCACTGTACCAATACCATGCAGTTTTTAACACCATTGCTCTGTAGTATTGCTTGAGGTCAGGGATACTGATTCCCCCAGAATTTCTTTTGTTGTTGAGAATAGTTTTAGCTATCCTGGGTTTTTTGTTATTCCAGATGAATTTGATAATTGCTCTTTCTAACTCTGTGAAGAATTGAGTTGGGATTCTGATGGGTATTGCACTGAATCTGCACATTGCCTTTGGCAAAATGGCCATTTTAACTATATTGATTCTACCGATCCATGAGCATGGGATGTTTTCCCATTTTTTGAGGTCTTCTTCCATTTCCTTCATACTAAGTGAGGTAACCCAGACTCAAAAGGTGAATCATGGTATGCACTCACTAATAAGTGGATATTAACCTAGAAAACTGGAATACCCAAAACATAATCCACACATCAAATGAGGTACAAGAAGAAAGGAAGAGTGGCCCCCTGTTCTGGAAAGACTCAGTGAAGCAGTATTCTGCAAAACCAGAACGGGGAAGTGGGAAGGGGTGGGTAGGAGGACAGGGGGAGAGAAGGGGGCTTATGGGACTTTCGGGGAGTGGGGGACTAGAAAAGGGGAAATCATTTGAAATGTAAATAAAAATATATCGAATAAAAAAAAGTAAAAAAAAAAAAAATACTACTTGGGTTCCATAAAAAGGTGGCATCTCAGCCTTTAAGGACAGCAGCATAGCAATAATACAACCCAAAACTAAGGGTTTAGGAGATAAGCAGATTGGAAATCCTTGATGAAGGGAAATGACATTAAATACTACATTCTGTGCTGAGTCTGGAATCTTCTGAGGAAGCTTAGATGCCCTGAGCAGTCTTGTCAATTAATAAAAGTTATCAAGATTGTCATAAAAAAACAGGAGGAACAAAATACCCATGATAGGAGACACAGAGACAAATTGTGGAGCAGAGACTAAAGGAAAGGCCATCCAGAGACTGCCTCACCTGGGGAATCCATCTGATATACAATCACCAAACCCAGATACTATTGTAAATGCCAACAAGCAGAGTGGGATGCTCACAGCCAGCTACTGAGAATGTTCGATGCCCCAGTATAGGGCAATGCCAGCACAGGGAAGCAGGTGGATTTCTGAGCAGGGGAGGGAGGATGGGATAGGTTGTTTTCAGAGTGGAAATCAGGAAAGGGGATAACATTTGAAATATAAATGAAGAAAATATCTAATTAAAAAGAAAAAACATAAGGGAAATTGGGCTGAAGTTCTCTTTCTTTGTTGGAACTTTGTGTGGTTTGGTATCAGCATAATTGTGGCTTCATAGAATGAGATGGGTAGTGTTCCTTCTGTTTCAATTCTGTGGAATATTTTGAAGAGTATTGGTGTAAGGTCTTCTTTGAAGGTCTGATAGAATTCTGCACTAAAACCATCTGGTCCTGTGCTTTTTTGGTTGGAAGACTTTCTATGACCCCTTCTATTTCTTTCTTTCTTTCTTTCTTTCTTTCTTTCTTTCTTCCTTTCTCTCTTTCTTTCTTTCTTTCTTTTTTTTTTTTTGCATACATGATCTTTTATATAAAATGTTTTATAAGTAATCCATCAAAGCATATATACCCTTGAAACCAAAGAAAATTTTTTTAAAAATCAAATAATATTTAACAAAATTTTTCAAAGGAACAGAAAAAATATGAAGATATAGAAGAGACACTGAGAGAATCTAAAGATTCCTCTAGAGCACAAGATTTCTCTGTGTGTACATTTCAGGGTGTACACAATCAGAAAAAAATCAGAAAAAAATTTCATGACAGTTTTCTTTTATAAATATTAAATTTTTTAACCTACTGTATTAGACAGTGAACAATAAACTGGTTTTGAGCAGCTATGATGAGGGTCTTAGTAGGTGTGCAGTGACATACCTACTCAACAAAGCCACACCAAAATTTCCTCAATTTTTCTACTTGCTACCTTCTACCCATAAATTTAAGAAATACTATATAACACGGTACTGGGTCTCTAAGAAAATGTTACTGACTAAGGATTAAGGGTTCATGTTTATTTTTGCTGCCAGTTAAATCCTTTTTTTTTAATTAGATATATTTCTTATTTACATTTCAAATGATTTCCCCTTTCGGGCCCCCCACTCCCCAAAAGTCCCATAAGCCCTCTTCCCTCCCCCTGTTCTACCATCCACCCCTTCCCACTTCCCTGTTCTGGTGTTGCCCTATACTGCTACACTGAGTCTTTCGAGAACCAGGGGACACTCCTCCTTTCTTCTTGGATATCACTTGATGTATGGATTATGTTTTGGGTATTCCAATTTTCTAGGCTAATATCCACTTATTAGTGAGTGCATACCATGATTGATCTTTTGAGACTGGATTACCTCACTTAGTATGATGTTCTCCAGCTCTATCCATTTGTCTAATAATTTCGTGAATTCATTGTTTCTAATGTGTAAATATACCACATTTTTTACATCCATTCTTCTGTTGAGGGATACCTGGGTTCTTTCCAGCTTCTGGCTATTATAAATAGGGCTGCTATGAACATAGTGGAGCACGTATCCTTATTACCTGCTGGGGAATCCTCTGGGTATATGTCCAGGATTGGTATAGCAGGATCCTCAGGAAATGATGTGACCAATTTTCTGAGGAACTGCCAGACTGATTTCCAAAGTGGTTGGACAAATTTACAACCCTACCAACAGTGGAGGAGTGTTCCTCTTTGTCCACATCATCACCAAAACCTGCTGTCTCCTGAATTTTCAATCTTAGCCATTCTGACTGGTGTAAGGTGAAATCTCAGAGTTGTTTTGATTTGCATTTCCCTAATGACTAATGAAGTTGTGCATTTTTTAAGATGCTTCTCAGCCATCCGAAGTTCTTCTGGTGAAAATTCTTTGTTTAGCTCTGTATCCCATTTTTTAATAGGATTATTTGGTTTTCTGGGGGTCTAACTTCTTGGGTTCTTTGTATATATTGGATATTAGCCCTCTATCTGATGTAGGGTTGGTGAAGATCTTTTCCCAATTTGTTGGATGCCGATTTGTCCTTTTGATGGTGTCCTTTGCCTTACAGAAACTTTGTAATTTATGAGGTCCCATTTGTCAAGTCTTGATCTTAGAGCATATGATATGGGTTCAGGAACTTTCCCTCTGTACTGAAGTCCTCAGTGGTCTTCCCCAGTTTCTTTTCTATTAGCTTCAGAGTGTCTGGCTTTATGTGGAGGTCCTTGATCCATTTGGAGTTGAACTTAGTACAAGGAGATAAGGATGGATCAATTTACATTCTTCTGCATGCTGAACTCCACCTTTTGGGCAAGCACCGTTTGTTGCAAAGGCTATCTTTTTTCCACAGGATGTTTTCAGCCCCGTTGTCGAGGATCAAGTGGCCAGAGGTGTGTGGGTTAATTTCTGGATCTTGAATCCTACTCCATTGATCCGCCTGCCTGTCACTGTACCAATACCATGCAGTTTTTAACACTATTGCTCTGTAGTATGGCTTGAGGTCTGGGATACTGATTTCCCCAGAATTTCTTTTGTTGTTGAGAATAATTTTAGCTATCCTGGGTTTTTTGTTATTCCAGATGAATTTGAGAATTGCTCTTTCTAACTATATGAAGAACTGAGTTGGGATTTTGGCAAAATAGCCATTTTAACTATATTGATTCTGCCAATCCATGAGCATGGGAGGTTTTCCATTTTCTGAGGTCTTCTTCCATTTCCTCCTTCAGAGACCTGAAGTTCTTGTCATACAGATCTTTCACTATTTGGTCAGAGTCACACCAAGGTACTTTATATTGTTTGTGGCTGTTGTGAAGGGTGTGATTTCCCTAATTTCTTTCTCAGCCTGCTTATGCTTTGAGTATAGAAAGGCTACAGATTTGCTTGAGTTGATTTTATAACCTGCCACGTTGCTGAAGTTGTTTATCACCTGTAGGAGTTCTCTGGTGGAGTTTTGGGGTCACTTAGGTAGACTATCATATCATCTGCAAATAGTGATAGTTTGACTTCTTCCGTTCCAATTTGTATCCCTTTGACCTCCGTTTGTTGTCTAATTGCCCTAGCTAGTACCTCAAGTACAATATTGAAAAGATAAGGAGAAAGGGGGCAGCCTTGTCTGGTCCCTGATTTTAGTGGGATTGCTTTAAGTTTCTCTCCATTTAGTTTGATGTTGGCTACCGGTTTGCTGTATATTGCTTTTACTATGTTTAGGTATGGGCCTTGAATTCCTGTTCTTTCCAAGACTTTAAGCATGAAAGGATGCTGAATTTTGTCAAATGCTTTTTCAGCATCCAATAAAATGAACATGTAGTTTTTTTCTTTGAATTTTTTATATAGTGGATCGCATTGATGGATTTCTGTATATTGAACGATCCCTGCATCCCTGGGATAAAGCCTACTTGACCATGGTGGATTATCGTTTTTGATGTGTTCTTGGATTTGGTTGGCAAGAGTTTTATTGAGTATTTTTGCATCGATGTTTATAAGGGAAATTGGTCTAAAGTCCTCTTTCTTTGTTGGATCTTTGTGTGGTATTGCTATCAGCATAATTATGGCTTCATAGAATGAATTATGTAGTGTTCCTCCTGTTTCAATTTTGTGGAATAGCTTGGAGAGTATTGGTGTTAGAGTCTTCTTTGAAGGTCTGATAGAATTCTGCACTGAAACCATCTGGTCCTGTGCTGTTTCTGGTTGGAAGACTTTCTATGACCCCTTCTATTTCTTTAGGGGTTATGTGACTGTTTAGATGATCTATTTGGTCCTGATTTAATTTTGGTATTTGGTATCTGTCTAGGAAATTGTCCATTTCCTCCAGATTCTCCACTGGTGTTGAGTATAGGCTTTTGTAGTAGGATCTGATGATTTTTTAAATTTCCTTAGTTTCTGTTGTTATATCCCCCTTTTCATTTATAATTTTGTTAATTTGGATACTTTCTCTGTGCCCTTTGGTCAGTCTGGCTAAGGGTTTATCTATCTTGTTGATTTTCTCAAAGAACCAGCTCCTGGATTTGTTGATTCTTTATATGGTTCTCTTTGTTTCCACTTGATTGATTTCAGCCCTGAGTTTGATTATTTCCTGTCTTCTTCTCTTCTTGTGTGAATTAGCTTCTTTTTGTTCCAGAGCTTTCATGTGTGCCATTAAGCTACTTGTGTATGCTCTCTCCCGTTTCTTTTTGGAGGCACTCAGGGCTATGAGTTTTCCTCTTAGCACTGCTTTCATTGTGTCCCAAAGATATGGGTATGTAGTGCCTTCATTTTCATTAAATTCTAAAAAGTCTCTGATTTCTTTCTTTATTTCTTCTTTGGTCAAGGTGTCATTGAGTATTGTTCAGCCTCCATGTGTATGTGGGATTTCTGTTTTTGTTGCTATTGACGATGACTCTTACTCCATAGTGATCTGATAGGAGGCATGGGATTACTTCGATATGCTTATATTTGTTGAGGTCTGTTTTGTCACCAATGAGGTGCTGAGAAAAAGATATATTCTTTTGCTTTAGAGTGAAATGATCTATAAATATCAGTTAAATCCAATTGGTCCAAAGCTTCAATTAGCTTTACTGTGTCCCTGTTTAGTTTCTGTTTTTCTGATTGGTCCATTGAGTAGAGTGGAGTGTTGAAGTCACCCACAATTATTGTGTTAGGTGCAATGCATGCTTTGAGCTTTAGTAAAGTTTCTTTTACGAATGATGGTGCCCTTGCAATTGGAGCATAGATGTTCAGAATTAAAAGTTCTTTTTGGTGTATTTTTCCTTTGACCAGCAGGAAGTATCCTTCCATGTCTCTTTTGATGACTTTAGTTTGAAAGTCAATTCTATCTGATATTAGATTGGTTATTCCGGCTCCTTACCTGAGACCATTGGCTTATAAAATTGTCTTCCAGCCTTTTACTCTAAGGTAGTTCTTGTTTTTGACACTGAGGTGTGTTTCCTGATGCAGCAAAATGTAGGGTCCTGTTTCCTTATCCAGTCTGTTAGTCTATGTCTTTTTATTAGGGAATTGAGTCCATTGATGTTAAGAGATATTAAGGAATAGTGATTATTACTTCCTGTCATTTTTGATGTCATATTTATATTTGAGGGGTTATCTTCTTTTGGGTTTGATGAAAGAAGGTTACTATCTTGCTTTTTCGAGGGTGTAGTTTCCCTCCTTGTATTGGAGTTTTCCTCCTATTATTATTTGTAAGGCTGGGTTTGTGGAAAGATATTGTGTAAATTTGGTTTTGTCATGGAATATTTTGGTTTCTCCATCTATGGTGATTGAGAGTTTCCTGGGTATAGTAGTCTTGTCTGACATTTGTGTTCTCTTAGAGTCTGCATGAGATCTGCCCAGGATCTTCTAGCTTTCAAGGTCTCTGGTAAGAAGTCTGGTGTGATTCTGATAGGTCTTCGTTTATATGTTACTTGGCCTTTTTTCTCTTACTGCCTTTAATATTCTTTCTTTGTTTAGTACATTTGGGGTTTTGATTATTATATGTGGGAGGTATTTCTGCTCAGGTCCAGTCTGCTTGGAGTTCTGTAGGCTTCTTGTATATTCATGGGCACCTCTCTCTCTTTAGGTTAGGGAAGTTTTCTTCCATAATTTTGTTGAAGATATTTGCTGGCCCTTTCGGTTGTAAATCTTCACTCTCATCCATACCAATAAACCTTAAGTTTGGTCTTCTCATTGTGTCCTGGATTTCCTGGATGTTCTGGGATGCAAGCTTTTTGCATTTTGCATTTTCTTTGACTGTTGAGTCAATGGTTTCTATGGTATCTTTGGCATCTGAGATTCTTTCTTCCATCTCTTGTATTCTGTTGCTGATATTTGCATCTATGGCCCCTGATTTCTTCCCAAGGTTTTCTATCTCCAAAGTTGTCTCCCTTTGTGATTTCTTAGTTGTTTCTATTTCTGTTTTTAGATCCAGGATGGTTTTGCTCAGTTCCTTCATTTGTTTGTTTGTGTTTTCACTTAATTCTCTAAGAGATTTTTGTGTTTCCTCTTTCATGACTTCTGCCATTTGACTCACTTTCTCCTGCATTTCTTTAAGTTGTTTTTTTTTTGGGGGGGGGGGGGGGAGGTTGCGTTTCTTCTTTATTGGCTTCTTTCTCTTATCCTCCTGAATTTCTTTAAGTAATTTTTGTGTTTCTATTATATGGGTTTCTAACTTATTCATGTTCCCCTGTATTTCTTTAAGAGATTCATTTATGTCCTTTTTGTGTTCCTCTAGCAGCACCATGACCAGTGATTTTAAATCCAAATCTTGTTTCTCTGGTGTGTTGGGATATCCAGGACTTGCTGTTGTTGGAAAGTTGGGTTCAGATGCTGCCATATTGCCTAGATTTCTGTTAGTAGCATTCCTACATTTTCCTTTTGCCATCTTGTTATCTCTGGCATTAGTTGGTCTTGTCTCTGGGTGGTTTTGAGCCTCCTGTGAGGCTGTAAGGCTATTTCCGCAACACTGGATGGCTGAGTTTCCCCTGTTGCAGATTGCTGAAGTGCTGCCCTCCTCTTGGGTGCCCTTGGAGCCCTAGTGTGCCTTGCCCCAGATTATCTCTGTGAACCAGGTGATGCCTGTTTGCTCCTTTAGGGAATGCTGATGGGGTATGCTGCAGGGACCTTTTCTGAGTGCTCATCACTCTGTCATGCAGCCAATTCCCCAACAGGGTTGGTGAACACATGGCTAGCTTAGCTTCTCAGGCCCTGAGCCCAGGCAAAAGCCTGACAGGCTTAGGCCCGAGCAATGTTTGCCTCGGGCTATGTCTTCTAACTAGTTCTGTCAGGTAGCCAAGATGGAGGCGCATGTGCCCCCTGCAAGTGCCAGGACAGTCTGCCAGGCTAACAACCTCCTGGCCAGCTTGGCATACAGATGGTCCACCGGACAGCCAAGGGCCTGGGTGGAGTCCAATGCCTGTCGGGTTTAGACCACTGTGATGTTAGCCTCAGGTTGTGACTGTTAGCTGGCTTTGCCTGCTAGAGCTCTCTGGCATCCTGTAGCCAAAATGGCAACATGCCCATCCCCTGCAAGTGCTGAGACAGACGGCCAGGCAAACAACCTCCTGACCTGGTTGGCACACAGATGGCCCACCGAACAGCCCAGGGCCTGGGTGAAGGCCAATGCCTGTTAGGCTTAGACCCCCCACAATGTTGGCCTCGGGCTATGTCTGCATACCTGGGGCTGTCAGATCTCTCTGGTGTCAGAGAGCTTCTCGTAACTGACTTGCGGGGGTGGGGGGGGTGGGGGGGTGGGGGTGGGGGTGGGGGTGGGGGCAGAGATCTAAAGTGGCTTCAGTGCGGTAAAAAGCACTGTAACTCTGCCCCCTCTTGCAGCCCGGCTGGCCAGCGATGGTCAGTGGTAGCGGGCACAGGGCTTGCCTGGACCCTGTCTCCGTGGTTCCACTGGTGGTAGCCCTTCCACTGGACGAGCTGCTACCGCCTCGGCTGCCCAACCCCTTCTATTTCTTTAGAGATTATGGGACTGTTTAGATGATCTATTTGATCCTCGTTTAATCTAGGAAATTGTCCATTTCCTCCAGATTTTCCAGTTGTGTTGAGTAGAGGATTTTGTAGTAGGATCTGATGATTTTTTTTGAATTTCCTCAGTTTCTGTTGTTATATCTCCTTTTTATTTCTAATTTTGTTAATTTGGATACTGTCTCTATGCCCTTTGGTTAGTCTGGCTAATGGTTTATTTATATTGTTGATTTCTTGGGGTGACTCTAACCAAACAAGTGAAAGATCTGTATGAGAAGAACTTCAGGTCTCTGAAGAAGGAAGTCAAAGAAGACCTCAGAAAAATGGAAAAATCTTCCATGCTCGTGGATTGGCAGGATTAATATAGTAAAAATGACCACCTTGCCAAAAGCAATATACAGATTCAATGCAATCCCCAGCAAAATCCCAACTCAGTTCTTCATAGAGTTAGAAATAGCAATTCTCTAATTCATATGGAATAACAAAAAAACCCAGGATAGCTAAAACTATTATCAACAGTAAAAGAACCTCCAGGGTAATCAGTATCCCGGACCTCAAACAGCACTACAGAGCAATAGTGCTAAAAACTGCATGGTGTTGGTAGAGTGACAGGCAGGTAGATCAATGGAATAGGATTGAACCCACACACCTATGGTCACTTGATCTTTGACAAAGGAGCTGAAACAATCCAGTGGAAAAAAGATAGCCTTTTCAACAAATGGTGCTTGCTCAAATGGTGGAGGTCAGCATGCAGAAGAATGCAAATTGATCCATTCTTATCTCCTTGTACTAAGCTCAACTCCAAGTGGATCAAGGACCTCCACATAAAACCAGACACACTGAAACTAATAGAAACTGGGGAAGAGCCTTGAGGAAATGGCCACAGGGGCAAAGTTCCTGAACAGAACACCAATAGCTTATGCTCTGAGATCAAGAATAGACAAATGGGACCTCATAGAATCACGAAGTCTCTGTAAGGCAACGGACACCATCAAAAGGACAAAATGGCAACCAAGAAATTGTGAAAAGATCTTCACCAACCCTACATCTAACAGAGGGCTAAAATCTAATATATACAAAGAACTCAAGAAGTTAAACCCCAGAAACCAAATAACCCTATAAAAAATGGGGTACAGGGCTAAACAAAGAATTTTCACCTGAAGAAATTCAGATGGCTGAGAAGCACCTTGAGAAATATTCAATATCATTAGTCATTAGGGAAATGCAAATCAAACAACCCTGAGATTTCACCTCACATCAGTCAGAATGATTAAGATTAAAAACTCCGGAGACAACAGGTGTTGACAAGGATGTGGAGAAAGAGGAACACTCCACCACTGCTGGTAGGATTGCAAGATGGTACAACTACTCTGGAAATCAGTCTGGTGGTTCCTCAGAAATTTGGACATGGCACTTCCAGAGGACCCTGCTATACCTCTCCTGTGTATATACCCAGAGGATTCCCTGACATGCAATAAGGACACATGCTCCACTATGTTCATAGCAGCCTTATTTATAATAGCCAGAAGCTGGAAAGAACCCAGATGTCCCTCAACGGAGGAATAGATACAGAAAATGTGGTATATTTACAAAATGGAATACTACTCAGCAATTAAAAACAATGAATTCATGAAATTCTTAGGCAAATGGTTGGAACTGGAAAATATCATCATAAGTGAGATAATCCAATAAAAGAATACACATGGAATGCAATCACTGATAAGTGGATATCAATGAGCCCAGAAGCTCTGAATTCTCAAGACACAGTTAGCATATCAAATGATACCCAAGAAGAGGGAAAGAGGGGGCCCTGGTTTTGAAAAGAGTTGATCCAGCATTGTAGGGGAATACCAGGACAGGGAAATGAGAGGGGTGATTGGGAAATGGGCAGATGGAAGAGGGCTTATGAGACCGATGGGGGGGGGGGGGGGATTGGGAAAGGGGAAAGCATTCACAATGTAAAACAAAGAATATAGAAAATAAAAAATTAAAAAATTAAAAAAACAATTAATTCATGAAATTCTTAGGCAAATGGTTGGAAATGGAAAATATCATACTAAGTGAGGTAACTCATTCACGAAAGAACACATATGGAATTCAGTCACTGATAAGTGGATATTAGCCCAGAAGCTCTGAATACCTAAGACACAACTCACGTAACAAATGATTCCCAAGAAGAAGGAAGGATACCTGGTCCTGAAAAGGCTTGATGCAGCATTGTAGAGGATTGCCAGGACAGAGAAGGGGGAAGGGGTTGATTGGGGAACTGGCAGAAGGAAGAGGGCTTGTGGGACATAGAGAGAGGGGGGATCTGGAAAGGGAAAATTATTTGCAATGTAAACAAAGAATAAAGAAAATGATAAAAACAAAAACAAAAACAAAGAAAGAAAGAAAAACAAACAAAAAAGAAAAAGGATGGAATTCTTATGCTACTGTGAGAAATAGAGTTGACAAGGCAGAAGATGGCAATGAAGACTAAATGAATTCTCATCCAATTATACATGCTATTATGTGTGCTGTCTAAAAAACACATATTTGCAGAACTGGTCAATTTCCATATTGTAATCATTCCCATGATGTCTTATTTCAAGCTACTAATGTGCTATTATAACTGCCCACTTGGAAAAAAATATATACAAAGAGCAAATAATCAGTATAAGCTTATTTCAGCACAACACAGTATGTGACACTGTCTACAAGGCATAGACCATAACACTGAATTGTGTAGGATAATGGGCAAGAAAAGACTGATGATAAACAAGAAGCAACTCAAGAATTAATATTGATCCAGTTCACATACTAAAAACAATGTACAGGACTTAAGATAGAGCCTACCATTAGTGATACCCTTAGGCCAATCCCACAACCACATCAAACAACCAAACAAAAACAAAATCCTGCACATAACAATATAATATATTTTATTATACTAAACACACAGAAATATCAACTATATGATAATCTCAGGAAATATCCAGCTAAGTGTTCATAATAAGTGGGAGAAATATCTCTTATTTAAAACAATTGATCCTACTGAAAAATACTTCTAGAGCCTGTTTTATATCTCTGTTCCTCAGGCTGTAGATGAAAGGGTTCAGCAAGGGTGTGACTACTGCATACATTATAGAAGCAGCTATATCTTTGTCGCTGGAATTCTGGAATGAAGAGAAAAAGTATTCAACTGCAACTGTCCCATAGAACAAAAAGACCACAAGGAGATGGGAGCCACAGGTAGAAAAGGTTTTAATCAATCTCTTTGTGGAGGGGGCCTTCAGGGCAGTGCTTCCTATGAGAATATAAGAGCCCATGATGATACTCAGAGGCAGGAAGAAAAGCAATCCTCCCTCAGTGAAGATAACTAGTTTATTGAGGGAGATGTCTGAGCAGCTCAGCTTCAGGAGGGCAGTGAGGTCACAGAAGAAGTTGGGGACAGTGTTCCTAGCACAGAAAGACCGTTGGGTCAAGAGGAGGGTGTGCAGCAGGGCATGGACACAAGAAACAAGCCAGGACCCAGCAACTAGGCAGACACAGAACTCCTCCCTCATGACTGTGATATAATGCAGTGGATGACAGATGGCTACATACCTGTCATAGGCCATGGAGGTCAGAAGAAAACTATCAATGTTTCCAAAAACTGTGAAAAAATACACCTGGGAAATGCACCCAGTATATGAGATGGACTGACTATGTGTCAGCATATTCACAAGCATCTTTGGAGCTGTGACTGATGAGAAAGAGATGTCTGTGAGGGCCAAGTGGCTGAGGAAGAAGTACATGGGGGTGTGGAGGTGAGAGTCCAGCCTGATGAGCAGGGTGATGAGCAGGTTCCCCAGCACTGTGATCAGGTACATGGCCAGGAACAGGGTGAAGAAGACGATCTGCTGCTCTGGTCTGATGGGAAGCCCCAGGAGGAGGAACTCAAACACAGTGCTCTGGTTCTCCTTCCTCATGATTCTCTTGTCTCTGCTGGGGATTAGAAAAAAAGATGAAACACCAAGAAAAATGGCTAATACACTATTGTACCCATCTTTTTGTATGATTCGTCTTTGCTTTAGATGCAAGTAATTAACTAATCTGCATGTGAGGACTTTTCACAATTTTTCACAATTACTTTCTATTTGCTTTCTACATAAAAGGAGCTTCTTTCAGTAATTTGCAAATTATATTAAATGCTAATTCCTTAACCATACTACAATAATAAGAATCCTGGCATTCATAGTCTACACAGCATATCATAGCTCATTTTAAATTTATATTTTGGAGGGAATTTTGCTTGTTTTGAAACAGAAATTTAATCCTGTTTTTCTAAATGCTTATTGGCAACTATTACTGATGATGGATTTCATAAAGATATTTTATTAAGTATGTCATGTGTTGTGTTCAGCTTCATATTCATGCACACCCACCAATTAGTCAATCCTGCACTCTTTTTTTTGTAGCATTTTTCTTTTTTCTTTTTAAATTTATTGATATATTTATTTACGTTTCAAATGATTTCCCCTTTTCTGGACCCCCACTCCCCGAAAGTCCCATCAGTCCCCTTCCCTCCCCCTGTTTTCCCACCCAACCCTTCCCACTTCCATGTTCTGATTTTGTTCAATACTGCTTCACTGAGTCTTTCCAGAACAAGGGGTCACTCCTCCATTCTTCTTGTACCTCATTTGATGTGTGGATTATGTTTTGGGTATTCCAGTTTTCTAGGTTAATATCCACTTATTAGTGAGTGCATACCATGATTCATCTTTTGAGTCTGGGTTACCTCACTTTGTATGATGTTCTCTAGCTCCATCCATTTGCCTAAGAATTTCATGAATTCATTGTTTCTCATGGCTGAATAGTACATTGTGTAGATATACCACATTTTTTGCATCCACTCTTCTGTTGAGGGATACCTGGGTTCTTTCCAGCCTCTGGCAATTACAAATAGGGCTGCTATGAACATAATAGAGCATGTATCCTTATTACATGGTGGGGAATCCTCTGGGTATATGCCCAGGAGTGGTATAGCAGGATCTTCTGGAAGTGAGGTGCCCAGTTTTCGGAGGAACCGCCAGACTGCTTTCCTGCACTCTTATTAACTTCAGCAATGCTTCCCTTGATTTTTAGTGTATGGATAATAAATAAATATCTCCTATTCAAACTTCACTGGTACATCTCACCTTTACATTAAAGAAATGCCTTTCCAAAGAAACTAAAATGAAGATCAGATGCCAGTGCAATGGCTCCTCGCTAACAGATTCTGTATCACCACAGGAAGCCAAAAGAAAACACTCACAAACCCTGAAAGGCTACTGTAGGTAAGGTCTTGCAGGAAGGAGTCAGCCAATGACTGTGAAGTGTGACAGCAAATCTGAAAGACAAGTTTTCCCTGTTTCTATGTGTTCTTTCCCTAGATAACAGTGAACTAATGAGCCTCCAACAGCCAAACATTGGATTGGGGGGAAGACAATATTAATTTCTTTTTACTGACTATGATATGGAAAGCATTGCATTAAATAATTTATTTTATACACTGGCTCATTTATTCCTCAGCATATGTCTGTAACATTGGGTTGGCCACTGTCCTTAAGTATTGAGGGATTTACTTCTAAACAGAACTAACTATTGACACAAAAATAATGTACAGGATCCATACTGGAGATTGGACACAATTATGGTTCACTGATGCTGATCTCTTCTCATTAGATAAGAGCTGCATGGTAATGAAATAAATAATGGAGCCTGTCTGCCCACTGCAAAATCACAACTGTTGAAAGACTACCAAGAAGATAATTGACTTTTCAGGGACCAATCAGAGCCTCAAAACACACCACTGAAATAGACATTTAATGTACATACTCACATACATGCAAACACTTGAGTTGTTGATTTGTGATTTCTTCACAGCTAGAGTTGTCCTAAACAAGGGATTTACAGAGTCATACCAAGAAATCCATAGCTAATATGTAATATTTTACATAAACACATTAATAAATCTCAAACTCACATGCAGACACTTTAAAAACATCACAACACATTCAACAATACATAGCCATTATGTCTCTGAAGGATGAGATTATACTATGAATATAGATACACATACATACATAGACACACAGGAATACAAACACATATTCACACACACAAGACAACCAAAATGCAAAGTCAAATAAGTCATAGAAGAAACACAAAAAAAATATACCAATTACATATGCATGACTCATATCCTCAGGAAACAAAAAATATACACGGTGCATGCATGCATCCCTACTCAGAAAAACAATTCAGATCCCCACTAATCTGTGCCTAATATACATGAATGTATATTTCATTCATGTATATTATGAATCATGTATCATACATGAATATCCTGTATATTCATGATTCATACAATGAATCTTTGAGCTACTTTCACTCATCGGCATATCACATAAGCATTACCTCTGAATTATCCAAATGGCAACACACACATACACACACACACATTCACATACATCACTCAATGTCATGCAGTTATATACCATATATAATTCAGATAAAATGCAAGCATAAAAACAAGCAAATACAGAAAACATTTTCAGACTGCTGAATACATATTGTGTTCAGAACGTTCACTATCTTCTACATGACTGTGTCTGCCCATAGATTAAACTGAAGGAGTTAACCAAATGAAAGCATGGAAAATACTTTAGTTCAAATGGACTGATTTAAAGACTCCAAAACACATATAAATGAAAAAAAAAACTGATACGCCTAATTCAGATTTGTATGTTCTGCATAGAGAAAGGGGGAAAGTAGTCAGTCACATAACATAACATAACACACACACACACACACACACACACACACACACACATACCATGGGCAAATTTCACATAGTAAATACATTAACATTTAACACACAATGAAATGCCACACTTTACAAGCAATAAAATATGGATATGTATATATGGGTAGATGGATGGATAGATAGATAGATAGATAGATAGATAGATAGATAGATAGATAGATAGATAGATGATAGATAGACAGGCAGACAGATAGATATAGATATATATAGAGAAAGAAAAATATATACAGTGTCCATATTCAAAGACATATAGATACAAAGACACATCTTGCGCACCAAGAGCTCCCAGCTCCCTCTGACTCTGTCAGCACTCGGTTTAATGAGGCACTCGATAACTAACCCATATCTCTGAGGCTTTGAATTTCATTAAGACCATCAAGAAAAAATCTCCTGCCCTTTCTCTGTCTATCCTTGAGTTCTAGATAAAAAAGTAGTAGGATACAAAACGACATGGCAAGAGTCCCAGAGCTCCAGAGAGGAAAAAGAATTAAACAGAATAGCTTCAATACAGAATAATTAGCTTCAATAAAGAATAACTAGCTTCAATTCTTGCCAGTCCTTCATGTGGGAGGGAGCTTACCCAGAGGACAAGTAGCTAAGCAGGCACTAAACTCCTCACCCAAGAGTCACCTAATTATGTGTGTCCTCCATATCAAAGATATGAGTTAGTCATGAACTCACCACAATCACAAAATACCTGATGCAATACACTTGTTAAGTCCAAGACTATTTTATCCTGTTTTAGAACTTTTAGCCCATGAGCAGGTGTCTCCATTGTTTCCCACCTGTGATGAAGAAGCACAACATGGTGGGAGTGCATGGGAGAGAAAGGCCTAATTGTGTCATTAACACGAGGCCCAAAAATACCATTGCTATATAAAACCCACTTCTATTTTTTATCCGATAAATTTTTTATATACATTTCAAATGATTTCCCCTTTTCGGGGCCCCCACTCCCCGAAAGTCCCATAAGCCCCCTTCCCTCCCCATGTTCTCCCACCCATCCCTTCCCACTTCTCTGTTCTGGTTTTGCTGAATACTGCTACACTGAGTCTTTCCAGAACAAGGGGATACTCCTCCATTCTTCTTGTACCTCATTTGATGTGTGGATTATGTTTTGGGTATTCCAGTTTTCTAGGCTAATATCCACTTATTAGTGAATGCATACCATGATTGATCTTTTAAGACTGGGTTACCTCACTTAGTATGATGTTCTCCAGCTCCATCCATTTGCCTAGGAATTTCATGAATTCATTGTTTCTAATGGCTGAATAGTACTCCACTGTGTATATATACCACATTTTTTGCATCCATTCTTCTGTTGAGGGATACTTGGGTTCTTTCCAGCTTCTGGCTATTATAAATAGGGCTGCTATGAACATAGTAGAGCATGTATCCTTATTACATGCTAGGGAATCCTCTGGGTATATGCCCAGGAGTGTAGACCCCACTTCTTAACGTTTCCCTCACCTTACAACACTGCCACCCTGGGACCAAGCCTTTGACATAAAACTCTGAATGAGACCAAGTTAAGGGTCTTAGCTAGATCTCAATCAAATATAGAATCCAATGTCTAGAAACAAATGAAAAGTGCTAGCATGACTGCACAGATCATCTAAGATACAGATAAGACGGTACTAACAGGAAAGTTTATACCTATAAGTGTTCACATTTAAAAAAAAAAAATCACAGTGCCCAGTGAGATGGCTCAGGGGTGACTTGAACTAAATCTCTAAACTTACATGGTAGAAAGAAATAACTAACTCCTCAAAATCATCCTCCAACCTACTCTACATACAGAGACAGACAGACAGACAGACAGACAGACAGACAGACAGACAGACAGAGACAGAATAAATGAGATAAAGATAATTTAAAAGATTTTGCTGGAGCGATGGCTCAGTGGGTTAAGAGCACTTGCTGCTTATGCAAACGATCTAGGTTTAAATCTCAGCTTCTGCATAAAAGCTGACAAACCATTATAACTTTGGTTCCAGGGGATCCAATACATTCTTCTGAACTCTGTGGCAAGTAGGCACATAAGTAGTGCACAGGCATACACACAGACAAAACACTCCTTAAATAAAATATTGTTATTGTTTTAATTCAGACAGATTCCAAAAAATATATATAATGATATACACCAATGCTCTCATAAAATAAAAAGCTAAACTAAAGCTAAGTATATAACAAGAAACAGTACTCATCAAAATAGTAATTAATAAAATAGAAATTAAACAAACAATACATGGATAATCCAACAAAAAATGTCAGGATATGGACACAGCCACATTTTAAATTATATATTTGTTCCAATACTACTAATATTAGGGCATCACTATCAAGTTCTGGAGAGTAACCATGAGACCCTATTGCTGAAGATGCCACACACTTAAAGTCATAGAATATGTAGAAATCCGGCTGCTAATCAGTTGGAAAAAAACATCCCTACAGGCTAGCTTTCATAGTATTTGAAGGCATTATGAAAACTACCAAAGATGGGGGGGAAAACATCAGTCTTACCAAGCTATGAGCCCTGCAAACTACAATGATCACTGACCTGGCAAGATATGCCCAGACTACATGAATGCATGAAACTCTCAAATAATGAAAACAAGAGTAATTTTATTACACAATAAACTTTTTCAAAAACAAAATGAAACTGGCAGAGGTTTGTTGCTCAGTTATTTTTAGGGCATCTAGGTGCAATAGTGGCACACATATGGGAGTAACTAACCACTTGCTGCTTGAATTTGAGACCCACTCCAACAAGATAAAATTTCCACATCACAGTCAATGTTAACAAGGATAAGAACTTGCTAGTAGGAAGTTCATAATACTGAGATGAGACCCTACTACTCTTATTCTGCTAAATGAACATAGTACTGAATTGCCACTAGGTACTTACATTTATATTGATGGGGAAATGTATCTCTCAATTCTCTTATATTTTATGGCTGTGAGCCTAGTCTTTAATGGCTGAGTCATCTCTCCAGCCCTATGTCTCTCAATTCTCATTGGAGACACTTCTTTTTTGCAGACCCATAATTGGTCAGCATTCAGGAAATAAAAGACTTCAGAATGAAAAATAGAAATGAGTAATCTCAGTGTGCTCCAGTGAATCCAGCGGGCCCCAGTGGGAGCCTTCGGGTGCCTGCTTTGGGATCTGAACAGCCTGGGCAGCAGCACCCTGTCTACAAGCAGCGCAGGAGGTAACCCGGTTTACATGTGGCTGCTGGCAGCTACACACCAGTGAGAACTAGATGGCAAAAGGCAAACGCAGGAACGTCACTAACAGAAATCAAGGCAATATGGCAACATCTGAACCCAATTCTCCTCTACCAACATGTCCTGGATACCCCAACACACAAGTAAAACAAGATTTGGATTTAAAATCACTGGTCATGATGCTGGTACAGGAACACATGAAGGACACACTTAAAGAAATTCAGGAGAAAATGGATCAAAAGTTAGAAGCCCTTGCAAGGGAAACACAAAAATCATTGAAAGAAATCCAAGAGAATACAAAAGCCAACAAGGAGGAAATGCAAAAAAC
This sequence comes from Apodemus sylvaticus, assembly GCF_947179515.1. Classification (NCBI taxonomy): domain Eukaryota; kingdom Metazoa; phylum Chordata; class Mammalia; order Rodentia; family Muridae; genus Apodemus; species Apodemus sylvaticus. The sequence continues at coordinate 15,378,705 of NC_067476.1, read as the reverse complement.
ACTTAAAGAAATACAGGAGAACGTTGCTCAACAGGCTGAGGTCATAAAAGACAAAACACAAAAATCTCTTAAAGAAATACAGGAGAACGTTGGTCAACAGGCTGAACTCATGAAACAGGAAACACAAAAATCTCTTAAAGAATTACAGGAAAACACAAACATGCAAGTGAAGGAGCTAAGCAAAACCATCCAGGATCTAAAATCAGAAGTAGAAACAACTAAGAAAACTCAAAGGGAGACAACTTTGGAGATAGAAAGCCTTGGGAAGAAATCAGGGGACAGAGATACAAATATCAACAACAGAATACAAGAGATAGAAGAAAGAATCTCAGATGCTGAAGATTCCATAGAAACCATGGACTCAACAGTTAAAGAAAATGCAAAATGCAAAAAGCTTGTAACCCAAAATATCCAGGAAATCCAGGACACAATGAGAAGACCAAACCTAAGGATTATAGGCATAGATGAGAGTGAAGATTTACAACTTAAAGGGCCAGCAAATATCTTCAATAAAATTATGGAAGAAAACTTCCCTAACCTAAAGAGAGAGATGCCCATGAATATACAAGAAGCCTACAGAACTCCAAACAGACTGGACCAGAACAGAAATACTTCCCGTCACATAATAATCAAAACACCAAATGTTCTAAACAAAGAAAGAATACTAAAGGCAGTAAGAGAAAAAGGCCAAGTAACATATAAAGGAAGACCTATCAGAATCACAGCAGACTTTTCACCTGAGACTATGAAGGCTAGAAGGTCCTGGGCAGATCTCATGCAGACTCTAAGAGAACACAAATGCCAACCAAAACTACTATATCCAGCAAAACTCTCAATCACCATAGATGGAGAAACTAAGATATTTCATGACAAAACCAAGATTACCCAATATCTATCCACAAACCCGGCCCTAAAAAGGATAATAGGAGGACAACACCAATACAAGGAGGGAAACTTCACCCTGGAAAAAGCAAGATAGTAACCTTTCATCAAACCCAAAAGAAGTTAAGCATTCAAATTTAAAAAATAACGTCAAAAATGATAGGAAGTAACAATCACTATTCCTTAATATCTCTTAACATCAATGGACTTAATGCCCCAATAAAAAGACACAGACTAACTGACTGGATACGTAAACAGGACCCTACATTTTGCTGCTTACAGGAAACACACCTCAGGGTCAAAGACAAACACTATCTTAGAGTAAAAGGCTGGAAGCCAATTTTACAAGCAAATGGTCTCAGGAAACAAGCTGGAGTAGCCATTTTAATATCAGATAAAATTGACTTTCAACCCAAAGTCATCAAAAGAGACCCTGAGGGACACTTCTTGCTGGTCAAAGGAAAAATACAAAAAGAAGGACTGTCAATCCTGAACATCTATGCCCCAAATGCAAGGGCACCCTCTTTCATAAAAGAAACTTTATTAAAACTAAAAGCACACATTGCACCTAACACAATAATTGTGGGTGACTTCAACACTGCACTTTCCTCAATGGACCGATCAGGAAAACAGAAACTAAACAGGGACACAATGAAACTAATTGAAGCTTTGGACCAATTAGATTTAACAGATATATATAGAACATTCTATCCTAAAACAAAAGAATATACCTTTTTCTCAGCACCTCATGGTACCTTCTCCAAAATCGACCATATAATTGGTCACAAGACAGACCTCAACAAATATAAGAAGATAGAACTAATCCCATGCCTCCTATCTGATCACTATGGAGTAAAAGTGGTCTTCAATAGCAACAGAAACAACAGAAAACCCACATACACGTGGAAACTTAACAATACTCTACTCAATGATACCTTGGTCAAGGAAGAAATAAAGAAAGAAATTAAAGACTTTTTAGAACACAATGAAAATGAAAACACAACATACCCAAATCTATGGGACACAATGAAAGCAGTGCTAAGAGGAAAACTCATAGCCCTGAGTGCCTCCAAAAAGAAAATGGAGAGAGCATACATTACCAGCTTAATGACACACCTGAAAGCCCTAGAACAAAAAGAAGCTACTTCGCCCAGGAGGAGTAGAAGGCAGGAAATCATCAAACTCAGGGCCGAAATCAATCAAGTAGAAACAAAGAGAACCATACAAAAAATCAACAAAACCAGGAGCTGGTTCTTTGAGAAAATCAACAAGATAGATAAACCCTTAGCCAAAATGACCAAAGGGCACAGAGAAAGTATCCAAATTAACAAACTTAGAAATGAAAAGGGAGATATAACAACAGAAACTGAGGAAATCCAAAAAATCATCAGATCCTACTACAAGAGCCTGTACTCAACACAACTGGAGAATCTGGAGGAAATGGACAATTTCCTTGACAGATACCAGATACCAAAATTAAATCAGGACCAACTAGACCATCTAAACAGTCCCATAATGCCTAAAGAAATAGAAGGAGTCATAGAAAGTCTTCCAACCAAAAAAAGCACAGGACCAGATGGCTTCAGTGCAGAATTCTACCAGATCTTTAAAGAAGAGTTAACACCAATACTCTTCAAACTATTCCACAAAATAGAAACAGAAGGAACACTACCCAATTCCTTCTATGAAGCCACAATTACACTGATACCAAAGCCACAAAAAGATCCAACAAAGAAAGAGAACTTCAGACCAATTTCCCTTATGAACATAGATGCAAAAATACTCAATAAAATTCTTGCCAACCGAATCCAAGAACACATCAAAACGATCATCCACCATGATCAAGTAGGCTTTATCCCGGGAATGCAGGGTTGGTTCAATATACGGAAATCCATCAATACAATCCACTACATAAACAAACTCAAAGAACAAAACCACATTGTCATTTCATTGGATGCTGAAAAAGCATTTGACAAAATTCAGCATCCCTTCATGCTTAAAGTCTTGGAGAGAATAGGAATTCAAGGCCCATACCTAAACATAGTAAAAGCAATATACAGCAAACCGGTAGCCAGCATCAAACTAAATGGAGAGAAACTTGAAGCAATCCCACTGAAATCAGGGACCAGACAAGGCTGCCCCCTTTCTCCTTATCTTTTCAATATTGTGCTTGAGGTACTAGCTCGGGCAATTCGACAACATAAGGAGGTCAAAGGGATACAAATTGGAAAGGAAGAAGTCAAACTATCATTATTTGCAGACGACATGATCGTCTACCTAAGTGACCCAAAGAACTCCACTAGAGAGCTCCTACAGCTGATAAACAACTTCAGCAAAGTGGCAGGTTATAAAATCAACTCAAGCAAATCAGTGGCCTTCCTATACTCAAAGGATAAGCAGGCTGAGAAAGAAATTAGGGAAATGACCCCCTTCACAATAGCCTCAAACAGTATAAAGTATCTTGGGGTGACTCTTACCAAACATGTGAAAGATCTGTATGACAAGAACTTCAAGACTCTGAAGAAGGAAATGGAAGAAGACCTCAAAAAATGGGAAAACCTCCCATGCTCATGGATCGGTAGAATCAATATAGTTAAAATGGCCATTTTGCCTAAAGCACTATACAGATTCAATGCAATACCCATCAAAATCCCAACTCAATTCTTCACAGAGTTAGAAAGAGCAATTATCAAATTCATCTGGAACAACAAAAAACCCAGGATAGCTAAAACTCTTCTCAGCAACAAAAGAAAATCTGGGGTAATCAGTATCCCTGACCTCAAGCAATACTACAGAGCAATAGTGTTAAAAACTGCATGGTATTGGTACAGTGACAGACGGGAGGATCAATGGAACAGGATTGAAGATCCAGAAATGAACCCACACACCTATGGCCACTTGATCCTCGACAAAGAGGCTGAAAACATCCAATGGAAAAAAGATAGCCTTTTCAACAAATGGTGCTGGTTCAACTGGAGGTCAGCATGCAGAAGAATGCGAATTGATCCATCCTTGTCTCCTTGTACTAAGCTCAAATCCAAATGGATCAAGGACCTCCACATGAAGCCAGACACTCTGAAGCTAATAGAAAAGAAACTGGGGAAGACCCTTGAGGACATCGGTACAGGGAGAAAGTTTCTGAACAGAACACCAATAGCGTATGCTCTAAGAGCAAGAATTGACAAATGGGACCTCATAAAATTACAAAGTTTCTGTAAGGCAAAGGACACCATCAAGAGGACAAATCGGCAACCAACAAATTGGGAAAAGATCTTCACCAATCCTACATCAGATAGAGGGCTAATATCCAATATATATAAAGAACTCAAGAAGTTAGACTCCAGAAAACCAAACAACCCTATTAAAAAATGGGGTACAGAGTTAAACAAAGAATTCTCACCTGAAGAACTTCGGATGGCGGAGAAGCATCTTAAAAAATGCTCAACTTCATTAGTCATTAGGGAAATGCAAATCAAAACAACCCTAAGATTTCATCTTACACCAGTCAGAATGGCTAAGATTAAAAATTCAGGAGACAGCAGGTGTTGGAGAGGGTGTGGAGAAAGAGGAACACTCCTCCACTGCTGGTGGGGTTGCAAATTGGTACAACCACTCTGGAAATCAGTCTGGCGGTTCCTCCGAAAACTGGGCACCTCACTTCCAGAAGATCCTGCTATACCACTCCTGAGCATATACCCAGAAGACTCCCCACCATGTAATAAGGATACATGTTCTACTATGTTCATAGCAGCCCTATTTATAATTGCCAGATGCTGGAAAGAACCCAGGTATCCCTCAACAGAAGAGTGGATGCAAAAAAATGTGGTATATCTACACAATGGAGTACTATTCAGCCATTAGAAACAACGAATTCATGAAATTCTTAGGCAAATGGATGGAGCTAGAGAATATCATACTCAGTGAGGTAACCCAGACTCAAAAGGTGAATCATGGTATGCACTCACTAATAAGTGGATATTAACCTAGAAAACTGGAATACCCAAAACATAATCCACACATCAAATGAGGTACAAGAAGAAAGGAGGAGTGGCCCCTGGTTCTGGAAAGACTCAGTGAAACAGTATTCAGCAAAACCAGAAAGGGGAAGTGGGAAGGGGTGGGTGGGAGGACAGGGGAAGAGAAGGGGGCTTACGGGACTTTCGGGGAGTGGGGGGGCTAGAAAAGTGGAAATCATTTGAAATGTAAATAAATTATATCGAATAAAAAAATTAAAAAAAAACCAATCACACACACACACACAAAAAAAAAAAAAGAAATGAGTAATCTATATGTCACACTTTCTTCCAAAGGCTCAAAGATGCTAGACTAAGAAATATTGGAGGGCCTGTAGTGCCATAGAGAGTGAACTGGGCACCTACTCTACCGGGGTACCCTGCAGAGAGGCAGTTGGATGGAGTCTCGTGGTCAAAGGTAAGATGCTGCCATATTTGCACCTGTGACTGTATAGCAGAGTGGTAAGCAGGGATCACCAGAGTAAAGGATCATTTAGGACACACCCTACCAGGACAACAGATGCACACAGGAACTTGGCAGCACCACATCAATCTGTGCCAGGGGAAAGCAGGTCACCCAGGAGTGCTGAGATAGGCCTGCAGGCACACAGAAGGGGCAAGCACCAGCCAGTGACAGCAGGAACAACTAACAACAGAGATAACCAGATAGCAAAAGGCAAACCTAGGAATGCTGCTAACAGAAATCAAGGCAATATGGCACCATCTGAACCCAATTCTCCCACAACAGCAAGTCCTGGATACCCCAACACACCAGGAAAGCTAGATTTGGATTTAAAAATCACATCTCATGATGCTGATAGAGGGCTTAGAGAAGGACATAAATAAATCCCTTAAAGAAATACAGGAGAACACAAGTAAACAACTTGTGTTTACTTGTTTAGCCTTTAAAGAACTAAAGGAAAACACAATAAAGCAGGTGAAGGAATTAAACAATGCCATCCAGGATCTAAAGATTGAGGGAGAAACAATAATGAAATGGCAAAGGGAGACAACTCAGGACATAGAAAACCTAGAAAAGAAGTCAGGAGTCATTGATTGAAGCACCATCAACAGAATACAAGAGATAGAAGAGAGAATCTCAGATGCGGAAGATACCATAGAAAGGGTTGACATGACAGTCAAAAAAATGCAAAATGCAAAAAGCTCCTGACCCAAAACATACAGGAAATCCAGGACAAAATGAGAAGACCAAACCTTAGGATTATACGTATATAAGAGAGTGAAGATTTCCAACTTAAAGGGCCAGTAAATGTCTTCAACAAAATTATAGAAGAAAATTTCCTTAACCTAAAAAAAGAGATGCTCATGAACATACAAGAAGCTTACAGAACTCCAAAGAGATTGGACCAGAAAAGAAATTCCTCTCATCACATAATAAATAAAATACCAAACTTACTAAACAAAGAAAAAAATATTAAAAGCAGTAAGGGAAAAGGTCAAGTAACATATAAAGTTAGACCTATTACAATTACACCGGACTTCTCAACACAGACTATGAAAGCCAGAAGAGCCTAGGCAGATATCATACAGACCCTAAGGGAACACAAATTCCAACCGAGACTGCTATATCCAGCAAATCTCTCAATTACCATAGATGAAAAACCGAGTTATTTCATTACAAAAACAAATTTACACAGTATCTTTCCACAAGTCCAGCCCTTCAAAGGATAATGAATGGAAAACACCAACAAAAGGAGGGAAACTACACACTAGAAAAAGCAAGAAATTAATCTTCTTTCAACAAACCCAAAAGAAGATAACCATGCAAACATAAAAATTATATCAAAAATAGCAGGAAGCAACAATCGCTATTCCTTAATATCTCTTAACATCAATGGACTCAATTCCCCAATAAAAAGACATAGACTAACAGATGGGATGTGTAAACAAGATTCAACATTTTGCTGCATATAGGAAACACATCTCAGTGTCAAAGACAAAACCTACCTAAGAGTCAAAGGCTGAAAAACAGTTTTCCAAGCAAATGGTCCCAAGAAACAAGCTGGAGTAGCCATTCTAATAGCCAATAAAATAGACTTTCAACCAAAAGTCATCAAAAAAGACCCACAGACTCTTTGTCGAGGATCAAGTGGCCATAGGTGTGTGGGTTCATTTCTGGATCTTCAATCCTGTTCCATTGATCCTCCTGCCTGTCACTGTACCAATACCATGCAGTTTTTAACACTATTGCTCTGTAGTATTGCTTGAGGTCAGGGATACTGATTCTCCCAGACTTTCTTTTGTTGCTGAGAATAGTTTTAGCTATCCTGGGTTTTTTGTTGTTCCAGATGAATTTGATAATTGCTCTTTCTAACTCTGTGAAGAATTGAGTTGGGATTTTGATGGGTATTCCATTGAATCTGTATATTGCTTTTGGCAAAATGGCCATTTTAACTATATTGATTCTACCGATCCATGAGCATGAGATGTTTTCCCATTTTTTGAGGTCTTCTTCCATTTCCTTCTTCAGAGTCTTGAAGTTCTTGTCATACAGATCTTTCACATGTTTGGTAAGAGTCACCCTAAGATACTTTATACTGTTTGTGGCTATTGTGAAGGAGGTCATTTTCCCATCTGTTAGTCTTTGTCTTTTTATTCTCAGCCTGCTTATCCTTTGAGTATAGGAAGGCCACTGATTTGCTTGAGTTGATTTTATAACCTGCCACTTTGCTGAAGTTGTTTATCAGCTGTAGGAGTTCTCTAGTGTAGTTTTTTGGGTCACTTAGGTAGACTATCATGTCATCTGCAAATAATGATAGTTTGACTTCTTCCTTTCCAATTTGTATCCCTTTGACCTCCTTATCTGAAATTAGAATGGCAACTCCGGCTTGTTTCCTGAGACCATTTGCTTGTAGAATTGTCTTCCAGCCTTTTACTCTAAAGTAGTTTTTTTCTTTGACACTGAGGTGTGTTTCCTGTATGCAGCAAAATGTAGGGTCCTGTTTACGTAACCAGTCTGTTATTCTATGTCTCTTTATTGGGGCATTGAGTCCATTGATGTTAAGAGATATTAAGGAGTAGTGTTTATTGCTTCCCATCATTTCTGATGTTAATTTTACACTTGTGTGGTTATCTTCTTTTGGGTTTGATGAAAGAAGCTTAATATCCTGCTTTTTCCAGGGTATAGTTTCCCTCGTTGTAATGGTGTTTTCCCCCTATTATCCTTTGTAGGGCTGGGTTTGTGGAAAGATATTGTGTAAATTTGGTTTTGTCATGAAATATCTTGGTTTCCCCATCTACAGTGATTGAGAGTTTTGCTGGGTATAGTAGTCTTGGCTGGCATTTGTGTTCTCTTAGAGTCTGCATGAGCTCTGCCCAGTATCTTCTACCTTTCATGGTCTCTGGTGAAAAATCTGGTGTAATTCTGAAAGGTCTTCCTTTATATGTTACTTGCCCTTTTTCTCTTACTGCCCTAAGTATTCTTTTTGTTTAGTACATTTGGGGTTTTGATTATTATGTGATGGGAGGTAGTTCTGTTCTGGTCCAGTCTGTTTGGAGTTCTGTAGGCTTCTTGTATATTCATGGGCATCTCTCTCTTTAGGTTAGGGAAGTTTTCTTCCATAATTTTGTTGAAGATATTTGCTGGCCCTTTAAGTTGTAAATCTTCACTCTCATCTATGCCTATAATCCTTAGATTTGGCTTTCTCATTGTGTCCTGGATTTCCTGGATGTTTTGGGTTACAAGCTTTTTGCATTTGGATTTTCTTTGACTGTTGGTTCCTATGGTATCTTCGGCATCTGAGATTCTTTCTTCCATCTCTTGTATTCTGTTGTTGATATTTGCAGCTATGGTCCCTGATTTCTTCCCAAGGTTTTCTATCTCCAAAGATGTCTCCCTTTGTGCTTTCTTAGTTGTTTCTTCTTCTGTTTTCAGATCCTGGAAGTTTTTGCTCTGTTCCATCATTTGCTTGTTTGTGCTTTCCTCTAATACTTTGAGAGATTTTTGTGTTTCCTCTTTCATGACTTCTGCCTGCTGATCAAACTTCTCCTATATTTTTTTAAGTGAATCTTGCATTTCCTCCTTATTGGCCACAAACTTCTGACCCATATTGTCCTGAATTTCTTTAAGTGATTTTTGTGTTTCCCTTGTAAGGGCTTCTAGCTTTTGATCTTTTTTCTCCTGAATTTCTTTAAGAGATTTATTTATGTCCTTCATGTGTTCCTCTAACAGCATCCTTACCAGTGCTTTTAAATTCAACTCTTGTTTTTCTGGTGTGTCAGGTATCCTGGACTTGCTATTGTTGGAGAATTGGGTTCAGATGTTGCCATAATGCCTTGGTTTCTGTTAGCAACGTTCCTACGCTTGCCTTTAGACATCTAGTTCTCACTGGTATTAGATGGTCTTATTGTCACTGGCTGGTGCCACAACCTATTGTGGACGTTTAGGGCTATTTACGAGACACTGGATAACCGGGTTTCCTCTGGCACAGATTACTGATATGCTGCCTTCCTCTTTTGTGCCTTTGGAGCCCTGCTCAGTCTTGCCTCAGGAAATGTTATACTTGGGTTGTCAAGGTGAACCAGGTGTTCTCAGACTGCTCTGTTATGGAGCAAAGATGGTGAGTGGGGAGTCACTCCCTCTGTTGATTCTCATGTAGGATACAGGCCCCACAACCGACCAGCATGCAGATAATCCGCCTATGTTCTCAGAGGGAGTAGCTCCCTCTGCTGTTCTCTGCAAAGGATACAGGCCCCACGACCTATCAGCTGGGAGATGAACCACCTGTGTGCTCAGGTCCTGGGCACAGGCAGACCTCTGGCTGCTTGCACCCCCAGAGATTTAAAGCTCGGGGTGATACAGTACCTAGTGACTCTCTTCTGCTCCAGCAGGCAGAGAATATGGCCTCCAGGGATTCTCTCCCTCTGCTGGTCTCCAGGCAGGACACAGGCCCCATGCCCGGAGGACTGGCAGATGAACCACCTATGTGCTCAGTTCCTGAGTGCAGGCAGACCCCTGGTGGCTTGCACCCCCAGATATCTAAAGCTCAGGGTGATACAGTACCTAATGAAGCTCTTCTGCTCTGGCAGGCAACGAATATGGCTGGGGGATTCTCTCCCTGTGCTGGTCACCAGGCAGGACACAGACCCCACACCAGGAAGTCTGGCAGATGAACCTCCTATGTGCTCAGTTCCTGAGCCCAGGCAGACCACTGGTGGTTTGCACCCCCAGAGATCTAAAGCTCGGGTGATACAGTACCTAGTGAAGCTCTTCTGCCCTGGCTGGCAGCAAATATGGCCGCAGGGATTCTCTCCCCGTGCTGGTCTCCAGGCAGGACACAGGCCCCATGCCTGGAGGTCTGGCAGATGAACTGCCTATCGAATTATCAGTTTTAAACTTACCTTTTGTTGCCATCATTATACTTTCTAAATCATGTCCAATAACTTATGAGCCAATACTCTATAGTCAGGGCATGTAAAACATTTATACCTTTAAGACCAATTAGAAGTAAAAATGAAGTGATTACATGATTCTCATAAATTTAAACCAAATACATTTTTTTACAAGAGAAAAAAGCATTTTGAACCCAATCTTCACTATTGTAGAAAAAAACTTTAGGAGAAATATCTGTTAGTCCATTTACCCCCAAACTGCTGGCCCTTTAAGAAGCAGTTTTTTCTCTAGCTGTCTTTGACTCTTAGTTAAGAATGTGAGGCACCTTAAATCAGCCTCTGCTGTGTAAACTGCGACTGGCAGGACTGCCAGCAGATAACATTTTTTTACCTTTTTTTTTTCTTTTCAACAGAAAACATAAAAAGAACAATCATTCAGCCAATCAAAACAACAGAAACACATAAATTGACACACATATGGACAGGTTTTGGTGCACCAAAGACAGACAACAGACAGAGAGGGAATTTGATGTCCCAAAGAGATCCAAATATCTTAACCAGAACTAAGGATATCTCCAGTAGGATTCAGAGAGGAAAAAGGACATCTCTCACTTTCCTCTCCTCCCCAGGAGAGTTTTGAAATAGCTTTTAACCTTTTTTTTATGATACCACATCCTGCACGTGGAAAAACTGCTTTTCTGAAACCTGCTTTTTTGCTCTCTTGTTTAAGATTTAACTCATCTTCTTTTTTCTTCTGGGAATTCTGCCAGAGAAGAGAGGGGAGGCACAGTGGCAACCACTGATAGTTACTCCCCAGCGCCCTGCTTTTTTAACATCTTTTGGATTCAGAAACAGAGAAAAAGTTTTAGAGAATGTGATATATGGTGCTATGGGGAAGGGGGTTGCCTAGGTGAACACACACACACAGACACGGTATAGAATAGAGTTTATTCAGGATGAAGGATGAAAGTTAATGGGGTAGTGGAGACAGAGAAAGGCAGAGAGAGAGTGTGTGTGTGTAGATAAGTAGAGACTGGCCATGAACATGTGGAGAGAGGTGGGAGGGGAGGGGAGCCCAGGAGTTTCTTTGCAGTCCAGCACTTACATTCTGCCCATGACCGGTTTTTACTTTCGATTTCTCCAGCCACTTCAGCTGCCTCTGACTTCCAAAGAACAAATTCTTCCACAGAGAGCTCAGCTTGGGCAAGCTGGATAAATTCCTCAGGTGTGAGCCAGCCCTCGGTGGAAGATTCTAAGTGCCAAAATGAAGGGAGCAGTCTGCCCATAGGCTGTGACTGTGGACTTTAATTTTTCTAAAATTTTAAAGTCAAGGGGCTTGTTTTGGTTCTGGCTTTTTCTAGGTATTTGTCTTTGAAATAAATCCTGAAGTTAAAGTCATCTGCCCCTCTAAATCTCATAGCACCTTTAAGAGGGCTACTTGCTCCTTGTGGTTATCATTTAATGGAGAGAAGAAATTTTTTCAGTGACTCTTCTGCTGGCAGCTTTCTCCTCGAAGTTGTCTTCCTCCCCGGGAGATAGAGTGTCAGCACCTGAATTATGACTAGATTTCAGAGTTTGTAGAGAAAGATAACTTTGGTCTTTTTGAGAAATTAGGGAAAAGAGCAGACATAGACAGAGATCTTTTTAAATGTCCCTCCTCCATATCTATCAGAGGCAGGAGGGATAAGAGAGCACAGAGACAGTGTCTGGACAAGCGCTTTTTCAGAGTACTAGATCCTGGAAGCAGGAGGAATTCTGAATAATGTCATTAATCAGAGACCAGTAGTTAAAGGCAGTAACCGTAACTGGAACTTTTTTTCCTGGACCAAAAGTTGCATAATAATCTCTAAAACAATTACTTACTCTAGCCCATGCTTTCTTATCTATGGTTCCTTCCTCTGGGAACAAATTTGTCTGACATAATACTTAAGACCCTAAGTACTTCTCAAAAAAGTACCTAAGACCTCTTTTTATTAACCCAGCCCCTTGCATCTTGAAAGATCCCTTGAGCCTTAAAACAAGCTGAATAAATTCTTATCCCATGGGGTCTCACCTTCCCAGACCTTGTTGCCGTGGAGATTTTCCCCTGGCCAAGCACCAGTGGGTCAACCATGCCTCAAACTAATCCGCTCCAGGAGCTGCATGCGCAAGGCCCTTCCTTGTTTCCTACCGCCTCGCCTCCTTCCCCTTGATTGTTCCACAGGGGCCTCACTGTTGGGAGCCAGAGTGTCCCGACCCACAGGACAGTCAACAGGGTCCCCAGAACTACCTACAGAAAGGCAAGAGACAAGAGACATGAGAGACAGACAGTAAGTCTGTATTCCAATCAAGCTATCAAATTTCATTTTTTATACAAGCCAATATAAAGGGAAGCTCACAAGGTTTGGAAGGAGTAACGGGGGAACAATCTCAGGGGGTTGGCATCATTTCTAAGAAACAGTTTATCAGAGTTTCTGGTGAAAGCTAGTTATTGCTGCTGGAATTTTGGCATGATAAAAAGGGGGTCATGAGGAGGTGAAGTAGAAAGGAGTTGGTATAGTAACCTATCCACAGATGAACTTCAAAAGGAGGGGGTTTTGAGATCTACATAAGAATGGCTCCTGGCATGAAGATCTAAGTGAGAATGACTCCTGGTACTGAGATCTCCTGGCATCGAGATCTAGGTGGGGATGGCTCCTGGTATGGAGAGCTCTTGGCATTGAGATCTAAGTGAGGATGATTCCTGGCATGTCACCACCACTCAGCCCACCAGGCATAGATCATAATGCTGAATTGTGTAGGATAATGAAAAAGCAAAGACTAATGGCAGACATGAAGCAACTCAAGATTAATTTTGATCAAGTTGACATATTAAGAACACTGTACAGGGGCACTGGCAGCAGCAGCTCATCCAGCAGAAGGGCCACCACTAGTGGAACCAAGGCCACAGGGTCCATGCAGGCCCTGCGCCCATTACCACTGGACACTGCGGGCTGCAAGAGGTGGTGAAGTTACAGCACTTTTCACCACTGAAGCCACATTAGAACTCTGCCTCCCACCAGTCAGTTACAAGAGGCTCTCCGCCATCTTGGCTCTCGGACACCAGAGAGATCTGACAGCCATAGGTATGCAGACATAGTCTGAGGCTATCGTGGGGGTCTAAGCCCGACAAGTGTTGGCCTGCACCCAGTCCCTGCGCTGTTCAGTGGGCCACCTGTATGCCAACCCGGCCAGGAGGTTGTTTGCCAAGCAGTCTGTCGTGGCACTTGCAAGGGGTGCACGTGCTGCCATTTTGGCTATGGGATGCCAGAGAGCTCTAGGCAGGCAAAGCCAGCTGACAGTCATAGCCCAAGGCTAACATAGTGGGGGTCTAAGCCCAACAGGTTTTGGACTGCACCCAGGCCCTTGGCTGTCCAGTGGGGACATCTGTGTGCCAACCTGGCCAGGAGGTTGTTAGCCTGGCATTCTGTCCCAGCACTTGCAGGGGGCCATGTGTGCTGCCATCTTGGCTACCTGACAGAACCAGTTAGCAGACATAGCCAGAGGCAAACAATGCTCGGGCCTAAGCCTGTCAGGCTTTTGCCTGGACTCAAGGCCTGAGCAGCTAGGCTAGCCATGTGTGCACCAACCTGGTTGGGGGATCGGCTGCCTGGCAGAGTGATCAGCACTTGGAAAAGATCCCCGCAGCATCCACCATCTGCAATCCCTGAAGGAGCAAATGGGCATCACCTGGTTCACAGAGACAATCTGTGGCAAGGCACACCAGGGCTCCAAGGGCACCCAAGAGGGGAGCATCACATCAGCAATCTGTGCCAGGGGAAACCCAGTCATCCATAGGTGCTGAAATAGCCTTACAGCCTCACAGGAGGCTCAAACACCAGCCAGAGACAAGAACAACTAATGCCAGAGACAACAAGATGGCAAAAGGCAAATGTAGGAATGCTACTAACAGAAATCTAGGCAATATGGCAGCATCTGAACCAAAATCTCCAACAGCAAGTCCTGGATAACCAACACTGCAAAAAAAAACAAGATTTAGATTTAAAATCACTGATCATGATGCTGCTAGAGGAGCACAAAAAGGACATAAATGAATCTCTTAAAGAAATACAGGGGAACATGAATAAGCTAGAAACCCACATAATGGAAAAACAAAAATTACTTAAAGAAATTCAGGAGGATAAGGCTCAAGAGAAAGAAGCCAATAAAAATGAAACACACAAAAAAAAAAAACCCTTAAAGAAATGCAGGAGAAAGTGAATCAAATGGCAGAAGTAATGAAAGAAGAAACACAAAAATCTCTTAAAGAATTAAAGGAAAACACAAACAAACAAATGAAGGATCTGAGCAAAACCATCCTGGATCTAAAAACAGAAGTAGAAACAACTAAGAAATCACAAAGGGAGACAACTTTGGAGATAGAAAACCTTGGGAAGAAATCAGGGGCCATAGATGCAAATATCAACAGCAGAATAGAAGAGATGGAAGAAAGAATCTCAGATGCCAAAGATACCATAGAAACCATTGATTCAACAGTCAAAGAAAATGCAAAATGCAAAAAGCTTGCATCCCATATCATCCAGGAAATCCAGGACACAATAAGAAGACCAAACTTAAGGATTATAGGTATAGATGAGAGTGAAGATTTACAACTGAAAAGGCCAGCAAATATCTTTAACAAAATTATGGAAGAAAAGTTTCCTAACCTAAAGAGAGAGATGCCCATGAATATACAAGAAGCCTGTAGAACTCCAAACAGACTGGACCAGAACAGAAATACCACCTGTCACATATTAATCAAAACCACAAATGTACTAAACAAAGAAACAATATGAAAGGCAATAAGAGGGTCCTGCCCAGAGAGCTGAGGAAGGAGAGAAGCCCCACGGCCATACTTGCTGCCTGCCGGGACAGAAAAGGGCCACTAGGTACTGTATCATCCTGAGTTTTAGATCTCTGGTGGTGCAAACCTCCAGGGGTCTGCCTGCACTCAGGAAATGAGCACATAGGTGGTTTGTCTGCCAGCCCACCGGGCTCGGGGGCCCTGTCCTGCCCAGGGAGCTGCGGGATGAGAGAAGCCCCGCGGCCATATTTGCTGCCTGCCAGGACAGAAAAGGATCACTAGGTACTGTATCACCCTGAGCTTTAGATCTCTGGTGGTGCAAACCACCAGGGTTCTGCCTGCACTCAGGAACTGAGCACATAGGCGGTGTGTCTGCTAGCCCGCTGGACTCAGGGCCCTTGTCCTGCCCAGGGAGCTGCGGAAAGGAGAGAAGCCCCGCAGCCATACTCGCTGGCTGCTGTGACAGAAAAGGGTCACTACTTACTGTATAACCCTAAGCTTTAGATTTCTGGTGGTACAAACCGCCAGGGGTCTGCCTGCACTCAGGAACTAAGCACATAGGCGGTTCATCTGCAAGCCAGTCCATCGCGGGACCTGTGTCCTATGTGAGGATCAACAAAGGGAGTGACCCCACCACAACATCTTCGCTCCATAATAGAGCAGACAGAGAACACCTGGTTGACCTTGACAACCTAAGTATAACATTGCTTGAGGCAAGACTGAGAAGGGCTCCAAAGGCACAAAAGAGGAAGGCAATATATCAGTAATCTGTGCCAGAGGAAACCCAGTCATCCAGTGTTGCAGAGATAACCTTAAAGATCCACAGCAGGTTGAAGCACCAGCCAGTGACAATAAGACCATCTAACACCTGGGAGAACTAGATGGCTAAAGGCAAATGTAGAAATGTTACAAAGAGAAACCAAGGCACTATGGCAGCATCTGAACCCAATTCTCCAACAAAGCAAGTCCTGGATACCCCAACACACCAGAAAAACAAGATTTGGATTTAAAAATCACTGGTCATGATGCTGGTACAGGAACACATGAAGGACATACTTAAAGAAATTCAGGAGAAAATGGATCAAAACTTAGAAGCCCTTACAAGGGAAACACAAAAATCATTGAAAGAAATTCAGGAGAATGCAAAAGCCAATAAGGAGGAAACGCAAAAATCACTTAAAGAAATACAGGAGAACTTTGATCAATAGGCAGAATTCATGAAAGAGGAAACACAAAAATCTCTTAAAGAATTAGAGGAAAACACAAACAAGCAAGTGACAGAACTGAGCAAAAACTTCCAGGATCTAAAAACAGAAATAGAAACAACTAAGAAAGCACAAAGGGAGACAACTTTGGAGATAGAAAACCTTGGGAAGAAATCAGGAACCATAGACGCAAGTATCAACAACAGAATACAAGAGATAGAAGAAAGAATCTCAGATGCCGAAGGTACCATAGGAACCATGGACTCAACAGTTAAAGAAAATGCAAAATTCAAAAAGCTTGTAACCCAAAACATCCAGGAAATCCAGGACACAATGAGAAAGCCAAATCTAAGGATTATAGGCATTGATGAGAGTGAAGATTTACAACTTAAAGGGCCAGCAAATATCTTCAACAAAATTATGGAAGAAAACTTCCCTAACCTAAAGAGAGAGATGCCCATGAATATACAAGAAGCCTACAGAACTCCAAACAGACTGGACCAGAACAGAACTACCTCCCATCACATAATAATCAAAACCCCAAATGTAGTAAACAAAGAAAGAATACTTAGGGCAGTAAGAGAAAAAGGCCAAGTGACATATAAAGGAAGACCTATCAGAATGACACCAGATTTCTCACCAGAGACCATGAAAGGTAGAAGATCCTGGGCAGAGCTCATGCAGACTCTAAGAGAACACAAATGCCAGCTGAGACTACTAAACCCAGCGAAACTCTCAATTACTATAGATGGAGAAACCAAGATATTCCATGACAAAACCAAATTTACACAATATCTTTCTACAAACCCAGCCCTACAAAGGATAATAGGGGGAAAACACCATTACAACGGGGGAAACTATACCCTGGAAAAAGCATGATATTAAGCTTCTTTCATCAAACCCAAAGAAGATAACCACACAAGTATAAAATTAAAATCAAAAATGATAGGAAGCAATAGCCACTACTCCTTGATATCTCTTAACATTAATAGACTCAATTCCCCAATAAAAAGACATAAACTTAACAGACTGGTTACATAAACAGGACTGTACATTTTGCTGCATACAGGAAACACACCTCAGTGTCAAAGACAAAAACAACCATAGAGTAAAAGGCTGGAAGACAATTCTACAAGGAAACGGTCCCAGGAAACAAGCCAGAGTTGCCATTCTAATTTCAGATAAAATTGACTTTCAACCTAATGTCATCAAAAGAGACATGGAAGGTCACTTCTTGCTGGTCAAAGGAAAAATCCAACAAGAAGAACTCTCAATCCTGAACATCTATGCTCCAAATGCAAGGATGCCCTCATTCATAAAAGAAACTTTACTAAAGCTCAAAGCACACATTGCACCTAACACAATAATTGTGGGTGACTTCAACACCCCACTCTCCTCAATGGACCAATCAGGAAAACAGAAACTAAACAGGGAGACAGTGAAACTAATTGAAGCTTTGGACCAATTGGATTTAACATATAGAGAGAGAGAACTTTTCATCCCAAAGAAAAGATTATACCTTTTTCTCAGCAGCTCATGGTAGCTTCTCCAAAATCGATCATATAGTTGGTCACAAGACAGACCTCAACAAATATAAGAAGATTGAAATAATCCCATGCCTCCTATCAGATCACTATGGAGTAAAACTGGTCTTTAATAACAGTAAAAACAACAGAAAGCCCACATACACATGGAAACTGAACAATACTCTACTCAATGATACTTTGGTCAAGGAAGAAATAAAGAAAGAAATCAAAGATTTCTTAGAATTTAATGAAAATGAAGGCACAACATACACAAATCTATGGGACACAATGAAAGCAGTGCTAAGAGGAAAACTCATAGCTTTGAGAGCCTCCAAAAAGAAATTCAAGAGAGCATACACTAGAAGATTAATGGAACAACTTAAAGCCCTGGAACAAGAAGAAGCTAATTCACCCAGTAGGAGAAGAAGGCAGGAAATCATCAAACTCAGGGTTGAAATCAATCAAGTAGAAACCAAGAGAACCATACAAAGAATCAACAAAACCAAAAACTGGTTCTTTGAAAAAATCAACAAGATAGATAAACCCTTAGCCAGACTAACCAAAGGGCACAGAGAAAGTATCCAAATTAACAAAATTAGAAATGAAAAGGGAGATATTACAACAGAAACCGAGGAAATTCGAAAAAACATCAGATCCTACTACAAAAACCTGTACTCAACACAACTGGAGAATCTGGAGGAAATGGACATTTTCTTAGACAGATACCAATTACCAAAATTAAACCAGGATCAAATAGACCATCTAAACAGACCCATAACCCCTAAAGAAATAGAAGGGGTCATAGATAGGCTTCCAACCAAAAAAAAATCACAGGACCAGATGGTTTCAGTGCAGAATTCTATCAGACCTTCAAAGAAGACTTAACACCAATACTCTTCAAACTTTTCCACCAAATAGAAACTGAAGGAACACTACCCAACTCCTTCTTCGAAGCCACTATTATGCTGATACCAAAACCACACAAAGATCCAACAAAGAAAGAGAATTTCAGGCCAATTTCCCTTATGAATATCAATGCAAAAATACTAAATAAAATTATTGCCCACCGAATCTAAGACAACATAAAAATGATCATCCACCATGATCAAGTAGGCTTCATCCCAGGGATACAGGAATGGTTCAATATAAGGAAATCCATAAATGCTATCCACTACATAAACAAACTCAAAGAAAGAAACCACATGATCACTTCATTAGATGCTGAAAAAGCATTTGACAAAATTCAGCATCCTTTCATGCTAAAAGTCTTGGAAAGGACAGGAATTCAAGGCCCATATCTAAACATAGTAAAAGCAATATACAGCAAACCAGTAGCCAACATCAAACTAAATGGAGAGAAACTTGAAGCAATCCCACTAAAATCAGGGACTAGACAAGGCTGCCCCCTCTCTTCATATCTTTTCAATATAGTTCTTGAAGTCCTAGCTAGAGCAATTAGGCAACATAAGGAAGTCAAAGAGATACAAATTGGAAAGGAAGAAGTCAAACTATCACTATTTGCAGATGATATGATCGTATACTTAAGTGACCCAAAAAACACTAGTAGAGAACTCCTACAGCTGATAAACAACTTCAGCAATGTGGCTGGCTACAAAATCAACTCAAGCAAATCAGTAGCCTTTATATATTCGAAGGATAAGCAGACTGAGAAAGAAATTAGGGAAATGACTCCCTTCACAATAGCTACAAACAGCATAAAGTATCTTGGGATGACTCTAATCAAACAAGTGAAAGACCTATATGACAAGAACTTCAGATCTCTGAAGAAAGAAATCAAAGAAGATCTCAGAAAATGGAAAAATCTTCCATGCTCGTGGATTGGCAGAATTAATATAACTAAAATGGCCATCTTGCCAAAGGCAATCTACAGATTCAATGCTATCCCCATAAAAATCCCAACTCAGTTCTTCATAGAGCTAGAAAGAGCAATCCTCAAATTCATCTGGAATAACAAAAAACACAGGATAGCTAAAACTATTCTCAACAGTAAAAGAACTTCAGGGGGATTCATTATCCCAGACTTTAAACTTTACTACAGAGCAATAGTGATAAAAACTGTGTGGTACTGGTACAACATCAGGTAAGCGGATCAATGGAATAGGATTGAAGACCCAGAAATGAACTCACACACCTATGGTCGGTCACTTCATCTTCGACAAAGGAGCTGAAACTATCCAGTGGAAAAAAGATAGTCTTTTCAACAAATGGTGCTGGTTCAATTGGAGGTCAGCATGCAGAAGAATGCAAAGCAATCCATTCTTAACTCCTTGTACTAAGCTCAACTCCAAATGGATCAAGGACTTCCACATAAAACCTGACACACTGAAACTAATAGAAAAGAAACTGGGTAAGATCCTTAAGGACATGGGCACAGGGGAAAAGTTCCTGAATAGAACACCAATAGCTTATGCTCTGAGCTTCAAGATCAAGATCAAGATCTTGAATTGACAAATGGGACCTCATAAAACTACAAAGTTTCTGTAAGGCAAAGGACACTGTCAAAAGGACAAAACGTCAACCAACAGATTGGGAAAGGATCTTCACCAACCCTAAATCCGACAGAGGGCTAATATCTAATATATACAAAGAACTCAAGAAAGTATAACCCAGAGAACCAAATAACCCCATTAAAAAGTGGGGTACGGAGCTAAACAAAGAATTTTAACATGAAGAACTTCGAAGAGCTGAGAAACACCTTAAGAAATGTTCAATATCATTAATCATTAGGGAAATGCAAATCAAAACAACCCTGAGATTTCACCTCACAACAGTCAGAATGGCTAAGGTCAAAAACTCAGGAGACAGTAGGTGTTGGCAAGGATGTGGAGAAAGAGGAACACTCCTCCACTGCTGGAGGGATTGCAAGATGGTGCAACCACTTTGGAAATCAGTCTGGTGGTTCCTCAGAAAACTGGGCATGACACTTCCTGAGGACCCTTTTATACCACTCCTGGGCATATATCCAGAGGATTCTTCAGCATGCAATAAGGACACTTGCTCCACTATGTTCATAGCAGCCGTATTTGTAGTAGCCAGAAGCTGGAAAGAACCTAGGTGTCGTTCAACAGAGGAATGGATACAAAAACTGTGGTATATTTACACAATGGAGTACCATTCAGCCATTAGAAACAATGAATTCATGAAATTCTTAGACAAATGGATGGAGCTGGAGAACATCATACTAAGTAAGGTAACCCAGTCTCAAAAGATGAATCATGGTATGCACTCACTGATAAGTGGATATTAGCCTAGAAACTTTGAATACCCAACACATAATCCACAAATTAAATGATGTCCAAAAAGAATGGAGGAGTGGCCCCTGGTTCTGGAAAGACTCAGTGCAAGAGTATAGGGGAATTCCAGAACAGGGAAGTGGGAAGGGGTAGATGGAGGAACAGGGAGAGGGAAGAGGGCTTATGGGACTTGCAGGGTGTGGGGACCCAGAAAAGGGGAAATCATTTGAAATTTAAATAAAAAATATATCAATAAAAATAAATAAAAAAGGAAGGCAATAAGAGAAAAAGGCCAAGTACCATATGAAAGAAGACCTACCAGAATTACACCAGACTTCTCACCAGAGACCATGAAAGCTAGAAGATCATGGGCAGATTTCATGCAGACTCTAAGAGAACACAAGTATCAGCCAAGACTATTAACCCAGCAAAACTTTCAATCACCATAGATGGAGAAACAAAGATATTCCATGACAAAGCAAAATGTACACAATATCTTTCCAAAACCCAGCCCTAAAATGAATAATAGGAGGAAAACTCCAATACAAAGAGGGAAACTACACCCTGGAAAAAGCAAGATACCAACCTTCTTTCATCAAACCCAAAAGAAGACAACCACTCAAATATAAAAATAACATCAAAAATGACAGGAAGTAACAATCACTATTCCTTAGTTTCTCTTAACATCAATGGATTCAATTCCCCCAATAAAAAAACATAGACTACAGACTGGATAAGGAAACAGGATCCTACATTTTGCTGCATACAGGAAACACACCTCAGTGTCAAAGACAAAAACTACCTTAGAGTAAAAGGCTGAAAGACAATTTTACAAGCCAATGATCTCGGGAAACAAGCCAGAGTAGCCATTCTAATATCAGATAAAATTGACTTTCAATCTAAAGTCATCAAAAGAGACATGGAAGGACACTTCTTGCTGGTCAAAGGAAAAATCCACCAAGAAGAACTCTCAATTATGAACACCTATGTGCCAAATGCAAGGGCACCATCATCCTATAAAAGAAACTTTACTAAAGCTCAAAGCACACACTGAACCTAACACAATAATTGTGGGTGACTTCAACACTCCACTCTACTCAATGGACCAATCAGGAAAACAGAAACTAAACAGGGACACAGTAAAACTAATTGAAACTTTGGACCAAGTGGATTTAACTGATATTTATAGAACATTTCACCCTAAAGCAAAAGAGTATACCTTTCTGTCAGCACCTCATGGTTCCTTCTCAAAAATTGACCTCCGATCAGATCACTATGGAGTAAGAGTGGTCTTCAATAGCAAAAATAAATAAATAAATAAGTAAAAATAAAAAACAACAACAGGATGCCCACATACACATGGAGGCTGAACAATAATCTACTCAATGACACCTTGGCCAAAGAAGAAATAAAGAAAGAAATCAGAGACTTTTTAGAATTTAATGAAAACGAAGACACAACATACCCAAATCTTTGGGACACAATGAAAGCAGTGCTAAGAAGAAAACTCATAGCCCTGAGTGCCTCCAAAAAGAAACTGGAGAGAGCATACACTAGCAGCTTAATGGCACACGTGAAAGCTCTGGAACAAAAAGAAGCTAATTAACCCAGGAGAAAAAGAAGACAGCAAATCATCAAACTTGGGACTGAAATCAATCAAGTGGAAACAAAGAAAACCATACAAATAATCAACAAACCCAGGACTTGGTTCTTTGAGAAAATCAACAAGACAGATAAACCTTTAGCCAGACTGACCAAAGGGCACAGAGAAAGTATCCAAATTAACAAAATTAGCAATGAAAAGGGGGATATAACAACAGAAATTGAGGAAATTCAAAAAATCATCAAATCCTACAAAAAAGCCTATACTCAACACAACTGGAAAATCTGGAGGAAATGGACAATTTTCTAGATAAATATCAAATACCAAAATTAAACCAGGACCAAATAGATCGTCTAAAGAGTCCCATAACCCCTAAAGAAATAGAAGGGATCATAGAAAGCCTTCCAACCAAAAAAAAAGGACGGGACCAGATGGTTTCAGTGCAGAATTCTATCAGACCTTCAAAGAAGACCTAACACCAATACTCTTGAAACTATTCCACAAAATAGAAACAGAAGGAACACTACCCAGTTCCTTCTATGAAGCCACAATTCCGCTGATACCAAAACCACACAAAGATCCAACAAAGAAAGAGAGCTTCAGACCAATTTCCCTTATGAACATCGATGCAAAAATACTCAATAAAATTCTTGCCAACCAAAAAATAAATGAATAAAAAAAAAATTCTTGCCAACCAAATCCAAAAACACATAAAAATGATCATCCACCATGATCAAGTAGGCTTTATTCCAGGAATGCAGGGTTGGTTCAATATATGGAAATCCATCAATGCAATCCACTACATAAACAAACTCAAAGAAAAAAAACCACATGGTCATTTCATTGGATGCTGAAAAAACATTTGACAAAATTCAGCATCCTTTCATGCTTAAAGTCTTAGAAAGAACAGGAATTCAAGGCCCATACCTAAACATAGTAAAAGCAATATACAGCAAACCAGAAGCCAGCATCAAACTAAATGGAGAGAAACTTGAAGCAATCCCACTAAAATCAGGGACTAGACAGGGCTGCCGCCTTTCTCCTTATCTTTTCAATATTGTATTTGAGGTACTAGCTCGGGCAATTAGACAACATAAGGAGGTCAAAGGAATACAAATTGGAAAGGAAGAAGTCAAACTATCATTATTTGCAGATAATATGATAGTCTACCTAAGTGACCCAAAAAACTCCACCAGAGAACTCCTACAGGTGATAAACAACTTCACCAAAGTGGCTGGTTACAAAATCAACTCAAGCAAATCAGTAGCCTTCCTATACTCAAAGGATAAGCAGGCTGAGAAAGAAATTAGGGAAATGACACCCTTCACAATAGCCACAAACAATATAAAGTACCTTGGTGTGACTCTTACCAAACATGTGAAAGATCTGTATGACAAGAACTTCAAGACTGTGAAGAAGGAAATAGAGGAAGACCTCAAAAAATGGAAAAATCTTCCATGCTCATGGATTGGCAGGATTAATATAGTTAAAATGGCCATTTTGCCAAAAGCAATATACAAATTCAATGCAATACCCATCAAAATCTCAACTCAATTCTTCATAGAGTTAGAAAGAGCAATTCCAAATTCATCAGGAATAACAAAAAACCCAGGATAGCTAAAAACTATTCTCAACAACAAAAGAGGTTCTGGGGGAATCAGTATCCCTGACCTCAAGCAATATTACCGAGAAATAGTGTTTAAAACTCCATGGTATTGGTACAGTGACAGGCAGGCAGATCAATGGAACAGGATTGAAGATACAGAAATAAACCCACACACCTATGGCCACATGATCCTTGACAAAGGGGCTGAAAACATCCAATGGAAAAAAGATAGCCTTTTCAACAAATGGTGCTGGTTCAACTGGAGGTCAGCATGCAGAAGAATGCGAATTGATCCATCCTTGTCTCCTGTACTAAGCTCAAATCCAAATGGGTCAAGGACCTCCACATAAAGCAAGACACTCTGAAGCTAATAGAAAAGAAACTGGGGAAGACCCTTGAGGACGTCGGTACAGGGAGAAAGTTTCTGAACAGAACACCAATAGCTTATGCTCTAAGATTAAGAATTGAGAAATTGGACCTCATAAAATTACAAAGTTTCTGTAAAGCAAAGGACACCATCAAAAGGACAAATTGGCAACCAGAAAATTGGGAAAAGATCTTCACCAACCCTACATCAGATAGAGGGCTAATATCCAATATATACAAAGAACTCAAGAAGTTAGACCCCAGAAAACCAAATAACCCTATGAAAAAATGGGGTACAGAGTTAAACAAAGAATTCTCACCTGAAGAACTTCAGATGGTGGAGAAACATCTTAAAAAATGCTCAACTTCACTAGTCATCAGGGAAATGCCAATCAAAACAACCCTGAGATTTCACCTTACACCAGACAGAATGGCTAAGATTAAAAACTCGGGAGACAGCAGGTGTTGGCGAGGATGTGGAGAAAGAGGAACACTCCTCCACTGCTGGTGGGGTTGCAAATTAGTACAACCACTCTGGAAATCAGTCTGGCTGTTCCTCAGAAAACTGGGCATGTCATTTCTGAAAGATCCTGCTATACCACTCCTGGGCATATACCCAGAGGATTCCCCAGCATGTAATAAGGATATATGCTCCACTATGTTCATAGCAGCCCTATTTATAATAGCCAGAAGCTGGAAAGAACCCAGGTATCCCTCAACAGAAGAACTGATGCAAAAAATGTTGTATATATACACAATGGAGTGCTATTCAGCCATTAGAAACAATGAATTCATGAAATTCTTAGGCAAATGGATGGAGCTGGAGAACATCATACTAAAGTGAGGTAACTCAGTCTCAAAAGACCAATCATGGTATGCACTCACTAATAAGTGGATATTAGCCTGGAAAACTGGAATACCCAAAACATAATCCACACATCAAATGATGTACAAAAAGAACAGGGGAGTGGCCCCTGGTTCTGGAAAGACTCAGTGTAGCAGTATAGGGCAATACCAGAACAGGGAAGTGGGAAGGGTTGGATGGGAGAACAGTGGGAAGGAAGAGGGCTTATGGGACTTTCGGAGAGTGGGGGGGCCAGAAGAGGGGAAATCATTTGAAATGTAAATAAAAATATATTGAATAAAAAAAAAAGAACACTGTACAGGACTTAAGATAGAGCCTACCATCAGTGAGTCCCTAAGGCCAACCCCAGAACCACATCGAACAGCCAAGTAAATACAGAAAAACCTGCACAACACAATATATTTTATGATCTTAAACAAATAGAAATATCAACTACATAATTTTAGGAAATGTCCAGAAAAGTGTTCATAAAAAGTAGGGTGAATGTCTTTCACTTAAAACGGTTGATCCGAGTGAAAACTACTTCTAGAGCCTGTTTTATATCTCTATTCCTCAGGCTGTAGATGAAAGGGTTCAGCAAGGGTGTGACTACTGTGTAAATTACAGAAGCAACTATGTCTTTGTCACTGGAGTTTTGGAATGAAGAGAAAAAGTATTCACCTGCAAGTGTCCCAAAGTACAAAGACACCACAAGGAGATGGGAGCCACAGGTAGAAAAGGTTTTAATCAGTCTCTTTGTGGAGGGGGACTTCAGGGCAGTGCTTCCTATGAGAATATAAGAGCCCATGATGATACTCAGAGACAGGATGAATAGCAATCCTCCCTCAGTGAAGATGACTAGTTTATTGAGGGAGATGTCTGAGCAGCTCAGCTTCAGGAGGGCAGTGAGGTCACAGAAGAAGTTGGGGACAGAGTTCCTGGCACAGAAAGACAGTTGGATCAAGAGGAGGGTGTGAAGCAGAGCATGAATACAACCAATGAACCAGGACCCAGCGACTAGGCAGACACAGACCTTCTCACTCATGACCGTGATATAGTACAGTGGATGACAGATGGCCACATACCTGTCATAGGCCATGGAGGTCAGAAGAAAGCAGTCAGTGCTCCCAAAAAATAGGAAAAAATAAGCCTGGTAAATGCACCCAGTATATGAGATGGACTGACTGTGCATTAGCATATTCATGAGCATCTTTGGAGCTGTGACTGATGAGAAAGAGATGTCTGTGAGGGCCAAGTAGCTGAGGAAGAAGTACATGGGGGTGTGGAGGCGAGAGTCCAGCCTGATGAGCAGGATGATGAGCAGGTTCCCCAGCACAGTTGTCAGGTACATGGCCAGGAACAGGGTGAAGAACACATTCTGCTGCTCTGGTCTGATGGGAAGCCCCAGGAGGAGGAAGTTGGAAACAGTGCTCTGGTTCTCCATTCTCATGATTCTCTTGTCTCTGCTGGGAATTAGAAAAATGATGAAACACCAAGGAAAATAACTATGACATTATTGCAACCATCTTTTCTGTATGATTCTTCTTTGATTTAGATGCAAGTAATTAGTCTGCATAGAAGACTGAAGGATTTTTCACAATTTAGTTTCTATTTACTTTCTACTTAAAAGGAGCTTCTTTCCATAATTCACAATTGATATCAAATGTTAATTCCTTAACTGTACTATAATAATAAGAATCCTGGCATTCATAGTCTATACAGCATATCATAGCTCATTTTTTTATAATTAAAATTTTTATTCGATATATTTTTATTTACATTTCAAATGATTTCCCCTTTTCTAGTGCCCCACTCCCCGAAAGTCCCATAAGCCCCCTTCCCTCCCCCTGTTTTCCCACCCAACCCTTCCCACTTCCCTGTTCTGGTTTTGCCCTATACTGCATCACTGAGTCTTTCCAGAACAAGGGGTCACTCCTCCGTTCTTCTTGTACTTCATTTGATGTGTGGATTATGTTTTTGGTATTCCAGTTTTCTAGGTTAATATCCACTTATTAGTGAGTGCATACCATGATTCATTCGGGGGTATTTTTGCTTGTTTTGAAACCGAAATTTATTCCTGTTTTTCTAAGTACTTATTGGCAAATATTACTGCTGGATTTCATAAAGCCATTCTTAATATCAGCAATGCTTCTCTTGATTTTTTTTAGTGCATGAATAATAAATAAACATTTCCTATTCTAACTTCAATGGTACATCTCACCTTTACATTAAAGAAACATCTTTCTAAAGAAACTAAGATTAGCAGAACTAGTTTTAACTCATATTTACTTAGAGTATGGACCCCATCACATACTCATGTTTAAGGACATGAACAATAACATGGAACAAACAGCCAGGTCTCCGTGCAGGAAATTGTGTCTTTATATCAAGAGAGTCTCAGTATTTTACTCTGAAATAGGAAATGTACAGTAAGAAATAGGCATCCATCATTTACATAGGGATGTTTGTTTGTTTGCTTGTTTGTTTGTTTTTCCAAGATATTGACCCAGCCTAAGGGAATGCTAGAGTACTGAGGTGGGAGTGGGTGAGTAGGTAGGGGAACACCCTCATAGAGTCGGGGTGGAGGATGTAGGAGGGTTGTGGAGGGGAATATGAAAAGGGGATAACATTTGAAATGTAAACAAATTTAAAAACAACAAAAAATAAAGGAAAAATTATGACAATAATTCAAAGAATTAAGAATTACTTACTGTCTTTTCTGCAACACAACCTAGCTCTTCTTGGGAAAATATAAGAAAGTACTATAAAATCCCATATGTGCAATTTTAATATAATCAACTATAAAGAATTGGTATATTTACAAAATGGAATACTACTCAGCTATTAAAAAATGAACTCATGAAATTCTTAGGCAAATGAATAGAACTGGAAAATATCATCCTGAGTGAGGTAACCCAATCACAAAAGAACACACATGGTATGCAGTCACTGATAAGTGGATATTAGCCCAGAAGCTTGGAATACCCAAAACAATTCACCTATCAAATGATGCCCAAGAAGAAGGAAGAACAAAGTATGGATACTCTCGACCTTCTTAGAAGGGGGAACAAAATACCCACAGAAGGAGATACAGAGATAAAGTATGGAGCAGAGTCTGAGGGAAAGACCATGCAGAGAGTACCCCACCTAGTGATACATCCCACATACAGTTACAAAACCCAGACACTATTATCGATGCCCAAAAATGCTGACTGGATCTGGATATAGCTGTCACCTGGGAGGTTCTGCTAGTACATGACAAATACAGAGGGGGACACTCTCAACCAGCCATTGAACTGAGCACAGGGTACCCATTGGAGGATCTAGAGAAAGGACCCAAGGAGCTGAAAGGGTTTGCAGCGCCATAGGAGGAACAATGAAATGAGCCACCCAGTACTTCCAGAGCTCTCAGGGATAAAACCATCAACAAAAGAGTACACATGGAGTTACCCATGGCTCCAGACACATAGGCAAGAGGATGGCCTTGTTGGATATCAAAGGGAGAAGAGGCCCTTGGTCCTGGGAAGGCTCAATGCCACAGTGTAGGGAAATACCAGGACAGGGAAGCAGGAGAGGGTTGATTGGAGAACAGGGGGCAGGGAGATGGATGATGGGATTTCCGTGGAGTGGGAACCAGGAAAGGGGACCACACCTGAAATATAAATAAATAATATATCTAATAAAAATGAAGAAAAATGTTTAAAAAAAGAATTATGTGGTAATTATTAATTACTTTTTAATAATGTAAAATACTTTGGGTCCAAAAACAATTTATTAAAGTCTCAACTGTTCTGAGTCCTTCCAAATTACATTTTACCAAAAGTGTGCAGGTCTTCTCTCCAAGACAAGAATAAATTAGCATGAAATGCTGATCTCAGTGATTTACATTTTCCAATTCAATTCTCACCATGGTCCTAGCAGTCATGTGTTAAATGAATATTATATATTCATTTAACAGTGAATAAATAAAGTTATGGCATCTAAGTCATCTGCAAGAAAGTGTACCAAGCCGGGCGGTGGTGCACGCCTGTAATCCCAGCACTCTGGGAGGCAGAGGCAGGCAGATTTCTCAGTTCGAGGCCAGCCTGGTCTACAGAGTGAGTTCCAGGACAGCCAGGGCTACACAGAGAAACCCTGTCTCAAAAAACCAAAAAAAAAAAAAAAAGAAAGAAAGAAAAGAAAAAAAAGAAAGTGTACCAAGTCAAATCACAATGTCTGCTTGACTGCTTTGCTCTTAGACAATCCTAACAAAAATCATATTCCTCACTCAATGAAGGATCCAAAGGTGCTATACAATGCCCATGACATTTTTTCAAAAGCCCTACAAATGGTGCCACTCATATTTTATACATCATGCAGTTCATGAGAGATTTCAAAGTTTTAATTTCTTTCAAAGCAATAAATATGTATTTGAGACCTGCAAGATGGTTGCAATGTTCCTTCTGTTTCTATTTTGTGGAATAGTTTGAAGAGTATTGGTGTTAACTCTTCTTTGAAGGTCTGGTAGAATTCTGTACTGAAACCATCTGGTCCTGTGCTTTTTTTGGTTGGAAGACTTTCTATGACTCCTTCTATTTCTTTAGGCTTTATGGGACTGTTTAGATGGTCTAGTTGGTCCTGATTTAATTTTGGTATTTGGTATCTGTCAAGGAAATTGTCCATTTCCTCCAGATTCTCCAGTTGTGTTGAGTACAGGCTCTTGTAGTAGGATCTGATGATTTTTTGGATTTCCTCAGTTTCCGTTGTTATGTCTCCCTTTTCATTTCTAAGTTTGTTAATTTGGATACTTTCTCTGTGCCCTTTGGTCAGTCTGGCTAAGGGTTTATCTATCTTGTTGATTTTCTCAAAGAACCAGCTCCTAGTTTTGTTGATTTTTTGTATGGTTCTCTTTGTTTCTACTTGATTGATTTCGGCCCTGAGTTTGATGATTTCCTGCCTTCTACTCCTCCTGGGTGAAGTAGCTTCTTTTTGTTCTAGGGCTTTCAGGTGTGTCATTAAGTTGGTAATGTATGCTCTCTCCATTTTCTTTTTGGAGGCACTCAGGGCTATGAGTTTTCCTCTTAGCACTGCTTTCATTGTGTCCCATAGATTTGGGTATGTTGTGTTTTCATTTTCATTGTGTTCTAAAAAGTCTTTAATTTCTTTCTTTATTTCTTCCTTGACCAAGGTGTCATTGAGTAGAGTATTGTTCAATCTCCACGTGTTTGTGGGTTTTCTGTTGTTTCTGTTGCTATTGAAGACCACTTTTATTCC
Organism: Apodemus sylvaticus; assembly: GCF_947179515.1. Classification (NCBI taxonomy): domain Eukaryota; kingdom Metazoa; phylum Chordata; class Mammalia; order Rodentia; family Muridae; genus Apodemus; species Apodemus sylvaticus. Next base: position 15,347,979 of record NC_067476.1, on the reverse strand, counting down.
ATAGTGATCAGATAGGAGGCATGGGATTAGTTCTATCTTTTTATATTTGTTGAGGTCTGTCTTGTGACCAATTATATGGTCGATTTTGGAGAAGGTACCATGAGGTGCTGAAAAAAAGGTATATTCTTTCTCAACCTGTGGGTCAAAACCACTTTGGCACACTGTTATCTCGAAAAATTCACGTTATGAATCATAAGAGAAGCAAAGTTATAAAGTAGCAAAAAATATATAGTTTTGTAATTAGGGATTACTACAACATATGGCACTGTATTAAAGGCTTGCAGCATTAGGAAGATTGGGTACAGTAGTTTGGTGGGTAAAACCATTTGTCACCAAACATAATAGCCTGATTTTGATCCCTGGAACAATGTGGTAGAATGAGAGAACCAACTTCAAGTTGCCCCCTGACGTGCATACCCACTCTATGACATGGCTGCATTCACACACATACAGAGATTGGGTTCCTGGGTAAGAAACACAAATGAAGACATAAATTGAATTTGACCTTGGAAAGAGATATTATGTGAGGTTACATATCTTGGATGGGCATGCAGAGAGTCATCCTCTAGGAACTTGCACCTTCACTAGGACACAGGTTGTTACAGGACATGGCTCCCAATAAAAATGAAAATCAGATGCTAATGCAGTGACTGCTTACTAACAGATTCTGTATGACCTCCGGAAGCCAAAAGAAAGCACTCACAAACCCTGAAAGGCTACTGTAGGTAAGATCTTGCAGGAAGGAGTCAGCCTATGACTGTAAAGTGTGAAGTACAAGAGCAAATCTGAAAGGCGAGTATTCCCTGGTTTCTATATGTTCTTTCCCTAGATAATAGTGAACTAATGAGTCTCCACCAGCTAAACATTAGATTTGGGGAAAGAAATACTAATTTCTTTTTACTGACTGCCAGACAGAAAGCATTGCATTGAATTATTTATTTTATACGCTGGCTCATTTATTCTTCAACATACGTCTGTAATGTTGGGCTAGTCACTGTCCTTGAGTGATGAGGGATTTACTTCTAAACAGAACTAACTACTACCATAAAAATGTACAGGATCCACATTGGTGATTAGACACAATTATGGTTTACTGATGCTGATCTCTTATCATTAGATAACAGCTGCATGGCAATGAAATAAATATGAGCTGTCTGCCCAATGCAGAATTACAACCGTTGAAAGACTACCAAGGAGATAATTGACTTTTCAGGGATCAATCAGAGCCTCAAATCACACCAATGAAATGTAATACACAATGACATTTAATGTACATGCACATGTACATGCAAACACTTGAGTTGTTGATTTGTGACTTCTTAACAGCTACAGCTGTCCTAAACATGGGATGGCATTCACAAAGTCATAACAAGAAATTTATAACTAATAAGTAATATTTAACATAAAACATATTACTAACCCTCAATCTGACATGTAGACACTTTAAAAGCAGCACAACACATTCAATAATACATAACAATTACATCTCAGAGGGATAAGATCATACTCTGAATATAGACACACATACACACAATTCAGGTCCCCACTAGCCTGTGCCTAACATGCATGAAGGTGTTCAGTCAGTGACTCTTTGAGCCACTTTCACTCACAGGCATATCACATAAACATTACATCTGAATAATCCAAATGGAAACACACACACACACATACCTCTCAATGACATACAACTATATGCCATATATGATTCAGATAAAATGCAAGCACACATACCGACATGTGTAAAAACAAGCAAATACAGAAAACAGTTTCAGGCTGCTGAGTACATATTTTGTTCAGGACTTTCACTATCCTCTACTTGACTGTGTCTGTCCATAGAAAAAAGAAGGAGTTAAGAAAATGAGAGAATGGCAAATATTTAGATCAAATGGACTGATTTGGAGACTCCAAAACACATATGAATGACAAATACTCATGGAAAGAATTCAGATTTGTGTGTTATGAATCTAGAAATGGAAAAACTAGTCAGTCACATAACACACACACACACACACACACCATGGGCAGATCTCACACAGTAAATATATTAACATTTTACAAGCAATAAAATGTCACATTTTGCAAGCAATAAAATATAGATATGTAAGGACAGACAGATAGACAGACAGACAGAAAGGCAGGCAGACAGACAGACAGACAAACAGATATAGAGATATATACAGAAAGAGAAAATATACACAAAATCCATATGCAAAGATATATAGATACAAAGACACACCTTGAGCACCAAAAACTCCCAGTTCCCTCTGACCTCTATCAGCATTTGGTTTATTCAGGTACTGGATAACTAACCCACGTCTCTGAGCCTTTGGATTTCATTAAGACCATCAAGAAAAAAATAATAATCTTCTGGACTTTCTCTATCTATCCTTAGATTCTAGATAAATAAGTGGGAGGATACAAAAAGTAAATTGGTCAGAGTCCCAGAGCTCCAGCTAGGGAAAGCACCAAACAGAATAATTAGCTCCAATACAGAATAATTAGCTTTGATTCTTGCCACTCCTTCAAGGGGGAGGGAGCTTGGCCAGAGGACAAGTAGCTGAGCAGGCACTGAACTCCTTGCCCAAAAGTCACCTAATCATGTGTGTCCTCCATATCAAAGAAAATATATTAGTAATTAATTCACCATTATCACAAAATACCTGATGCAATAAACGTGTTAAGTCCAAGACTATTTTATCCAGTTTTAGAGCTTTAGCCCGTGAGCAGTTGTCTCCACTGTTTCCCACCTGTGATGAAGAAGCACAACGTGGTGGGAGTGCATGAGAGAGAAAGGCCTAATTGTATCATTAACAGGAAGCCACAAAAAACCCTTGCTATAGGCTGCACTTGTTAAAGTTTCCCTCACCTTACAGCACTACCACCCTGGGACCAAGCCTTTGAAATGAATCTTTGAGTGAGACCCAGCTAAGGGTCTTAGCTAGATCTCAATCAAATATAGAATCTAATGTCTAGAAACAAATGAAAAATGCCTGCATGACTACTAGCTAGATCATCTAGGATACAGATAAAACAATACTAAGAGGAAAGTTTATACCTATAAGTGTTCACATTTAAAAAAAAAAAAATTCATGACCATCTTTGCTCCTGTGATCAAGTAGACAGGTCAGCCAGGTATGCAGGGAATACCAAAGAGAAAGATCCCTCAGAACACAGACTTCCAGGACTCCACCTGCACCTGGGAGCTGGGCAGCCCCACAGCTGTCTGGGTACCTATCCTGCCAGGAAGCATATGACCTGCAGGGAGTCCCGTGGTTAGAGGGAGTCCTGCTTTCAGAGGTGAGGCTGCCACCATCTTTGTTCCTGTGACCAAGCAGACAGGTCAGACAGGTACGCAGGGAACACCAGAGTGAAAGATCACTCAGGACACAGCCTACCAGGACTCCACCTGCACCTAGGAGCTGGGCAGCCTCATAGTTGTCTGAGTACCTATCCTCCCTCGCTTAGAGGTGGGGTGCCACCATCTTTGCTCCTATGACTGTATGGAGGGGCAGACTGGTAGGCAGGAATCACCAGAGTGAAGGATTGCTTGGGATATGCCTTGCCAGAACACCCCTGCTCCCAGCCAGGAGCTCGGCAGATCCACAGGCAGCCAACTGGGCACCTACCCTGCCAGGAGGTGGTCTGTTCTGCCGGGAGGCAGTTGGAGTCTCCCACATGAAGGTGAGGTGCCACCATCTTTGCTCCTGTGACAGTGTAGAGGGGCAGAATGTTAGGCAGGGATCACCAGAGTAGAAGATCGCTTGGGACACACCCCTGCCAGGACTCTGCCTGCACCCAGGAGCTCAGCAGCACCAGAGGAATCTGTGTCAGGGAAAAGCAGGTCACCCAGGGTTGCTGAGATCGGCTGGCAGGCAAACAGGAGGGGCGAGCACCAGCCAGTGACAGCATGAACAACTAACACCAGAGATAATGAGATGGCAAAAGGCAAACAGAACGTTGCTGTATTAGTTTTGGTTCTCTAGAGTCACAGAACGTATGGATAGTCTTTATATAGTTAGGGAATTTGTCAATGACTTACAGTCTATAGTCCAACTCCCCAACAATGATCAGTAGCAGCTGTGGATGGAAGTCCAAGGATCCAAGGATCTAGCAGTTTCTCAGTCCCACAAGGCAAGCAGGCATGGAAGAGTGAGAGTGAATCTTCCCTCTTTCAATGCCCTTATATATCTCCAGCAGAGGGTGTAGCCCAGATTAAAGGCTATAGGTCTCCAGCAGAGGGTGTGGCCCAGATTCAAGGTGTGTGCATCCATGCCTTTAATCCCAAATGATCTTGAACTCGGAGATCTCCTTGTCTTAGTCACTATGCTTCAAGGTCTCCATGCCAAGATCCAGGTCAGAAACTTATATCTCTGAGCCTCCAAATTAGGATCATAGGTGAGCCTTCCAATTCTAGACTGTAGTTCACTCCAGATATAGTCAAGTTGACAACCAGGAATAGCCACTACAGTTGCTAACAGAAATCAAATCAATATGGCACCATCCAAATCCAATTCTCCCACAACAGTGCTGGATACCCCAACACACCAGGAAAGCTAGATTTGGATTTCAAATCACAGGTCATGATGCTTCATGGAGGCTTTCAAGAAGAACATAAATAACTCCCTAAAAGAAATAGAGGAGAACACAAGTAAACAGGGAGAAGCCCTTGAAGAACTAAAAGAAAACACAACAAAACAGGTGAAGGAATTGAACAAAGCCAGCAAGGATCTAAAGATGGAGGGGAAAACAATAATAAAATCACAAAGGGAAACAACTCAGGACATAGAAAACCTAGGAAAGAAGTTAGGAGTCATGGATCCAAGCATCAACAATGGAATACAAGAGATAGAAAAGAGAATCTCAAATGCAGAAGATACCATAGAAAGCATTAATACAACAGTCAAAGAAAATGAAGAATGCAAAAACCTCCTGACACAAAACATTCAGGAAATCCAGGACAAAATGAGAAGACCAAACCTAAGGATTATACATAGAGAAGAAAGTGAAGATTTCCAACTTAAAGGGCCAGTAAATGTCTTCAACAAAATTATAGAAGAAAACTTCCCTAACCTAAAGAAACAGGTGCCCATGAATATACAAGAAGCCTACAGACAACAACTTCAGCAAAGTGGCAGGTTATAAAATCAACTCAAGCAAATCAGTAGCCTTTCTATACTCAAAGGATAAGCAGGCTGAGAAAGAAATTAGGGAAATGACACCCTTCACAATAGCCACAAACAGTATAAAGTACCTTGGGGTGACTCTTACCAAACATGTGAAAGATCTGTATGACAAGAACTTCAAGTCTATGAAGAAGTAAATGGAAAAAGACTTCAAAAATGGAAAAAGCTCCCATGCTCATGGATCGGTAGAATCAATATAGTTAAAATGGCCATTTTGCCAAAAGCAATATACAAATTCAACGCAATACCCATCAAAATCCCAACTCAATTCTTCACAGAGTTAGAAAGAGCAATCCTCAAATTCATCTGGAATAACAAAAAACCCAGGATAGCTAAAACTATTCTCAACAATAAAAGAAATTCTGGGGGTATCAGTATCCCTGACCTCAAGCAATACTACAGAGCAATAGTGTTAAAAAGTGCATGGTATTGTTACAGTGACAGGCAGGCAGATCAATGGAACAGGATTGAAGATCCAGAAATGAACCCACACACCTATGGCCACTTGATCCTCAACAAAGGGACTGAAAACATCCAATGGAAAAAAGATAGCCTTTGCAACAAATGGTGTTGGTTCAACTGGAGGTCAGCATGCAGAAGAATGTCAATTGATCCATTCTTGTCTCCTTGTACTAAGCTCTACTCCAGATGGATCAAGGACCTCCACATAAAGCCAGAAACTCTGAAGCTAATAGAAAAGAAACTGGGGAAGACCCTTGAGGACATCGGTACAGGGGGAAAGTTCCTGAACAGAACACCAATAGCTTATGCTCTAAGATCAAGAATTGACAAATGGGACCTCGTAAAATTACAAAGTTTCTGTAAGGCAAAGGACACCATCAAAAGGGCAAATCGGCAACCAACAAATTGGGAAAAGATCTTCACCAACCCTACATCAGATAGAGGGCTAATATTCAATGTATATAAAGAACTCAAGAAGTTAGACTCCAGAAAACCAAATAACCCTATGAAAAAATGGAGTACAGAGTTAAACAAAGAATTTTCACCTGAAGAACTTCGGATGGTGGAGAAGCATCTTAAAAAATGCTCAACTTCATTAGTCATTAGGGAAATGCAAATCAAAACAACCCTGAGATTTCACCTTACACCAGTCAGAATGGCTAAGATTAAAAATTCAGGAGACAGCAGATGTTGGCTAGGATGTGGAGAAAGAGGAACACTCCTCCACTGCTGGTGGGGTTGCAAATTGGTACAACCACTCTGGAAATCAGTCTGGAGGTTTTTCAGAAAACTGGGCACCTCACTTCCAGAAGATCCTGCTATACCACTCCTGGGCATATATCCAGAAGATTCCCCAGCATGTAATAAGGATACATGTTCCACTATGTTCATAGCAGCCCTATTTATAATTGCCAGAAGCAGGAAAGAACCCAGATATCCCTCAACAGAAGAGTGGATGCAAAAAATGTGGTATATATACACAATGGAGTACTATTCAGCCATTAGAAACAATGAATTCATGAAATTCTTAGGCAAATGGATGGAGCTGGAGAACATCATACTAAGTGAGGTAACCCAGATTCAAAAGATGAATCATGGTATGAACTCACTAATAAGTGGGTGTTAACCTAGAAAACTGGAATACCCAAAACATAATCCACACATCAAATGAGGTACAAGAAGAATGGAGGAGTGGCCCCTTGTTCTGGAAAGACTCAGTGAAGCAGTATAGGGCAAAACCAGAACAGGGAAGTGGGAAGGGTTGGGTGGGAAAGCAGGGGGAGGGAAGGGGGCTGATGGGACTTTCGGGGAGTGAGGGTCCAGAAAAGGGGAAATCATTTGAAATGTAAATAAATATATCAATAAATTTAAAAAAAGAAGAAGTCTACAGAACTCCAAATAGATTGGACCAGAAAAGAAATTCCTCCCCATCACACGATAATTAAAAAACCAAATGTACTAAACAAAGAAAGAATATTAAAAGCAATAAGGGAAATTCTGAGAGATTATAATTCTCCAGAGACTATGAAAGACAGAAGAACCTGGGCAGATGTCATACAGACCCTAAGGGAACATAAATGCCAACCCAGACTGCTATATCCAGCAAATTTCTCCAGTACCATAGATGGAGAGACCAAGGTATTTCATGACAAAAACAAATTTACATATTATGTTTCCACAAATCTAGCCTTCAAAGGATCATTAACCGAAAAGACCAACAAAAGGAGGAAAACTACACACTAGAAAACACAAGAAATTCATCTTCTTTCAGCAAATCCAAAAGAAGATAACCACACAAACATAAAAATTGCATCAAAAATAGCAGGAAGCAACAATCACTATTCCTTAACATCTCTTAGCATCAATGGAGTCAATTCCCCAATAAAAAGACAGAGACTAACAGACTGGATATATAAACAAGAACCAACATCTTGCTGCATACAGGAAATGCATCTGTGTCAAAGACAAATACTACCTCAGAGTAAAAGGCTGAAAAACAGTTTTCCAAGCAAATGGCCCCAAGAAACAAGCTGGAGTAGCCATTCTAATATACAGTAAAATAGACTTTCAACCAAAAGTCATCAAAAAAGACACACAGAGACACTTTATACTCATCAAAGGAAAAATCTACCAGGAAGAACTCTCAATTCTGAACATACATCCAACTACAAGGGCACCCTCATTCATAAAGGAAACTTTACTAAAGCTTAAAGCACACATCACACCCCACACAATAATTGTGGGTGACTTCAACACCCTACTATCATCAATAGACAGATCAGGGAAACAGAAACTAAGCAGAGACACAGTGAAACTAACAGAAGTTTTGAACCAAATGGATTTAATAGATATCTATAGAATATTTCATACTAAATCAAAAGACTATACTTTCTTCTCAGCACCTCATGGTACCTTCTGCAAAACTGACCATAAAATTGGTCACGAAACAGACCTCAAGAGATATAAGAAGATTGAATTAATTCCATGCCTCCTATCAGATCACTATGGAGTAAAGGTGGTCTTTAATAGCAACAAAAACAACAGAAAGCTCACATATACATGGAACCTGAACAATGCGCTACTCAATGATACCTTGGTCAAGGAATAAATACAGAAAAAATCAAAACCTTTTTTAGAATTTAATGAAAATGAGAGCACAACATACTCAAATTTATGGGACACAATGAAAGTAGTGCTAAGAGGAAAACTTATAGCTCTGAGTGCCTCCAAAAAGAAGCTGGAGAAAGCATACATTAGCAATTTTTTTTGTATTTTTTTTATTCGATATAATTTATTTACATTTCAAATGACTTCCCCTTTTCTAGCCCCCCCACTCCCCGAAAGTCCCGTATGCCCCCTTCTCTTCCCCTGTCCTCCCACCCACCCCTTCCCACTTCCCCGTTCTGATTTTGCTGAGTACTGTTTCACTGAGTCTTTCCAGAACCAGAGGCCACTCCTCCTTTCTTCTTGTACCTCATTTGATGTGTGGATTATGTTTTGTGTATTCCAGTTTTCTAGGTTAATATCCACTTAATAGTGAGTGCATACCATGATTCACCTTTTGAGTCTGGGTTACCTCACTTAGTATGATATTCTCTAGCTCCATCCATTTGCCTAAGAATTTCATGAATTCATTGTTTCTAATGGCTGAATAGTACTCCATTGTGTAGATATACCACATTTTTTGCATCCACTCTTCTGTTGAGGGATACCTGGGTTCTTTCCAGCATCTGGCAATTATAAATAGGGCTGCTATGAACATAGTAGAACATGAATCCTTATTACATGGTGGGAAGTCTTCTGGGTATGGCGGAGAAGCATCTTAAAAAATGCTCAACTTCATTTAGTCATTAGGGAAATGCAAATCAAAACAACCCTAAGATTTCATCTTACACCAGTCAGAATGGCTAAGATTAAAAATTCAGGAGACAGCAGGTGTTGGAGAGGGTGTGGAGAAAGAGGAACACTCCTCCACTGCTGGTGGGGTTGCAAATTGATACAACCACTCTGGAAAGCAGTCTGGCGGTTCCTCCGAAAACTGGGCACCTCACTTCCAGAAGATCCTGCTATACCACTCCTGGGCATATACACTAGCAATTTAACAGCACACCTGAAAGCTTTAGAACAGAAAGAGGGAGAATGACTGACATAAATAGGTTCCACCCATCCTGGTGTGAACCACCTATTAATAGGCTCTTATGTAAATACCTCAGGCCTATATCTATGAAAAAGTATTTTCACATTAAGTAAATATGCTCTATAATTATTAAATGGTGAAACTATATAATAGTCATAAATTGCTTCTTGAGTCTGCCAAGGATTATGTACTGAAGCCCAGTACTCAATTCCACATTTAAGCCAACTTGGCCTTACATTTCTAAGCAAAGATTCCCACATCTTATCTTTGTCCTGATATTCTCTTACACATGGTTCCAGAGGAATAGTTTCTGATGGTCTTACCATAGTATCATTATTGTAAACATTCCCCAAAATATTTTAATCTTCCACATAAACCTTCTGTGATGTGGAGGCAACTTCTCTGGAGTCAATCCATCTGGAGCATCAGAAAGAAAAGTTCTATAAGCAATAGGAAGGCAACTCATCGGAGGTGTTCCTATTATAGCAATACAAATTGGAGCAGAATCAGACATTCCTTCATATTTAATTAGAGTGGAGGTCAAATTGGAGGAAAATTCAGCATGTCCACCCATCAGCCCAGTATCATTAGTCATTACCCTGATGTTCACATCATCTCCGCAACCCACAGGATGAAGAAGTGAAGGATGGGGAACATAGGCCCAAAACAAGGCTGCAGAGGCAGGGTATACCTGCAAAGCAATGACAGCAAGAATAGCAAGAAACATATTCTCAACTGATGCTGGCTTTCCGGTACTGGAGACCACTTGCTGTGCTTTCTGTGTGAGTTCCTTCAACTGTCCCCAAGTGGATGGATTTATCCTCACCATGGATGACGATGCAAGGGGAGTTGAAGACACGTGCAAAGAAGAGAGATCAAGCTTCCTCATTTTCTTTAAAGCTTCTTTTACCTTCTGTCTCTTCCTTATTTTCTGGGTTCTTGATAGAGGTTATTTTGGTGGAAAGGACAAAAAAGTCTGTCTGAGATCCAGATTGGGTTTTTGCATCTTGTGTAAAACCACATGCATATCCTCATCCCGAGGTGATTGGTACATCCGGCCCTTTACAAATGCCTGCTAAAAGATTTTTCCAGATTACTAAAGGAGTAAGAGTCTGTTGTAGAGGAGCCCAATGCTTTTGTATAGAAGTAAAATCTTTATCATCTGTGTTAAGGTGATTAATAGTAAATAAAGCATGGGTTAATAATTGATGAGGTGAATAGAAATGACCACTAGATTTTCAACTTTGAAGTTGTATTTTAAGATTTTGAGGGGGCACCCCAATGCCATCTTTGCTCCAGGTCAGACAGGATAGGTGGCTCCAGATATGGAGACATGCCAAGTTTAAGATCACTGGGGACACAGACCACTGGGATGCTGCCTGTACCAGGACCTGGGCAGATCATAGGTTCATCTGTGTGCCAGCCGGTTGTGGGTCCTGTGCCCTGCAGGGTGGTCCACACTTGGAGGGGCTCCCCACTGCCATCTTCGCTCCAAGTCAGACAGGACAGCTGGCTCCAGATACTGAGATATCCCGAGTTTAAGATCTCTAGAGAAACAGTGGCTGGGCTGCTGCCTGCACCCAGGACCTAGGCAGATTGGCAGTTCATCTGTGTAGCAGCCTGTTGTGGGTCCTCTGCCCTGCGGGTCAGCACTTGTAGGGGCTTCCCACCACCATCTTCACTCCCTGACAGAGCAGATAGGCAGCACCAGGTTCACAGAGACAACCTGAGAATAACATTGCTTGGGGCAAGACACGCCAGGTCTCCAACAGCACCCAAGAGGAGGGCAGCACATCAGCAATCTGTGCCAGGGGAAACCCAGTCATCCAGTGGTGCAGAAATACCCTTATGGGCTCACAGGAGGCTCAAGCACCAGCCAGTGATGACAGGACCAACTAATACCAGAGATAACCAGATGGCAAAAGGCAAATGTAGGAATGTTACTAACAGAAATCAAGGCAATATGGCAGCATCTGAACCCAATTCTCCAACAACAGGAAGTCCTGGATACCCCCAACACACTAGAAAGACAAGATTTGGATTTAAAATCACTGGTCATAATGCTGTTAGATGAACACAAGAAGGACATAAGTAAATCTCTTAAAGAAATACAGGAGAAAATGGATCAAAAGTCAGAAGCCCTTACAACGGAAACACAAAAATCATTTAAAGAAATTCAGGAGAATATGGGTCAAAAGAGAGAAACCAATAAGGAAGAAATGCAAAACTCACTTGAAATACTAGAGAAATGTCAACAGGCAGAAGTCATGAAAGAGGAAACAAAAAAAAAAAAAATCTCTTAAAGATTTACAGGAAAACACAAACAAGCAAGTGAAGGAGCTGAGCAAAATCATCCAGGATCTAAAAACAGAAGTAGAAACAACTAATAAAGAACAAAGGGAGACACCTTTGAAGATAGAAAACCTTGGGAAGAAATCAGGGGCCATAGATGCAAATATCAACAACAGAATACAAGAGATAGAAGAAAGAATCTCTGATGCTGAAGATACCATAGAAACCATGGACTCAACAGTCAAAGAAAGTGCAAAATGCAAAAAACTTGTAACCCAAAAAATCCAGGAAATCCAGGAAACAATGAGAAGACCTTCTCATTATACCTCTACCTAAGGATTATAGGTAGAGATGAGAGTGAAGATTTACACCTTAAAGGGCCAGCAAATATCTTCAACAAAATTATGGAAGAAAACATCCCTAACCTAAAGAGAAAGATGCCCACAAACATACAAGAAGAATACAGAATGCCAAACAGACTGGACCAGAACAGAAATAGCTCCCATCATATAATAATCAAAACCCCAATTGTACTAAACCAAGAAAGACTATTAAAGGCAGTAAGAGAAAAAGTCCAAGTAACAAATAAAGGAAGACCTATCAAAATTACACCAGACTTCTCACCAGAGATCATGAAAGCTAGAAGATCCTGGGCAGATCTCATGCAGACTCCAAGAGAACACAAATGCCAACCAAAACTACTATAACCAGAAAAACTCTCAATCACCATAGATGGAGAAAACAGGATATTCCATGGCAAAACCAAATTTACACAATATCTTTCCACAAACCCAGCCCTAAAAAGGATAATAGGGGGGAAACACCAATACAAGGAGGGAAACTTCACCCTGGAAAAAGAAAGATAGTAACATTCTTTCATCCAACGCAAAAGAAGATAACCAATCAAATATACAAAATAACATCAAAATGACAGGAAGTAATAATCACTATTCCTTAATATCTCTTAACATCAATGGACTCAATTCCCCAATAAAAAGACATAGACTCACAGATTGGATAAGGAAACAGGACCCTACAGTTTGCTGCATACAGGAAACACACCTCAGTGTCAAAGACAAATACTACCTTAGAGTAAAAGGCTGGAAGACAATTTTGCAAGCAAATGGTCTCAGGAAACAAGCTGGAGTAGCCATTCTAATATCAGATAAAATTGACTTTCAACCTAAAGTCATCAAAAGAGATGCGGAAGGACACTTCTTGCTGGTCAAAGGAAAAATACAACAAGAAGAACTCTTAATTCTGAAAATCTATGTTCCAAATGCAAAAGCACCCTCATTTGTAAAAGAAACTTTACTGAAGCTCAAAGCACACAATGCACCTAACACAACAATTGTGGGTGACTTCAACACTCCACTCTCTTCAATGGACCGATCAGGAAAACAGAAACTAAACAAGCACACAGTGAAACTAATTGAAGCTTTGGATCAATTAGATTTAACAGATATATATAGAACATTTCATCCCAAAGCAAAAGAATATACCTTTTTCTCAGCACCTCATGGTACCTTCACCAAAATGGATCATATAATTGGATGCAAGACAGACCTCAACAAATATAAGAAGATTGAACTACTCCCATGCCTCCTATCAGATCACTATGGTGTAAAAATGGTCTTCAATAGCAACAAAAACACAGAAAGCCCACATATATATGGAAACTGAACAATACCCAATGATACCTTGGTCAAGGAAGAAATAAAGAAAGAAATCACAGACATTTTAGAATTTAATGAAAATGAAGGCACAACATACCCAAATCTATGGGACATAATGAAAGCAGTGCTAAGAGGAAAACTCATAGCCCTGAAGGCCTCCAAAAAGAAACTAGAGGGAGCATACACTAGCTGCTTAATGACACACCTGAAAGCCCTGGGGAAAAAAGACACCCAAGTGGAAGAAGACAGAAAATCATCAAACTCAGGGCTGAAATCAATCAAATAGAAACTAAGAGAACCATACAAAGAATCAACAAAACCAGAAGCTGGTTCTTTGAGAAAATCAACAAGATAGATAAACCCTTAGCAGACATAGGCCGAGGCAAACATTGCTTGGGCCTAAGCCTGTCAGGCCTTTGATTGGACTCAGGGCCTGAGCAGCTAGGCTAGCCGTGTCTGCACCAACCTAGTTGGGGGAACAGCTGCCCAGTAGAGTGTTCAGCACTCAGAAAACGTGCCAGCAGCATCCACTATCATCACTCCCAGAAGGAGCAAATGGGCATTACCTGATTCACAGAGACAACTTGGGGCAAGGCATACTAGGGCTCAAAGGACAGCCAAGAGGATGGCAGAATATCAGAAATATATGCCAGGGGAAGCCCAGCCATCCAGTGTTGCAGAAATAGCCTTACAGTATCATGGGAGGCTCAAACACAAGCCAATGACAACAAGAACAATTAATGCCAGAGATAACAAATGGCAAAAGGCAAAAGTAGGAACACTACTAACAGAAATCTAGGCAATCTTGCAGCATCTGAACCCAACTCTCCAACAAGAGCAAGTCCTGGATACACCAACACACCAGAAAAACAAGATTTGGATTTAAAATCACTGGTCATGATGCTGCTAGAGGAACACAAAAAGGACCTAAATGAATCACTTAAAGAAATACAGGGGAACATGAATAAGCTAGAAACCCATATAATGGAAACACAAAAATCACTTAAAGAAATTCAGGAGAATAAGGCTCAAGAGAAAGAAGCCAATAAAGAAGAAATGCAAAAAAAAAAAAAAAACTTAAAGAAATGCAGGAGAAAGTGAGTCAAATGGCAGAAGTCATGAAAGAGGAAACACAAAAATCTCTTAAAGAATTAAAGGAAAACACAAACAAACAAATGAAGGAACTGAGCAAAACTATCCTGGATCTAAAAACAGAAGTAGAAACAACTCAGAAATAACAAAGGGAGACAACTTTGGGAGATAGAAAACCTTGGAAGAAATCAGGGGTCATAGATGCAAATATCAACAACAGAATACAAAAGATGGAAGAAAGAATCTCAGATGCTGAAGATACCATAGAAACCATTGATTCAACAGTCAAAGAAAATGCAAAATGCAAAAGGCTTGTAACCCAGAACATCCAGGAAATCCAGGACAGAATAAGAAGACCAAACCTAAGGATTATAGGCATAGATGAGAGTGAAGATTTATAGCTGGAAGGGCCAGGAAATATCTTCAACAAAAGTATAGAAGAAAACTTCCCTAACCTAAAGAGAGAGATGCCCATGAATATACAAGAAACATACAGAAGCCCAAACAGACTGGACCAGAGCAGAAATATCTCCCGTCACATAATAATCAAAACCCCAAATATAGCCGGGCGGTGGTGGCGCACGCCTTTAATCCCAGCACTTGGGAGGCAGAGGCAGGCAGATTTCTGAGTTCGAGACCAGCCTGGTCTACAGAGTGAGTTCCAGGACAGCCAGGGCTATACAGAGAAACCCTGTCTCAAAAAAACAAAAACAAAAACAAAAAAAAAAAACCCAAATATACTAAACAAAGAAAGAATATTGAAGGCAGTAAGAGAAAAAGGGCAAGTAGCATATAAAGGAAGACCTATCAGAATTACACCAGACTTCTCACCAGAGACCATGAAAGCTAGAAGATCCTGGGCAGATCTCATACAGACTCTAAGAGAACACAAATTGCAGCCAAGACTACTATACCCAGCAAAATTCTCAATCACCATAGATGGAGAAACCAAGATATTCCGTGACAAAACCAAATTTACAAAATATCATTCCACAAACCCAGCCCTACAAAGAATAACAGGAAGAAAACTCCAATACAAGGAGGGAAACTACACCCTGGAAAAAGAAAGATAGTAACCTTCTTTCACCAAACCCAAAAGAAGATAACCACTCAAATATAAAAATAACATCAAAAGTGACAGGAAGTAATAATCACTATTTCTTCATTTCTCTTAACATCAATGGACTCAATTCTCCAATAAAAAGACATAGACTAACAGACTGGATAAGGAAACAGGACCCTACATTTTGCTGCATACAGGAAACACATCTCAGTGTCAAAGACAAAAACTACCTTAGAGTAAAAGGCTGGAAAACAATTTTACAAGCAAATGGTCTCAGGAAACGGGCCTGAATAGCCATTCTAAAATCAGATAAAATTGACTTTAAACCTAAAGTCATCAAAAGAGACACGGAAGGATACTTCTTGCTTATCAAAGGAAAAATCCACCAAAAAGAACTCTCAATTCTGAACATCTGTGTTCCAAATGCAAGAGCACCCTCATTTGTAAAAGAAACTTTACTAAAACTCAAAGCACACACTGCACCTAACACAACAATTGTGGGTGACTTCAACAGTCCATTTTCCTCAATGGACTGATCAGGAAAACAGAAACTAAACAGGGACACACTAAAACTAATTGAAACTTTGGACCAATTGGATTTAACTGATATTTATAGAACATTTCACCCTAAAGCAAAAGAATATACCTTTTTCTCAGCACCTCATGGTACCTTCTCCAAAAACGACCATATAATTGGTCATAAGATAGAACTCAACAAACATAAGAATATCAAACTAATCGAATGCCTCCTATCAGATCACTATGGTGTAAGAGTGGTCTTCAATAGCAACAAAAACAACAGAAAGCCCACATACACATGGAAACTGAACAATGCTCTACTCAATGATACCTTGGTCAGGGAAGAAATAAAGAAAGAAATCAGAGACTTTTTAGAATTTAATGAAAATGAAGGCACAATATACCCAAATCTTTGGGACACAATAAAAGCAGTGCTAAGAGGAAAACTCATAGCCCTGAGTGCCTCCAAAATGAAACGGGAGAGTGCATACACTAGCAGCTTAATGGCACACATGAAAGCTCTTGAACAAAAAAAACAAAAAAAACAAAAAAAAAAAAACAAAAACAAAAAAAAAAAAAAAGCTAATTCTCCCAGGAGGAGAAGAAGACAGGAAATCATCAAACTCAGGGATGAAATCAATCAAGTGGAAACAAAGAGAACCATACAAAGAATCAACAAATCCAGGAGATGGTTCTCTGAGAAAATAAAAAACATAGATAAACCCTTAGCCAGACTAATCAAAGGGAACAGAGACAGTATCCAAAAGTTAGCAAATTAGAAATGAAAAGGGGGATATAACAACAGATACTGAGGAAATTCAAAAGATCATCAGATCCTACTACAAAATCCTATACTCAACACAACTGGAGAATCTGGAGGAAATGGACAATTTCCTAGACACACACCAATTACCAAAATAAAATCAGGACCAAATAGATCAACTAAACAGTCCCATAATCCCTAAAGAAATAGAAGGGGTCATAGAAAGTCTTCCAACCAAAAACAGCACAGGACCAGATGGTATCAGTGCAGAACTCTATCAGACCATCAAAGAAGACCTAACACAAATACTCGCCAAACTATTCCACAAAATTGAAACAGAAGGAACACTACCCAACTCGTTCTATAAAACCACAATTATGCTGATAACAAAACCCTACAAAGATCCAACAAATAGAACGTTAGACCAATTTCCCTTATGAATATCGATACAAAAATACTCAATAAAATTCTTGCCAACGGAATCCAAGAAAACATCAAAATGATCATCCACCATGATCAAGTAGGCTTTATCCCAGGAATGCAGGGATGGTTCAATAGACAGAAATCCATCAATCCGATCCACTACATAAACAAACACAAAGAAAAAAACCACATGGTCATTTCATTGGATGCTGAAAATGCATTTGACAAAATTCAGCATCCTTTCATGATTAAAGTTTTGGAACGAACAGGAATTCAAGGCCCATACCTAAACATAGTAAAAGCAATATACAGCAAACCGGTAGCCAACATCAAACTAAATGGAGAGAAACTTGAAGCAATCCCACTATAATCAGGGACTAGACAAGGCTTCCCCCTCTCTCCATATCTTTTCAATATAGTTCTTGAAGTCCTAGCTAGAGCAATTAGACAACATAAGGAAGTCAAAGGGATACAAATTGGAAAGAAAGAAGACAAACTAACACTATTTGCATATGATATGATAGTACACTTACGTGACCCAAAAGTCTCTGCTAGAGAACTCCTACAGCTGATAAACAACTTCAGCAAAGTGGCTGGCTACAAAATCAACTCAAGCAAATCAGTACCCTTTATATACTCAAAGGATAAGCAGACTGAGAAAGAAATTAGGGAAATAACACCTTTCACAATAGCCACAAACAGCATAAAGTATCTTGGGGTGACTCTAACCAAACAAGTGAAAGATCTATATGACAAGAACTTCAGATCTCTGAAGAAGGAAATCGAAGAAAATCACAGAAAATGGAAAAATCTTCCATGCTCGTGGATTGGCAGGATTAATATAGTTAAAATGGCCATATTGCCAAAGGCAATCTACAGATTCAATGCAATCCCCATCAAAATCCCAATCCAGTTCTTCATAGAGCTAGAAAGAGCAATCCTCAAATTCATCTGGAATAACAAAAAACCCAGGATGGCTAAAACTCTTCTCAACAGTAAAAGAACTTCAAGGGGATTCAGTATCCCAGACCTCAAACTTTACTACAGAGCAATAGTGATAAAAACTGCATGGTACAAGCAGATCAATGGAATAGGATTGAAGACCCAGAAATGAACCCACACACCGATTGTCACTTGATCCTCAACAAAGGAGCTGAAAGCATCCAGTGGAAAAAAGATAGTCTTTTCAACAAATGGTGCTGGTTCAACTGGAGGTCAGCGTGCAAAAGAATGTGAATCGATCCATTCTTATCTCCTTGTACTAAGCTCAACTCCAAGTGGATCAAGGACCTCCACATAAAACCTGACGCACTGAAACTAATAGAAAAGAAATTGGGGAAGACCCTTGAGGACATAGGCACAGGGAAAAAGTTCCTGAATAGAACACCAATAGCTTATGCTCTAAGATCAAGAATTGACAAATGGGACCTCATAAAACTACAAAGTTTCTGTAAGGCAAAGGACACTGTCAAAAGGACAAAACGTCAACCAACAGATTGGGAAAGGATCTTCACCAACCCTAAATCTGACAGAGGGCTAATATCTAATATATACAAAGAACTCAAGAAGATAGAACCCAGAGAGCCAAATAACCCCATTATAAAGTGGGGTACAGAGCTAAACAAAGAATTCTCACATGAAGAACTTCAGAGGGCTGAGAAACAACTTAAGAAATGTTCGGAGTCCAGCAGGCCCCGGCAGGAGCCTTCAGGTGTCTGCTTCGGGATCTGAACAGCCTGGGCCACAGCACTCAGTCTCCAAGAAGTTCAAGAGGCCTGGTGTGCACCCGGAGGCAGACTGGGAGCACACAGCTTGCTCTGGTGGGTCAGCACCACAGAGCTTAGGCTCCAGTCCTGCGGCCTCTGGCAGGAGCCTTCAGATCTCTGCTTCGGGATCCAGAACAGCCTGGACTACAACACCACATCTCCAGGCCCTGCAAGAGGCCAGAGGGGCACCCGGGAGGCCAGCTTGGAGGAGTCAGTGTGCTCTGGTCACTCCAGCAGGGCCCAGGCGGGAGCTTTCAAGGGTCTGCTTCGGATCTGAACAGCCTGGGCCACAGCACCCTGTCTCCAGGCAGTGCAGGAGGTCAGCTGTGCACCAGAGGCCAGCTGGGAAGAGGCAGCTTGCACTGGTGAGTCCAGCATTGACAAGACCAACTAACACCAGTGAGACCTAGATGGCAAAAGGCAAACGCAGGAACATCACTAAAAGAAATCAAGACAATATGGGAGCATCTGAACCCAATTCTCCTTTAATAGCATGTCCTGGATACCCCATCGCACCAGAAAAACAAGATTTGGATTTAAGATCATGATGCTGGTAGAGGAACACATGAAGGACATACTTAAAGAAATTCAGGAGAAAATGGGTCAAAAGTTAGAAGCCCTTACAAGGGAAACACAAAAATCATTGAAAGAAATTCAGGAGAATACAAAAAACAATAAGGAGGAAACGCAAAAATCACTTAAAGAAATACAGGAGAACTTTGGTCAACAGGCTGAGGTCATGAAAGAGGAAACACAAAAATCTCTTAAAGAATTACAGGAAAGCACACACAAGAAAGTGAAGGAGCTAAGCAAAACCATCCAGGATCTAAAATCAGAAGTAGAAACAACTAAGAAAACTCAAAGGGAGACATCTTTGGAGATAGAAAACCTTGGGAAGAAATCAGGGGACATAGGTGCAAATATCAACAACAGAATACAAGAGATAGAAGAAAGAATCTCAGATGCTGAAGATACCATAGAAACCATGGACTCAACAGTTAAAGAAAATGCAAAAAGCTTGTAACCCAAAACATCCAGGAAATCCAGGACACAATGAGAAGACCAAACCTAAGGATTATAGGCATAGATAAGAGTGAAGATTTACAACTTAAAGGGCCAGCAAATATCTTCAATAAAATTATGGAAGAAAATTTCCCTAACCTAAAGAGAGAGATGCCCATGAATATACAAGAAGCCTACAGAACTCCAAACAGACTGGACCAGAACAGAAATACCTCCCATCGCATAATAATCAAAACCCCAAATGTACTAAACAAAGAAAGTATATTAAAGGCAGTAAGAGAAAAAGGCCAAGTAACATATAAAGGAAGACCTGTCAGAATCACACCAGACTTCTCACCTGAGACTATGAAAGCTAGAAGATCCTGGGCAGGATCTCATGCAGACTCTAAGAGAACACAAATGCCTAAAGGCAAAACTACTATACCCAGCAAAACTCTCAATCACCATAGATGGAGAAACTAAGATGTTCCATGACAAAACCAAGTTTACCCAATATCTATCCACAAACCCAGCCCTACAAAGGATAATAGGAGAAAAACACCAATACAAGGAGGGAAACTTCACCCTGGAAAAAGCAAGATAGTAACCTTCTCTCATCAAACACAAAAGAAGATAGCAAATCAAATTTTAAAAATAACATCAAAAATGACAGGAAGTAATAATTACTATTCCTTAATATCTCTTAACATCAATGGGCTCAATGCCCCAATAAAAAGACATAGACTAACAGACTGGATATGTAAACAGGACCCTACATTTTGCTACATACAGGAAACCGACCTCAGTGTCAAACACAAACACTAACTTAGAGTAAAAGGCTGGAAGACAATTTTACAAGCAAATGGTCTGAGGAAACAAGCTGGAGTAGCCATTCTAATATCAGATAATATTGAGTTTCAACCCAAAGTCATCAAAAGAGACTCTGAGGGACACTTCTTGCTGATCAAAGGGAAAATACAACAAGAAGAACTCTCAATCCTGAACATCTATGCTCCAAATGCAAGGAGCATTCAATCAAGTAGAAACAAAGAGAACCATACAAAGAATCAACAAAACCAAGAGCTGGTTCTTTGAGAAAATCAACAAGATAGATAAACCCTTAGCCAGACTAACCAAAGGGCACAGAGACAGTATACATATTAACAAACTTAGAAATGAAAAGGGAGATATAACAACAGAAACTGAGGAAAGACCCTCATTCATAAAAGAAACTTTACTAAAGCTCAAAGCACACATTGCACCTAACACAATAATTGCGGATGACTTCAACACTACACTTTCCTCAATGGACCGATCAGGAAAACAGAAACTGAACAGGGACACAGTGAAACTAATTGAAGCTTTGGACCAATTAGATTTACAGGTATATATAAAACATTCTATCCTAAAGCAAAAGAATATAACTTTTTCTCAGCACCTCATGGTACCTTCTCCAAAATTGACCATATAATTGGTCACAAGACAGACCTCAACAAATATAAGAAGATCGAACTAATCCCATGCCTCCTATCGGGTCACTATGGAGTAAAAGTAGTCTTCAATAGCAACAAAAACAACAGAAAACCCACATACACGTGGAAACTGAACAATATTCTACTCAATGGTCAGGGAAGAAATAAAGAAATTAAAGACTTTTTAAAACTTAATGAAAATGAAGACACAACATACCCAAATCTATGGGACACAATTAAGGCAGTGCTAAGAGGAAAACTCATAGCCCTGAGTGCTGCCAAAAACAAAATGGAGAGAGCATACACTAACAGCTTAATGACACACCTGAAAGCCCTGGAACAAAAAGAAGCTATTTCACCCAGAAGGAGTAGAGGGCAGGAAATCATCAAACTCAGGACCAAAATCAATCAAGTAGAAACTAAGAGAACCATACAAAGAATCAACAAAAACAGGAGCTGGTTCTTTGAGAAAATCAACAAGATAGATAAACCCTTAGCCAGACTAACCAAAGGGCACAGAGACAGTATCCAGATTAACAAACTTAGAAATGAAAAGGGAGATATAACAACAGAAACTGAGGAAATTCAAAAAATCATTAGATCCTAATACAAAAGCCTATACTCAACACAACTGGAGAATCTGGAGGAAATGGACAGTTTCCTAGACAGATATCTGACACCAAAACTAAATCAGGATCAAATAGACCAACAGTCCCATAACACCTGAAGAAATTAAAAGGGTCATAGAAAGTCTCCCAACCAAAAAAAGCACAGGACCAGATGGCTTCAGTGCAGAATTCTATCAGAACTTCATAAAAGACCTAATATTCCACAAAATAGAAACAGAAGGAACTCTACCCAACCCGTTCTATGAAGCCACAATTACGCTGATACCAAAACCACACAAAGATCCAACAAAGAAAGAGAACTTCAGGCCAATTTCCCTTATGAATATTGATGCAAAAATACTCAAAATTCTTGCCAACTGAATCCAAGAACACATCAAAACGATCATCTACCATAATCAAGTAGGCTTCATCCCAGGAATGCAGGGATGGTTCAATATAAGGAAATCCATCAATGCTTTCCACTACATAAACAAACTCAAAGAAAAAAAACCATATGATCATCTCATTAGATGCAGAAAAAGCATTTGACAAAATTCAGCATCCTTTCATGCTAAAAGTCTTGGAAAGAACAGGAATTCAAGGCCCATACCTAAACATCATTAAAGCAATATACAGCAAACCAGTAGCCAACATCAAACTAAACAGAGAGAAACTTGAAGCAATCCCACTAAAATCAGGGACTAGACAATGCTATCCTCTCTCTCCATATCTTTTCAATATAGTACTTGAAGTTCTAGCTAGAGCAATTAGACAACATAGGAGGTCAAGGGGATAGAAATTGGAAAGGAAGAAGCCAAATTATCACTATTTGCAGATGACATGATAGTCTACTTAAGTGACATGAAAACCTCCACCAGAGAACTCCTAGAGCTGATAAACAACTTCAGCAAAGTGGCTGGTTATAAAATCAACTCAAGCAAATCAGTTGCCTTCCTATACTCAAAGGATAAGCAGGCTGAGAAAGAAGTTAGGGAAATGACGCCCTTCACAATACCCACAAACAATATAAAGTATCTTGGTGTGACTCTAACCAAACAAGAGAAAGATCTATACGACAAGAACTTCAGGTCTCTGAAGAAGAAAATCAAAGAAGAACTCAGAAAATGGAAAAATCTGCCATGCTCGTGGATTGGCAGGATTAATATAGTTAAAATGGCCATCTTGCCAAAAGCGATCTACAGATTCAATGCAATCCGCATCAAAATCCCAACTCAGTTCTTCACAGAGTTACAAAAAGCAATTCTCAAATTCATCTGGAATAACAAAAAAACCAGGATAGTTAAAACTATTCTCAACAACTAAAGAAATTCTGGGGGAATCAGTATCCCTGACTTCAAGCAATACTACAGAGCAATAGTGTTAAAAACTGCATGGTATTGGCACAGTGACAGACAAGTGGACCAATGGAATAGAATTGAAGATCCAGAAATGAATCCACACACCTATGGTCACTTGATCTTGGACAAAGGAACCAAAAACATCCAGTGAAAAAAAGATAGCCTTTTCAACAAATTGTGCTGGTTCAATTGGAGGTCAGCATGCAGAAGAATGCAAATTGATCCATTATTATCTCCATGTACTAAACTTCACTCCAAGTGGATCAAGCCTCCATGTAAAACCAGACACCCTGAAACTAATAGAAAATAAACTGGGGAAGACCCTTGAGTACAACGGGACAGGGGAAAAGTTCCTGAACAGATCACCAATAGCTTATGCTCTAAGATCAAGTATTGACAAATGGGACCTCATAAAATTACAAAGTTTCTGTAAGGCAAAGGATACTGTTAAAAGGACAAAATGGCAACCATCAAATTGGGAAAGGATATTCACCAACCCTACACCTGATAGAGGGCTAATATCCAATATATACCAAAAAACTCAAGAAGTTAGACCCCAGGGAACCAAATAACCCTATTAAAAATGGGGTACAGATCTAAACAAAGAATTTTCACCTGAAGAAATTCGGATGGCCGAGAGGTACCTTAAGAAGTGCTCAACATCATTAGTCATTAGGCAAATGCAAATCAAAACAACCCTGAGATTTCACCTCACATCAGTCAGAATGGCTAAGGTCAAAAACTCAGGAGACAGCAGGTGTTGGCAAGGATGTGGAGAAAGAGGAACACTCCTCCACTGCTGGTGGGGCTGTACAACCCCTTTGGAAATCAGTCTGACAGTTCCTCAGAAAACTGGACATGACACTTCCGGAGGACCCTGCTATACCTCTCCTGGGCATATACCCAAAGGATTCCTTGGCATGCAATAAAGACACATGCTCCATTATGTTCATAGCAGCCTTATTTATAATAGCCAGAAGCTGGAAAGAACCCAGATGTCCCTCAAAGGTGGAATGGATACAGAAAATGTGGTATATTTACACAATGGAATACTACTCAGCAATTAGAAACAATGAATTCACAAAATGTTTAGGCAAATGGTTTGATCTGGAAAATATCATCCTAAGTGAGGTAACCCAATCACAAAAGAATACTCACGGAATGCAATCTCTGATAAGTGGATATTAATTAGCCCAGAAGCCCTGAATACCCAAGGCACAAATCGCATAACAAATGACTCCCATGAAGAAGTATGGAGAGGGTCCTGATCCTGGAAAGGATTGATCTAGCATTGGAGGGGAATATAAGGACAGAGAAAAAGGAGGGAAGAATTGGTGAATGGATGGAGAGAAGAAGGTTTATGAGACATATGGGGAGGGAAGATCCAGGAAAGGGGAAATCATTTGGAATGTAAACAAAGAATAAAGAAAATAAAAATATTTTTTTAAAAAGCAAAAAAAAAAAAAAGAAGAAGAAATGTTTAACATCATTAATCATTAGGGAAATGCAAATCAAAACAACCCTGAGATTTTTACCTCATACTAGTCAGAATGGCTAAGGTCAAAAACTCAGGAGAAAGCAGGTGCTGGCGAGGGTGTGGAGAAAGAGGAACACTCCTTCACTGCTGGTGGGATTGTAAGAAAGTGCAACCACTTTGGAAATCAATCTGGAGGTTCCTCAGAAAACTGGGCATGACACTTCCAGAGGACCCTGCTATACCTCTCCTGGGCATATACCCAGAGAATTCCCCAGCATGCAATAAGGACACGTGCTCCACTATGTTCATAGCAATCTTATTTATAATAGCCAGAAGCTGGAAAGAACCCAGATATCCCTCAATGGAGGAGTGGATACAGAAAATGTGGTATATATACACAATGGAGTACTATTCAGCAATTAAAAACAATTAATTCATGAATTTTTTTTAGGTAAGTGGTTGGAACTGGAAAATATCATCCTAAGTGAGGTAACGCAATCACAAAAGAATACACATGGAATGCAATCATTGATAAGTGAATATTAATCAGCCCTAAGACTCTGAATACTGAAGATACAATTAGCATATCAAGTGATTCCCATGAAGAAGGAAGAAGAGGGCCATAATCCTGGAAAGGCTTGATCTAGCATTGTAGGGGAATACCAGGACAGAGAAAAGGGAGGGGGAAAGATAGGAGAATGGATTGAGAGAAGAGGACTTATGGGACATATGGGGAGGGGGGAACTGGGAAAGGGGACAACTTTTGGATTGTAAACAAAGAATATAGAAAATAAAAATATATATAAAAATAAAATAAAATAAATAAAAACTACTGTTGTAAGAAGCAATGATGTATCATGTCTTAGAGCCAAACAGATTGGAGTGTGTTAAAACTTATCAAGTGAAAATTAACAATATCAATGATTAATTCTCAGTTAATACTCACATTCCTTATTATAATAATAAAAACAATATTAAGAATAAAAAAAGAATTTCGGGTCTCTGAAGAAAGAAATCGAAGAAGATCTCAGAAGATGGAAAGATCTCCCATGCTCATGGATTGGCAGGATAAATATAATAAAAATGGGCATCTGCTGAAAGCAATCTACAGATTCACTGAAATCCCCATAAAAAATCCAAGTCATTCCTTCATGGATCTAGAAAAAGCAATTTTCAAATTTATCTGGAATAACAAAAAAGCCAGGATAACAAAAACTATTCTCCACAACAAAAGATCTCCTGGGGAAATCACCATCCCTGACCTCAAGCTCTACTACAGAGCAATAGTGATTTAAAAAAAAAATGTCTGGTATTGGTATGGAGACAGGCAGGAATATCAATGGAATAGAATTGAGGACCCAAAAAAGAACCCGCCCACCTACGGTCACTTGATCTTTGACAAAGGAGCTAAAAACATCCCGTGGAAAAAAGACAGCACTTTTAACAAATGGTGCTGGATCAACTGGAGGTCAGCATGCAGAAAAATGCAAATTGACCTATTCTTATCTCCTTGTACAAAGCTCAAATCCAAGTGGATAAGGACCTACACATAAAATCAGACACACTGAAGCTTTTAGAGTAGAAAGTGGGGAAGAATCTTGAACACATGAGCACAGGAGAAATTTTCCTGAATAGAACACCAATGACTTATGCTCTAAGAACAAGAATTGACAAATGGGACCTCATAAAACTGCAAAGCTTCTGTAAGGCAGTCTTACAAATGGGAGGTGGGAGGTGGGAATGGGTCAGGTGGAAGGGTATATATTTGGAGACAGGGATGGGAGGAAGGATTGAGGGTTTTCAGGGAGGGGGAAAATGAGAAAGGTTTTAGCATTTGAAATATAAGTGAAGATTATATTAAAATTAAAAATATATAGGAAATGAGCTGGAGAGATGGCTTAGCAGTTAAGAGCACTGACTGCTCGTCCAGAGGTCCTGAGTTCAATTCCCAGCAACCACGTAGTGGCTCACATCCACCTGTAATGGGATCAAATGCCCTCTTCTGGTGTGTCTGAAGACAGCTACAGTGTACTCACATACATAAAATAAGTGAATAAATTGTTTTTTAATGTAAAAAAAATAAAGAATGGATGCAGAAAATGCAGTTCAATTACACATTGGAATACTATACAGCTATTAAAAATGAGGACATCATGAAATTTGCAGTCAAATGAATGGAACTAGAAAATATCATACTGAAAGAGGTAACCCAGACCCAAAAGGGCATTCCTGGTAAGTACTCATGATAAGTGGATATTAGCCAAGAAATACAAAATACCTATGATGCAACCTACAGACCATAAGAAATGTAACAAACAGAAAGGCCCAAGTGAAGATGCTTCAATCCCACTTAGAAGAGGGAACAAAACAATTACAGAAGGCGGAGAGAAGAAGGGACATGGGTAGGAAAGGGGAAGGGGGAAAAAGGGAACAGGATCAGGTATGGGGAAGAATCTCAGAGGGCCAAGAGAATGAATACAAATATGCAGCTTCTGTGAGAGGGAGGTGGGGTTACCCTCTAGAAAGTACCAGAGACCCAGGAGGTGAGTGACACTCAGGATTCAATGGGAGTGACCTTAGCCAAAATGCCCAACACTGGGGAGAGGGAACTCTTAAGAGTCCACCTCCAGCATAGAGACATGGCCTCAAACAGAGGGACTGGGTTACTAATCCACAGTCAAAATTTCTGATCCAGGAGGGTGTGGAGAAAGAGGAACACTCCTCCACTGCTGGTGGGGTTGCAAATTGGTACAACCACTCTAGAAAGCAGTCTGGCGGTTCCTCCGAAAACTGGGCACCTCACTTCCAGAAGATCCTGCTATACCACTCCTGGGCATATATCCAGAGGATTCCCCACCATGTAATAAGGATACATGCTCTACTATGTTCATAGCAGCCCTATTTATAATTGCCAGATGCTGGAAAGAACCCAGGTATCCCTCAACAGAAGAGTGGATGCAAAAAATGTGGTATATCTACACAATGGAGTACTATTCAGCCATTAGAAACAATGAATTCATGAAATTCTTAGGCAAATGGATGGAGCTAGAGAACATCATACTAAGTGAGGTAACCCAGACTCAAAAGGTGAATCATGGTATGCACTCACTAATAAGTGGTTATTAACCTAGAAAACTGGAATACCCAAAACATAATCCACACATCAAATGAGATACAAGAAGAAAGGAGGAGTGACCCCTGGTTCTGGAAAGACTCAGTGAAACAGTATTCGGGAAAACCAGAACGGGGAAGTGGGAAGGGGTGGGAGGGAGGACAGGGGAAGAGAAGGGGGCTTACGGGACTTTTGGGGAATGGGGGGGGGCTAGAAAAGGGGAAATCATTTGAAATGTAAATAAATTATATCGAATAAAAAAAATTAAAAAAAAATTCTGATCCAGAATTGTTCCTGTCTAAAAGAACTGCAGGGACAAAAATGAAGAAGAGACTGAAGAAAAGGCAATCCAATGACTAGTCCAACTTGTGATCCATCTCATGGGGGTGGGGCACCAAGGCCTGACACGATTACTAATGTATGATGTGCTTACCGTTGGGAGCCTGCCAAGGCTGTCCTCTAAGAGGTTCTACCAGCTGCTGACTTAGATAGAAACAGATACCTACACCCACCCATTGGACTGAAGTCAGGGACCTCTATGGTTGCATTAGGGGAAAGACAGAGGAAGCTGAAGGGGAGAGTGACCCCACAGAAAGTCCAGCAGTCTCAAATAACCCAGACCCCAGGGAGCTCCCAGAGACTGAACCACCAACAAAGAAAATTCATGGTCCAGCCTGAGGCCCCTGGCACATATATAGCAGAGGTCTGCCTAGTCTGGGGGGCAATGAGCTTAATCCTCAAGAGACTTAAGACCCCAAGAAAGAGAGAGCCCTGGTTGAGGGGTAACACCCTCTCAGAGGCAAGGGGGAGGAGGAATGGGATGAGGAACTGTGGGAAGGGGACCAAGGGGGGGCAATTACTGGAATGTAAATAAATAAAATAATTAATTTTTTAAATGGTGTACAGAACTAAATAGAAAATTCTCAACAGAGAACTCTCAAATGGCTGAGAAGCACTTAAAGAAATGTTCAATGTCCTTAAACATCAAGGAAATGCAAATACAACTCTGAGGTTCCATCGAACACCCATCAGAATGCCCAAGATGAAAAACTCAAGAGATAACACATGCTGGCAAGAATGTGGAGCAAGGGGAATACTTCTTCATTGCTGGTAGGAGTGCAAACTTGTACAACCACTTTGGAAATCAATTTGGAGGCTTCTCAGACAAGTGGGAATAATAATTCTACCTCAAGACCCCTCCATCATTTGGGTATATACCACTCCTGGGCATATACCAAAATGATGCTTCACCATCTCACAAAGACACTTGTCCAACTGTGTTAATAGCATCTTTATTTGTAATAGCCAGAAATTGGAAACGGCCTAAATGTCCTTCAACTGAAGAATGGATAAAGAAAATGCAATACATCTACACAATGGGATATTATTCAGCTATTTTTTTTACAAAGATATCATGAATTTTATAGGCAAATGAATGGAATTTGGAAATATCATCCTGAGTGAATTAACCCAATCGCAAAAGAACATTCATGCTATGTGCTTACTTATAAGTGGACATTAGTCATAAAATACAGGTACTATGTTACAATCCACAGACCCAAAGAAGCTAAATGGGAAGGAAAGCACAATTGAGGATGTTTGAATCTCACTCAGAAGGAGTATAAAATAGTCCTAAGAAGCAGATGGACCAAGAGAACTGGGAGGGAGAAGAAATGCAAGGAATAGGGGATTCAAGATCAGTGTGGGGAAGGACAGGAGAGATGGCCAGATGGGCATGAAAATGAATGGAAACCTGCAACTGATGGAAGGGAGAAGTGGATGTGGGGGAGGGCATCTCCAGGACGATACAGAGACCTGAGATAAGGGAGACTGAATTATGTAGGATGGTAAGCAAGCAAAGACTAATGATAGAGATCAAACAACTCAAGAATTAACCTCGATCGAGTTGACATATTAAGAACAATGTATAGCACTTAAGATGGAGACCACCATTAGTGAGTCTTGGAGGTCAACCCCAGAACCACATCAAACAATCAAACAAAAACAGAAAATCCTTCACATAGCAATATGATATATATTATTATGTTAAACACACAGAAATATCAACTATATGATAATTTTAGGAAATATCCACATAACAATATAATATATATTATGATATTAGACACAGAGAAATATCGACTATATGATAATTTTAGTAAATAGCCATATAACAATATAATATATATTATTATATTAGACACACAGAAATATCAACTATATGATAATTTTAGAAAATATCCAACTAAGTGTTCATAATAAGTGGGGTGAATGTCTTTCACTTGAACCAGTTGATCCTAGTAACAACTATTTCTAGAGCCTGTTTATATCTCTGTTCCTCAGGCTGTAGATGAAAGGGTTCAGCAAAGGTGTGACTACTGTATAAATTATAGAAGCAACTATGTCTTTGTCACTGGAGTCCTGGAATGAAGAGAAAAAGTATTCACCCGCAAGTGTCCCATAATACAAAGACACCACAAGAAGATGGGAGCCACAGGTAGAAAAGGTTTTTATCAATCTCTTTGTGGAGGGGGCCTTCAAGGCAGTGCTTCCTATGAGAATATAAGAGCCCATGATGATACTCAGAGGAAGGATAAAAAGCAATCCTCCCTCAGTGAAGATGACTAGTTTATTGAGGGAGATGTCTGAGCAGCTCAGCTTCAGGAGGGCAGTGAGGTCACAGAAGAAGTTGGGGACAGTGTTCCTGGCACAGAAAGACAGTCGGATCAAGAGGAGGGTGTGCAGCAGGGCATGGACACAGCAGAAGAACCAGGACCCAGCGACTAGAAAGACACAGAGCTCCTCCCTCATGACAGTGATGTAGTGCAGTGGATGACAGATGGCCACATACCTGTCATAGGCCATTGCTGCAAGAAGGAAATTGTCCAAGCAGCCAAACAAAACAAATAAATACATCTGAGAGATGCATCCCTTGTAAGAGATGGAATGCTGCTGAGCCTGGATATTCATCAGCATTTTGGGAACTGTGATTGATGAGAGAGAGATGTCTGTGAAGGCCAAGTGGCTGAGAAAGAAGTACATGGGGGTGTGGAGGTGAGAGTCCAGCCTGATGAGCAGGATGATGAGAAGGTTCCCCAGCACTGTGGTCAGGTACATGGCCAGGAACAGGGTGAAGAAGACATTCTGCTGCTCTAATCTGATGGGAAGCCCCAGGAGGAGGAACTCGAACACATTGCTCTGGTTCTCTCTCCTCATACTGGGAGTTAGAAAAAAATGAAATACCAGTGATCATGGTCATCACGTTATTGCAACTAACTTTTCTGCATGATTCTTCTTTGCTTTAGATGCAAGTAATTAGTCTGCATATAAGGCTGGAGAATTTTTCACCATTTGGTTTCTATTTACTTTCTACTTAAAGGTAGTTTCTGTTGGCAGTATCCAAATGACTTGAATGGCACTTTCTTATCAGCAGTGCAATAATAAAAATCTTGGCATTCATATGCTATACAACATATGTGTGTACATTTTAAACATATTTTGGGGGGATTTTTGCTTGTTTTGAAACAGAAATTTATTCCTATTTTTCTAAATGTTTATTGGCAAATATTACTGATGGGTTTCATAAAGATTTTTTATTTAAGTATATCATGTGTCATGTTCACCATCATACCCATCCACACCCACCAATTAGTCACTCCCCCATTCTTCTTAACATCAGCAATGCTTCTCTGTATTTTTTAGCGCATGAACAATAAATAAACATCTCCTATTCTAACTTCAATGATACATCACACCTTTACATCAAAGAAATGTATTTCCAAAGAAGCTAAGGTTACCAGCACTGTGATTAACCCATATTTACTTAGAAGAATCTTGGTGCCATCACAAACTCCTGTATAAGCACATGAACAATAACAGTGAACAAACATTGGGGTCTCTGTGTAGGCAATTGTGTCTTCATACCAAGACAGTCTCAGTACTTTACTCTGAAATGGGAAATGGACAGTAAGAAACAGAAATCTATCATTTACATGGGTTGTTTGTTTGTTTGTTTGTTTGTTTGTTTTTCAAAGCTACTAAGAATTATTTATGTACTTTCTTTTCTAAAACACAACCTAGCTCCTTTGGGAAAAAATATAAAAAGAAAGTACTGGAAAATCTTATGTGTGCAATGCTAATATTTATAGAGAGAGAATTAAGTGTTGATTATCAATTATTTTTAATAATGTAAAACACCTTAAGTCAAAATAGAATTGTTAAAGTCTTAACTGTTCTGAGTCCTTCCAAATTACCAGTCTAGTTTCCAAGGTAAATCAAATTAGCATCAAATACTGATCTCAATGGTTTACACTTGTTTTCCAATTCAATTCTCACCATTGTATTAGCATACACATATTATTATACCCATTTTCACAGTGATGAAATAAAGCCAGAGCATCTAAGTCATCTGAAAACAAGTATACTAGGTAAAATAATGTGTGTTTGACTGGCAAAATACTGCTCTTAATCATTCCTAACAGAAATCACATTGTGCACTCACCAAAGTATCCAAAGATGTCTATAGTGCTCTCTACTTTTTTTTCAAAAGTCATAAAAAGGGTACCACACATATTTTATACATCACTCATTTTACAAATATTTTCATGTTTTAACTTTTTTAAAAGCAAAATTATGTATTTGGGGACAATGAGATGGTTGCAGTAGATCTCAAACTGTGGATCACAATCCCTTTGGTAAACCTCTATCTACAAAAATATTTGCATTATGATTCATAACAATAGAAAAAATATAGTTATAAACCAGCAAAAAAAATAGTTTTATAGTTGGGTGTCACCACAACATTAGGAACTGTGTGGGGTGCACCCTTAGGATACTTATGAGTCACTGGTTTGGTGGGTAAAGGCACTTGTCACCAAACATAATGGCCTGAGTTTTTTCCTGGTTGCAGTAGATCTCAAACTGTGGATCACAATCCCTTTGGTAAACCTCTATCTACAAACATGGAGGAAGAAAAGAACAAAATCCAATATGTTCTCTGTCCTGAATATCCACTCTGTGACATGGCTACATTCACACACATCAGAGATGGGGTGTGGGGAGATAAACACAAATAAATTGAACTTTACTTTGGACAGAGATGTTATGAGAGGTTACTTGTCTTGGATGGGACTCATCCTATAGAAACTTGCACCTTTACCAGGACACAAGTTATTACTGGGCATGACTCCCAAGAAAAATGAAGATCATATGCCAGTGCAATAGCTGCTCACTAACAGATTCTGTATCACCTCAGGAAGCCAAAGGAAAGCACTCACAACCCTTTAAAGGCTATTGTAGGTAAGGTCTTGCAGGAAGGAGTCAGCCTATGACTGTGAGGTATGAGATCAAGTCTGAAAGGTGAGTTTTCCCTGTTTTCTAAGTGTTCTTTCCATAGATAATAGTGACTCAATGAGCCTCCACCAGCCAAACATTGGATTTGGGGAAAGACAATAATATTTTTTTTTACTGACTACCATATATAAAGCGTGACTTTGAATAATTTATATTATATACTGGCTCATTTATTCCTCAAAATATGTATGTTAAGTTAGGGTGGTCATTGTCCTTGAGTAAATTTCTAAACTGAACTCACTAACTATAGCCAAAAAAAAAAAAAGGAATAGGATCCATATTGGTGATTAGACACAATTATAATTTACTTATCATTAGATAAGAGCTACATGGTAATGAAATACATATGAGCCTATCTTCCTAAGGCAATCACAACTGTTGAAAGAATACCAAGGAGATATTTGACTTTTCAGGGACCAACCAGAGCCTGGAGAACACACCAATGAAACAGACAATGACTGCATAAGCATATATACATGCAGGCAGTTGAGTTGCTGAATTCTGATTTCTTACCAGATACATGTATCCTAAAGAAGGAAAGACATTCACAGAGTCATAACAACAAATTCATAATATGTAAGATTTTACACATAACTCATGAATAACTCACACAGTCACATGCACTTTAAAAGCAACACAACACATTCAACAATACATAAAAACTACATCTGAGAGGAATAAGCTCATACTCTGAATATAGATGTATGTAAACACACACAGGAACACAGACACACATGCACACACACAAGACAACCAAAACACAAAATCAAATAGATCACAGAAAGTCATAAGAAATATTCAGGTATATAGGTATGCCACATCTCTTCAGGAAAAAAAAATAAACATGGTGCAAGCATGCATCCACACTCAACATCAGTTCTGTTTCCCATTGACCTGTGCCTAACATACATGAATGTGTTCAGTCAATGACAATCAGAGCCCCTTTCACTCACAGGTGTATTACATAAATGTTACCTCTGTATAATCCAAATGGCAACACACACACATACACGCACACTACTCTCAATGACATACCATCATATGCCAAATATGACACAGACAAAATGCAAGCTCACACACATCCACATGTGTGAAAATAAGAAAATATAAAAAAAGTAATTTTGGACCACTGGATACATGTTGTCTTCAGACTTTTCTATCTCCTTTACTTGACTGGGTTTGCCCATAGATGAAAGGAAATGGGTTAATGGAATGGGAGCATGGCAAATATTTTAGATGAAACAGATTGATTTGGAGACTCCAAAGCATACGTAAAAGACCTACTCTTGTGGGCCTAATTCAGATTTCTGTGTTCTGGATCTAGAAAGAGAAAAACTAGTCAGTTACATAACACACACAGATATACACAGAGAGACAGAGACAGAGAGACAGACAGACAGACAGACAGAAAATGAAGATCATATGTGAAGACATATAGACATAGCAACACACCTTGCCCCCAAGAGCTCACAGTTCTCTCTGATCTCTGCCAGTCCTTAGTTTGCTCAGATGCCTAATAACCCACCACTCTGAGGCCTTGGAGTCCATTAAGGCCATCAAGAACAAGAAAATAATAGTAACTATAAATCTTATCTTATCCCAGGACCTCCTGACCTTTCTCTGTCTAACCTTGAGATCCATAAAAATAAGTGGGAGGATATAATAAGACTCAGGGAGAGTCCCAGAGATCCTGGTTAGAAAAAGAATCAAGCAGAATAATTAGCTTCAATTCTTGCCAGTCCTTTGGGAGGAGCTTGCCCAAGGGAGCACATAGGTGAGCAGGCATTCACCCAAGAGTAACCTATGTGTTCTGATGTCAAGAATACTATATTGGAGTGGAGCAGCTGGGACAGGAGTCTTCCAGCTGCCATTTGCATCAGGAAGCTAGGCAGATCCACAGGTTTCTGTGCATGGACTGCCAGGAGAGAGTAATCTCCCAGCAGCATTTTCATTTCTGAGTGCAGAGGTGAGATCTCCAACTTCTCTCTGGAGGGAACCAGCTAGGAACACACAGTGCATATGATCAGTGGAGAGGCTGGGACAGGAGTCTTGCAGCTGCCATTTGCACCAGGGAGCCAGATGGCTCCACAGCCTTCTGTGAACAGACCCTGCCAGAGGAGAGTTGGTCTCCCAGGAGTATGGACACAGGCTTACAGGCCCACAGGAGAAACTAGCTCCAGCCAGAGACAGCAAGACCAACTAACACCAGAGATAACCATATGGCAAAAGGCAAACACAAGAACCCTACCAATAGAAACCAAGTGTACTTAGCAACATCAGAACCCAGTTCTCCCACCACAGCAAGTCCTGGATACCCCAAAACACCAGAAAAGCAAGAGTTGGATTTAAAACCGCATCTCATGATGCTGATAAAGGACTTCAAGAAGCACATAAATAACACCCTTAAAGAAATACAGGAGAACATGGGGCAACAGGTAAAAACCCTTAAAGAAGAAACACAAAAATCCCTTAAAGAAGTACAAGAGAACATGGGTCAACAGGCAGAAACCCTTAAAGAGGAAACACAAAAATCCCTTAAAGAATTAAAGGAGATCTCCGCTGCCTGGCTGAGCAGAAAGGCAGCACCAGGTACTGTGATATCCCAAGTTTAAGATCTCTGGTTCCGGAAGATCCTGCTATACCCCTCCTGGGCATATACTCAAAGGATTCCCCAGCATGTAATAAGGATACATGCCCCACTATGTTCATAGCAGCCCTATTTATAACAGCCAGAGGCTGGAAAGAATCCAGGTATCCCTCAACAGAAGAATGCATGCAAAAAATGTGGTGTATATACACAATGGAGTACTAGTCAGCCATTAGAAACAATGAATTCATGAAATTCTTAGGCAAATGGATGGAGCTGGAGAAAATCATATTAAGTGAAGTAACCCAGTCTCAAAAGATCAATCATGGTATGGACTCACTAATAAGTGGTTATTAACCTAGAAAACAGGAATGCCCAAAACATAATCCACACATCAAATGAGGTACAAGAAGAACGGAGGAGTGGCTCCTTGTTCCAGAAAGACTCAGTGTATCAGTATAGGGCAAAACCAGAACAGGGAAGTGGGAAGGGGTGCATGGGAGAAAGGGGGGAGGGAAGGGGGCTTATGGGACTTTTGGGGAGTGGGGGGCCAGAAAAGGGAAAATCATTTGAAATGTAAATAAAAACTATATCGAATAAAAAATTAAATTTAAAAAAAATTCTTGCCAACTGAATCCAAGAACACATCAAAACGATCATCCACCAAGATCAAGTAGGCTTCATCCCCAGGATGCAGGGATGGTTCAATATAAGGAAATCCATCAATGCAATCCACTACAAAAAAAAAAGTCAAAGAAAAAAAAACATATGATCATTTCATTAGATGCTGAAAAAGCATTTGACAAAATTCAGCATCCTTTCATGTTAAAGTCTTGGAAAGAACAGGAATTCAAGGTGCATACCTAAACATAGTTAAAGAATGTACAGCAAACCAGTATCCAACATCAAACTAAATGGAGAAAAACTTGAAGAAATCCCACTAAAATCAGAGACGAGACAAGGCTGTCCTCTCTCTCTCTGCAGATCTTTTCAATATAGTACTTGAAGTTCTAGCTAGAGCAATTAGACTGCATAAGGAGGTCAAAGGGATACAAATTGGAAAGGAAGAAGTCAAATTATCACTATTTGCAGATGACATGATAGTCTACTTAAGTGACCCAAAAACCTCCACCAGAGAACTCCTACAACTGATAAACAACTTCAGCAAGGTAGATGGTTATAAAATCAACTCAAGCAAATCAGTTGTCTTCCTATACTCAAAGGATAAGCAGGCTGAGAAAGAAGTTAGGGAAATGACGCCCTTCACAATAGCCACAAACACTATAAAGTATCTTGGTGTGACTCTAACCAAACAAGCGAAAGATCTATAGAAAAGAACTTCAGGTCTCTGAAGAAGGAAATCGAAGAAGACCTCAGAAAATGAAAAAATCTTAAATGTTCGTGGATTGGCAGGATTAAAATAGTTAAAATGGCCATCTTGCCAAAAGCAATCTACAAATTCAACGCAATCCCCATCAAAATCCCAACTCAGTTCTTCACAGAGTTAGAAAAAGCAATTCTCAAATTCATCTGGAATAACAAAAAAACCTAGGATAGCTAAAACTATTCTCAACAGTAAAAGAACTTCTGGGGGAATTAATATCCCAGACCTCAAACAATACTACAGAGCAATAGTGTTAAGAACTGCATGGTATTTGCACAGTGACAGGCAAGTGAACAAATGGAATAGAATTGAAGACCCAGGGTGCATCTGAAGGCCAGCCACTGGGAAGCACCTTGATCGGGTGAGTCCATCTGACCTGGCAAAGCAAAGGATCCATCAGGAGGCCTCTGGCTGGAGCCTTCTAGTCGCCACCACTGGATCAGAAGCAGCCTGGGCCACCCGCCCTGTCCTGGGGAGGCACCTTGCTTGGGTGAGTCTGTCTGACCCAGCAAAGCAGAGGATCCATCTGGAGGCCTTTTGCAGGAGCCTTCCGGTCACCACCACTGGATCAGAAGCAGCCTGGGCCACTCGCTCCATCCCCAAGGAGTGCAGAGGGCCAGCGGTGCATCTGAAAGCCGGCCACTGAGAAGCACCTTGATCGGATGAGTCCATCTGACCCAGAAAAGCAAAGGATCCATCTGGAGGCCTCTGGCTGGAGCTTTCCATTCGCCACCTCTAGATCAAAAGCAGCCTGGGGAATGTGCCCACCCCCAAGCAGTGCAGAGGGCCAGTGGTGCATCTGGAGGCCTGCTGCAGGGAGGCATCATGCAGGTGTGAGTCCTACATTGACAACAAGACCAACTAACACCAGTGAGATCTAGATGGCAAAAGGCAAATGTAGGAACGTTACTAACAGAAATCAAGACAATATGGCATCATCTGAACCCAATTCTCCTTTAATAGCAAGTTCTGGATACCCCAACACACCAGAAAAGCAAGATTTGGATGTAAAATCACTGGTTGTGATGCTGTTACAAGAGCACATGAAGGACATATTTAAATCTCTTAAAGAAATTCAGGAGAATATGGGTCAAACGATAGTAGCCAATAAGGAAGAAATGCAAAAATCACTTTAAAAAGTACAGGAGAAATTTGATCAATAGGCAGAAGTCATGAAAGAAGAAACACAAAAATCTCTCATAGAATTACAGGAAAACATAAACAAGCAAGTGAAGGAACTGAGCAAAAACATCCAGAATCTAAAAACAGAAGTAGAAAAAACTAATAAATCGCAAAGGGAGACAACGTTGGAGATAGAAAACCTTGGGAAGAAATCAGGGACCATAGATGCAAATATCAGGAACAGAATACAAGAGATAGAAGAAAGAATCTCAGATCCCAAAGATAGCATAGTAACCATGGAATCAACCAACAGTCAAAGAAAATACAAAATGCAAAAAGCTTGTAACC
Organism: Apodemus sylvaticus; assembly: GCF_947179515.1. Lineage (NCBI taxonomy): Eukaryota > Metazoa > Chordata > Mammalia > Rodentia > Muridae > Apodemus > Apodemus sylvaticus. Next base: position 15,309,281 of record NC_067476.1, on the reverse strand, counting down.
CAAAACATCCAGGAAATCCAGGACACATTGAGAAGGCCAAACCTAAGAATTATAAGCATAGATGAAAGCGAAGATTTACAACTTAAAAGGCCAGCAAATATCTTCAATAAAATTATGGAAGAAAACTTCCCTAATCTAAAGAGAGCAATGCCCATGAATATACAAGAAGCCTACAGAAATCCAAACAGACTGGACCAGAACAGAAATACCTCCCGTCACATAATAATCAAAGCTCCAAATGTACTAAACAAGGAAAGAATATTAAAGTCAGTAAGAGAAAGAGGCAAAGTAACATATAAAGGAAGACCTATCAGAATCACACCAGACTTCTCACCAGAAACTATGAAAGCTAGAAGATCCTGGGCCGATCTCATGCAGACTTTAAGAGAACACAAATGCCAGCCAAAATTCTATACCCAGCAAAACTCTCAATCACCATAGATGGGGAAACCAAGATATTCCATGACAAAACCAAGTTCACCCAATATCTTACCACAAACCCAGCCCTACAAAGGATAAAAGGAGGAAAACACCAATACAAGGAGGGAAATTTCACCCTGGAAAATGCAAGATAGTAACCTTCTTTCATCAAACCCAAAAGAAGATAAACAAACAAATATAAAAGATAATGTCAAAAATGACAGGAAGTTATAATCACTATTCATTAATATCTCTTAATATCAATGGACTCAATTACCCAATAAAAAGACATAGACTAACAGACGGGATACATAAACAGGATCCCACATTTTGCTGCATACAGGAAACACACCTCAGTGTCAAAGACAAACACTACCTTAGAGTAAAAGGCTGAAAGACAATTTTACAAGCAAATGGTCTCAGGAAACAAGCCGGAGTAGCCATTCTAATATCAGATAAAATTGACTTTCAACCTAAATTCATCAAAAGAGACACTGAGGGACACTTCTTGCTGGTCAAAGGAAAAACACACCAAGAAGAACTCTCAATCCTGAACATCTATGCTCCAAATGCAAGGGCACCCTCATTCATAAAAGAAACTTTACTAAAGCTCAAAGCACACAATGCACCTAACACAATAATTGTGGGTGACTTCAACACTGCACTTTCCTCAATGGACCGATCACGAAAACAGAAATTAACAGAGACACAGTAAAACTAATTGAAGCTTTGGACCAATTAGATTATATATATATATATATATATATATATATATATATATATATATATATATATATATATAACATTTCACCCTAAAGCAAAAGAATATACCTTTTTCTCATCACCTCATGGTACCTTCTCCAAAATCGACCATATAATTGGTCACAAGACAGATCTCAAGAAACATAAGAAGATCAAAATAATCCCATGCCTCCTATCAGATCACTATGGAGTAAAAGTGGCATTTAATAACAATAAAAACAACAGAAAGCCCACATACACATGGAAACTGAACGACACTCTACTCAATGACACCTTGGTCAAGGAAGAAATAAAGAAATTAAAGAAATTTAAAAAAAATAAAGAAATAAAGACTTTTTAGAATTTAATGAAAATGAAGGCACAACATACCCAAATCTATGAAAGCAGTGCTAAGAGGAAAACTCATAGCCCTGAGTGCCTCCAAAAAGAAAATGGAGAGAGCATACACTAGCAGCTTAATGACACACCTGAAAGCCCTGGAACAAAAAGAAGCCAATTCACCCAGGAGGAGTAGAAGGCAGGAAATCATCAAACTCAGGGCTGAAATCAATCAAGTAGAAACTAAGAGAACAATACAAAGAATCAACAAATCCAGGAGCTGGTTCTTTGAGAAAATCAACAAGATAGATAAACCCTTAGCCAGAGTAACCAAAGGGCATAGAGACAGCATCCAGATTAACAAAATTAGAAATGAAAAGGGAGATATAACAACAGAAACTCAGGAAATTCAAAAAATCATCAGATCTTACTACCAAAGCCTATACTAAACAAAACTGGAGAATCTGGAGGAAATGGACAATTTCCTAGACAGATACCAAACACCAAAATTAAATCAGGATCAAATAGATCATCTAAACAGTCCCATAACCCCTAAAGAAATAAAAGGGGTCATAGAAAGTCTCCCAACCAAAATAAGCACAGGATCAGATGGCTTCAGTGCAGAATTCTATCAGACGTTCAAAGAAGACCTAACACCAATACTCTTCAAACTGTTCCACCAAATAGAAACAGAAGGAACACTACCCAACTCGGTCTACGAAGCCACAGTTACACTGACACCAAAACCACACAAAGATCCAACAAAGAAAGAGAAATTCAGGCCAGTTTCCCTTATGAATATTGATGCAAAAATACTCAATAAAATTCTTGCCAACTGAATCCAAGAACACATCAAAACGATCATCCACCACAATCAAGTGGGCTTCATTCCAAGGATGCAGGGATGGTTCAATATATGGAAATCCATCAATGCAATCCACTACATAAGCAAACTCAAAGAAAAAACTATATGATCATTTCATTAGATGGTGAAAAGGCATTTGACAAAATTCAGCATCCTTTCATGCTAAAAGTCTTGGAAAGAACAGGAATTCAAGGCCCATACCTAAACATAATTAAAGCAATGTACAGCAAACGGATAGCCAACATCAAAATAAATGGAGAGAAACTTGAAGCAATCCCACTAAAATCGGGGACTAGATAAGGCTGCCCTCACTCTCCATATCTTTTCAATATAGTACTTATAGTCCTAGCTAGAGGAATTAGACAACATAGGAGGTCAAAGGTATACAAATTGGTAAGAAAGAAGTAAAATTATCACTATTTGCAGATGACATGATAGTATACTTAAGTGACCCAAAAACTCCACCAGAGAACTCCTACAGCTGATAAACAACTTTATCAAAGTGGCAGGTTATAAAATCAACTCAAGCAAATCAGTTGCCTTCCTATACTCAAAGGATAAGCAGGCTGAGAAAGAAGTTAGGAAAATGACACCCTTCAAAATAGCCACAAACAATATCTTGGTGTGACTCTAACCAAACAAGCAAAAGATCTTTACAAGAACTTCAGGTCTCTGAAGAAGGAAATCAAAGAAGACCTCAGAAAATGGAAAAATCTGCCATGCTCATGGATTGGCAGGATTAATATAGTTAAAATGGCCATCTTCCCAAAAGCAATATACAGATTCAATGCAATCCCCATCAAAATCCCAACTCAGTTCTTCACAGAATTGAAAAAAGAAATTCTCAAATTTATTTGGAATAAAAAAAAAAAACTCAGTATAGCTAAAACTATTCTCAACAGTTAAAGAATTTCTGGGGGTATTAGTATCCCAGACCTCAAGCAATACTACAGAGCAATAGTGTTAAAAATTGCATGGTATTGGCACAGGGACAGGCATGTGGACCAAAGGAATAGAATAGAAGACCCAGAAATAAATCCACACACCTATGGTCACTTGATCTTCGACAAAGGAGCTGAAAGCATCCAGTGGAAAAAAGATAGCCTTTTCAACAAATGGTGCTGGCTCAACTGGAGGTCAGCATGCAGGAGAATGCGAATTGATCCATTCTTATCTCCTTGTACTAAGCTCAACTCCAAGTGGATCAAGGACCTCCACATAAAACCAGACACACTAAAACTAATAGAAAAGAAACTGGGGAAAACCCTTGAGAACATAGGCACAGGAGAAAAGTTCCTGAACAGAACACCAATAGCTTATGCTCTAAGATCAAGAATTGACAAATGGGACCTCATAAAATTACAAAGTTTCTGTAAGGCAAAGGACACTGTTAAAAGGACAAAACAGCAACCATCAAATTGGGAAAGGATATTCACTAACCCTACATCTGATAGAGGACTAATATCCAATATATACAAAGAACTCAAGAATTTAGACCAAAGGGAACCAAATAACCCTATTAAAAATGGGGTACAGATCTAAACAAAGAATTTTCACCTGAAGAAATTCGGATGGCCGAGAGGCACCTTAAGAAGTGCTCAACATCATTAGTCATTAGGGAAATGCAAATCAAAACAACCCTGAGATTTCACCTTACACCAGTCAGAATGGCTAAGGTCAAAAACTCAGAAGACAGCAGGTATTGGAGAGGATGTGGAGAAAGAGAAACACTCCTCCACTGCTGGTGGGGCTGTAAGATGGTATAACCACTTTGGAAATCAGTCTGGCGGTTCCTCAGAAAACTGGACATGACACTTCCGGAGGACACTGTTATACCTCTCCTGGGCATGTACCCAAAGGATTCCCCAGCATGCAATAAAGACACATGCTCCATTATGTTCATAACAGCCTTATTTATAATAGCCAGAAGCTGGAAAGAACCCAGATGCCCCTCAAAGGAGGAATGGATACAAAAAATGTGGAATACTACTCAGCCATTAGAAACAACGAATTCACAAAATTTTTAGGCAAATGGTTTGATCTGGAAAATATCATCCTAAGTGAGGTAACCCTGTCACAAAAGAAGACACATGGAATGCAATCTCTGATAAGTGGATATTAATTAGCCCAGAAGCCCTGAATATCCAAAGCACAAATCGCATAACAAATGACTCCCATGAAGAAGTATGGAGAAGGTCCTGATCCTGGAAAGGATTGATCTAGCATTGGAGGGGAATATAAGGACAGAGAAAAAAAGGAGGGAGGTGATTGGAGAATGGATGGAGAGAAGAAGGTTTATGGGACATATGGTGAGGGGGGATCCGGGAAAGGTGAAATCATTTAGAATGTAAACAAAGCTTCACAATAGCCACAAACAGTATAAAGTATCTTGGGGTGACTCTTACCAAACATGTGAAAGATCTGTATGACAAGAACTTCAAGACTCTGAAGAAGGAAATGGAAGAAGACCTCAAAAAATGGGAAAACCTCCCATGCTCATGGATCGGTAGAATCAATATAGTTAAAATGGCCATTTTGCCAAAAGCAATATACAGATTCAATGCAATACCCATCAAAATCCCAACTCAATTCTTCACAGAGTTAGAAAGAGCAATTATCAAATTCATCTGGAATAACAAAAAACCCAGGATAGCTAAAACTCTTCTCAGCAACAAAAGAAATTCTGGGGGAATCAGTATCCCTGACCTCAAGCAATACTACAGAGCAATAGTGTTTAAAACTGCATGGTATTGGTACAGTGACAGGCAGGAGGATCAAAGAAACAGGATTGAAGATCCAGAAATGAACCCACACACCTATGGCCACTTGATCCTCGACAAAGGGGCTGAAAACATCCAATGGAAAAAAGATAACCTTTGCAACAAAAGGGGCTGGTTCAACTGGAGGTCAGCATGCAGAAGAAAGCGAATTGATCCATCCTTGTATCCTTGTACTAAGCTCAAATCCAAATGGATCAAGGACCTCCACATAAAGCCAGACACTCTGAAGCTAATAGAAAAGAAACTGGGGAAGACCCTTGAGGACATCGGTACAGGGAGAAAGTTTCTGAACAAAACACCAATAGCATATGCTCTAAGATCAAGAATTGACAAATGGGACCTCATAAAATTACAAAGTTTCTGTAAGGCAAAGGACACCATCAAGAGGACAAATCGATAACCAACAAATTGGGAAAAGATCTTCACCAATCCTACATCAGATAGAGGGCTAATATCCAATATATATAAAGAACTCAAGAAGTTAGACTCCAGAAAACCAAACAACCCTATTAAAAAATGGGGTACAGAGTTAAACAAAGAATTCTCACCTGAAGAACTTCGGATGGCTGAGAAGCATCTTAAAAAATGCTCAACTTCATTAGTCATTAGGGAAATGCAAATCAAAACAACTCTGAGATTTCACCTTACACCAGTCATAATGGCTAAGATTAAAAATTCAGGAGACAGCAGGTGTTGGAGAGGGTGTGGAGAAAGAGGAACACTCCTCCACTGCTGGTGGGGTTGCAAATTGGTACAACCACTCTGGAAATCAGTCTGGCGGTTCCTCCGAAAACTGGGCACCTCACTTCCAGAAGATCCTGCTATACCACTCCTGGGCATATACCCAGAGGATTCCCCACCATGTAATAAGGATACATGCTCTACTATGTTCATAGCAGCCCTATTTATAATTGCCAGATGCTGGAAAGAACCCAGGTATCCCTCAACAGAAGAGTGGATGCAAAAAATGTGGTATATCTACACAATGGAGTACTATTCAGCCATTAGAAACAACGAATTCATGAAATTCTTAGGCAAATGGATGGAGCTAGAGAACATCATACTAAGTGAGGTAACCCAGACTCAAAAGGTGAATCATGGTATGCACTCACTAATAAGTGGTTATTAACCTAGAAAACTGGAATACTCAAAACATAACCACACATCAAATGAGATACAAGAAGAAAGGAGGAGCGGTCCCTGGTTCTGGAAAGACTCAGTGAAACAGTATTCGGCAAAACCAGAATGGGGAACTGGGAAGGCGTGGGAGGGAGGACAGGGGAAGAGAAGGGGGCTTACGGGACTTTCGGGGAGTGGGGGGGGGGCTAGAAAAGGGGAAATCATTTGAAATGTAAATAAATTATATCGAATAAAAAAAATTAAAAAAAAAACTGCATGGTATTTGCACAGTGACAGACAAGTGGACCAATGGAATAGAATTGAAGAACCAGAAATGAATCCACACACCTATGGTCACTTGATCTTCGACAAAGGAGCTGAAAACATCCAGTGAAAAAAAGATAGCCTTTTCAACAAATGGTGCTCGTTCAATTAGAGGTCAGCATGCAGAAGAATGCGAATTGATCCATTCTTATCTCCATGTACTAAACTTCACTCCAAGAGGATCAAGGACCTCCATGTAAAACCAGACACACTGAAACTAATAGAAAAGAAACTGGGGAAGACCCTTGAGGACAGGGGCACAGGGGAAAAGTTCCTGAACAGAACACCAATAGCTTAACACCAATATGCTCTAAGATCAAGAATTGACAAATGGGACCTCATAAAATTACAAAGTTTCTGTAAGGCAAAGGACACTGTTAAAAGGACAAAACGGCAACCATCAAATTGGGAAAGGATATTCACCAACCCTACATCTGATAGAGGGCTAATATCCAATATATACAAAGAACTCAAGAATTTAGACCCCAGGGAACCAAATAACCCTATTAAAAAATGGGGTACAGATCTAAACAAAGAATTTTCACCTGAAGAAATTCGGATGGCCAAGAGGCACCTTAAGAAGTGCTCAACATCATTAGTCATTAGGAAAATGCAAATCAAAACAACCCTGAGATTTCACCTTACACCAGTCAGAATGGCTAAGGTCAAAAACTCAGGTGACAGCAGGTGTTGGCAAGGATGTGGAGAAAGAGGAACACTCCTCCACTGCTGGTGGGGCTGTAAGATGGTACAACCACTTTGGATTCAGTCTGGTGGTTCCTCAGAAAACTGGACATGACACTTCTGGAGGACCCTGCTTTACCTCTCCTGGGCATATACCCAAAGGATTCCCTGGCATGTAATAAAGACACATGCTCCATTATGTTCATGGCAGCCTTATTTATAATAGCAAGAAGCTGGAAAGAACCCAGATGTCCCTCAAAGGAGGAATGGATACAGAAAATGTGGTATATTTACACAATGGAATACTATTCAGCAATTAAAAACAATAAATTCATGAAATTTTTAGGCAAGTGGTTGGATCTGGAAAATATCATCCTAAGTGAGGTAACCCAATCACAAAAGAATACACGTGGAATGCTATCTCTGATAAGTGGATATTAATTAGTCCAGAAGCTCTGAATACTCAAGGCACAAATCGCATAACAAATGACTCCCATGAAGAAGTATGGCGAGGGTCCTGATCCTGGAAAGAATTGATCTAGCATTGGGGGGGGGGGGAATATAAGGACAGAGAAAAAGGAGGGAGGTGATTGGAGAATGGATGGAGGGAAGAAGTTTCATGGGACATATGGGGAGGGGGGATCTGGGAAAGGGGAAATCATTTGGAATGTAAACAAAGAATATAGAAAATAAAAATATTAAAAAGAAAAGAAAAGAAAAAAACCTGGGAAAGAAATCAGGGGTGGCCAGACGGTGGTGGCACATGCCTTTAATCCCAGCACTTGGGAGGCAGAGACAGGCAGATTTCTGAGTTCAAGGCCAGCTTGGTCTACATAGTGAGTTCCAGGACAGCCAGAGCTACACAGAGAAACCCTGTCTCAAAAAAACCAAAAAAAAAAAAAAAAAAAAAAAAAAAAAGAAAAGAAAAGAAAAGAAAGAAAGAAAAAGAAAAAGAAAACAGGAAGAAAGAAATCAGGGGCCATAGATGCAAGGATCAGCATCTCCTAACCCAAAACATTCAGGAAATCCAGGACAAAATGAGAAGACCAAACCTAAGGATTATAGGTATAGAAGAGAGTGAAGATTTCCAACAAAGAAAGAATATTAATAGCAGTAAGGGAAAAAGGTCAAGTAACATATAAAGGTAGACCTATCAGAATTGCACCGGACTTCTCACTAGAGACTATAAAAGCCAGAAGAGCCTGGGCTGATGTCATGCAGACCCTAAGGGAACATGTGCTGGCAAGAATGTGTAGAAAAAGGAACACTACTCCACTGCTGGGGTTGCAAGATGGTACAGCCACTCTGGAAATCAGTCTGTTGGTTTCTCAGAAAACTAGGCATGATACTACTGGAGGACCCTGTTATACCACTCCTTGGCATATACCCAGAGGATTCTCCAGCATCTAATAAGGACACGTGCTCCACTATGTTCATAGCAGCCCTATTTATAATAGCCAGAAGCAGGAAAGAACCCAGATGTCCCTCAAAGGAGGAATGGATACAGAAAATGTGATATATTTACACAATGGAATACTACTCAGCTATTAAAAACAATGAATTCACGAAATTCTTAGGCAAATGGGTGGAACTGGAAAATATCATCCTAAGTGAGGTAACCCAATCACAAAAGAATACACATGGTATTCACTCACTGATAAGTGGATATTATCCCAGAAGCTTGGAATACCCATTACACAATTCACATATCAAATGATGCCCAAGAATAAGGAAGAACAAAGTACAGATACTCTGATCCTCTTAGAAGGGGGACCACATATGAGATACAGAGACAAAGTGTGGAGCAGAGACCGAGGGAAAGACTCCAGAGACTACCCTACCTAGTGATCCATCCCATATACAGTTACAAAACCTAGACACTACTGTTGATGCCCCGAGTACTTGCTGACTGGAGCTAGATATAATTGTCACCTGGAAGGCTCTGCTAGTGCATGACAAATTCAGAGGAGAACACTCTCATCCAGACATTGAACTGAGCACAGGGTCCCCAATGGGAGGAGCTAGTTAAATGACCCAAGGAGCTGAAGGGGTTTGCAGCGCCATAGGAGGAACAACAATATAAACCACCCAGTACTCCCAGAGCTCCCAGGGACAAAATCATCAACCAAAGAGTACACATGGAATTAGCCATGGCTCCGTACACATAGGTAGCAGAAGATGGCCTTGTTGGACATCAAAGGGAGGAAAGGTCTCTGGTCCTGGAAAGGCTAGATGAAGCAGTGTAGGGGAATACCAGGACAGGGATGTAGGAGAGGGTTTACTGGGGAACAGGGGGAGGGGAAATGGCTTATGGGATTTTCAGGGTTGGGGGGACCAGGAAAGGAGAAATCATTTGAAATGTAAATAAAGAATGTATCTAATAAAAAGTTTTAAAAATTACAAAGAAGAAAATAACATGTTCAAATTCACATTTGCACCCTTTTTTGTTTAATTCTCAGAAAATAAGAAATAGTGAACAAAGAAAAGTGTCTCTGACTGGGTCCATCAGGCTGGGACAGAAAGGGCTACTTGTAAATGGGATATAGGTCACCAAGGTGTCAGATGGTTATATATTACTTTAATTTTTATACAGAAGGGAGTTATATTAGGGTAAAAAAAAAACATCTGGTTTATAAGTGTAACGTTCCCTGTAGTCTCTGGGAAAGCTAACCTTTAAACATTTCTTAAGCAATTTCTCCATTTCATCTTAAACATGTTTCAAAAATATTCAAGTCTCTCCTGTTTTAAGGTTTACTCACTTTAGAATTAGTAGGAAGAAAAATAGATCCTTCTGCACACTTAGAGTTGTGTTCAGAGTTGAGATTAGGTGGCAAAGAAGAACTCCTAAAAATTGTCCTGTGACCCACCTCCATGTGTGCACCATGGCACACATGCAAATGTATACACACACACACACACACAAATACACTTAAATTAATAAAGTGTAAATGCAATAAAAAAGAAAGAATATTCTTTTGTTTTAGGATAAAATGTTCTATAGATATCTGTTAAATCCATTTGGTCCATAACTTCTGTTAGTTTCACTGTGTCTCTGTTTAGTTTGTGTTTCCATGATCTATCAATTGATGAGAGTGGGGTGTTGAGGTCTCCCATGATTATTGTGGGAGGTACAATGTGTGCTTTGAGCTTTAGTAGACTTTCTTTTGTGAATGTGGGTGCTCTTGCATTTGGAGCATAGATGTTCAGAATTGAGAGTTCTTGGTAGATTTTTCCTTTGATGAGTATGAAGTGTCCCTCTTCATCATTTTTGGTAAATTTTGGTTGAAAGTTTATTTTATTCTATATTAGAATGGCTACTCCAACTTGTTTCTTGGGATCATTTGCTTGAAAAAAATTGTTTTCCAGCATACCCAAAACCTAATCCACACATCAAATGAGGTACAAGAAGAACGGAGGAGTGGCCCCTGGTTCTGGAAAGACTCAGTGTAGCAGTATAGGGCAAAACCAGAACAGGGAAGTGGGAAGGGATGGATGGGAGAACAGGGGGAGGGAAGGGGATGTATGTGACTTTCGGGGAGTAGGGGGCTAGAAAAGGGGAAATCATTTGAAATGTAAATAAAAAAAAAATATCAATTCCCTGGGGTCTAACTTCTTGAGTTCTTTGTATATATTGGATATTAGCCCTCTCTCAGATGTAGGGTTGGTGAAGATCTTTTCCCAATTTGTTGGTTGCCATTTTGTCCTTTTGACGGTATTCTTTGCCTTACAGAAACTTTGTAATTTTATGAGGTCCCATTTGTCAATTCTTGATCTTAGAGCATAAGCTATTGATGTTCTGTTCAGGAACTTTCCCCCTGTGCCTATGTCCTCAAAGGTTTTCCCCAGTTTCTTTTCTATTAGTTTCAGTGTGCCTGGTTTTATGTGGAGGTCCTTGATCCACTTGAAGTTGAGCTTAGTACAAGGAGATAAGAATGGATCAATTCGCATTCTCCTGCATGCTGACCTCCAGTTGAACCAGCACCATTTGTTGAAAAGGATATCTTTTTTCCACTGGATGCTTTCAGCTCCTTTGTCGAAGATCAAGTGACCATAGGTGTGTGGATTCATTTCTGGGTCTTCAATTCTATTCCATTGGTCTACTTGCCTGTCCCTGTGCCAATACCACGCAGTTTTTAACACTATTGCTCTGTAGTATTGCTTGAGGTCTGGGATACTAAGAACCAGAAGTTCTTTTACTGTTGAGAATAGTTTTAGCTATCCTGGGCTTTTTGTTATTCCAGATAAATTTGAGAATTGCTTTTTCTAACTCTGTGAAGAACTGAGTTGGGATTTTGATGAGGATTGCATTGAAACTCAGGAGACAGCAGGTGTTGGCGAGGATGTGGAGAAAGAGGAACACTCCTTCACTGCTGGTGGGATTGTAAGATGGTACAACCACTATGGAAATCAGTCTGGCAGTTCCTAAGAAAACTGGACATGACACTTTCAGAGGACCCTGCTATACCTCTCCTGGGCATATACCCAGAGGATTCCCCAGCATGCAATAAGGACACATGCTCCACTATGTTCATAGCAGCCTTATTTATAATAGCCAGAAGCTGGAAAGAACCCAGATATCCCCCGATGGAGGAGTGGATACAGAAAATGTGGTATATATACACAATGGAGTACTATTCAGCAATTAAAAGCAATGAATTCATGAATTTTTTAGGCAAATGGATGGAACTGGAAAATATCATCCTAAGCGAGGTAACGCAATCACAAAAGAATACACATGGAATGCAATCATTGATAAGTGGATATTAATTAGCCCTGAAGCTCTGAACACTGAAGATACAATTAGCATATCAAATGATTCCCATGAAGAAGGAAGAAGAGGGCACTAATCCTGGAAAAGCTTTATCCAGCACTGTAGGGGAGTACCAGGAGAGAGAAAAGGGAGGGGGAAAGATAGGAGAATAGATGGAGAAAAGAGGACTTATGGGACATATGGGGGTGGGACTGGGAAAGGGGAAAGCTTTTAGAATGTAAACAAAGAATATAGAAAATAAATAAAAAATAAAAAAATAAAAAAATATATATCAAATAAAAAAAGAACACAGATGTCCCTCAATAGAAGACTAGATACAGAAAATGTGATATATATATATATATATATATATATATATATATATATATATATGCACACACAATGGAGTACTATTCAGCCATTAAAAACAATGAATTCATGAAATTCTTAGACAAATGGATGGAACTGGAGAATATCATCCTAAATGAGGTAGCCCAACCACAAAAGAAGACTCGTGGTAAGCATTCATTGATAAGTGGATATTAGCCTAGAAGCTTGGAATACCCAAGACACAGTTCACCTATCAAATAAAGCCCAAGAAAAAGGAAGGAGAGAGGCCCCTGGTCCTGGAAATGCTCAGTGCAATAGTGTAGGGGAATACCAGGACAGGGAAGTAGGAAGGGGTGGATTGGGGAACAGGGGAAGGGCAGAGGACTTATGGGACTTATGGGGACAGAGGATCCTGGAAATGGAAATCATTTGAAATGTAAATAAAGAATATATTGAAGAAAAAACAAAAAAAAATTGTTTTCCAGCCCTTTACTCTGAGGTAGTGTCTGTATTTGACACTGAGGTGCGTTTCCTGTATGCTGGGTCCTGTTAACTTATCCAGCCTCTTATTCTATGTCTTTTTATTGGGGAATTGAGTCCATTGATGTTAAGAGACATTAAGGAATAGTGATTGTTGCTTCCTGTTATTTTTGATGTTATTCTTATGTTTGTGTGGTTATCTTCTTTTAGATTTGTTGGAAGAAGATTACTTTCTTGCTTTTTCTAGGGTGTAGTTTCCCTCCTTGTGTTGGTATTTTCCATCTATTATCCTTTGTAGAGCTGGATTTGTGGAAAGATATTGTGTAAATTTGGTTTTATCATGGAATATCTTGATTAGTCCATGTTAATTGAGAGTTTTGCTGTGTATAGTAGTCTGGGCTGGCATTTGCGTTCTCTTAGGGTCTATATGACATCTGCACAGGATCTTCTGGCTTTTAGAGTCTCTGGTAAGAAGTCTGGTGTAATTCTGATAGGTCTGCCTTTATAAGTTACTTGACCTTTTTCCCTTACTGCTTTTAATATTCTTTGTATTGTGCATTTTGTGTTTTGACTATTATGTGACAGGAGGAATTTCTTTCCTGGTCCAATCTATTTGGAGTTCTGTGGGCCTCTTGTATGTTTAAGAGCATCTTTTTCTTTAGGTTAGGGAAGTTTTCTTCTATAATTTTGTTGAAGCTATTTATTGGCCCTTTAAGTTGGGAATCTTTGCTCTCTTCTATACCTATAATCCTTAGGTTTTGTCTTCTCATTGTATGCTGGATTTCCTGAATGTTTTGGCATAAGAATTTTTTGCATTTTGCGTTTTCTTTGACTGTTGTGTCAATGTTTTCTATGGTATCTTCTGCACCTGAGATTTTCTCTTCTATCTCTTATATTCTGTTGGTGATGCTTGCATCTATGACTCCTGATATCTTTCCAAGGTTTTCTATCTCCGTGGTTGTCTCCCTTTGTTATTTCTTTATTGCTTCTATTTCCATTTTTAGATCCTGGATGGTTTTGTTCAATTCCTTCACCTGTTTGGTTGTGTTTGCCTGTATTTTTTAGGGTATTTTTGTGTCATTGTTAAGGGCTTCTACCTGTTTACCTGTGTTCTTCTGTATGTCCTTAAGGGAATTATTTATGTCTTTCTTAAAGTCCTCTATCATCTTCAAGAGATGTGATTTTAAATAAGTGTCTTGCTTTTCTGGTGTGTTGGGCTCGCTGTTGAGAGAGAACTGGTTTCTGATGATGGCAAGTAGCCTTCACGCTAATGTTCTTGCCCTTGCCTCCTGGTTCCTGTGTCCTTCTGGCTCTGGGCAGGTCACTCTTGGGCCAGGAATTTGAGCAGAATTGGTGGTCTTACCTGTGCTCACAGGTGTGTCAGCACTCCTGGGAGACCAGCTCTCTTCCGGTGATATTTGGGTATAGAGAACTATAGCACAGGATCAACTCCAGGTGCTGTGACACAGGATCAGGTCGAGACGCAAATGGAAACTGGAAGAAATTTGGATAGTCTTTCAGCATCTTAACCTAATAAAGGTTTGTCTATCTTACTGGTTTGCTCTAGTAACCAGTTTACTAGAGAAATACAAGGCTATTTGATATAAGCAAGATCCATGAAACCTTACACCAAACCTCATTAAAGACTTATTTATTTATTAATTTATTTATTTATTATTGTATATTTTCTTTATTTATATTTCAAACGTTATCCCCTTTCCTGGTTTCCCCTCTGAAAACACCCTAACCTATCCCCCTTCCCCCGATCACCAACCCACCTGTTTGCCTGTCCTGCTATTCCCCTATACTGGGGCATCAAGCCTTCTCAGGACCAAGAGCCTCTCCTCCCTTTGATGTCCAACAAGGCTATCCTCTGCTATATATGCAGCTGGAGTCATGGGTTCCTCCATGTGTACTCTTTGATTAGTAGTTGTATTAGTCAGGGTTCTCTAGAATCACAGAATGTATGGGTAGTCTCTATATAGTTAGGGAATTTGTTGATGACTTACAGTCTATAATCCAAATCCCCAAAAATGGTCAGCAGCAGTCCAAGGATCTAGCAGTTGCTCAGTTCCACGAGGCAAGCAGGCAAAGAAGAGTAGGTGAGTCTTCCTTCTTCCAATGTCCTTATGTAGGTCTCCAGCAGAGCTCGTAGCCCAGATTAAAGGTGTGTGCTACCACACCTTTAATCCCAGATGACCTTGAACTCAGAGATCTCCCTGGCTTAATCTTCTGGAATTCATAACCACAATGCCTCAAATTTTCCATGCCATGATCCAGGTTAGAAACTTGTATCTCTCAGCCTCCAGATGATCCAAGAAGGATCATAGGTGAGCCTTCCAATTCTGAATTGTAGTTCATTCCAGATATAGTCAAGTTGACAACCAGGAATAGCCACTATAGTAGTTTAGTCCCTGGGAGCTCTAGGGGTACTGATTGAAGAACCAACTCTTTGTCTTTTTCTCTTTGTTTCTATTTTATCGATTTCAGCCCTCATTTGATTATTTCCTGCCATTTTCTCTTCTTTGGATATAGTGGTGGTTTGAATAGGAATCCCCACTCCCAAAGATTCATGTGTCTGAATGTTTGGCCCATAAGGAGTGGCACTATTAGACGGTATAACCTTTTTGGAGGAAGTGTGTTCCCATGGGGGAGGGCTTTGAGGTCTATTCCCAATCTATGCCCAGTCTCCTTATCCACACCATCTCCTTCTGCTGCCTTCAGATCAAGATGTAGAACTCTCATCTCCTTCTCAAGCAGTGTGTCTGTGATAATGGATTGAACATCTGAAACTGTAAGCAAGCTCCAATGAAATGTTTTCCTTTATAAGAGTTGCCATGGTCATGGTGTCTCTCTCTAACTAAGACAGGTGTGTTTGTTTCTGTTCGTTCTGAAGCTGTCAGGTCTGCTATGAAGCTGCTAGGAAGGAACAATTATACAACTTTACAGATGAGCTTGGACTGGACAGTGTAAAGATTCCTAGGTACTGCCCTTGCCAGTGAAGACATTCATGCCACATCTCCAACAGAACTGAAGAAGTTGACTAAAAAGAAAGACCCAAAGGAAGTCTTTGATAATGATGAAACACAATAACCACTGTTGGACCATGAATCGCCACAACTGAGGAGTCCTTGTTCATCCAAGTTTTCACTGTCTGTGGTTTTGGTACTCACAGATATCTCTAAGCTGAAATTTTTAGATAAAAACAGTTCATATACTTGAAATGATGTAGCATATAAATAATGTGATGAGATCTGCTGGCCCGTTCCATCCTGTCCAAAGCATGACTCATCCTTCTGTCCAGCAGAGCCACTCTTGTATACATTTCCCACCCATTAGTCACTTAGTAATGCTCTTGGTTATCAGACACAGACACACTGTTGGGATAACACAGTGCTTCTACTCAAATAACCCTTATCTTTCGTAACAATGGCCCTAACATGCAAGAGCAGTGTTTGAGATATGCCAAAGAGAAGTTGTAAAGTATTCTTAGCTTTTCCATAGAGGTTCTAAACTTTAGCACAGATATTGTGTGGGAAAAAACATAGAACACATATATATATCATTTGAGTCTAGGTGGCTTTTTTGTTTCATCTTGTTTTCTTCATTGACCTTAGGTTTGTTCTATAAGCCCTCTATCACTGAGCTAAATCCCCAATTTACTTAAATGTAAGTAGCATTTGATACTATTCAGTTTTAGTCTTCTACTAGGGTTCTTAGAATGTAGTTCATACAGATAAATGTGGAGACTGCTTAAAATTAATGCCATAAGCCAAGGTTTGAGGGACAACTGGGTAGTTAAATTCACTGGGGTCTAATTTGCTCCTTCAACTGCGACAAATGGAAAACAATAGAAATCAATATTCATGGAATGTCTGATGCCCAAGAAAGAAATGTTGGCAAGACATGACTGTCACATATCAATAATTATTTTTCCCTTGACACTTCAAAAAAAAATGGATACTTGAACTGGATTGCATCGGGAATTGAATAGCAATATCTTGGGAGCATAGTTCAGTTTTGGATAACGAAGTTCACTCAAATTACACTGGCACCATAAGTGTGCTTGGCGCAACACTCATGATAAGCATGTACCATCTTTATCATCTGTTGTGCTAAATGGAACTTGGGAGGTTGAGAATTTGATTTTGTAAATTGTGCCAAGTAATGACTTTCCTGAATAATTGCTGTTGTACTTGAACTAGCCACTAGAGGGTGGCCTTTTCCAAGAAACTGGCTGAACTTGGAACTTGGCCCAGAAATACAACGAAAGGGTATTTAGATGGATTACAAGCTTTGCTAGACTGACTCAGCATCTTGCTTGTCAATAAGAAAACATATGCCCCTTATCAAAGAGCAATCACCATGTTGATTACTTAAACAGCAGTAGCCAGATAAGTCGTTGGTTCAGGCAAGATGGTCCTTGTGAGAATACTTGAGCATAGGACAGGATGACTGATAAGCACAGATTTCTTGCTAATCCCTCAGAAGGTCTTAGAACAGAGTTCCGGCTCTCTGCAGTGCCCTGGGTTTGAAGTCATCAAGGGCCCTCATTAGATTAGCCCCAGGCAAGCCAGGTGGGCTGTATGCCACAATAATGCATGAGTTGGCATATAATATACTCATCCCTTAGAGCATGAAGGACAGCCATGACCCTAGATTACATAGAACCCAGAATTTGTTAAGCAGCCACTAGTTATGGAAAATGCATAGAGGATAAGAAAACAGCATTTTTGTTGGTAAGGTTAGGAAATTGCCATTATTTTAATAACTAATATGTTCCTTCTACAATGGGATATGATGGAAGACAGAATATGTAGGCTGTTTTAGTCTGTTTCTGTTTTTATTAGAAACACAGACTAGGCAATTACTAAAAGAACAGAATCTGTGTCTCACACTTGTAGAGGTTAGGAAGACAAGACAAGATAAAGACATCAGTGCTTAGTGAAGACTCTGTGTGCTAGCATGGAAAAAACACCACACACTCAGCTCTAATCTTCTCTTAGGAAGCCACGAAGCCCATAATAAGGGCCCCACCCTCATTACCTCATGTCCGTCTAATGAAAATGCCCCACCTCCAAATACCACCAACTTATTTAGCGTTAGATTTCCACTATATGAAATTTAGGGAATACATTCGACTCATGACAGAAGCTAAGTCAGAATGTCAGTGAAGATAAGATGAAGATTTGTCATGTTTGCTTAAGTAAGAAGTTATCTTGAGACAAACTGTAATATCTAGTTGATGTAATTTTCACAAGTATGTGTTAGCCAAAGAAAAAAGTTAACTTGAAGATATTTGCAACTCAATGCCACTGTCAAGGATTATTTCTTTAAATGGGAGTGACAATAGAGGAAAAAAAGAGCTGAGAAATGCAACTGGGAAAAAAAGCAAAACTCATATAAAGAATACAGTCGTGTTTCCATGGAGCCCTCTGGAGGTTTCCAACCGGCCACAGGACACTCTTATGGTCACGTGGGCTTTCTTTGTTGTTGATTTGGTTTGTTTACTTTTTTATATTACAATTTAATTTGTCTATCTTTGTGAAACAAATATTATAGAAATGACCTCATTAAGAATTAATTTTGGAGCTATGGTGACTCATGTGGGTAATTCCCTCACTTAGGAGGCTGAGAAAGGCTTAAGTTTCAGGATAGTCTGGGCTACAATGTAAGATTGTTTGGAAGGGAAAAAAAAAGTAAGTCCAAAGTGTGCTGATTTGAGTGTGAAATATCCTTCACAGGTTCGTGTTTTGGAACACATAGTGCCCAACAAGTGCAATTTTGAACATTTCTAGAGTATGGTGGCTTGACTAAGAATGGTTTTCGTAGGCTCGTGCATTTGAATGCTTAGTCACCAGGGGAAACATTTGGAAAACAGCAGATGCGTGTGAGGGAGACACTGAAGTGTAGCTCCCCACAACCGATGGCTCCTCGTGAAGGTGTGGGAGCAGAAGGGCTCAGTCCTCCCTGCGAGGCAGGCCACTGAGGGCTTGACCGTGCTCCAGGGAGATATGGACAACACAAAGAGGACTTGGGTTTTCTTTTTCTTATTTTTGTTTTCTGCTTCTTTGATGGGGTGAAGGTAACAAGTGGGGAGGATACAGAGACTGGGAGGGGACTGTGATTGTAGTGTATGATGTGAAACCCCCAGAAAATCAGTGTGTTATATAGAAAAGGAAGAAGACAAAGAGTAGGGGGTTAAGCCTTGTTAGGAGGTATGTCACTGGGGGGTAGCCTTTGAGGTTCTAAAAGCCCAAGCCAGACTCTTTGCCTGTCTCTCAATCTCTCTCTGTCTCTCTGTCTCTCTCTGTCTCTCTGTCTCTCTCTCTCTCTCTCTAGATCAGGGTGCAGTCCCAAATATTTTTAGGTTCATGCCTGCTTCTGTGCTCCCCACCATAATGATGATACTAAAACTCTGAGACTATAAGCCATTCCAAAGTAAATGTTTCCTTCATAAGAGTTGTCGTGGACATGGTGTGTCTTCACAGAGATGGAATACTAAAACATGGAGCTTTTAGGAGTTGGGGTCTTATTGGAAAAAGAGCCACTGAAAAGCAGGCCCACTAATCCCTTCACAGAAGTAAAGCTATTGGGACCCCAACACCTTTCAAATACCCACCAGTTCTCAGTACTGACACATTAGGAACCCAACTTTAGCTTGAATTTCAGATGGAAAAGAACACATCCTGATCACTAGCAGCTGTGTTGCCTGGTATTCGCCACATCATGGTGCTAAGTAAAGCTGTGCTGGGTGAGTCTGTCCTATTGTGTCTCATTAGCATGCCTACCAATCCCTACCTGTCACCCCCCTCCCTCCTGATTCTGTGTTTTGCACACGTGCTTCACACACACCAGAATATTCCCAATTTTTCTCTTTTACTTCCTATATCTCAGGTAGTATTTATTTATTATTGGCTTATTTATTTTGGTGCTAGGGATCAAACCCAGGGCCTCACATGCTAAATATGTGGTGTAACATTAAGCTACACCCTCCAGCCCCAATATTTTAATTTATTTTGAACCTTATCTGTTGTATCTTTCTTTCAAAAACTCCTGTTTTCAATCATCACTAAATAACTTTAACTTATTCTTCAACAACTTCACTTGTAGATATAACATATTTTGCCATATCCATACCTCGTTCCCCTGACCCATCTCTCTCGATGATTTGTCTCAACATGTCCTGTAAATATACATATTTATATTTATATCTGAGTCTAGAGCTGCTGGCCTGTGGGTGGGTGTAGGGTTATTGATTAGACCATGGGCAATTTATCAGTGACTACATTCTTGCAAAAAAGGTTGATCCCCTTTCCAGCAGCCATTTACTGCCAATAGCTCCTCAGCTAGGTATGGAGCCTCGTCAACCCCTCGTGCATAGAAGCGAGAACACTGAAGGCCCCATCTCTGTGCAGGTAAACCAGTAGATGCTGTGAAATTCATGAGTGCTGTGGCCGTGTCATATCCAGAGACAGTGTTTCACGACACTCCATCCCTGCCTCTGGCTCTAACATTCTCCCTGCCTCCTATTCCACCATGTTCCCTGACCCTGGAGAAGGGTCATTCATTACTTTTATGTTATGATAAAATACCATGACCAAGTGCAACTTACAGACAGAGTTTATTTTGGCTTACTGCTCCAGAGAGGTAGAGTAGAGGCATGTTCAAAAATGTCAGGCATGCAGCAGGCATAGCAAGTCGAGAGCTCCTCTCCTCAATGGCAAGCAGGCAGCCGGGAAAGTAATAGCAGAGGTTTGAAACCCTAAGCCCACCCATGGTGATGCACTTCAAGTTGCACCTCCTAAACTTTCCCAAACAGCACCACCAACTAGAGGTGAAGTATTCAGATAGGCAAACCTATGAGGAACATCATTCCAACCACCATGGGCAGTGATAGAGAAGTCCCATTCAGAGGTTCACAAAGGTCGTAAGTTAAAAGTCTCTGCATTAATCTTTGCCTGTTGGAAAAAAAAGAAGCTTCTCTGACAAAAGTTTTGACACATACTGGGTGCTTTAGGTCTGACTGTGGGTATTGGCTATCGGGAAAGTCTTCTGCTTCCATCTCGGATGTCCTGAAACACTTCTGGAACCCAGGAAAGTTTCAGCCACAGTCCTGTCGCAGAAGAGGAACTTGCCTCCCAGGAAGATATTTCACAAGCTTCTGACTCACACAGCCAAGTCTGCAAAGTTCACTGTTACGGCAACGCTCACAGGTGATCACTTAGCTGTGGATGCAGATCAACTTACAAATGTAAATAATATGGGTGGGTTTCCTGGGCTTCGGGTTTCGTTTAGTTAGAGATGCTTCTTGTTGCTGCACTGCTGCTCCTGTTCCTCCTCTACAGCTGTGCCAGTACTTAGGGGTCACTGGGCCCCTTTACCAGTTCCTCTTCTCCATGAGCCACATTGGTTAAATCTCACAGTTCTGCTTTTTGCCATTACATGTCTTTTCAAATGGTGTGTTGGGGAGGTTGACTGAGCCCAGTCCTGGGTCCGGGCTTCTTATAAAACTTTGAGGATGTAGACTCTAAAGACCATCTTCACCTGTGTCTGTGAGTCTTTGTCTCCAAACTTCTTACTGTGAGATACTACTGCCCTGTAGGGTTAAGGACCTACCCTAATGACCTATTTTAACCTGATTTTCTCCACAAAAATCTAGAGCTAAGATCATACTCTGAGATATCCAGAATAGGAAACTGCCACTTCTCCTTCTCCCAAAACACAATCAGGCTGTAGTGACTGATTTTGTCAAGTGTGAAGTCTCCCTGTTACCTGCAGACTAAAATCCTGAGCTCACCAAGTCTGGATAATATGGCTTCTGCTGAGTTCGGTACCCTCAACCCTGGCCTCTCCTCACGGCACTTGCATCCCAGGCTCTAACTGTAAGCTACGGCTCACTTCTTCTTGCCTTAGGGACTTCCTAGTCTCTCTTCCTGAGTATGTCTATTTATCTGATCTGTTTTCCCCCTCCGGCTCAGATTAGCCAGCACTTTGTCTCAGAAGTCTGCCTTGGCATTCTTCCATCGGTTCCAGATCATACTACCATCCTCTTGTACGAAAGGTTTAGTAAAGAACTGAATCTAAGTACTTACAATTCTGTCTTCCTCACCAGACTGTGAGCTGTCCAAGAACGAAAGCTGCATCTGGTTGCTTTGTTACACCACCCACCATGGCAAGATGCCTGGAACACAATGGTCCCTTGATAAATATTTTCAGAGTGAAGGAACGCCTGGATGGTCATTGAGGATCTGAACAGATGTAATGCAAACATGCAGCAGACCTCAAACACTACCTGAAGGAGCACTGCTCCGTTTAAGTAATTGCTCAGGATGGCAGAAGCCCTCCATGAAGCTGCTTCTTGGTTTCCACACCGCTACACTTTGAAATAGACTCCTTGAGACTCTGAGCTGAGAGACACTATCAGAGATCATGAAGCAACAAACTTCTGCTGTTTGAGCCATCCATTTTACTATGGCGACATGGTCACAAACCAATGTGCTAGCTTATTTGTGTTTGTGTCTTAAGGAAAAGGAGAGGAGAAATCAAGGAACTTAGTTATCACTGTTATTGTTAAAGCCAGAACTAGTAGCCCAGCCTCTTGGCTTCTCTCAAAAAAGAGGAAATGCTTTGTCTGATGTGGACATAATCCTGCACAGAGCCTGGGCGTGTGGACCATGCTGTCCTGCCCCTTGTCAAGCAAGAGGTCTAGGGTAAGCTGCCTAACTTTCCCAACATGGTTTCTCCACCTGGGAAGTAGATAACAGAAATACCCACTTGAAGAATGCCTGGAAACAAAGCATTTTTTAAAAAAAGTCCAGTGCCAAACAGGTATTGACATCTCCAACCCCAAACATCTACTAGTTACTCAATAAGCTAGATATTTTAAGCACAGTGAGTAGTGTGCTTAAAGGAGAGGAGAAATCAAGGAACTTAGTTATCACTGTTATTGTTAAAGCCAGAACTAGTTGTAGTTAACTTTTGGGAAGCTTGCCTCATATGCACTTATAATACACAAACATGTGAAAACCAGAGGCTTGGTCACAATGGCTACCCACTCCCTTTTTGTACACCCGGATAGTGCTGGATTTCATTCGGTTAATTTGGGCACTAACACAAATAACACTTTCCTGATTCACTCACATCTTATCAAAACATTCAAAATGGTTCTTGACAATGTTTGATCCATGGACACTTTGGAGCCTTCTGTTGTTCCACAGCGAGCAGTGAGGAAGACATGCCTGCTAGATATGTGTTGTACACAAGGCCGTTTAGTTAAATAGCTTTCTATAGATGCATGTTTCCTCTCCACTGCACTCTCCGGGAACAATAGTCTTTTCCATGTCATCTCTTCACATTCGCTCAGTAAAAGGTTTCTGCCTCCTGACACTTTTCCTCTTTCATGATCAGAACAAGGAAGACAGAAGGGAAAAGCTAGTGCCCATCAGGTTTTCCCGACCCAATGCTGCCTCATTTCTCATCCCCTACTCTGTCTATAGTGCCAGCAGCACTGCTCGTGTGGAACACACAGGTAGGGAGCTGCCCACTGGGGATGGGTGCTACTGGGATCTCTCAGACCACACGGCCTCCTCAGCCCTTTGCCAGGCCTTGCTGAGTCATTTGTGCACTGCAGTAGCACATAGCCTGTCCCTGCTAAACCCTTTGAGAACTCTTCCCGAATTCTTTTTCTAACTTATGAAAGCAATGCACAGACAGAAGGATGGAAAATGCCAACTCCTCTTCCCTGATATTAAAATTTTCCCAGAATCTCCTTGGTCTGGTCTCTGGTGACTCAGTTTCGACATTGGTAGGTGATCAGGATTGAGAGATAGTGCTGGGATATTTGGAAGGTGGGACTTTCTGGTGTGTGTGTGTGTGTGTGTGTGTGTGTGTGTGTGCTTATATGTTTGTGGGTTTGTGTGTGTGTGTATGTCTGTGTATCTGTAATGTGTGTCTTTGTGTGTATCTGTGTCTATGTGTCTGTAACGTGTGTGTGCATGCTTGTATGTCTGTGTGTGTGCCTGTGTGTATGTTTATATGTCTATAATGTGTTCCTCCGTGTGTGTGTGTGTGTGTGTGTGTGTGTGTGTGTTTATATGTCTGTGCCTGTGCTTACACTAATCTACAGACCAGCAGTGAAAGTCCATTAGACTGCAGTGTTGATTTATAAGACTGTATCGCATTCTCTGATTTAAAAGACTACAGAGGCAAATTAATCTCTGTGAGTTGGATATCAGCCTGGATGATATCGGAGGAGCCTTTTTCAGTATGGAGTCACAGTAGTTTTCCATGGTTTATCAACTGGGAAAGCTGGGAGGTTGTTCTGGCTTCAGTTCAAATAATGGCACCCAGCAGCTCTCTCCAGTAACTGTCCTTTGTTAAATGATGTGGAGTCCTTTGTCCTTCAAGACACACACTTGGTGCTTGGGTCAAGGGGTAAAATAAAGTCCTGGATCTCCAGATCCTGGGAATATCCTCAAATATTTACATAACTTTGGAAGCTTGTCATGCATTCTGCAGTAGGGATTTCCATCAAGTTTTGGCAGACAAACAACAAGCAGTATAATGTTAGGGGTGGGAAGGACTGGGGCCTCTCTGGCCAACAAATAAGTCCCCTGGAACTGTTTTCATACAACAACTTTATGGCTTCTGTAGCGCATTCTTTCCCACTCACAAATGGTACTTGGCCTGCTTTTTACCCTCCTTCTTTCTTTTCTCTGTAAGATATTTAATGGTTAGCAATTTTAAACTGAATTTTTTTTTTACAAAGGATGGGCAGGAACTCTGAAGGCCCACCACTGTCCACTCCAGTCAAGTGACAATTGGTCTTGGACAGATAGTAAATAAAAAGAAAAAAGAAAAAGAAAGAAACATTAACAAGATCAAATGAGTGAATCTCTTATACTATCTGTTCTGCTGCTGTGAAGAGACACCACGACCAAGGCAACTCTTAGAAAGAAAAGCATTTCATTGGAGCTTGTTTCCAACTTCATAGGTCTAGTGTATTATCATGGTGGGGAGCATGGTGGCATGGAGACACGGTGCAGGAGAACTAGCTGAGAGTTCTGCATCTGATCTACAGGCAGAGAGGCATACACTGGGCTTGGCATGAACTTTTGAAACTTCAAAACCCACCGTTAGTGACACACTTCCTCCAACAAGACTATACCTACTCCAATACTCTAATTCTTTCAACTAGTGTCTATTTTTATTCAAACTGCCACATTCTACTCCATAGGCTTGTCCTCATATCATAATGCAAAATTGCATTCCATCTGTACTGGCTGGTTTTATGTCAACTTGACACAAGCTATAGTCATCAGAGAAGAAAGACCCTCAATTGAGAAAATGACTCCAAAGACCAAGCTGTAAAACATATTCTTAATTATTAATCAATGGAGGAGAGCTCAATTCATTGTAGGTAGTACCATTCCTAAGCTGGTGGTTCTGAGTTCTATAAGAAAGCAGTCTGAGCAGACCAGGGCCTCTACATCAGCTCTTGCCTCCAGGATCTTGCCCTGTTTGAATTTCTATCCTGACTTCATTCATTGATAAACAGTGCTGTGGAAGTGTCAGACAAATAAACCCTTTTCTCTCCAACTCGCTTTTTGGTCCTGGTATTTCAGAACAACAATAGAATTCCTAACTAAGACACTGTCCAATTTCAAAAATCCCCATAGATTATCACAGTCTCAACACTATTTGAAAGTCCAAAGTTCAAAGTCTCAGGGATTCATGGCAATATCTTAACTATAAGTCTCTGTAAAATCAAAATCAAAATGCAGATCACATACTTCCAACATACAATGGCACAGAAAATATATTATCATTACAAAGGAGAGGAAAGTGAGCATAGTGAGGAAATACTGGACCAAAGTAAAGTTGAAAACCAAACAGGGCAAACTCTAAGCTCTCAATCTCCATGTCTGATGTCAAAGCACTCTTCAGATCTCCAACTCCTTTCAGCTTTGTTGACTGCAACACACCTCTCTCTTGAACTGGTCCTGCACCCTGTTAAGGGTTCTCTTTAGCAGGTGTCCCATGATTCTAGAATCTCTAACATCTTGGAGTCTCTAACAAAATACAGACTTCACCTTCACAGCTTCTCACAATGACCTCTCTGGTCCTCCATGCAGGAACACCCCAGACACATGCCTGGCCTCAGAAATTTTCCTTAGCTGTCCAGAGAGATTCCACAACCCCTTTCTTGTATCTTTGATTCTAATTCCAGAACCATGTGACCCAAACTGCCAAATTTTGCTGTTTGATGAAAATGGAGTTTGCAGTTCCATTCATTTGTCTAAGAATTTCACATTGTCTGTATCCATTCCTCTGTTGAGGGACATCTGGGTTCTTTTCAGCTTCTGTATATTATAAATAGAGCTGCTATGAACATAGTGGAGCATGTGTCCTTATTACATGCTGGAGAATCCTCTGGGTATATGACCAGAAGTGGTATAGCAGGGTCCTCTGGTATTCTTAGACAAATGGATGGAACTGGAAAATATCATCTGAGTGAGGTAACCCAATCACAAAAGAACACACATGGTATGCACTCACTGATAAGTGGATATTAGCCCAGAAGCTTGGAATACCCAAGACACATTTCACATATCAAATGATGCCCAAGAAGGGGGAAGAACAAAGTATGGATCCTTGGGTCCTTTGTAGAAAGGGGAACAAAATACCCACAGAAGGAGATACAGACACAAAGTGTGGAGCAGAGTCTGAGGGAAAGACCATCCAGAGACTACCCCACCCTGGGATCCATCCCATATACATTTACAAAACATAGACACTATTATTGATGCCCACAAATGCTTGCTGACTGGAGATGGATATAGCTGTCACCTGGGAGGCTCTGCTAGTGCATGACAAATACAGAGGAGGACCCTCTCAGCCAGCCATTAAACTGCGCATAGAGTGCCCAATGGGAGAGTTGGAGAAAAGACCCAAGGAGCTGAAGGGGTTTGCAGTGCCACAGGAGGAACAACCATATGAGTCACCCAGTACTCCCAGAGCTCCCAGGGACAAAACCATCAACCAAAGCGTACACATGGAGTTACCCATGGCTAAAGACACATAGGCAGCAGAGGATGGTCTTGTTAGACACCAAAGGGAGGAGGAGCCCTTGGTCCTGGAAGGACTTGATGCCTAGTGTAGAGGAATACCAGGACCAGGAAGCAGGGGGAGGGTTGATTGGGGAAGGGGAGATGGCTTATGGGATTTTCAGGGGAGAGGCAAACCAGGAAAGAGGACAGCATTTGAAATGTAAATAAAGAATATATCTAAGCTGGGCGGTGGTGGCACACGCCTTTAATCCTAGCACTTGGGAGGCAGAGGCAGGCGGATTTCTGAATTTGAGGCCAGCCTGGTCTACAGAGTGAGTTCCAGGACAGCCAGGGCTACACAAAGAAACCCTGTCTCGAAAAAAACCAAAAAAGAAAAAAGAATATATCTAATTAAAAGAAAGAAAGAGAGAGAGAGAGAGAGAGAGAGAGAGAGAGAGAGAGAGAGAGAGAGAGAGAGAGAGAGAGAGAAGAAAGAAAGAAAGAAAGAAAGAAAGAAAGAAAGAAAGAAAGAAAGAAAGAAAGAAAGAAAGAAAGAAAGAAAGAAAGAAAAATGGAGTTTGGCTCCCTTATTAAATTACATTTGCAACAGCTTTCTGTTATTGATTGTTTTCTTCTCTACTTAAGCTTTTCTTTAATTCTTTTTCACAAGTCTTGTCCTAAGGTCACCACTCCCTTACTCCATGTAGCATTAGACTTTTCTTTAAACTTTTTATCTCTTTGGGTACTGGTCTTAGATCCATTGCATTTCCTGGTGTTTCTTTTCTCCTCAAACGGTGTATTTTGTATCTCTTAGTCTAACTTGCTCTTTTCATGATAGCTCTTCATAAAAGTGATTACTGAGACCACACAACACCGACAATGCTGAGCTATCTTGAACTCTCCTCTGCCAGTGCCATTAATCCAAAGTCTTCAGTTTAGCTTCAGGCATATTTTTCAGAAAAGGGCAGGAAGCAGCCACATTCTTTGCCAAAATATCAAAAGAAAAAAAAGGTCTCTAGGCCACTTACTACTATTCTTCACCTCTGAAACTTCTTGAGTCTGACCATTATAATATACATTATTCTCAGCATCACTGTCTTCCATGCTCCTACTAGTATGACCCATATATCCCTACTTAAAGCATTCAATTGGTTTCTTAATCCAAACTCCCAAAGTCCACATTCACCAACAAAGCAGCATGGTCAGACCTGCAACAGCAAAATCTCACACCTTGGTACTAGCTTCTGAAGAAGTAGCTAAGAGCTGCATCTTGATCTGCGAGCAGAGAGCAAGACTCTTGGCTTAGCATGGGCTTTCGAAATTTCCTCAAACCTCACTCCCAGTGGCACACTTACTCCAACAAGGCTGCACCTCCTAATCATTTCAAATAATGTCACTTCCTGGACACAAAGCATTTAAATATAAGAGCCTATGAGGACCATTTGTATTCGCCAACTATACTTTTGTTATATCAAAAAGAGCAATGTTAGGGTATGGACATGGCTCAACAATGAAGAACATTTGTTGTGGTGGTAGAAGGCCAGTGTTCAATTCTCAATACCCACATGATAGTTCACAACATCCGTAACTCTAGTTCTAAAGGATCAAACATCCTCTTCTGACCCCCCAGAGGTCTAAGGCACACATGTGATACACATACCTATTTTCAGACAAATAATACACATAAACCTAATTTTTAAAAAAGAGTAATTTGGTCTGTAGCAACATGGGTAGGAGACACTACTCTATCATTCATGTATAATCCAGTAATTTTTTATGTGAGTTTTCATTCTCTCTCTCTCTCTCTCTCTCTCTCTCTCTCTCTCTCTCTCTCTCTCTTTCTTTCTTTCTTTCTTTCTTCTATTTACATGAGTAAAGTGCAGCTGTCAGACATACCAGAAGAGGGTGTCAGATCCCATTACAGATGGTCGTGAGCCACCATGTGGTTGTTGGGATTTGAACTCAGGACCTCTGGAAGATCAGTCAGTGCTCTTAACCGCTGAGCCATCTCTCTAGCCCCCCAGTAATTTTTTATGATCTATTAATCTCTTCATTCTGGGGTGCTGCTGTTGCCATGAGGCTGCTATACAGCTCTCTATTGCAAGTCTTGGTGAGGCCAGATTTCACTGTTTGACCCAGCTCATGCCCACTGAAGACCACTGACACACTCCCTCCAGCATGCTATTCTTGCTGCTTCAGCTGCCACCTGGGTTGTGACAGACTCAAGGGCAGCACTTGGCCCTTGCCTCTCCCATCAAGCACACTTCATGGCTGAAAAGTGCCACGGGCCACACAATGTTCATTCCCAGTACACTTGCACCCCAGAAATGGAAACACCTTGGCCATGGTGTTTGATCTTCTTAACAAGTTCTTGACTTCAGTTTGCAGAATTTTGAAATTTTTTTCTCTGTGTTCATGAAGGAAATAAGTTCATAGTTTGGGCTCTTTTGTTTTGTTTTGGGCTTTGTTGTCATTTGTTTTCTTATTACATCCATGTTTAATGACTTTGGTATCAGGCTTTGGCTGTCTGTGTAGAAAGAGCTGGGTAGTTTACAAAGAGTTTACCTTCCCATTATTTTTGCTAGAACAGTTCAAGGCACAGAAGTCTTCTTTAATGGCTAAACAGAGAACAACCTACAGCCTTGGCAATAGTCTGTGATGTTTAGGGATGGAGGTCTCCCTGAACCTTTTGGCCAAATGATTCAACAAGACATACTCCTGGCACTGGAGGGTTTAGTGGTGACACGGAATGTCTACTTGCATTGTCTCCCCCATTATATGATGACTCCATATATATGGAAGCTTCTACAATAACAGGTTTGCACGTGGCTTTTCAAAAGGGTCTTAGTATTATTTGTCCCTCCCCATCTTCCTCCCGTATCCTGGCTTCTCATCCCTTCCCTGTTTAGTCCTCTTAGTGCCACTTTATCTCTTTGCAGCACTGTACTCTACTTCCCCTTCCTTGGAAGAGCCCCTTCTCCCCCATGGTCCCTTACTAGCTAACTAATCTCCATGGGTATTTCAATTGAAATAAAACAAGGTTGAAGCTTAAAAGATAACATCAGCATATAGGAGAAAGCATGCAATATTTGTCTTTTGGTGTCTGGGTTACCTCACTCAGGATGAGTGCATCTAGCTCCATTCATTTACTGGCAATTTTCTTGGTTTCATTTTTCTTAACAGCTGAAAAAATATTCTGTACCACATTTTACTTATCCATTTATCAGTTAATAGCCATCTAGGTTGTTTCCAATTTCTGACTATTATAAATAAAACAACAATAAACATGGGTGAGTGTCTCTGTAGTAAAGCATTAAGTCCTTGGGTAGATGCCCATGAGTGATACAGCTGGATTCTGTTGTAAATCAATTTTTAGACTTTTGAGGAACCTCCACACTGGTTGCCATAGACGCTGGACCAGTTTGCACTCCCACCACGGTGAATAATGTCCCCCTTTCCCACATCCTTGCCAGAATGTGCTGTCATTTGTTTTATTGTCTTGGTCATTCTGACTGGGATAAAATGAAACCTCAAAGTTGTTTTAATTTGCATTTCCTCTGAATATCATTGCTTTCTCTCCATAACGTGATGGTAAATCCCTACTGCTGAAGAGATGATTTATTTATATCATCAAAAATGTGTAAATTGAGCTGGTGCCCAACTAAAGGCCTCACCCCTACTAAATAGTGTTCATGCTACTGGAAGATACTTTGTAGGCTACTGGAGGGAAAAGTAAACAATATCTCTCAGCTACAAACCCTACAACCTTCAACAACATCCTGCCTGTAAGATATACCGGTACAGCAATGAAATGTGTGGGAGTAACCAACTACTTTTCGATTAGATTCAGGGCCCACTGCATGAAACATAATCTATACATGACACTGATAAAGAGGCCAAGAAAATGATACTAGATAGGTATCCTAGGTATATCTAGGAAAAAAACTATTATTATTCTGCTAAAGGAACCTAGAAAAAAATGATTTCTAATGACATGTTGGTATACTCATACGTGGTGGTTTGAATAATTATCATCATCAGAAAGTGACACTATTTGGGAAAGATTAGACAATGTGACCTTGTTTGAGTAGGTATGACCTTGTTGGAAGAAGTGGCTTTGAGGTTTCAAAAGCCCATGCCAGGTCCATCTCCCTCTCTCTCTCTCTCTCTCTCTCTCTCTCTCTCTCTCTCTCTCTCTCTCTCTCTCTCTCTCCTTGCATCAGGATGTAGCTTTCAGATATTTCTCCAGCAGCACACCTGCATGACGCCATGCTCCCCACTATGATGATAATGGATTAACTCTCTGAAACTATAAGCAAGCCTCCAATTAAATGCTTTCTTCTATAAGAGTTGCCTTGGTCATAGCATTTCTTCCCAGCAATAGAACTATGACTAAGACAACATGTTCTGTGCTGGGCAGTGGTGGCGCATGCCTTTTAGTCCCAGCACTTGGGAGGCAGAGGCAGGTGGATTTCTGAGTTCGAGGCCAGCCTGGTCTACAGAGTGAGTTCCAGGACAGCCAGGGTGACACAGAGAAACCCTGTGTCAAAAAAACAAAAACCAAAAACAAACAAACAAACAAAAGGAAGGGACAACATGTTTCAAAACAGTTCTTCTTGTAGTGGGTGCTATTTAACACAGATACCCACAGCTGAACTGTTCACAGAGAGTGGAAGATTTGTTTGGAGTATTCAGCCTTAAATGATATCTTCATCAAATCCCTTCCCTCAAGGTTTACGGATCTATATGGAAAGGAAGATTGTAAGAGCCAGAAATGCAGCTGACTCAAAAAAGAAAAAGTGTCTTCCAAACACAGCAATACTGTTGTTACACGTGGACTCAGAGAGATTGTGACAGCATGCACAAGTTCAAACCAGCCAAAGTTCCAGCACATAGAAGGGGAATGTGGACAAAGTCCTAGCCCTCACCAAGAAGATTTTTACAGTTGCTATCTTCTGGAAAAGGCAAGATCAAATTTTCTGCAAAGACCTGTCACTGGGTATATCAACAACATTCCAGAGAAGGTCACATGCCCAGGAGGAGCTGAGCAACACAGGGACTCCAAGCTTATTTGTGCAGTTTTGTATTGGTTTTGTTTTTTTATCTTGGTTATTGATTCTCTTTTTTAAGGGCAAGAGAGAACATAAAGTTGGGGTAGGGAAGTAAATAATATGCAAAACATAAAAACAAAAAATAAGTGATTGTCTGAAGCCAAGGGGAGGAAAGAAGAGGGAAGAGGAGAGGCTTGGGAAATGGGAGAGTTGGACCTTATTAAAATGTTTCATGATTTTGTTCTTTAAGTTATATTGAGAAAGTCAAATGCCAGGCATGGTGGCACACGGTTGCAACCTCAGCATGTGAGAGATGAAGGATCATGAGTTTCAGGCCATCTCAGCTACATTGCAAAACTTGAACAAAAACAACAGTTAGGTGGCTCAGGCAGTAGAGGAACTTGCCACCAACTCTGACTACCTGAGTTCCATCCCAGACCCCACAAGATGGAAGAGGAGAACTAACCCCTTCAAGTTGTCCTCTTATCTCCACATAGTGTGGTATGTGGACACACGGGCATGCACACACACACACACACACACACACATACACACACAGGCACACTCACACACACATATACACACATGCAGCTACACACTCATGCACATTCACACACACACACACAAATAAGTAAATATCATTTTAGGGGATTTAAAAAGAAATCAAAGAACTAGCCAGAAATTAGTATAAAACATTTGCAACCCTGTACCAACAATAAGGACGCAACTCAATAAGATGTAACCAGAAGTTTCAGAAGGAGTCAACATAAAAAAGAGATATAACCTAGCATTGTGCCTCCAGCCCCCAGGGGATACACTGCTTTCTTCCGACCCCCTCAGACTCTGAACTCATATACACATTTACACAGATACACACACATACACATAATTAAAAAATAATAAAATCAAAGATAAAGAAATGGATTGGGGTTAAAAGGACTGTCTTTTGTTTCAATTCCCAGCATGCACAGTCTGGATTCCCAGACTCCTAGTTCCAAGGAACCTAACACCTTCTTCTGGCTTCTATAGGCACTGTACCCATGGATACACGGGCATATGTGTAGGCAAAATACCTATATACATTTTTTTTAAAAAATGTAAATCTCAAAGAATAGCATATTGTTTAAAAATAATAATAGCATATCTCTTTCTTTTAAGAGCACGTTAAACAAGAGTTGCTGTGGTGAAGAACATCCAGAATTCTTACACAGCACAGCACAGCCATTTGGGAAAACTATTTAGCAGTCTCTTACAGAATTACATACATACCTACTACATAATCCAGCAGTTCTCTTTCAAATATTTATTCAACAGAAATTAAGATATATATCCACAAAGGCTTTGTATCAAATGTTCAGAGTTGATGTATATGTGGTAACTCCAACAAGAAACAATCTAAATGTCCATCAACAAGTACAGGAATAAACAGATTACTGTATGTTTACACAATGGAACACTGCCCAGGTTTTTAAAAGAACATACTGCTGATAAACAGAGCATGGCTAATTTCACAAGACGTGATGTTAGGCAAGAGAAGAAACAAAAGCATGTTCATGGTGCACTGTCATCCATACAAAAGTTAAGAAGAAGCTGATCGGGCCATATGTAGTAGCCACCTCTGTGGGTCAAACATGGTTCACACTGAGCAGGGAAGATTTGTGCAGTTCAATATGTGTAAAATAGATTGCAGTTATTGTAATGGTTTGTTGAATCATCAATTTGGCATGGTCTAGTCATCTGGGAAGAAATTTTCAGGGGGAAAATGTCTAGATAAGAATAGACCTGTGGCCAGAACCCCCAGAACTCATAGAGACTGGACCACCAACCAAAGAATACACATGGAGGGACCCATGGCGTTGGCCACATAATGTGGCCGAGGATGGCCTTGTGGGACATCAGTGGGAGGAGATGCCCTTGGAACTGAGGGTGTTTGATGCCCCACTGCAGGGGAATGCCAAGATGGGAGTGGATGGGTGGGTGGGGGAGCACCCTCATAGAGGCAGGGGGAGGATGATGGGATAGGGGGTTTCCAAATGGGAGACCTGGAAAGGGGAAAACATTTGAAATGTAAAGAAAATGTCCAATAAATTAATACCAAATATCTGAAAGGTTTTTAAAAAAACAGACCTATGGACATGTTGGGGGCAGGAGGTTGTCTTAAAATTAACTGATGTGGGAAGACCTGGCCTGAAAGTGGGCAGCACCATTCCCAGCTTGGGGCCCTGGACTGTGTAAGGGTAGAGGAAGCTAGACAAGCAGTGAGCACACGTGTGTCCATTTCCCTCTGCTCTTGGCTGTAAGCATGGTGTGATCCGGTGTCCTGGTGCTGTGACTTTCCTGTGGTGAGGAAGCGTGGCCTGGACCTGTAATAGTTCACCTATTTTCTGCTCTTTTATTAGCAAAGTCATGCTTATAAGTGGCCAAGACGTTGAAGCTTTGTTCTGCTCCTAGTCCATTCCATGGGGCTACTTTTTTGCTTTCTCCTTTATTTGCTAGTAATTTGGTATTCAAATAGGCAGCCATTTTGAATGACAGCTACAAACTCTAGAGTATGCAAAACTAGTAATTGAATGGGTCAATATTTTTCCAAATCTTTAGGGCTCTGTCCTCTGAGCTCTGGTCTATCTGGATGACAGGACTAGTTAGATTCCAACGAATAAGCAAAATGGCTCCCCATCAAGGACTCTCATCCAGAGAGACCCACAGAGCCAGGTTATCTCAGATGTCCATGGGCTTGGCCACCCATGGAGCTCCTTAAGGGCTTGCAGAATTGCTTGAGAGTTGGGAGAAAGGATGTATTTTTTCAAAAGTATTAAAATAAGATGAAACAACAAAACTATAAATACCTAGAAAATGAAATGTTAATCCACTAAAAATAGTCTTACGTAAGTAAATTATATTATATGTATGTATGTATGTATGCATGTGTGTAAAGTATACATATATAAATTACACATATATGTAAGTATGCACATGTAAATAATAATTGGTACAATGGTACATTATAATGTACTTGGTAAAGGAGGAAATAAGGAGCATGCAAAAGAGATTTGCCTTAGTTGCACAATGCCAGGAAAATACTGCCTTGATTACATCACAACCACATTTTTTATTGAATATATTCTTTATTTACATTTCAAATGTTATTCCCTTTCCCAGTTTCGCCCTTCCAGAAAACCCCTACCCCATTCCCTATGCCCCTGCTTCTATGAGGATGTTTCTCCACTCAACTCACTCCCACCCTACCCTCCCTTGACTTCCCTAGGCAGGGGCATTTATAGAGCCTTCATAGGACCACACAACCACATTTCTGTCCAATAAATACTTGTCTGCATTCTCCTTTTCTCTGTCTTTCTTTTCCTTTTGATTTAATTTTATTTATTTTAGTAGTCCCTGCAATGGTTCTTTCATTTCTATAACCATAATGGAAGTCATCCTTCATGGCCATGATAACTAGAAGTCCAAAATTCTTGAACACAGAATTTTCAAAGCAACTAGACACCTAGCACTAGCCAGAGCCTCTCTCAGGTCCCCCTGTGGATTGCACACAAGGATCCCCTCTGTTTCTTACTCCATTGCCCTGAGTGTCATCCCAAAGCTTTCAAAGACATCTGGCAGCATCTTCTGTCTCATTATCTGGGACTGTAGTGGCAAACTATTTCCCTCAACTCAGCATCCCAGATCCTGGAAAATTCCTAAGGAATAAGTCATTTGAATCTGTACTCCATTTTTTTTTTTGGTTCCTTCTTGACCTTTGGGATGGAATGGAAGGCATATTCTTTCATAATGGAGCAATGTGGGCTTAGAAGTCAGCCAGACCTGCGTCATTTGTGTTTATCCTGAGAAAGGTCTCAAAGCTTGCTCATCATTTAACATAGGGTGGAAACAGCACTGGGCTTACTGCCGGTTACTGGCTTGTTGACCTAACATGCATCTTTTCTCTCTGAGTCCATTTGTTTCCCTTGTGAGTGGAAGAATCCCAGTCTTACACATAGAGCCGCTCTCCCAATCCTCAAGGTGTGTGACCAGCAAGGTTAGCACAATGCCTGGCATGCAAGGAGTGCTCAGAACACAGTCGAGCAGAACGATTAATGGCCACCAGGGACTGGAAGGACAGAAAACAGGGAGTGACTGCTTAGTGAATACCGGCTTCCTTGTGGAATGATAAGAATGCTCTGGGGTTAGATATCAATGATGATTGCACAAGGTTCTTAATGTACTGAATAACAAACCACTACATGTCATAACCGTGATTAAAATGGAGAAGTGGGGATATAGTTCAGGGGTAAAGTATGTGTCTAGCATGTATGAGGTCCTGGGTTTGATCCTCACACCTCAAAAATAAGATTAAGGCAGTCAGTTTATATTATATGCATTTTACCACAATAAAAGATGAACGATGGTAGCTGTTCCCTGTGTTTATAGCCCATGGGATGAGACGGGTGAAGAACATAGAACCAGTCAGGAATTCCTCCTATGAGAGCAAGAACTAAGAATCAAGACAAAAGTCGGCATTGTGGTGGGGAAAACAGAGCCTGGGTCAGTAAGTGTCCCTGATGGTGACTGGAAGGGAAAGGGAGCAGAGCCTAGATCAGTGGTGTCCCGGCGGTGGCTGGGAGGGAGGGGCAGCAGAGCAGAAGGATAAGAAAACAAATGGCAGCACTTTCCAGACTCCAGGGAACCAGCTGTGCTCAGTGAACTTTGTCACGGTCATCTTGGTGTGCAGAGTGCAAGTCACAGATCGGAAGGAGATAGCAGGCCTGGAAGGAATGAGTCATGGGAGAGGAAAGGACCGTCACTCACCCGCCAAGGAAGGCACAACCACAAGGCAGCATGATATGGAACCCAGAGTTCCCTCTGGATCCTCTGGAAGTGCCTACCACCTCTCAACTCCGTCTGTTCTCTAATTCCCCACTCTAGCCCTGCTCCTGGATGACCTGGATGAGATTCAGATGGGGCAAGCCCACACTTGGAAATATAACTACTGCCCATCAGACTACCACCACCCCTTGCCACTTCAGAGATGTCCAGCTTTGAACAATCTTTCTCATTTTTCTTTCCTTTTCTTAATGTGTATGTACATGTTCATGTGTGTGAGTGCAGTCATCTGTGTCTCGTGAAGCTCATGTGGAGTCAGGGGGCAAGGTCAAGGGTGGTCCTCACCCTGCACCTTGTTTGAGATGGGGTTTGTTCTTGAACACTGTGACCATCAAGTTCATACATCTGAGAGTGTCTGCAGGTCCTTCTGTCTCCACCTCCACCTTCCATCTCATCGTAGACTCACCTTCTGTCTCCATCTCCATTACACCTAGATTTTCAAGAGTTCTGGGGATCTGAGCTTAGGTTCTGACTATTGTACAGCAAGCACCTTAATTTTGGAACCATCTCCCAGCCCCAATTTGCTTGACTTTCCCGAAATTCCTCATGAAACAGAAAAGCCTTACTTGTAATCCTACTCATAATGCTGTCAGGAAGAGTCCATGTGACAGACAGTGAAACACAGCCTCAGATCAGACTCCTGATAAACATAGTCTCTTTCCCCTCCACAGAATCCATTTTCTCTTTCCACCAGCCCACAAGGTAGGAGCCGATGTGGAAGTAGACAGTGAATAAAGGAAGGCGTGATAAGTGAGCATAAAAGATGACTTTTAGAAGCAATGGCTTTATTACTAACAGTCTTGGGAATGCAAACAGAGTAAATGACTAACATCAGGTGATTACAAATATAAACATTAAATATTTACACAGCCAAAGAGATACCCACGAGAAAAAGAAGCCAGGCATATACAAAAAGAACATAACCATGTGGCAATACTCAAATGAAGTTAATAAAGTAGTCAAAACTAACTACAAAGATAGGAAACAGAATAACAGTTAGTTTTAGGGTGTTCCCGACCACATTGGAGCACAAAAGAGACCTCTAGAAGGCTGAAGGCATGTTATATCTTGATATCCTTGGTCCTTACATGTATACAAAACTCATCAAGGTGTGTATGTAGGCTTGGCGTATTATATGTTATACTACAATAGCCAGGGGTGGGAAGTGGGGACCTGACATTGATACCTTCAAGGACATACTACCAAGTTGCGACCAAACCCAAAATACCAAGCCTGCAGTTGTACAAATGACTCGCATATGCATTTTTTAAAAAAAGCATAAAGACAGAGAGACGAAGGAATACTCAGCCAAGCCTGGGGATGAAATCATTTCAAACAAAACTGAAAGA
Organism: Apodemus sylvaticus; assembly: GCF_947179515.1. Lineage (NCBI taxonomy): Eukaryota > Metazoa > Chordata > Mammalia > Rodentia > Muridae > Apodemus > Apodemus sylvaticus. The sequence continues at coordinate 15,271,120 of NC_067476.1, read as the reverse complement.
ATGGTGGTGAGGGGGGAGAGGAGAAATAAACTGCTGCATTCCCATAAGTGACTTTCAGTTTTTCTTTATTTCTTTTTTTCCAGCATTGCTATGGCTGGTGAAATGGTTTAATAAGTAAGGCTTGCTAAAAAATCATGGTGACTTGTGTCACCATTCCCAAATCCCATGAAGAAGAAAGCCAACTCCTAAAAGTTGTCCTCTGACCTTTATATAAACACGTTTAGCATGCACACAACTGCACTGACACACACACACACACACTCACTCACTAGTAAGATTTAATATATAGATTTATCTTGTATAGATGTGTATATTGTGTATAAGAGCACTCGCATACCACAGTATGTGTGTGGAGGTTAAAGGACAACCTCAGGGGACAGTCTTCACTTCCACCTTGTTTTTGAGGCAGAGTCTCTTTGTTAGCCGCTGCTACACATTAGCCCATTCTAGCCAGACCTTGAGGTTCACGGTGGGGGTGTCTCATGCCTCCGCATCCAGGAGCGCTGCGGTTAAAGACATGTACCACGTCTGGCCTTTTAGATGGATTCTGAACAACTCAACTCGGAGCATCAGGCTTGCATAGCAGACATTTTACCCACTAAACCATCTCCCAGTCCTAAGTTCTGGTTGTCTGAAGTTATCTGGTTGTCTGGAGTTCCACTGTCATTCACACCAGCTGTTTTAATTGAATCTCTTTCTATAGGAAGAGCATGGTTAAGTGGGAAGATGAGCATGTCTACTACATGGATGCATTCCACAAGCACGGTTAGTTGATGGACTACAAGTCCTTCACAGTCTTCAAGGCTGTGCTCACAGCTCTACTGAGCTATCACTGGTCACTGGTACCCTCTAATGGCCTCTGTAGTGTTCTAAAGCTGAAATGGAGACAAAAATCTGGGCACATTTCCAGTCATTTGGCTACTTTTTCATCATGGGCAACTTCCTACATGTTGAATCCCTCCTCTCCAAGACCCAAGTCAGTCACAAAACCCACTTCTTCACCCTCTCTTGGAGCTGTATACGGACATATAAGCCAGCAATGGAATAAGTCTCCAGCAATGGAATATGAAATAAGCATTGTCAGTAGAGAGGAAGAAGCAAGCTGTAGGCACCACACAGAACCCATTTTCTGGCAAGGATGGTGAGAGTAGCCAACAGTTCTCTGAGTCCCAGTAGCAAAGTTTTAGCAACATGAATGTGGTCTGAGATGCCAGCATCCTGTGGATTCTCCAGATCAGTGGCCACTGTTCTTAGGCAAGAAGCTTCCCAGCTGATTCTGGTCCTGCCAGTATATCTGCATGCAAGCCTAAATGAACTCAACCAGGTGCAAATTGTCATATTATACATACACAGGGAAGACACTCTCCACATGGGGACCTTGGCTCACACACTTGTTAGCATTGGTCAACTTGAAATCTAGATTCGGGGGAGAGACTCAAGTGAGCATGGTGCTTGCAGGCCATGGGGCATGTTCTTGTTTTCCAAAAGAATTCAGTTCATAGAAACTCCTGATATAATAATTAAAACTAATGCTAAGCCAGGCGTGTAGCACACTTTGGAAACAGGAAGCAGAAGCAGGCAGATTTCTATGAATTCAAGACCAGTCTGATCTACAGAGCAAGTTTTAGGCCATCCAGGACTATATAAGGAGGCCCTAGAAAGAGAGTGTGTATGACCCAGAGAAAAAGGGGTGGGAGAGAGAAAGAGAGAGAGAGAGGCTGTTGATAAGAAAGAACCAGAAATGACTTGCCAGTGTGGATGGAGGGAATCTTACATGGCCAATGATAAAGAAATACAAGCAATTAAGGCCAGCTAAGAGAGAGACTTGATCTTCCTCAGGGATGAGCACTCTAAATGGGTATCCAATATGCCAGTACCAAATGATCACCCCTAAAAGTGTGTGTGTGTGTGTGTGTGTGTGTGTGTGTGTGTGTGTGTGTGTGACATACATGCACAGGCATGCAATGCTAAATTTACTCAGCAGGTTTTATCTATATATGTATCCATGTATTTATATTCATATTCATATGTAATATATATTAACAATAATTAAAGAAAAGAGGCCGTGGATTTGGATTTGAGGAAGGATGGGCACATGTGGCATAGGAGGGCTTGGAAGAAAGTGAAAGAGGGGTAATGTTGTAATTATATTTTAATTAAGTTTTTAAAAAACTGATATTAATAAGAAAAGACCATAGCCAAGACATAATCCACACATCAAATGATGCCCAAAAGAATGGAGGAGTGGCCCCTGGTTCTGGAAAGGCTCAGTGCAGCAGTGTACGGCAATACTAGAACAGGGAAGTGGGAAGAGGTGGATGGAGGAACAGGAGGAGGGAAGAGGGCTTATGGGACTTTCAGGGAGTGGGGAGCCAGAAAAGGGGAAATCATTTGAAATGTAAATAAAAAAATATATTGAATAAAAAAAATAAAGTACAAAAAAAATAAGAAAAGGCTAGAAGTTGCAGTCCAGCCTGGTTTACAAACCAAAAGCAATCTACAGATTCAATGCAATCCCCATCAAAATCTCAACTTAGTTCTTCATAGAGTTAGAAAGAGCAATTCTCAAATTCATCTGGAATAACAAAAAACCCAGGATAGCTAAAACTATTCTCAACAGCAAAAGAACTTCCGGGGGAATCAGTATCCTGGACCTCAAGCAGTACTACAGAGCAATAGTGTTTAAAACTGCATAGTACTGGTACAATGACAGGCAGGTAGATCAATAGAATAGGATTGAAGACCCAGAAACAAACTCACACACCTATGATCACTTGATCTTTGACAAAGGAGCTGAAACCATCCAGTGGAAAAAAGATAGTCTTTTCAACAAATGGTGCTGGCTCAATTGGAGGTCAGCTTGCAGAAGAATACGAATTGATTCATTTTTATCTCCTGTACTAAGCTCAACTCCATGTGGATCAAGGACCTCCACATAAAACCAGACACACTGAAACTAATAGAAAAGGAACTGGGTAAGACCCTTGAGAACATGGGCACAGGGGAAAAGTTCCTGAATAGAACACCAATAGCTTATGCTCTAAGATCAAGAATCGACAAATGGGACCTCATAAAATTATAAAGTTTTTGTAAGGCAAAGGACACGATCAAGTGGACAAAATGGCAACCAACAAATTGGGAAAGGATCTTAACCAACTCCACATCTGATAGAGGGCTAATATCCAATATATACAAAGAATTCAAGAAGTTAGACTCCAGAGAGCCAAATAACCCTATTTAAAAATGGGGTACAGAGCTAAACAAAAAAATTTTCATGTGAAGAACTTCGAATCACTGAGAAGCACCTTAAAAAATGTTCAATATCATTAGTCATTAGGGAAATGCAAATCAAAACAACCCTGAGATTTCACCTTCACCCGTCAGAATGGCTAAGGTTAAAAACTCAGGAGACAGTAGGTGTTGGCAAGGATGTGAAGAAAGAGGAACACTCCTCCACTGCTTGTGGGAATGCAAGTTGGTACAACCACTCTGGAAATCAGTCTGGCGGTTCCTCAGAAAACTGGGCATAACACTTCCAGAGGACCCTGCAATACCACTTCTGGGCATATACTCAGAGGATTCCCTGGCATGCAATAAGGACACATGCTCCACTATGCTCATAGCAGCCCTAATTACAATAGCCAGAAGCTGGAAAGAACCCAGATGTCCCTCAATGGAGGAATGGATACAGAAAATGTGGTATATTTACACAATGAAATACTACTCAGCAATTAAAAACAATGAATTCATGAAATTCTTAGGCAAATGGTTGGAACTGAAAAATATCATCCTAAGTGAGGTAACCCAATCACAAAAGAACACACTTGGAATACAGTCACTGATAAGTGGATATTAGCTCAGAAACTCTGAATATCCAAGACACAATTCACATATCAAATGATTCCCAAGAAGGAGGAAGGAGAGGTCCCGGATCCTAAAAATGCTTGTTCCAGCATTGTAGGAGAGTATCAGGACAGAGAAGTAGGAGGGGGTGATAGGAGAATGGGTGGAGGGAAGAGGGCTTAGGGAACTTATGAGGAAGGGGGAATCGGGAAAGGGAAAATCATTTTGAATGTAAACAAAGAATATTGAAAATAAAAAGTTTTAAAAAACACACACACACACACACAAAGTGACTTCCAGGACAGCCAGGGCTGTTATATAGACAAAACAACAACAATAACAAACAAAAAAGAAACAAACAAAAAAGAAAAAGAAAGGGCCAGAAATGGTCAAAGAAACAGGTATGGAACTGGGAAAATAGATACTTGGTAAGCAAGAACAAGACACAAGTGCTCTCTGGCCATGTTTGGCACACAAAGGATCCTTATATGTTGGAAAGAGTTGAGAGATGGGGTGCCAAGGATCACATTCATGATGTCCAGGAGGGCTGGGGAGGAATGATAATAGACTAGAGATAGGCTTTCTGAACTACAAGACAGTGGACCAGCACTGAAGGCCTCCAGGTGAAACCCAGTTCCCCTCCTTTCATGGCCAGTCTGGAAGTGTACTTGGTCCAAAGAATAGAACGCAAAGGCTTTCCCTAATTTCTCACCTTAGCTGTCTGTCCTTGCTTCCTTGTTGGCCATAGAACATTTGTGGCACAGTAAAGGGAGACGGGCCAGGACTAGAGAGTCAGGGTGCCAACTGCTGGATCTCCCCTGTGGTATTTGTTGTCTGCTCTCCCTCCCCACTGAAATTAGAGCTCTAAAGAGCAGTAACCACATCTGTATGTCTACTCACTGCTGTGTGCCCATCAAAGTACCCAGTACACATGCAGCACTTGGAGAAATAAACACTGCTCGTAAACACGTAGCCAGCACATAAAGTAAAAGCCACTCCCAAGCCTCTGATACTGACCAGAGAGGCAAGATCAGGGTTGGCACAGAGCCAACCCAGGAGGGAGAAGAGCTGGCTTCCAAGCTTGGTCCTAGGTCATGTGGGACTGGCACGTCACTTGGCCATTCTGGAGTCCCATCTAGGGTTATCGCACCCACTTCAGGCTGTCAAGATGACGATAAGTGAGAACTGGGTGTGCAAAGTTGGCTTAGAGTAGTGTGCTCTTCTTCCCAGCTGTTCCCACTCCACTATACGAAAATATCAACTTAATCAGCTGGCAGAAACTAGATGCTACATCTCTAGGGCTTGGGAGTTAGGTATTCTAGGTGAACAGACTGACAAAGGCAGAGTACGGCCCAAAGGGAAGGAATGAAGCATCAAAGATAAGGCTTACATACAAGGGTAAGCTCCTGGGATGCCTGCCCTTGGAAAGGCTCACACTGATCCTCTAGCACACCTAGCCTGTGGGAGAAAGGAGAGCCTCAGCAGTGTTCACCTGCAGATAAGACTTAAAGAGACACATAACAAGCAACTTTGGAAAGAGAATTTTATTAGCTTCATGAGAAACAGCTGCCACAAGCAAAGACCTGGCTGGGGATAGAACTGTGGTGGCTTCCAACCAAGATCATAGATAAGTCCATCTGTTCCCTCCACAGCTTTGGGAAGAGTCTAAGTGTGGCTCCCAAGAACGCCTTACTGCCTTGCTCTTTGGTGTAGACATAGACTTGGGCAAGGCAATCCTTACCGGACATTGGGTTCTTTTGTTCTGTGTCCATTTCACTGAACAGGGAAATGAGCCAATTTCACATTCTAGACATTCAAGTCGGGAATGTTTTGGCCTATGTTATAGATCATTGACCAGGAACAGGACCTTCTGGGTCACCTGTCATATAGTCAGTGTTCTGAAGGGACCTCCAGATTCTAGGAAGAAAAATGAAGGTCCCCATTAACTTTCAAGGGATTTCTGAAGGAGTTCTACATTCTAAAGTTGTTTGCTTGTTTATTTGTTTGTTTGTTTGTTTGTTTTGAGAAATAGTCTCACTATGCAGCCATAGATGGCCTAGAAGTCACTATATAAGCCAGACTGGCCTCAAACTCAGAGATCCAACTGCCTCTGCCTTCCAAGTGCTGGGATTAAGGTGTGTGCAACCACACTCTGCCCTATAATATAAAGTCTTAAGCCTATATTCCAAATCAACCAGAAATCTGACTTTCTGGGTTGCCAACAAGGAGCCAAGTTCTGAGGATCCAGATAAAACCACTCTAACTTTTGTAGTTAACAAAGAATTCAGCATCCTAAAATGGCAAAATCACAATATTCTAGGCAAGGGTGAAACCCAAAGTTCCAAATGTCAACGTCAGCTCTCACAATGCCAAGCCAGGAAACCCACATCAAGGACTGTCTTCCTCAGGAACAAAACTCCTCCCTCCAGAAGGCTGCTTTCCAGGCCCCTCAGAGCTCAGTGGATTGTCTCACTGAGACAGACCCGTCACCTCCAGGATAATCTGGTACACGGAAGGAAACATAGGGGCAGGTCTTGGTGTTGAGGCAGACCAGTTTCTTCAGTGAGGCTGTGTTAACAAGGTTGAAACCAACATCACCACCAAACGTGCTGGGTTTCCAGTACTCTGGAGAACAGATGGGATTCCCTAGGAGGCCCTTGAGGGAAAAGGGAGCCCCCATCTCTATCATGCTTTCCCCAAAGATGGAGTTGGGCTGGCACTTTTCCAGAAGCAGCCCTGGGTAGAACTCTAAAGCATCGATATCACCGTACAGCTCCTCCAACTCAGCAGCCATCTCCTTCTCTCCTGTGGAGCAAGAGGACAGTCATTCATGATTTTGTTAAGATTGACCTGGGGATGGAAGCTTCTGAATTGAGTTTTTCTCTGGGGATGACAGAGACTACAGAAGAACAATTTGAGCAACTAAAGGAAACATCTTAAAATCTGACCTGCAGTCATCACGGAATAGTCAGGAAAGAAAGAACAAATAGGCCCTTCAACCTGGACTATGTAGTGACAAAAAAAGGACAGAGGTCTAGATCTGTCCTCAAACTGCTTGTGACCTCAAGCAACTCACCCCATTCTCTGGACTTAATTCTTGGGCCATCATAACATGAAGAAAACAGCCTGTCTTGATCCCTTCAAGTAAGATCTCAAGGCCTTACCTATGCCCAGGCCCTACCCTATTGCCCTAGAACTGTGTGTGTGTGTGTGTGTGTGTGTGTGTGCGTGCGCGCGCACATATAAATGTGTGTAAGTATGCATGAGAGTGTGTGTTTGTGTATATGAGTATATCTGTAGGTATAAGTATGTGTGTATATGTTTGTATTGAGACAGTGTATGTGTAAGTACTTATGCATGTATATTTCTGTGTGAGTATGTAAATGAGTGTGTGTGTGTGTGTGTGAATGTGTATGTGATTTTTTTCTTGTTTTGTCAAGGGGTTAAGCCAAGGACCTATTGTATACTGGGCAAATTCTCAACCACTGAACCCTAACCAACCAGATACTTCTATCGTCTTCTTTAGTACTTAGGAACTAGAGAGGATATGACCCGTCTGAGATGATAGTGCAGTGCCAACCTCCCTTTGCTACCCAGCATCTCTCAAGACAAGGCCCTTGCTCACATCTACGACTATTCACTCCCAGACGAGTACCTACTTTTCTCACCTCTGTCCTTTTGTCTTCCCCTTGCTGTACCTGAAGTGCCCCTCCATCTATTTTCTACCTGTAAATGTCCTATTTATCCCTCACACCCACCTGGAAGGTGGTGTCTTTCGCCCAGTAGGCCACTGTCACATTCACTGTCTTCCCTGGCAATGCCCTGCCTTAGCGCTGGCCACCTGCATCGTCCCAGTCTCTTTGCTTGTGATCACCTTCATTTTCCGGACATGCCTCAAGGGCAAAGTCTGTGTCTAGGACGCAGCTACCCACCTGTGAGCTCCTGGAAAGAGGTGTAAGGCTTCAGGCCAAACCTCTTTCGGTATTCATTGAAGGGCTGTAGACGCATCTCTCGGGACTCCTTGATGACATCCACGGCCACATGCAGAACATGGTAGTCAAAGTTCCTACCCCCACCAATCTGCAAGAGACGAGCACGCTGTCAGTCTCAGAATCAGGCCAAACTCTTACACTGTTCTGTGTAAAGTCTAAGAGAAGAACTCCAAGGCTTCACTTCTCTCTGAACCCAGACAGAATGTGGTGTAGCCCCAAGATCGTGAGGCTTCAGTCTGGCTCTAGCCCTACCCTGCTGTTCTTCCTCAGAGGCCCGCAGCATCCCTGCTTCCTCAACACTGAAGTGTGCAACGTTTCACTCTCCAGTAACTTGAACTCCTTGGAATCATACCAACAGGTACTGCAGTCTTTATTGAACAGAAAAAAAAAAGTCCCCATGAAAATGAATATTCCAGATCTCCAGGGCCTGTTAGCCAGCCTGCCCAGCTCACTAGGCAAGCCCCAGGCTAAGTAAGAAAGAGATCCTGTCTGAGAAACATGGTGGACACCTCCTGAAGAGTGATACCCAAAGCTGACCACACACACACACACACACACACACACACACACACATGAGCCCATAAAAAGTCATAATAACTGAGGAGCATCAGTTTTAAGGAAGTTCTACTTCTCCTGAAATAATCATGTTAATGCTTGAGATGGAGATCTCTTTTTATAGAACAAGTATAATTGAGCAGGAAAGAAAAACATAGCTGAATTGAAATCATCTGGCTCAGAGCAGAGCAAGCTTGGAACAGCATGCAGAAAGTGGGTGGCATCAGGCCCAGCCCTACCCATCCCAAGCTGTGTGGCTGGACTTGTGCCCCTCAAAGATGCCCTGAAATCTAACCTACAGCACCCACCATCATGACCTGAGCTGAAAATTGTCTCTCCTTATTGGTGGCTTAGCTTTGCCTACTCTCTGTCACCCACAGGCAATTACAATCTGATAATATTTGATGGAAAATTCCAGAAACAAACAATTCTGAAGTTTTCAATTGCATGCTATTCTGAGTAGTGTGATGAAATCTAATGAGTTCTCTCTCAATCCTGCCCAGGATGTGAATCATCCCTCTGTCCAGCGTGTCTGTACTGCACAAGTTCCCTGGCTTGTCAATCACTGAGCATCTGTTAGTTATCAAGTCAACGGTCCTGATAACTGAGGGCTACGCCCAGGTAACCCTTATGCAGTAAACTAAATATCATATACCTGTGTCATTCATCACATTCCATGTCCTCGTGTAAACACAAGGTCAACTCACTTCATCCCAAGAGGGGTGAGCAGAGTACACCACTGAGAAAGACCACATTACACACTATTACAGAAAATTGTATTACAATTATTACTATGTCTCTTACTGTACTAATTTATAAGTTAAACTTCACCACAGTTTGCATGTATAGGAATAAAAGCATATATATATATATATATATATATATATATATATATATAGTTTAGTACTCTACCATTTCAAACATCCATGGAGGAGGTATCTTAGGATGCATTCTCTATGGATAAGAGAACTATATAGTCTTCATGGGTATAGGAAAATAAAGTCATGCTTCATTAGGGAAGATCCTAATCCAAGAAGGAATGCCTTATTTGTTTGTGTTTGATTTTTGAGACAGGGTCTCATGTAACCATGGCTGGCCTGGAACTCGCCCTGTTACTAGAATGACACTGAACTCCTGATCCTCCTCCTTGTACCTCCGGAGTGCTGGGATTATAGGAGTGTGCCTCTGTGCCCAGCCCAGTGGTCACTTTTAAATGATACTAGAGACACAGAGATGACACCATGTGACAAGGTGATGAAGGCAGACAGTTGAGTGACCCTTCTTACTAGCCAAGAAATACCAAAAACTGTGGGATCCCAATGGGGAAGACATGGAACAGGTCCCCTGTTAGAGCCCCCTGAGAGTGTTAGCATGGCCCTGCTGCCACCTAACAGTAAGAGAATATGTCTTTGTTACCTTAAGCCTTCCACTCTGAGGCATTTTGTTGGAAAACCCTGGCACACAGACTAAGTTTGTGTTTCCTAATATGCAAAAATAGGGAAAGTGAGGGCATCTATCTGATATGGTTGCAGTGAAATAAAGGAGACGCAGAAGCAAAACAGTGTCACAGTGTAGTCCCGTGACAACATCCCCAGACAGTAGCCATCTGCAATGATCATCAGAGGAAGTCCTGCTTTGTCCGTCTCTGCTCCTTTTTACTATCCTGAGAGTCAACACCTGCTGTTTTCTGGCAATTTCAAAACCCAAACCTATCACACAGTCCCACACAGCCACATAGCCCCACACAAAGGCTACTATCTCTTCCCACACCCATGTTGCCACAGAGAGCAGAAAGGCAGAAATCTGCCAACAAGCTAATGCTAATTGCAGTCAAATTGCCAGAAGGAAATCTAAATCCACTAGGTACCACAGTTTCCCAACAGGGCTGAGAGACAAGGATGATGGAGAAACAGAGGACTGAAGACGAGAAAGATCCACAGAGCTGAGGTGAAGAATGGGATGTCTCCAAATATAGAGAAGGGGACATTTCAGTGAGGGTGGCTAGGAATCCCAAGAAATGTACACGTCTGCCAAGGTTACAACAAAGGACTCCTAATAGGGTCCTCCTGACCCTCAGGGGGTATGCCCTCTGACCCTCAGGCCTTTGCACATGCCATCTTCTCTGTATAGAACACTACATGAGAAGTGCCTGCCCATCTTTACCAGCTCCGCTTTACCGACACCCTAACACTGGCTCACAGAGTTGAGGGGGGAGGGGAAGGGGGCATGGCTTTCTATACTACGATCCTCAACATGTTCTTAGAATTCTGAGGACATTAGAAAGCACTGGTCACGGTCCCTAATACACAACAATTACCCAATGATGCTATCTGTCACAGGACTGTTTCTCTTCTATAGCGTGAATGCCAAAGGGTCAGGGTCCAGGAACCACGTCCATCTTGTTCACCGCCATATATATCCCCGAGCATCTGGAGTAATGCCCGTGCTTGTGGTTTGAACCTAAAATGTATTCCATAGATTTCTATTTTTAAGTACTGGCTCCTCAGATGCTGGCACTACTGGGGGCGCTTTGGAGCCTTTAGAAGACAAGGCCACGCTGAAGCAATCGGGTCACCAGAATGCAGCCTTTGAGGGTTACAGCTCAGCCCCTGGTTCCCAACTCACTGTCTCCCACTCTGCTGTGATGGGAACAGCCTCTGCCTTGAGCTCCTGCTGCCACACACAGACTGGGCCACTCTGCCACAGCCTCCTCACTGACAGACTGCCATGCCCCTGAAATGTGAGCCAAACCTTTCTTTCTTTGCGTCGTTTCTGTCATTGAAACATGAAAGTAACTAATTAAACCTGGTACTGTCGTCTAAATGAGAGAATCCAGAAAAGGGATATTTATAACCACCTGCAGAAGTAATACTGTGTTCATTCCACAGATGAAGAAACCGGGGTTTGGACCAGGTCTGTTATATCCCAGAGCCCCCACCCCTGATGCCTCCGTTTCTCTGAAGCTTACACGGCCAGCCCTCTGGCGAGAGAAGGCATCCACCAGCGCTTCAACACCGTAGTCCATCAGCATAGAAGTGTTAAATAAAAACTGCTCATAGCTGTACTCCTGTGAGCCCACGTGGAAGGAGTTGGGCATGAGCGGATGCCAGTGATAAAGATGGTTGAACTCCATGGCGATGCGGTTGCGATACTGGAACTGGGTTCGGAACAGCAGCTCCGGGTCAAACTTGAGCTGCAGGAAATAACCACTCAAGTGCTGCACATACTCCTCGATGACAATTTTGATGGTTTCCCCTGGTGGGTGGGAGGGGAGGGGGATAGGAAGCAAGGTCAGCAGCGCTCGATGCATGGGAAAGGAGCAGCTCGTGAGAAGCGTTTGCTTCTATCTCCTTGCTGGGGCTGCCGCTCACTTATTCCCCCAGGTCACTTCTGCTTTGTGTCTTTGTAAGGGGATGTGAAAACAGAACTGTCTCAGACTCGACTGACAGACCCAGGCAAGGGCACTGCTGCTCCAAGGGAAGGTGCTGGACCCAGGAAAGGAGTCGTTCAAAAACTGGCTTCCAGGGTTAAGGGCGCTCACTGGCTGCTCTTCCCAGGGAACCAGGTTCGATTCCCAGCACCCACACGGTGGCTTACAACCATCCGTGACGCCAGTTCAAGCGGATCTGATGCCCTCTTCTGACCTCCACCGGCACCAGGCAGGCACCTGGTACACAGCCATGAAGGCCAAAATACCAAAATATATAAAATAAATTAAAGGGTAAAAAGAACCATTTTCCCAACCCTCATGTAGCCTCCCTCCTATAGATCATGACAAGGGTCTGAAGAAGTCGTGTAAGCCTGTAAACCCAGACCGTGGGGGCATAGGAGGTGCTAAGGCAGGAGGGTTTCAAAATTGATGTCAGAATGTCTAAATGAAAAGACTTTGTCTCAAAAAAAAATTTTTTAAGCTGAGAAACTCTGAAAGATATAAAAGTCCAATGTTGAATTAGTGAGGAATGTCATTTCTCTGGAACCCTCTGTGAGGGACGAGGGCATCAGAGAGCCCATCTGACAGCTGCTGCGGCAGCCAAAGAAAGCCACACAGCTGGGGAGCCCAGCCCTGAGCATTTGTTTGAATGTAATATATTTCTCATGCGCTATAATATGTGTCAGAATCTCATGGGCAAGGGTTTCCCTTTAATCCCTTAGGAAGCAGCTATATACAAAGCAAACAACCAAGAAAGAAGTAAGCATTCCAGAACAATATAAAAAACCGGCCAGCTGGACAGTCCGCGGAAACTGTTATCTGGACCAATCAGCCAACAGATAAACTGGCTTTTTAGTAAACTGACCTGGAACCACAGGACTTGCGGTTAGCAGAACTGGGCTCAGATCCTAACTTGTCAGTATGTAGGCGTCTGGGCTTGAGTCAAGCTATCTGTCTCACCGAAGCTCACTTTCCTCGCCTGTAAACTGTAGGCTCCATTAATCGCCAAGGGATTTCCATATGACCATGCATCTGGTCATGGGAGGAGGGGACACCAGAGGCACTTAGGCTGCTGGCATAGGACTGGCAACCTCAGCCATGCCATTGTGGGCTGGCTGAAGTCCTAACTCTGATAACAATGTCTTCACACAGCAGGATGCTGGGCAACCTCTAGCCACAGACTCAGCCTCTCTGGTAAAGGTCTGTATGATACAGACTTCAGAAGAATCAGCTTGTCCACCCTCAGACTATTCTTACCCCCAGTGCCCAACCCTTCCAGAGGCCAGTGAATTAGGCTCTATAATTGGAACCAGCCATGCCCAGTTGTGCCCAGAGGTAGTGACTCAGACAAGGAGAGCATGGTCTGGACAGAGGTGTCAGGGTCCTGGCAGGAAACCGTCTGACATTTTAGGTTATGGACCCACCCTCGTAGGAGACACAAAAATATCTTGTCCCTGAGTCACCTAGAATCTACCAAATTCTACAAAGGTTGATAGACTGAGAGAGAGAGAAATTAGGGGTTCCTGAGGATAGGGTAAGCTGGGGTTTGATGCTGGTGTGCTGAGAACTTTAGTGCCAAACTGGGTATATACAGCACAAGGGGGAACCAAATTGGGATTTGAGTTGACCAATCAAATGAACTCAGAGCTTTCTTCCCTCTAAGGCCTCATAGCAAATCCTTCTATCAACACATGTAGGAACTGAAGCCACAGCCTGGAGACCTGGGCCTGAGGTCTTAGCCACCAGCGACTGACGGTCCCTCTCACCAATGTGAACACATTAGCTAAATCTCTCAATCTCTCTCTCTCTCTCTCTCTCTCTCTCTCTCTCTCTCTCTCTCTCTCTCTCTCTCTCTCCTGCTTTTCGTTATTAAGTTGCCTGTGTTGTAATTTGTTTACTGAGCCTGGGTAGCCAAACCTGGCTTGGGCTCAGGTTGTGACTCTGTAACACCAGGATCCTGACCAGCCTGCCTGCCTTCCTGCTCCTGGGGGCGCGTGCTCACCTATAAGGATGAGGCGAGTGGTCTGGAAGAGCTGCTCGTCATCCCACGTGGGATGCTCCTCCTTCAGCAGGTCACACACGCGGTTATGCTCACGCAGCCAGATCGTGGAAATGAGCATCAGCCCCGGGAGCAACCCAAACACCTCCTGGCCCACGGCCATCTGCTTTTCGGGCGGGACACCTGGTGGGTAGCGCATCAACACGGACGCCTGTTCCACGGAAGGTGGATACACCTCTCCGTCCAGCACCTGTGGGATGAGGCCGCCTAGCAACCTGACTCCGGCCCTCCTCCAAGATCCCTCTTGGAGCTCTCCACAGCCAGCCCCTATGTTCCTGCTTTACTACTTCAGCCCACTTGCCTGCAGCTCCCTAAGTGCCTGCCCTAAGCTGACCCTTGACCTTACCTCTTGGGTGCACAGTAATCAGTACACAGCTTTTTAAAGAGAGAGAAAGAGAAGCCTCCATACAGCATACCCCTCCAGAGGTGTCTAAATCGCCCACCGTAGCTCCCGTCCTCTCACTCAGACATCTCTTAGGAATCCCTGGATCTTGCTGCCTCCAAGCCTTCTCACAGCTAAACTCCCTGAGGAGCAAGGAGGAGATGACCCTGGCCTGTCTTGGTTTCCTCAATTCCCTCGAAACGCTAACGTCCTAGGGGAGCAGTCCCAGCCTCCAGGCCCTCTAATGGTACCAACTGGTTGGTGGCAGTTACCACAGGAGTAATCAGGTGGTTTCTTCATCCAGTCACGAAATACACACACTGCCAAGCTATATGAAAAGTTCTCTGCTCTGAAGATGCCCCAGTGGATTTTCCTTCAGTTCTTTCAGGTTTCCAGACTCCAACGTGGAAGCCACTAGCTACCTGTGGCCCCAAGACTCCAAATTTGACTAGACTGAAGACCTCTATTTCATTTAGTTTAGATTTTAGTTGATTCTGTTTTAAATTTTCCTTTTTAAGGTTTATTTTTATATGTACATATATATGTATGTGCATACACATACATTCATGTATGTATGTATATATGTATGTATATATGTATGTATGTCTCCAGTGTATGGCCACAGAGGCCAGAAGAGGGCATCTGATCATTTAGAGTTGCAGTAGTTGAGAGCGTCTATGTAGATGCCAGGAACCAGGGCCAAGTCCTCTCTGAGATCAGCAAGTGTTCTTAACCCCTGACTCATTTCTCCAGCCCTATAGTTTTAAATTTTTAAAGCTGGTATTTCAGCTACTGGGTAGGTGAATCTACTTAATCAATTACAAATTTTATGAAATCTAGAGAGAGCTACCTCCAATGAAAACCTTTTAAATTTGTATTACAATTATTTCTTTCCGTGTGCAGAGCCATAGAGCACCCTGGTATCAAAGCAAACCTGTGGAGGTCAGAGGCTAACTTGCAGCAATGAGTTCTCTCTCAGGGATCAAACACTGGTTGACAGGCTTGGTGGCAAGTGCCTTTACCAGCTGAGCCATCTTACCAGCCCAAGCAAAGTATGTTATTAAAATCCATCTTATCTGTTTTTCACTTTTGTTGTTGTAGCCACTAGGAAATTTGAATTACATATGAGGCTCATACTACTGTTGGACAGCTCTGGTTTACACAAGAAATCTTGCCACAGCCCGGACCCTGACAGTCTTATATGTGACCCCCTGATGCACTGTGGTTCACCCATACCCTGACAGTCATGTACATGATCTGTTGGACAGTGGTTTGCCTGTACCCTGGCATTCCTATAATGTGACCCCTGATGAACTTGATGGCAAGGTCCATGCTCAGTCTCGTCTACAAGTTCCATCATAGTGCCCATCCCAGGAAGTGGGACAGCTAAGGAAATGAAAGCATCCCCAGGAGGCCACGGGAATCTGTCCATCCCGTTCCTTGTCTGCTTTTGCCCTGTTAACTCCTCACAGTCTTTACTCTCTGTCCTCCCAGGTACCTTCACTCTGGTAGCTCCTCAATGAGCCTACCCAGCCATCTTTATAAGAGAGAGAGAACAAGGGAGATCCTTCCCACTGTCCCAATCCCAAGCCAGCACTACCTGGTACTTAAGTTTCCCATCCTTGAAGAGCCGCAGGTTATACTGTCGCTCCAGATTATCTCCATAAATGTGGCCAAGGTCTATCTGAGGTGGGAGAGAAGCCCAGTCAGATCTCATGAATTCTGGCGATGGCCCGCATGTGGCACCTGAGCTGCCCCTTGCACACTCACCCCATGGCCTAAGGCCTTGGTGAAGCCAGGCCCCATCTTTCCAGATGTCTTGAAGAACTGGTGGGTGAAGTGTTGTGCAAAGAAGGCAAACATGATGTTGGTCCCCTGCGGGGCAGGAATGAACTCTCTTCTCAGCAGCAGCCGTTGGGCCAGAAGCTGAACATCTGGTAACTGCTTCTTCCCTGGTTGGGGAGGGAGGAAAGACAGCAGACAGATGCCTAGACCTTCCTGCCCTGAAGATTGCTGGGCTCCCAGAAGTTCCTAGGCAAACTAGGCCAAGCAGGAAGGCCAGAGGCTCCTCCCCAGAGACAAACCTCCCTCCTTACTAGTCTGTAACCTGTTCTACCAAAAAGAAAAAATTAAGAAAGACCTTGAAGTACTTACCAAGGAAATGGCCTAGTATTTGGAATTTGTTTTTAAATCCCCTACAAATATACACCCATAATCCAGCACTGAGGAGGCTGAGGCAAGAACACATCCAGTTAAATGCCTGCCTGGGTTACACAGACAGACTGTATCTCAAAATCATAAGAAGGAGCCAGTGAGACTGCTCAGAAGATAAAAGTACCTGGCACCTGACTACCTGAGCTCAAGCCCCAAACCCACACAAAGGTAACAGGAAAAATATCAACTCCACAAAGTTGTCTTTTCACACACACACACACACACACACGTGCATGCACGCATGCACACGCACATGCACACACACACAGTGACACATACACACACATTAATAGTTTATTAATTTTAAATTTAAAAAACTCCATGAGAAAATGAAAAGTGGAGCACGTATTTAAATAGTGTTGTGGAACACGTATTTAATCCCAGCACTCAGGAAACGAGGCAGGCTGACCTCTGTGAGTTCAAGACCAGCCTGGTCTACAGGAAGTTCCAAACCACCCAGGGTTTCATAATGAGATCAAAATGTGGGGGCGGGGCTAGCTGCCTTAAGGCTGGGTAACCGTGGGTAGTGTGAAACTAGAACGTTTCTTTCCTCTCAACTTCTGTGTGCACTTTCTGCTTTCCCATAATAAGATAACAACAACAAAAAGTTAGGCATCTGAGGAGATGGATCAGTGGGTAAAAGCCACGGTGGCTTTTCCAGAGGGCCCAGTTTGGTTCCCAGCACCCTCGTGTCAGTTCGTAACTATCCCTAACTCCAGGTCCAGGAAATCTAATGCCCTCTTCTGCCTTCTGCAGGCCGCATAGACAGTGCAAGAAATGCAGGCAAAACATTTGTCCACATAAAATAAAAATAAATCTATTTTTAAAATTAAATACCATAGGTCCCATTGCCCAGGAGCAAAGTAACCTGTATTTGCACCTGGCAATGCTATTTGTTAACTTCGTGAGCAGAGAGGAGCCATCTCTTTCCTGAACCTCACTGTCTTTCTCCATAAAACAGAGTGATGGTATTTGACACAGTGGACCTGTGGAGCAGTGTGAGAGCAACAGAGAGCAGGTGTGTGCTCTTTCTCGGACATCTTGCCCTTATACCATGAGCATAGCCATAGACCGTATGCACAACTATGGCTGAATCCTGGTAAAACTTCAGTTACAAAATTGACTATAATTTACCTATTTTAAACAATGTTAGCCTTTCTACCCTGGGGTAAAGACAAGTCCTCATGACGCAGGAGTCTGCCGAGACATTACAAAGTAAAAGATCTTCCTTAATTAGGTCCATGTTGGAGGAACTATAGCCTACTGCCCTCACAGAAAGAGGCAACAGGACTTCTGCCTCCTGGTAAAGGCTTCCCTTCACCATCGCACATGTGAGCTCCTAGGTTGAAGACTCAGGGTCAATAGACACGGATTAACATGGCCAACTGGGCTCCTCAGACAGGAATCACCCCAGAAGAAAACAGAGGCAACAGTATCTACCTTACACTTAAGAACCATCATTGGGAAGGATTGATTCCTGCCTGGTTGGAAGGAACCAGATATCTCGGCAGCATTGACCATACTCGAGGAACAGCAGCTACCCATGTGAATGAAAACCATCAACGTAGCGTCCTGGAGACCCAAGCAGGGACATCAGTACACACCTAAGCTTCAGGGTGTGCAAGACTACAAGGCTGTATGGGACTTGTGTCCAACAGCGACACCGTGTGGCAGCAGGTGAAGCAACAGCAGTGCTGCATTGACCAGCCTGTCCCTGTGTGCGGTGAATAGGGCTAGTTCTGACTTGGGTAACCACAAAAAGTCTCTTAACAGTTCAAGATAGAGTGAAAAGGAGGCCTGGGAGGCCAAATGGGTCTTGGGCAACTGAAGAGCAAAAAATTGGTGTTCTTTGTTCCCAGCCTTGGTGGAGCCTGGAAACGTAGCAATAAAGCATCAGGCTGAGTTAGCATCCAAAACATGGACCCCCTACTCCTTCCTTCTTCCACTTCAGCTTCAAGTTACCACCCAACAGAAGCCCCTCCATCATCAGACAAGGATGAAGTAGACAGACACCCTGGGGTACCATGACAACCATAGTCAGCCTCTGACTCTGACTTTCTTTGTCACCTTAGGCAAGAACTTTAGTTGCCTTTTCTGCCTTTCCTTGGTCCTAGACATGCTGTTGTGCCTTGCTCTACCTATCTATGAAATGGGTCAGTAATGGCTTTTCTGCCATTACCCAAGGCAGTTCCTTGCCACGGCCCCTTCCTTACCTTTGGTCCCCATGGGTGTGGGGCAGTCTTTGGGTACAGAGGGCAGAATTCGAGTATAGTAGCTCATATTGGAGAAGGACTCCCAGCTGATGTAGTCGTGTGCTGAGTTGTAGGTTGGAGGGCTGGGGATAAGGCTGGACCGCACTGCAGAACAAAAATAATGACAACAGGCTGTTCCCACCTCAGTTACACCCCACTTCCCTGCCTCTCTTATGCCTGCCCTGGCATCATCTGGCAATCATAGTTTCTTCACCCACTGCCTCTGTCAAATGGCAGCTTCCCCATAGCAGAGGGCCCAGCCCCACACCCACCTGTGATTACCAGGCGCATGAGTATTTCTCGAATGAAGGTGGCATTCACGAACTCCCAGAACCAGTACCCGTGTGTCAGCAGGAAATGGGTGAACGAGGGGCTGGGCCGCAGGGAATTCCGAAGCCAGGTCCAGATCTCAGCTGCCGGGATGATGGGAGCCATTGAGTCCACCCCTTCTGGCAAGACCTGAGCTACCCGTGGTGAGAGGAGAGGGACCAAGGAGGAATCTACAGGAAGTACCCTTCGGAGTGAAACAGCCAGGACTCAAAACAGGACAAGGGACAGCAAGCATGAAGAATCACCACAGGGTGGGAGCGGACCAAGAAAAGAGCTCCCTCGTCGGGGAGCTTTGGATCAAAGCCAGAAAAGGAGGGAGAAGAAGCCATAGCCAGAGAAGAAGGCAGCTGCGGGGGTACAGAGAGGATCCCGGGGAGCGGGAGAGATAGGGGCTGGAGGTCTGGCTCACGGATGGTACAGTTGGGGCCCGAGTAGCCCGTGCGAGTACAGTCACACTGGTAGTGGTCGAGGCCAAAGCGGACGCAGACACCCTGGTTCTGGCACGGATAGTAACAACAGGGATTGACTGTGGGTGAGAAACGTGTATTAGAGACACCCTCAAGAAGCCTCCTGACCTGCCCCGCCCCACTCCTACACCATAGACGGAAACCCCGCCCTCTGCCCTGGACCTCCAGCCTAGCTCGTGCTGGGGGGGGGAGGGGGGAGCAGGGGAAAGTTCTTGATCTCTCCCTGTTACCACTGAAGTGGTCAGGGAAAGAGTTCAGAGCCAAGCTGGTGGAACCAAGGCTAGGAAAGAGCTGATAAGACAATGTGCTATGGGCCCCACTTCCTGCCTTGGCCGAGCCTAGTAGCAAGGCCGTGTTTGTGGGCTTCAGAAAAGAGACCAGGGTATGGGAAGGTTTCTACCAGATGAACACCCAGGTTGTGAGCATGTAGATGTTAGAAACACAGGGTCTGCCTTGCCTTCTGTTTCTGCAGAAGGAAGGGGAGATCAGGCTCCGTTATGCCCACTTTGCAGATGAGGAAAACAAGGCCAGAAAAGGTCACCAGGAAATGGTCATATCGGGCCAACTGTCCGTGACTTTACTTCCTCCCCACCCCTCCTCCCCAGACTCAGCAATCAATTCCAGGAAAGAGGTTTTGCAGAATCATAGAGAAAGTACAAGAGAGCAGGAGAGGGACCCCGAGATCTCAGCTGCCCTGAAAAACAGAGACTTGACCTAAGCAGAGCTGGGGTCTATACTCTAAGATCCTGAGGAAGTCCAGCACAGAGACATCACAAGAAGCCTAGCTGGAACGAAATCTCCTGAGACAGCAGTGCGTGAATTCTGCACCCACCCACCCACCCCTTCCTCTATACTCCCACTTCATAGAACCCCCGACAAGAAAAGCCCCTCCCCGTGTCTAAGCCCCACCCTTCTGACTGCCACCCACTTTCTATATCTCGGTGGCCTCAGAAACTTTTCAGCAACCAAGTTAAACAGTCGTGTGATACATCCAGGTCCAGCCCTGCCTTCAAGCACTGCTCAGTCAGGGAAACTGAGGCTCAGGGAGAGATGGGGGCTTGGCCAAAAGCAGAGCAGAGCCTGGCAGACCCAGGGCTCCTGGCTCTGGGCAGGAGGTCCCCTTGCTTTGGCTTTCACAGAAATGCCGAGATCCTTTCCGTGAGCACGGTTCTTTCTGGGCTTAGAGCCAACAGCATAGGGAACTTTGACACTGTGTGAGTGATGACTGGGGTCAAGAGGGTGGCAAGAAGTCTGAGGAGCCTGGCATGAACTTGTCAGTCATTAAGGAGGCCAGCGTCGAAAGGCCTGAGCTGCAGCAGAGCCTGGCCCTCCAGCCTGTGTCCTTGCCTCAGAGGCTCCCTTCCGCCTCCAGGGGCCTCCAGATGCCCCAGCACCACCATCACCACAAGCATACCAGCAGATGTTATGCGTTCAGGCCACGCATGCAAATAATTTTGCTTAAGCCCTGGTGACTTTGAACAACCCCACAATGACATTTTTGTGATCTCTAGCAGAAGTATAGGAGAGGGAGGCTGGGGGTTGGGAGGGGAGAAGAAGACTGGACCAAAAAAAAAAAAAAAAAAAAAAAAAAAAAGCCTTTCCAAGCTGCCACAGGCAGATCTGGCAAGCAGGACCCAGGAATGGGACTTGCCAGGACCCCAGAGATCCACATCCCCAAATACCACCACCACCACCCCAGCTTGTCACAGTCCCAGAAAGATCAAAGAGAGCTGGATCCACCTTCAGCCTGCCAGGCCTGAGACTCTTCTCTCTGATCATCTGTTGGTCAAGCTCAGCTCACACACAGGCTGTGAGCCTAGCCACCCCCACCTCCCGCTCTCTTACCAATGATACACTCCGAAAAGCAGAGACGGAAGGAAGGGGCCCCAGTTTCCTACTTCTACCTCAGCGGAAGTCTCAAGGGGTCCTGAATCTCAGAGGGGCTACAGCAATCCTCTCTCACCCCACCATTACCTAGACTACACATCTTCACATATCTTCCAGCCTTCCCCCAAGGAATCCTGCTCTGCCTTCTGCCCAAGGCTCTCCAAGTGCTCCTCTCTGTTCTCCACCCTGAGGGAAGGCCACGCCTTCCCAGACATCCATCTCTCCATTGGGCTGGGCTCACTCTGGGCTTGGTCCACAGCTTTCAGGGAACCGCTAGTGACAGAAGCTTAGCAAATGTATGTGGAACTAATAAAATAGCGTGATGAAACTAGCTGGCCAGAGAGAAACTTTCATCCTCCCAGCAGCCCCTGAGGCAAGCTGTGAGGCCTTCTGATGTCACCAGACTTTCATGCCCAGCCCCAATCCAAAAGAGGGCCCTTCCTTCCAACCAAACTGTGGCCAGATTTCCCTCCCTCCTCCCAACTCTCTTTCCTTAAAACACCAGCTGCCCCAGGACAGGAAAAGTCCTTTTGGACAGGGACAACAACCACAGCAGCTCCGGGATATGGAAGTGAGTAGAGAGGAGACCGGGTGCCAATGTCCATGCTGACGGTGGCCCCGGGCTGGAGAAAATGGGGCTGTCACTGACCGAGCATCCCCAGCACCCAGAAGGAAGACGTGCGAGCCTCCCATTGCACAAGGAGGAAGTCTGGGCTCAGAAAAGGCAAGAGGCTGACACGCAAGCCCCACAGCTTCCAGGCTGCAGAACCAAAACTTGAACCTCCTTCCCTCTCCCTGCCTGACTCACCCTGGGATGTCTGGGACTGGATTTAGGGGAAGGATACAACAGTCCTAACGATCCATCCTAACGATGATGCTGTTTCTTCAAGGTGAACCATGAATAAGATGAATGTAAGAGCCTGGTGCCTCAGCCTCCTGCCTGCCGTAAGCGGACCTCCAACCACTCAGCAGCCATCATGCGGCCTGGCTCCACCTCTACATGACCCCCATGCCAACCCACTCTTCTGCCCAGCAGGGGTGATCTCTCTACCTCTCTACAGAGACCACCCATCTTTCTTGATGGAACTAAGAAGCACTAGGAAGTACAGGCACACAGTCTAATTTACTTTCAGTGACCCAAACTCAAGCACAAGTCAGCTACCAAGGAAGGGTAGAGGAAAGATGAACTCAGAAGCAATGCTGTCCCTGGTCATACTCATGAACACGTGCCTTTCACACATAGGGCCCCTGTTTTCCTGTCTGTTGCATAAGCAGGTAGAGCAGGCATCTCGAAGGGGCTCCCCACCCTGTCTGTACTCTAGGGGAAGCCAAGCCAGGCCTCTAAATTTTTCCCATCATCCCCCTACCCTCAGCCCAGAACTCTGCAACCATTCCCACTGAGTGCCAGCCACTCACGAAGCAGGGGGACGGACTGCCACCGTGGTGATGCCTGCAAAACACACAGACCTGAAAGCCAGAGCAGCCAACCCACATTCCCACAGACAGCCCCCTGACAGAGATGTGTCCTGGCTCTTAGACCCCTCCACAGATTTGAGTAAGATGTCCTCCGGCCCAAAAGTTGGGGATGTGGACTCACAGCCAAGCAGGGCATGGAACAGGCACAGTCAGGGAACACCAAGTTCTCCAGGATGTGTGGACCACACCAGGCAGAAGAGGCTGCACCCAAATCCCCTAAGAATAATATTTACAGAAGCTCCAGGGGCCTGGCGTCAAGAGGAAAGCAAGCCGGAGTAGCCAGGCTTGGGTCCTCCCTCACACCATGCCTGCAGGCAGATCCAGGACAGACACCTCCATGGCAGGCCCAAGTAGCTGCCTCTAGCAGGAAGGTGAGGCCCTCGAGGACCACAGGCCTACCTAGCTGGGGCTGGAGACAGGAGCAGCCAAGAGAGACGCAGGGAGGCTTTGGCCTGTGTTCAAGGAGTCAGCCTAGCCTCAGGCTTCTAAGCCTGGCTCAGAGCTCTGCTCACCAGGTCATGCCCTCTCCCTGGGCACATAAACAGGCCTGGCATGCTGGTGCACACTTATTTAATCCCAGCACTAGGGAGACAGAGACAAGAGGAGCTCTGTGGGTTCAAGACTAGCCTATACTACATAGTGAGTTCCAGTGTAGCCAGAGCTACAAAGAAAGACCCTGTCACACATACACACACACACACACACACACACACACTGAAAGGCAAGCATCTGAACACTGTACATCCCCAGCACAGTCTTGAGCTCAAATAGGATGTTATCTCCCCCACCCCACCCCAGCATCAAGAGATGGAAGCCATCTTCCTGTAAAGCAGCCTGCAGCCTCCAACCTGTGATTCTTCACACAGGGTCAATACTCCCTCTTTGACATCTTTATACGTCTCTCACCCTTAGCCACAGTCCTTACTGACCTACATAACAATCTGATGGTGCCTGTCTCCACCATCAGACTGTGGACTCCAATGTCACTCTGAACACCGACCTATATCACTCCACATCAGACTGTGTGACCTTTGTGTCACCAGGACCCAGCCAAAGGCTGGCGTGGAAGAAGTCCTTGGAATGCAAAAGAGAAAAATTCCACCACAGTACATGTGCTATGACCATCAGTAGTGGGGACACTGTGGCTCTGGGCAGGAACAGCTTGGGCCACCAGGTCATGTCTACTCCCTGGAGGACACCAAGCCAAATGCAGGATCTGGAAGGGATGAACGTGAACACTTGTAGATTTCCTGTCAGCGCCTTGCCCTCCAAGCTGGATTCTACCCCTTCCCTAAAAGAGTCCCAGCAAGGAAGGCAGGTACCTGAACCTCACGGGGTGGAGGTGGGGGTATACGGGGGCAGGTGAGAGCTAGGCTCACTCTGCAACTGAAAGCCAGCATGGCCAACATGTCAGCCTTGGCTCTACCATCAGCTGGGGTCTCCAACAAGTGGCCCCACTTCCTCAGTCTCTCAAAGTTCTGATCTGTCAAATGGATGTAACACATCTACCTCCCGCAAGGCTGCCGTGAGCACCAGAAAAAAAGGCGCGCACACTTGGTAAACTGCAGTGCTGGATCACAAATGCTTCCTTTCCAAAACCCCAGACTGTCTCTGTTCTAAGCACAAGTGTCCCCAGTTCTTTTTCTCATGCAAACCCTCTCCTCCAGGAAGCCTACTGTGATTCTCAGTCCACTCTGTAGTATCCAAGGCCCTGTAGTATCCAACAGCAAGCCAGGACTCCTTTCCCCCAAGTCTTTCTTGGCCCCATTTTACAGATGGGCATCCAAACCGGAGAGAGAGGAAGGAAAGGTGGGGCCAGGGAAAGAGAGTATGGGAAGGAGAGTGAATTATTTTTCTTTCCTAGAACCTGGCTGGCTCTGCCCTGAGGGAAAGAAATGGGACAGAACAGCAGGAGAACTGGCTTCTCTGGAACCACTGCAGATATTGGGAGTGTCTGGATTAAGTTGGTCCTGAATTCAAACCCTGAGCTACTATGAATTATGTGACTTGGGTCTGTTATCGCACCTACTGAACCCCAATTTCTCATCACTATGTGTCCACTTCCCCATTCCCAGAATAGCTGGGGCCTCTTCCCCTGCCCCCCCCCAAGTGTCTACACTTGGGGAGACAGGTTAAGAGGTAAGATCGACTCCTCAAAAGTTAGACGCTAAAGAAAGGGAACTCACTGCCCAGTCTGCCTTCCCCTTGGTGTCTGCCGCTTCCTCCCCAAGGAGCCCCCACGGGAAACTGCAGAGTTCTAGGGGGGTAGGGGGGTAGGGGGGTAGGGGGGGTGGGGGGCGAGTACGGAGGCTGCTTGGAAAGTCGCACCACAGAACAGGTGAGAAGTTAAAGAACCAGTCTCTGCTTCCCCTGCCAGCTCCGGATCTCAGTTGACTGTGTGCCAGAGAGATCCCAGGTAGGCCCTAGCCGTTCTCCAGGGACGCTATTCCATAAACTCAATAATGCCCTACTCCCCGGCACCGCGAGCAGAAAGGGGAATCAGGGAGTCTCTATGGAAGGGAGACGGACCAGCCCACGGCGCAGGACTTGGGATCTTCACGGGTATCCAGGGCGCCGCCTACCTGGTGAGGGCACTCCGGGGCCTGCGGGCAGGACCGGGGGTGTCGGCAGCAGCAGCAGGAGCAGCAGCAGGGGAAACTGAAGCGAGAGACTCCTTCCTGCAGAGGCAAGAGAGAGTTGAGCCTGGCGTTCAAGGCTCCGCCTGCAGGCCACAGAATTCCGGGGCGCGTGGGGGCACCACTGGGGTCGGACTCACGACTCATGACTCTGGGAGTGGATGGATGCGCAACGCCAACGGCTGGCTCCTCCGGTGCAACTCCAGCACTGCCCCAGCACGGGCAGGTCCCCTCCCACGTATCTCACGGCTCCACCCCCCACTCCTCCCTCCAGTTGTCACCTCCAACCAACCAACCGACCTCCGACTTCCTCTGCTCCAAGACGTTTTATTAATTACTGCACAGTGACTGCTCAGACCGTCACTCACGATCCTTGCGGGTCAAGACGTTTTTACAGTGTCAGAAATGCATCCATTTGGTATATAGTAAACTGAGGTTCTCTGAGAATGGGCACGAAGGAGGACAAAGCTTAAGGGCAGAAAAATGATGGGAGAGGCTGGTTTGAACCATAGCTCGCAGAGGATGAGCAGAAAGGAGGGGGAAAGCCACGCAGTCCAGCCCAGCCTGCACACGGGGTCCTACATGGAAAACACTACTGCCCCCCGCAAGCCAACAGCAGGGTTTCCTACCCGTGCCCTGGACTCTGCCTGCTCAACCATTCTCTCCTAGGCCAGATATGAGGAGCTGTACTTTATATTCTGAATCTACAATATGTCAGTTGTCTCACTTTAAATAAGGCACATGCTAGTCCTTGCTGGTCCTCGGTGTACTCATTTATAAAATGGACATGTAAAAACCACCTGGGCAGTGGGGGGATACCCAGGGGGGGCCCTACCTGCTCAGAGGAGAAGGGTAGGGAGGGTGGGGGAAGAATTGTGGGAGGGGGCGACCAGGAGGGGGTTGTGAGTGGGATGTAAAGTGAAGAAGTAAAAATTAAATTTAAAAAAATAAATGTTTAAAAACATACGCATAAAGTAGATATCAAAAAATATTATGTGGCACAAGGCAATTTTGTTTACTGATAGGTCAAGCTGAAGGGAATCGTTTTAAAAGGAAAAATATAGCATTTGTATCCTTATACAAAATTAAATTAATGAGACATTAAAAAAAAAAAAACACCCTAGGCAAATACACAGATCTCATGTGCAGTGGCTGCTCTGCAGTCAGAGGTCCTTTTTCAAAGTTGCCCTAAACTCAGATTCCAGGACTGGCCGGTGAGGTGCAGCTCTTTTCCTGTTGACCTGGAGTGTGGATAGAAAGGTGGAGAACATTTAGATGCTGGTTGCTGCTAGGGATAACAGTCAGGGACAGGCAGTGGCTAGAAAACCTAGAGTTAATACTTGGTCCACCTCAAAGAAAGGCTCCAACATGCAGATGAATACCCAGGTTGGGGGAACATCCTTGTTCTGCTAGAAAGCTCACAACCCAGGGCCCCCTTTCCCAGCTCTCCTGGTACAGAGCCAATGTCCTGAATGTGGACCCTGTAGAGGGCCGCCGATCTCCAGTCTTCTGCTCCAGATCATGTGACACATTGTTTTTCCTTCTCTCCTACAAGAAGTTCTGTGCCTCCCACCACCACCACCCTCAAGAAGTCGTCCTTCTCTTCCCTCTGAGTTGTCCCTGTTTTGGTCACTCTGGCCTCCTTCAACCCAAGCACAGGGCCCCGCTGACTGAAAATGTCACAAGAGACTGGCTGCTCGTGTGGGACGACCACTGGTGTGAATAATCCAGGAACAGAGTTGCAGAGATGGCCGGGCAGTGATGAGCACTTGCTGCTCTTGCAGAAGACTTGGGCTAGGTATCCAGCACCCACGTGATAGCTCACAACTGCCTCTAACTCCAGTCCCAGGGGAGCTGACACCCTTTTCCGTCCTCTTTAGGCACTGGTCACATCTATGGTGCATATGTGTGTGTGCATGTGTATGCATATGTATTATGTATATTTGTATATGTAAGCAAAACACTTATACAAGGTAAAATAAAAATAATCTAAAACAAAAATGTTTAAATAATAATATACAGGACAAACTCACGTGACTGAGGGGACCAGAGCCAAGTTCATCAAGGTGCCAGCCAGTCCATTCATCTGCTGGGGTAACCACAGTTACCTCAGTTTCCTACTCGGCCCACTGGTCAACACTCCCAACAGCCCCACGGGGATCTCTAGACATAGCCAGAGCTGATCAAAAAGCTCAAGCTATTCTGAGGCTAGGTAGCAAGATCCTACTTCCCTACCCCCCACTAGTGGGTGACAAGGTTTTCTCTCTGAGGGCCTCACCCCCAACTCATAACAGTCATATGCCCTCCTGCCTACCTAGCCCACATCTGAATATTACTGGGGAGGTCCCACCCAACATTTGGAAATCCCAAGCTGACTCTCACCTGAATCATGTATGCGCCCAGCCCCACCCACCCCACCTCTGCAGCAGGTTCACAGAACAGGAAAGTTCTGTAGTCAGCGGCCTCAAATCTCTTCAAATCTCAGTCCCAAACCCTAGTTGCTCTCCACTCTCACCACAGACTTAAGCTTCCAGCTGCCATTTGCGGGCCTCAGTTTCCCCCATCCAAAATATGGGGTTACCACTTCCATTTCTGTCAGAGCAGCTCTGAGGACAGCAAGAGCCACTCCATGAGGGCATCCAGACCTCACCAGGAGCCCGGCATTGGTCCTCTGCCGCCCCTTCTTTTCCTTCCCTTCCTGAGCAGGATTGGCTTCTTCCTCTTCTCCGCCTGCTCAGTCAGTGCAACCTTTTAATTATGTATTGGAGATAATGAAAATAGCATTTCTTTTGTATCTACTACATACATATAATCGCTGGAACGTGTATGTGCGTGGGTGTGTCCCTTTCCCAATAGTCCTACAAATCCAAATAGTGTCATTTCCATTTACAGAAAAAGAAAGCTGAGACCCAGAACTATAGTGGTTTGCTCAAGGTTACACTAAGAGAAAACAGAAACCCTGCATGGCAGTGGGTAGCTGGGGGTCATGGGGGGGAACGGGGGCCGCGGGCGTCCTGTTAAGTTACACAGCTCAGTCCACCAGAGAGCCAAGGATTGAAAGCCACGAAATCCACTTGTCTTTCTTATTTAATCCTCAAAACAGCTCTGAGAGGAAAGTACCATGACGCAGAAGGAGACGAAGAGCTGAAAGGATTCCTCTAGACCTTGTCTGAATTGAGGAGGGAAGGGAATCACAGTCATTGCCACAGCAATTTGTAAGCCGCAGGCAGAATGCCGAGGGCTTCCACGCACCATCTCTTTTGTAACTCCCAACAGCCCCATGAGGTAGGTTTTGTTCTTCCTATTTCTAAGAACAGGAAAGCAAGCTGACCTGCTAGAAGCTGCAAGCTATTGGTGATGGAGCTGAGATCGGAGCCCTGATCTGGTGGATTTTAACTTACAGGTTTAATACCCTGCCACATTCTATCGCCTGGGCTCCCAGCCCTGAGTCTCCAAGAGACAAACACCCAGATGCTGCCAGGGATGAGCAGAGCAAATAGGGGGCAGGAAGCCAGTGTGCGGAGAGTTCCTGTTCATCTGGGAAGTTTCCACTCCAGTGTCCAGGCCAGTCTTGCCACATGCTCAGCCCAGGGGTCTTTCTACCAGGGTCCTCCTCACCCTGCTCCTACCATTCGAGAAAACTACAGAGAATCAGACATCAGTTCCTGGGATCATGGGGGCTCAGTTGCCTATGACAGAGAAGCCATGATACATAGATATAGATAGAGATATAGAGATAGAGGTAGAGATAGAGATAGAGATATATAGATATAGATGATATATAGATATATAGAGATATAGAGATATAGAGATATAGAGATATATAGTATATAGTTATATAGATATATAGATATGACCAGATTTTTTCAAGAGGTGGTTGTGACTGAATAATGTCACTCTGTCCCACCCTACCCCAATCACAGCTGAAGATCCCAGAAGAGATGTTGCCACAGCCTTCCTTTGTTATGTGAATTACCCTTATAACTGCTTAGAGCCTTCCATAGCTCCCACTACCCTCAGACCTTAGCCTAAACTTCTAACCCTATCATTGCATAAAGAGCCACCGTGTGGAGACCCAGAAGAACTGAGTTCCTGTAACTAAACCCCTTGAAATCCCTGTGCAACCTTGAGTAAGTCACCTTCCCTCTGGGGTTTCAGTCTCCCTACACGGTAAAGAAGTCTGTTGTAACTGAACAGCTGAGCATGAAGGGGACAGGGTCCCCAGAGTCTGGCCCACCTGGGTTTAGTGTCTGCCTTGCATGGTTAAGTATGTGATTCAGAGTAGTCCATTTGACATCTTTGAGCCCAGTTTCCTCCTCGGGCAATGAAGACAATAGTAATCATGGTGAGGGGGTCACTCAGCCCACTTCATAGCCCCCAGGAAGCATTTGGGAAATGACCAGTACTTGATGTCATAATTATAAGTAATAACTACACAATGAATTCAGTTCTGTCACCATGGTCCTAGATTATGGATATCTCAAGAAAACTTGAGGGAGAATGATGGCAGGCATATGCCGGCTTCCTGTGTCAGGATAACGTTTAGTTGCACATGACTCTAAAAGCCATATATGGGAGATTTAATCAAAAAGAGGATGGGGAATTTTCTTCCTCAAATGGCAGAAAGTGCCAAGGTAGAGATTCCAGTCATGTACAGTCATGTCATGAGGAGGGGCTCTTCAGTCAGTCCTTCTGTTGGCTATGTCTGTGTGTTGCCACCCCCAGGCACCTTGCACCAAGTGTGGAAAGGCTGGGAAGAGAGCAGATATTCCCACAGACTCCCATGCACACCTCTTCCGCCAGAGTGTATCACATGGTCTCCCTTGACTGCAAAGGATCTTGGGAAATGGAGTTTTGTAATAGGCAAGCAAAGGACAAGAAGTGTGGAATGGAGCTGGACAGTCGGCTATCAGATATCTGTCAAAAGGCGAAAAAGAATGTTTCTGCTGTGGGCTGACTCCTCTAGAAAGCACAGACATGGTGCTGCAATTCTGAGGTTAGCCACACTTTCCAGCCAAAGAAAGAGGTTCAAAAATAGCAGGACCACCGTGAGGCACAGCCAGGACCACCCACAAAAAGGCCAATTCAGCTGCCAGCAGGTAGCAGAATTCAATGTCTTCCCTGTACCCTGTGGCCTCTTATAAAATGGACCAATCACATAAGCCGTGCCCAGATACAGGGCACTTCATCCTTGGCAAACGTGCACACCGCGACTTAGAAACGTAGAAGGCAAGAATTCATACTTCAAACAACTCCTCAGTTCTCAGGCCAGAGCCCTACAAGTCCAACGTCTGGAGCCTTTCGGATAGAAGTGGACTGGCTCACCCCATGTACGGAATGTGTCCTGGATTTAATGCTTTGTTAGTAGCTCAGCGCCATTTAGCCATATATAGCCTGGAAACATTCTCGCTTACACTGGCTTTTTAATCTCCAAAGCAGCTCTTCAGTGTAGGGGGTATCACCTAGGAATTGGGGTGGGGGAGCTGACGAAGCTGGGATTGTTTCCAACACAAGAGATAGACATTCAAGGTCACTTTAGCAAAGATGCTGAAAATCAGGGGATGGATAAGGCTACATCCAAATTCATATTCATTCCCCCTCTCTCCCAGGACTTGAGTATCTCCAGATTCACACTGCCCTCATGCCCCCAGTCCTCTAAGATAGGATGACGTCTTTCTCCTAACAGCCTCAAGGAAGAGAGACTCTTTTGATTGTTCTGCCTTAGCTCCAGCAGGCACATTTGAACCAACTGCTATCACCAGGAAGATGTAACGTCCTGATTATTCTGGCTGATCAGTGTTAGACTGTGCCTTCCGCATGACAGGTTTGGGAACAGGGTGTTTCCACAAGAAACCTGAGTGCAGCTATCAAAAGAAGGAGATCAGGTTTGCTGGGGTGGTGGCTTGAACAGTACTTAGTAAAACACTTGTCTTGCAAGCGTGAGGAGCTGGGTTCAGATTCCCTGGGACCCACATAAAGAGGCTGGTGCTGCAGCACATGCCCATAATTCCAGCACTTGGCAGACAGAGGCAGGAGAGACCCTGGTGCTTGCTGGCCAGCCAGACTTGCCTGATCTGTGAGGTCCAGACTCAGTGAGAGCCTCTCTGTCAAAAAAATAGGGCAGAAAGCAATTGAGGATGATAGCCAGTGTCAAACTCAGGCTGCACATGCATGTGCACACATGTATACACACGAACATGCACACACACAGATTTGTACTTAAGTCAAATTAAAAGAGGAAGGAAGAGAGGCAGACAAGGGGTCCCTCATTCCCTCTGGGTGACAAGGAAAGAGCAGGTGTACACTAAGAGGCAAGGTGGCCTCGCCTCCAGGCCACCCCGGATCTGGAAGGGACGAAGACCTCGGGCCTGGGTAGAGGGATGGACGTGTGGAAAAGAGCCCAGCCCACTGCAGTATCCAGGACCTTTTCTTCTCTGCCCTCAAGAGACTGGGGGTGGTTTGTTTGGGATGCTGGGGGCCAGGCTGTGCTCTCTGGTACCTCCTGCCAGGGATGGCGCAGAAGAGGACATCTGCAGAGTAGCCAAGGCTCACACGAACAACTAAACAATGGTGGTACAGGGTGAAACCAGGGTTCCTTCTGTTGGCTTCTTAGTCTCCTTAGTGAAAAACAGACTCAAACAGAGGCTTGAGTTTTATTAGAGTGTAAGAGAGAAACAACTGGGCAGGTAAACTATAAATCTCTGCAGCTGCCAGGAGAAGGCAGATGGAGGAGAGAGAGGCAGAGAAACAGAGAGACAGAGAGACAGCGACAGAGACAGAGGGGGCAAGAATCATTTCTTTTACAACTGGCATCAGCAAACAACCTCGTGGCATAAAGGAAGGGAAGTGGCCTCAGAGAACCAGTGAGAAAGCCCCATGTCTGGGAAAACCTGCTTCGCTTTGGCCACTGCCTAAAAAATAAGGAAAAAGTTACACATGGAGTTAGGGCTCACATGCGTGGGCAAGTATGGCAGGATTCCACCGTGGCGCCTGGTGAAAGCTCTGTAACCAGCTGTCTGGAGGGCGGGGCTTCTGGGAAGGGAAAGTATATTATCTCGTTAAGATAACTCATCCTACCCTCTCCTTAGCAGGTCTCCTCCAGATGCCTCAGATTTGAAGAGACCGGCCTCTTGGCCAAGTGATTGACAGGCCCAGCTGGATCAGGGACAGGCCCAGAGGATTTCGGGTCCCCTCCCAGGGCCAGAAGTAGATACTCAGATACTAATTTTTGCCCAGGAGGAAGTACCTTTGCCTTAATGGGCCTCATCCTCCGCCTTTTCATATGGTAATTTAAATTCTGGGAAAGAGCAATATTGATATCACCAGGGAAACGAAGGTAGGATCCAAAGCTTCCGAAGCTATTTAGAACTCTCTCTGAAGCTTAAGCCTAAAGCCATTTAGGAACCAAACCAGAAACCAACGCCCTCATACTAGCAGCATTTCTTGACTCCAGTCATGACAGGATCAAAGACATTTCAGGCTTCTAGCTAAGATATGAACCCCTGTCTCCAACTGCATGCCACAACTATACCTCCTGTTCCCATCAGTATGATGAAACATTGTGATGGAAGCAAGTTGGGGAAGAAAAGGTTTGGCTCACAAGCCCATATCACTGTTCATCCAGAATTCGAAGAGCACAGGAACCTGGAGCTGGAGCTGACACGGAGGCCATGGAGGGATGTTTCTTACTGGCTTGCTCCCCAAGGCTTGCTCAGCTTGCTTTTCAAGACCACAAGCCCGAGGTGGCCCCACTCACAACAGTCCAGGCCCTCTCCCATTGATCACTAATTAAGAAAATGTCCTGTATGTTTGCCTACAGCCTTATCTTACAGAGGGATTTTTCTCAATTAAGCCTGTTTCTGCTCTGATGACTATAGCTTGTGTCAAGTTGACATAAAACTAGCCAACACAGTCTCTGTCGTGATTTGTGTATGCTTGACCCAGTGAGTGGTACAATTAGAAGGTGTGGCCCTGTTGGAGTAGGTGTGGCCTTGTTGGAGTAGGTGTGTCACTGTGGTGTGGGCTTTAAGACCCTCATCCTGTATGCCTAGAAACCAGTATTCTGCTAGCAGTCTTCAGGTGAAGATGTAGACCCCTCAGCTCCTCCTGCACCATGCCTGCCTTGATGATAATGGACTGGACCTCTGAACCTGTAAGCCAGCCCCAATTAAATGTTGACCTTATAAGAGTTGCCTTGGTCATGGTGTCTGTTCACAGCAGTAAAGCCCTGACTAAGACAGTCTCTAACTATGTTTTTTTAGAGGTGGGGTCCGAGCTTCATAGAGACAAAGTCACTTGTATAAGTCACACAGTCTGAATGGCAAGTCAAGGCTTAGCCCAAGTCTGGAATGACTCTCAGGACGACACTCCCTCTTAAATAGTTTATTCACCTGTGCTACTGACATTGTGTGAGGGACTGGCCTACACAAGACAAGAAATAGTGAGCTAATCGTGATCATAGTATAGCAACAACCCAAACTTACACCCCTGCAGGCCCAACCTCAGTCCTAATTCCCCCTTCCGTTCCCCTGTGCAATCTGGGCTCCTTCCCATGGGCACAATGCCTGCCACACAGAAAGCTCTTAGCAGGCACACATTAAATGAATGAATGAACTACTCCGGGGGGAAATGTACTCGTACAAATCCCAGCAGGACCAGTCATTGAGCAAGTTATTTGGCATCTCGGCCTTGGTTTCCACATTTGTGACATGGAGATGAAGTCCGTTCCCTTTTAGGGCTGTTATGGTGTTCAAGTGAGTTTTGTAAAACATTTAAGATGCTGCTGCCTGGTGCTTAATAAGCATTATGCCAGTATATGTTAAGTACGTTAGCAAGGCTGAATGCCCATTGTGTATGGGGTAGAAGGTAGTAACTGTGTTCTCACTACACACCTTGCATACATTCTTGTGTTTGTGATTTTTCTGGAGCTTCTCCTTGGCCCTGAAGAGGGCTCTATACACCTGGAGCAGTGGATGATCTTCTGCACAGAGAATGAGTTGGCCCATTTGCAGGGGAATTCTACATCCTTGCCGGCCTTGCCCTCTCAGCATCTCCCACTTCCTTTAAGCGCGAAATGAACAAGTGCATGAAGGAGCTACAGGCCCCAACCTCTGCAAGCATCCTGACTCATAACTATGAGGAGCCATTATACCCTCCATCCATTACTGGGCAGCTCTCTCTGGCTACCCAGTGAGAAAGAGAGAGAGACAGACAGACAGAGAGCAAAATCGAGAGTTCGTGCACATGTGAGTCACTGAGGTTCTAGAGACGGAAACACAGCATCCACCCATGACCACAGGACCACAAGAAAGAACTAGGTGGTAAATGAACACTGAATACTGGTCAACCACATAACCACACTACCCAGTCTCTGAAACAGACTGGAAATGTGGACACCTCAGAACCCCAAAACTTGGAGCCCTCCCCTATGCCAACTTCTGATAGCACACAAGAGTGACCTCACGGCTCTACTCAATTTCCACCCATCTCATAAATACCCAGGTGACATCCTAGCCAGCTGCTCGGCCTTTGAGATCAATACCAGTCCTCTCAACAATCTGGCAGACTGTGGAGTGTGCATCCAGAACAGGGGACGAAGGATGGGGGAGGGGTTTGAGGACTGCCTTGCAAGAGCTGACCAGCCTAGGTCCTAGGAGGGTCCCAGCTCCCCGTGCTGAAGATGATAAATCAGCATGTGCCTGCCACTCCCTGGTGAGAGCTCAAGGACAATGGCATCTCTGGTGTGCCCAGCCCTCATCTCCTCTTCTCCTATTGCCCTAAGCCCACCTGATCCAGTCCCCTCTGGCACTCACTCACCTTTTTCTATTTTCCTTCAAATCCATGCCTTTTCTGCTGTTTCCTCACACCCTCTCATCCCGGCCTTTATGGTCTCTTTTTACTCTCTTGGCATAGAAGACCCCGCCCACCTATGCTTCCATCACACAGTGTGGCATTGTTATTTGAATTCCTTTGGGCCATAGTTTTTCTACAGCACAGTGAAAGTGTCTGGGAAGGATCTAATGTGAAGGTATGAAAATATTAAGCACACAGTAGGTACTCAATTAATACTATGTTTTCTCCCATGGGGCTAAAAGGCTTAGAGGACACATTCTGACCTCTGCTTTCCCCCTTCAGTCTTTAAAAAGTCCTCCAAGGCCAGGCAGTGGTGGGGCATGCCTTTAATCCCAGGACCCAGGAGGCAGAAGCAAGTGAATCTCTGAGTTCGAGGCCAGCCTGATCCATGGAGCCAGTTCCATGACAGTCAGGGCTACACGAAGAAACCCCATCTCAAAAAACAAAAACAAACCAAACAAAAACAAAAAAAGTAAATTAAAAAGCTCTCCAGCCGAACTTGTACCTAGAACCCCAGAACTTGACAGGCAGGGGCAGATGGATCTCTGTGAGTTCCAGGTTAGCCAGAGTTACACATCAAGACTCTGTTGAAAAAAGGAGGAGGAGGAAGAGAAGGAAAAAGAACATGTGTGTGCATATATTTGTTTTGTTTTCATGTGAGGGAAAATGTACGCACATGTGCACACGTATGTAATCATATTTGTATATGTGATCTGTGTGTATATGTATGTATACATATATATGTCTGCATATGTACAAGGTATTGCATGTATGTTTTATGCTGTGTGTAGACATACATGTGCAGATCCACACATGTTTATGTACATGTCTGTTTACATGTATGTATTCATGTATGTGTTTTGTGCCTCCATGTGTATATGTATTAGGAGAGTATGTCTTTGTATCTATACATGCATCACATTTAGTATGCCCCCATGTGTATGTGTGTAAGCATGTATTTGTAAATGTGTGCACATACCTGTTTGCATATTCTTCAAGTGTGTGCGTTCATGTGTTCATGAGTGTGAGCCTCTATTTTTGTATATTTGTGCATTTGCATATGTATGCATACATGCATTTCCCTGTGTACCTATGTGTTTATGTGCCTCCCGTGTTTTTTTATGTATTTATGTGTGTACTTCCATATGACTTCATTTATGTGTGTGTTTCCATGGGACTTTACCTGTGTGCACGTGGGATATTGTACCTATGTCCATGTGTACAAGTGTGCAAACGTTTGTCTACCCATATAAACACATGCATGGCTGTGTATGCATGACTTTCCATGTGTGTGCTGAGCGTTGGTGTGTGGTGTGTGTGTGTGTGTGTGTGTGTGTGTGTGTGTGTGAGAGAGAGAGAGAGAGAGAGAGAGAGAGAGAGAGAGAGAGAGAGATCTGAAAAAATCCGGGGAGGTGATTTCTCATTCTCATTACTTCCATCTGGGAATTCAGACCTGGAATCTTCATCACGCCACAGAGGAATTCTAGTGGGGCCCAGCCTGGTGCCTTGCAGGGCAGAGCCTGACTCCAGCTGCAGGCACCACATGCAGCCCTTGGCTCCTCTGCCACCTGCCCCTCATTCCCTTCCCTCTCTCCTTGTCAGTCTCTCCCCATTCTGCCTGTGGGCAGCCCTGCCTCTCTATCTCTGCCCTGCCTTGGCCTCTCTGACTATCTCTGGGTTCCATGTCTCTCTCAGGTTCTAACTCTCCCCCCCTGCCTGTGTCTGTCAGTGTTGCTGGCCAGACTTCCACACTACCCTGGGGAGTATTCTAATCAAAGATGCCTCCTTCCTTCCACCAACAACCTCCACCCCTCCCCACTCCTTCCTCCTTCCCCCCCCCCCACTATACCCCTTGCCAAGAAAAACTCTGAGAAGCCCTTAGAGGCTGCAGCAGTGTGCCTAAAATACTAAACTCTGGAGCAAAACAGTCCCTCCCTCCTGGCCAGGTGACCCGGAGCGCGCGCGCGCGTGCGCACACACACACACACACACACACACACACACACACACACACGGGCGCAGAGAGAGACTAGGAGGGGCTTCCCAGGGCCAACAGGAGTCAGATAAATGGGAGGGAAGCATGGTGCTTAATATCCCAGACTCTGAACTCAGAGGAAGGAGATTTGGGTGCAGGAAGCGATGAGAGGGGTCAGAGAGCCCACCCGCAAAAGCCGCATGACTGGCAGTCTCCGCGGGAGGCAAGGACACCAGAAGCAGTCTGCTGGCGGCTGTGGTGGGTTAGCCTTCTGTCTCCCAACTCCAGGGGCAGCCCAGAACATCCCTGGCCCAAGACAGAAGAGAAAAACAAGCTGAGGGCTACCCACCCATCCCCACCCCCACCCCTCACTCCCCACAAACACCCTAGGCTAGAGCAGAGTTTGCCACACTGAATTCAACTCCCTGCCCAGCCAGGTACACCACACACACACACACACACACACACACACACACACACACACACACGCATCCCCCCAAGGCTGCCTCAGGCAGATGGGCTGAGAGCCAAGGCTGCATTCCTTCTGCCCCCACCGCCAGCCTCCCTCGTTCCCCCAGAGAAGGAGAAGAACAGAGCCAGGGTGCAGGGAGGTCCCTTCGTGCTCCTGTCACCACACAGCGCTCTGGAGGTGGCTCCTTGGCTCGCCCTGGGCTTCCTTGGAACTCTAGGATATCTGAAAATAGAAAAGGAGAAGAGAAAGCTGTGGTCTGTGTGGTGAGCAGAGGAGAAACTGGGTGGGGGTGGGGTGAGCCTGTGGACAGAGGACCCAGGGACACGTCAAACCTGACCTCCAGGCTCCCCGACCTGCCGGGCACCCCTGGAGTCTGTCTCTCTGCAGTCACCCACCTACACCTCTATTCAACAGAGCAGGAGACTGAGCCCCCCTCGCCCCCACAGGAAAGCTTGACCTAGAACACATTTCAGAGCTGAGCCCAGAGCTTCTGGCCCCCAGAACTCTCCCCCAATAGGCTCTCAGGATAGAGTCTGTCTGAGGCCTTGATTTCTGCTTACCTGCCCTGAGGGTCAAGTTCAGGTGGGCCACTCCAACCCTGGAGTGCCTTTCCTCTCAGAACCAGAGTTCAGCCTGTGCCTGGAAACCCAGAAGCCTGGTTCCGTCCCAGGGGCCTCCTCCCTCCTCCCTCCTCCCTCCTCCCTCCTCCCTCCTCCCTCTGCTCTCTGAATGACCTCTACCCAGGCAATCTTCCTTCCTCTTTTTCAGGCCCTCTCTCCCCACCCAAGCCTGGGCTCCACAGAGATAGGGACAGACGTGAAGGGAGAAACCAGCCCGAGGCCCCCCCCCCCTCCCCCCCCCCGCCTCTCAAACACCAGTGCGTGGACCTCAGACAGCATTTGGCAGAAGGATAGAGCTACCCTGGTGCAGCTTCCTCCCTTTCCCCTACCCTGTGGCAGAAGGGGCTACCTTGTGCTGGTTCCTCCCCCTCCCATGGCAGATGGGCGGGGCTACCTGTGTGCTGGTTCCTCCCCCTCCCAAGACAGATGGGTGGAGCTTCCTTGTGCTAGCTCCTCCCCCTGAAGCAGTTGAGGCCTGTACTGTATGCTGGCTCCTACCCCCTCTGTCTTGGTCAGGGTTTCTATTCCTGCACAAACATCATGACCAAGAAGCAAGTTGGGGAGGAAAGGGTTTATTGAGCTTACACTTCCACATTGCAGTTCATCACTAAAGGAAGTCAGGACTGGAACTCAAGCAGGTCAGGAAGCAGGAGCTGATGCAGAGGCCATGGAGGGATGTTTCTTACTGGCTTGCTTCCCCTGGCTTGCTCAGACTGCTCTCTTATAGAACCCAAGAGCACCAGCCCAGAGGTGGAACCACCCACAAGGGGCCCTCCGCCCTTGATCACTAATTGAGAAAATGCCCCACAGTTGGATCTCATGGAGGCACTTCCCCAACTGAAGCTCCTTTCTCTGTGATAACTCCAGCCTGTGTCAAGTTGACACACGACACCAGCCAGTACACCCTCCTAAGTGGGGCTACCCTGTGCACCATCCTCCCCTCCCCAGGACACGGCCTCCTCCTAGGAAGGCCCTGGGGCATGTGAAAATGGTGTCTAATTTTCTAATCTCCAGAATCCACGATACGTGACTTCCTGGCTTCCTGTGCCTCGGGGCCCTTTAGAGACAGGCGGACTGCCACCAAACCCCTTTCACGAGGCCGTTCAGGAGCCGGAGTCCTGCCTGGCTCTTCCCGTGCGCCCGTATGCCTGTGGGAGATTCGCCTGTGAGCTTCTCTAACTTGGAAGTTATGGGCCAGGGGCGGGGCCAGGGGCCAGGGGCGGGGCCAGGGGCGGGGCCAGGGGAAGGTGGGACTGGAGCTAAGCAGGTCTTAGGCACACAGGCTCTAAATGAGAAACAACATGGCGTTCAGGCTTGGCCCTGGGCCTGCCTCTCAGCTGCTAGCTGAGTTTGTGAGCTTAAGGCTCGTGATTGGACCCGTGCCTTCTGCATTCAGATCCTTTCTCCAGATCT
Organism: Apodemus sylvaticus; assembly: GCF_947179515.1. Taxonomy (NCBI): domain Eukaryota; kingdom Metazoa; phylum Chordata; class Mammalia; order Rodentia; family Muridae; genus Apodemus; species Apodemus sylvaticus. The sequence continues at coordinate 15,231,265 of NC_067476.1, read as the reverse complement.
GGTTTTCAAGTTCCATTCTGTAGCGAGGAATTAAAAATTAACTTAATAACTGGCTGCCTAATGCTTACTCTGTCTGAGCACAGGGATAGGAAAGAACACCATCTTGCCCAGCTCAGGGAGAGATGGGCACAAACAACTGACAAGGCTGTGGAGATAGGAAAGAGGCAGAAACACACACAAAAGGCACCTAGCTCAACCCTAATGCTCTTCCCGGAGAAAGCAGCATGTGCAAAGGCCCTGGGGTTGCACGGAGGGGCCTCTGGGAAGCAGATGGGAACTGTGTGATCATGGCTAAGACTCTGCCAGTGCATATAAGCTGCACCACATTCTAGAGACATCTGTGTAGTTATGGACTTTGCTTCACCCTAGGCTTCTGGGAAGTTCTCTGGACCTTCTGAATGCTCTGTCTCCTCGGGGCAGACCAGATACTCACACAGATGTGATTCAAGGTGGGCTAACCACACTTGCATTGTCTTAGGGTGGGGGGCAGGCCACGCGAGAAACCAAGCACTTTGGGCTTTGGATCAGGCAATACCCAGCAGCCTGAAGACAGAGATAGAATGTGAGGACACTAACTGGCCCCTCAGTGACGCCACGCCAATCATCTCTGAACGTGGAAGTGTGACTGCACTTGACCTCCTGGCCACACTCCATGTGCAATATCACATCCTTGCTCGGCCCATCCAGACAGAAAGTACCACAGGGCTCTGTCTTTTCCTTCAGCCGCCCTTCATATGCACCCTCCCTGGAACCGGCCGTCACCTAAGTACACCAGCTCCTGAGGGAGTTCCGTGACTCTTCTAGAAAATTCTCAGATCTGAGACTGGTTCAAGAAACCCCTCACCTAGCAGGTGGGGTGCCACAGGTGAAGATAGCCTTGCCTGGGCATGGTTCCTCTAACCTTGTAGACGACCCCAACTCAGCATAACTTATTAGATGGAATTTCTTCTCACCCTAAAGATAACCCCTTGAAGGAGGCACGGTTATCTTTGCTTTCTGGATTAGGACACGGAGTCAAGCAACCTGACTGAGATCACAGGGGCATCTAATATCAAAAGTGGACTCTGGGAGTGGGAGCCAGGCACTGGGACACAGGCCTGGACCACTGCCGGGCACTGCCCAGCCAGGAGCAGGGCAAGATAGGACTGGAGCTGAGCAGATCTTCAAGATGGATAGAAGGTCTAACGGGTCTGGAGGCCCAAGAAAATAACCACACAGCCCCGAGCATTTCAGCAGGGCACTAAGTTTGATTTGGGCAGAGGGTGCACAGTCAGACCAAATGAAGCGGAGGGGTTCATCCAGTGTGGGCCCCACTGGGTTCTAACGGCCTCACTTCCTCACACAACAGCTCATTTAAGTTGCCACAGCTGGTGATAACCGGGATGTGATTTTGAGCACCTAGTACACATATTTTTTATTTCAAGAAGTGTTGGCCTGGGGGCTGGAGACAAGGCTTCCAGAACCTTCAAGGAGAGACCCACCCACCTGAAACTCCAGTCCTAAGGGATCTGGCGCCCTCTTTTGGCCTCTCTGGGCATCAGGAACTCGGACAAGCTTGCGGGCAAAACACTCACACACATAGCAAACAAAAACCCAAATTAAGAAAAGAAGTGCTGACATGGAAAGAATTTGACTCTCTGACAAGTGGCCTGTTTACATTTGTTTTTAGATGTAATGTGTCTTGTTTAACCCTTGGATAAAAAAGATACTGAGTTTCTTTTTTACATTTTCCACACAGACTGGATTTGAAATGCAGAAGGAAGGAGCTAATTATGAACTTCGGGCTTCTGCACAGACAGGGAGGGTTCTGGATCCCCCACGCCTAGGAAATACAAAAAGCAAGACACGTGACAGGATCAGTACTTCAGTAAAAGTCCTTAGAGCAACATGGGGGGGGGGGAGGGGAACCCTGCACAGGACAGTATTCCTAAGTGACCACCAGGTGGCAGCATAGGCCACCTTTTTCTTGTCTGCTCGGGCAAGGCAGGCTGGACAAGGAGGCTTTCTGCCAGCCAGGCTGGAGGGTCTGTCTGCCTCTTAGTGGGACCTCTGCCAGGGACTCTAGGAAACAAATCCCTGCATGCACAGGGTCCAAAGGGCCCCGTGGAGAAGGCATGAGAAGTGGGCTCCCACACTGCTCAGCCAGAGCAGGCGTCCTACTACTGCCTGCTAGGGAACTTCCATTTTCATCCCTAAGAACTGTAGCCTGGAAACAGATTTTGAGGCAACATTTTTGTTTGAAACAAAGGCCTGAGTCACCCCCAACTCGACCCACGGTGTAAAACTAAGACCTGATTTACACTGGCCTGCTGTTGTTGGAGTGGAGTTGGGGAACCTTCTTAAGCAGCCTGAAACCCCCTCACCTGCCTTCACCCCAGCACTCCTGTGCCTGGCTCATTCACCCAGCCACCACTGGGCCATCTGTGCACATCCTTAGCATTTCCATGGGAACTCCCTCCTGCCCCTCTCCCACCACCTTGAGTGAAACCCCCCAACATCAGCCCTTGGAGGCGTCCCAGGAAAGGCTTCCCTCTCCCCTCCCCCACACCGTCCTGTTATTTGCATCTTGGCCCTGCAGCAGGTACCAAGCACTTGGAACAAGCAGAACCTCAGTGTCCAGGGTAGGGAGGACTCTGCTCGACGACGGCCTAAAAGCAGCATTCACAGCCTCCCCACGTGGAAGCCAACAGAGAGACCAGGGCAAATGGAAGCGTGCAGCTTCTGGGCAGAGATGACGGTTAACGCAGCGGTGGTAACAGACAGCCGGTAAGCTCCTCACAGGTCACACACAGGAAACCCTCCCTGGCTGTCTGGATATTCACCAAGCATTTACTATATCTGTAGGCACAGTTCCAGGCCTTGTGACCAGCATGAGGAAGACAGAGGGGAGGGCGCTGAATTCCAGACAATGCCACCAAGGGACAAAGCTTCGTCAGCTAGGAAGACTGTCCCTTCTTACCCAAGGACCCATTCTGCTCCTGGAGCTGCAGAACCAACCCATGGGGGGGGGGGGGGAGGTGGACTGAGTTCTCTCCCCACAGCCACACAAGGTGCCGAGCCAGCAGGCACCCCACCTATACCCCTGCGACTGCCTGCGCCAGGCTGCACACAGATGAGGCAAGGGATTAGCACCAAGGCCAGAACACGGGGAGGAAATGATGGACGGACACGCAGGAGTCAGTCACTCAGAAAAGGTACCACAGAGGCAAAAAAAGACAGAAGGGGCCAGCAAGATGGATCAGCAGGCAAAGGTGCTTGCCACCAAGCCTGTGACAATCTGAGTTCAAATCCCCCAGAATTCATATAGCAGCAGAAGAAGGGATACTCCTGCAAATTGTCCTCTACACACACACACACACACACACACACACACACTTAGAGGATAAAAAATATTTTTAAAAAAAATCAAGGAAGTAGGTTTTCAAACAATGTTCTTCAAAACTAGGGATCTGCAGGAGTGTCCTGGGCCACCACCAGGGGACAGGTGACTCAGGCATCCACCCCTTCCTTGCCACCTTCTCCTTTGCTGGTCACGCACCCATCCTGGGCTTCTCGTGTTGGCTCTTGTTTGAAGGAGAATCCTGCTGGCTCAGGAAAGGCAAGAGGTTTGGCCAGAGTCACACAGTGGAACTGAGGTCAGAGGTCAGCCTGGAGCTCCCAAGCCAGGGCCAGAGACAGTGGAACACAGGTAGACCAGAAAGCCTCAGAAACAGGAGCCTGAAACCCAAAGAGGGTGACGTCGTCATGACATGGGGTCTGGAGTTCAGAAGCAAAGGTTCAAGGTCACACCCCACTGTCAGAGGTCGAAGACAGCCATTTCCATATTGGGGCTGCATTCAGCCGACATTCGCTGAGCCTGTGTGTGGCCACAGAACTACAAGTGGTCTTGAGCAAAAAAGCCTTTGCCCGCTCTCAGCTACCTGGGGTGTGAGGTAAACGCGGTGAGAAGAAATAACTGCTGCCTATCAGAGCAGAAGGAAGGACTGCTTGTAGGTGGGCTGGTTCCTAAGGGGTGGTCAAGGAGGGCCTCCCCGAGGAGGTGACATTTGAGACCCGGTCTGTCTGAACCTGGGCCAGCTGCTCAGTTCCTTCCCTGAGAGCCTGCAGATCCACTCTGGAAAGAGAGGCTGCCAGTGGGGCAGGAAGTCTGGCCCCCTGTAACCATATCCCCAGGAAGGAGGAAGCCTGGACTCTGCTTTCAGCAGCCCTATTCATCAAGGCCCAGCTCTAACCTCGGGCAGTACCCGAGGCTCTGCCTGGGGAGGAGGCAGTGAGGGAGGCAGGGTAGCAGGGAGAGAGCCCTGGATTCCCCTGCAGACAATAAATGCTTCCAGGTTCCCGGGAGCACTGTGCGGGTCACTGCCGCATCTGATCTCAATTACCCTCGGTGTAGGGTTCCCGGTGGGGGGCAGGGGCAGAGAGGAACCAGTTCCTCCATGATCAGAATCGCTCTGCCCAGCCAGTCAAGGCACCTCGGGACAGGTCCCCAACATTTCAATAGGCAGGAGACAGAATCCAGAAAGAGAGGTCCGGGGTCCAACTGTGGGTGGAGGTCACCTGATGTCACAACCATTTTGCTGTGTGACCTCAGCCATTTATGGGACATCCCTGGGCCTGATTCCTCCTGCCTCACTGCAGGAGGTATGGGGATTCAGTGAGTAACGGTGTGCAGCGGGTTCGCCCTCATGGTTAATTAGTTATTAATTAATTAATAATCAATGACTGTTAATTAATCACCACCCTCACTAACACCTAGACTAGTGTTAATTCAATCTACTACAACTCATAGCCACAAAGGTGGCTGTCTCAGGCAAACACACACAGAGAAGGGACCTGGATTGCCAAACTTCTGAGCTAGCAACTTTGTGATTGGCAACCTTAAGGCAATATTGTTTTCTCCCAGGCCTCAGTTTCCCCATTCATCACAGTGATGGTGGGCAAAAACCTGCCCAGGAGCGGGTCCTTTAGGCTCTAATATAAGAACCCCCAATTGCACCAATGACCTCACTAGAGCCGTGTTATTAGTTTCTGTTCAGCTAGTAAAACTCCACTTGAAGGGTGGGCGGCGTAGTGAGCAGGATGGAGGGCGTTAAGGGCATCTCGGGTCTGGCCCCTGAGGAATTAAGGGAGACTGCATACAGAGATTCGAACCCAGATCCGCGAGCTTCAGGGCAGAGCGGATGCCAGGGGTCAGCGGAGCGCGTGTTGCAGGCGGGCGCTGCTCTCTTGTCCCCAGTGCGCGCACGGACCGGGAACTCCCCTCCGGCCTCAGCCAGGGAACAATGTGCTGCTTCCTGCCCGCCCCGCGGCCGCCGCCGGGAAACGGGTCCCCCGTGCGTGGGTACAGGAGGTCGCGCCCCGGGAGACCGCAGGGAGGAGCCTTCGCAGCCTGCTAGGCAGCGCGCAGGAGTGAGCCTGGAGGCCGTGCCCGGACGCGCAGTGCACCCGCGGTGCCAGCTCTGGCCCTGCTCCACCGGACGGAGCGAGCGAGCGAGCGCTCTGGTTCTGCACAGCACCTGAGCCTCGGCCACGCTGCTTCGGCACAAAGCCTGGTCCTCTGCAGCAACCCAGGCCCTTGGCTAGACACTGGGAACTGCACGGCACCTGATCTGCTGAGGAAGAAAGCCAGCCCTGGGCTTGACAATCACTGGGCAATCAAGAAGATCTTAGTTCGGATCCCCAGCATCTACATAAAAAGCCATCCTGTGCCTCTGCAGCTTGTGTGGGAGAACAGAAACAGGTGGATCACAGGCGGTCACTGAAGTGTTCTCCTGTGGTCTCTGAATGACTGCTTGGGCACACACCACTGCATCACAAAAACATACATCATACACTCAAAATGAATGATGTCTTACATTAAAGTTACATTCTATGTTATAGAGCACAGGGAGGAGGAGACTGGCATGGAGACAGCTCTGCTCTGAATAGAGTCATTATTAGTAATTTAGCTTTAGGGTGGCATTTAGCAACAATGTATAGAGCATGCATCACTAATAGACAGACGATTCTCAAGAGCAGATACAACACACCAACCAATCCACACACCGCAGCATTGTTTATATGCACGCACCCACACGGCTATACATCTAAGCACTATACATGTACAATACATACATATACATGTGTCCGGTACGTCTGTACTGTACACAAGCCAGCCCGTTCCTGCTCCTTGAGTGACTGTCATTACTCTGTGTAAGTTCATTTACGACATAGATCTCGACTACGTGTTCACTAAATTCAGAAGTTATGCGTCCATCTTGGGACACCATTCCACATGGATTCGCATGTCTTGTGTTGTGATCTTCACGTGAAATGTATAAGCATGTGTGGATCACAAGCCCTTTGAGAATGTAACCAACACACACCACGCACACTCACGTCTGTGTGGAGCACAGATGAACTCCCTGCCTATTTTTCCCACATTCTCAGAGCTTTGATACACGGCATGCACACATATCATGTGGGTTGTGGCTTGTGTGCCGCACCAGACGCAGCTCAGCGGATTAGGTCAGTGAGTATTTAGGAGGCACCTGTGTCATAGGCACCCCCAGTCATCCAGGAAGGGCGACATCCCATCTCGCTGTAGTCAGACTGCCTGGGTTTGAATCTGCCTCCAGCTTCACTGTTATCTAGCCTGCTGAGGGTGTCTGTTCCCCCATGGAATGTCAAAAGCACAAGGCACAGCCCCAGAACCTGCCTCTTCAGCAAGTGATGGCTGAGAGGCTCGGAGAGGTGGGCGATATACCTGCCGTGGTGGTAAATGTCATGTCAGCTTGCTGCTGTCTGGAATCACCATGGACACAAATCTCTGGGCATGTCTGTGAGGGGGCTTGGAGACTGGGTTGACTGAGGTGGATTAAGTGTAGGCAGCAGCATCCCACAGGTAGGAGAGGCTGTATAAAAAGGAGACAGGACGGAGCAGCATTGCTTTCTGCTTCCTGAGTGTGGGGACCGTGTGAGCAGCTGCCCTTTCGGCTTGCGGCCATGCCTTGCCTCGACGACATGCCTTGTCTCCATGATTGACTGTATCTCCAGATTGTGAGATCAAGTAATATAAAATAACAGACACAATAAAGGAAAGGGGTGTTTTTGCATGTATTTATCTATGTGTGTGAGTGTATGTCGTGGGGGGGGGGGGACATGCTACATGTGTATGGAGATCAGAGGCCAGCCCGTGGGAGTCCATTCTATCTGTCCACCATGCTGGTTCCAGGGATCAAATCCAGGTCCTAGGACTTGACAGACAGCTTTGCCTATTGAACCACCTCTCCGGCCCCAACCCTTCTTCTGTAGAGTTTTTAGTTACTTCCATCAAGTGCTTTGGTCAGAAGCAATGACAGTGATGAACACATCCATGCCCACATAACCTGTTAGTGGGCAGGCCTGGATCCCAAATCTGCATTCAGGGTTCTGAGGTACTTCATGGCCCTGGTCCACAGCTCATTACCCCAGATGCGAGCACACCCTTTCTCTCTCTCTCTCTCTCTCTCTCTCTCTCTCTCTCTCTCTCTCTCTCTCTCTTTCTCTCTCACACACACACATACATTCTCTCATAACACTCATACACTCTCATCACACATGGTCACACACACACACACATACACACACACACACACACGTACTCCCTCATACATACACATACACACACACACACACACTCACAAACACAGTCTCACACACACATGAATACAGTCTCTCATGCATACATAGTTACACACACAAACACATATACTCTCTCACCCAATTATACACACACACACAGACCCTCACACACTCCCTCATACATTCTCACAAACACAGCCACACACTCACATACACACATACTCTCACAGTCTCTCATACACTCACACGCTCTCTCATATGCACTCATACATACATAACTTTCATACATACACTCACACACATACTCCTACACACTCATATCTACATTGATACACACACTCCCACACACTTGCACATGAACACACACACAGTCACACGTGAACACACTCATATATGTATTCACTCACACACACTCACACTCTCACACACATACACTTACATGCACACTCACAACACACAATACACTCACACTATCTCTCACACATAAACTCACACATACACTCACACACACTCTCACACTCTTCAGGCAGTCTTTGCTTATAGCTTTGAAGCATGCACCACACCACACTCTGGTGTGTATCTAGAGATACGGCTCACTCACCAGCTATATAACCAATACCTTGCACCTCCAGACGGCACTGGAGCTGAGGGACTTGATCCACCACACTTAAAAACCAGCACACAGGGGCTGGAGAGATGGCTCAACTGTTAAGAGCACTGACTGCTCTTCCAGAGGTCCTGAGTTCAATTATCAGCAACCACATGGTGCCTCACAACCATCTGTAATGGGATCTGACGCCTTCTTCTGGGGTGTCTGAAGACAGCAACAGTGTACTTACACATAATAAATAAATCTTTTTTGAAAAACCCAGCACACACTGAGAACACATACCATATATAGCCCGTGTACACATGATCCACATATGTACCCATATCTGATACCTCAGCAGCATGAATATGCAACACGACTATCCACCATGTGCCACACAGGTGGATCAACCACACACTGCCCACACTCCAGACTTCTGCATCACTTACACCTATTTTCACACCTGTACTTCCGGGCACCCCACATACAGTGTGCACACCACTAATGCTACACACACCTCCTGCATTGTGTCATCTGTATCCTGCTGGTGTACACCCTCTTCAGCACAACCCAAGGTCAGATATCACACATCACCAGTGTGGGTGATTTCTAGGCCCATTTCCATGTCCCCGCTGATACCCAAGCCAGTCCTTCTGGGTGGGTCTCACATAGAAATGTGGGTCAGTTAAGCAGGGCCTGGGCACCCACTGCAGGAGAAAGAAGGTGGCCACTGGCTTCACCGTTGATGACCAGGAAATTACAGTCGACACAAAACCAAAGCAGCCTCTTCTCGGGCCAGGTAATCAGGCCTCTCGCAGATTTGGCCTGACAGTTTAAATGTTCTAATTCCGCTGGCAGGACAGGCTCCCCCAGCTCCAGGCTCAGACCAGCCCTGGCCTGCTGTCGTCGTAATTAGACCCACGTTTTCATTACCCTGAGATTAGACAGGTCCCCTCCGGCTGGCCGGGACGCCCACAGCTGCGTGGTAACCATCCCCTGCATGCCTGCATTTACCTGATTATGGAGTTTACTTTATAGCAATTGCTCCAGAGCCCTGAGGCCTCTTTCGCCCCACTTCTGCCCCCTCAGGCCCCAGAGGCTTCAACCAAACCTGGACAAGTGGATTCTGCCTGACATACTGACGTCACCGCACTGAGGCCTAGGATCCTGGAGGCTCTACACAGACCTGGACCTCTTTTTAAAATGCTGTTAAATTTGGGGAAGGAAAGGAAAACATTTCAAGAATCTTCTCTTGGGATCCATAGGGGGTCCCTATGGGAAATCTTCCCTCCAAAGCTGAGTTTCACTTATTCATTCAACAAACACATACTCAGTCCCTGAGTCGAAACATTTTGCTGGACGAGGGAGTCCATTCATTACACGCCAGCTGCGTGCCAGAAAAGACTGCACACAGGGCCGCTGCCCTCCGGGAGATCCATCTGGAGGGGAAACCTGTGGATTCTCACAGCCCCTGCTGTGTGGGAGTAGAACATTCAACCCACAGGGTCACGTAGAGTTAGTGTGGAGGGAGATGAGGGGATGGAGTGGGGGAAGGGAGTCCCACTCCAGATGGAAGCCCCAGACAGTGTGACAGTCTGCAGAAAAAAGACCCAGTGTGTGGAAGGAACTGCAAAGAGGAAGAATAATAAGGTGTCTAGGGATAGAGCTTGGGGTGTGGAGGACAAAGTGAGACCTGAGGCAGGGGCCCAGGCCCTGGCAGCCACGCCAAATTACCTGCACTTTATCCTGGGAACACGGAAACCCTGTGAGAGTTTTGAACAAGGAAGGGACTCACCAACCTCGTGCTAGGCATGCGTCCATGTGTCCTGCATATAGTGGTTCAGCTTGCCCTCACACCAGCCCTGGGAGGCCAGCACTGCAGGCACACAATCATGTCTTCTCCACAGTGTTGAAATCCAGGAGCTTCAGTGAGCTTTAGGCGTCTGATGTTAAAGCCAACCCAAAGTAAGAAAAGCTATTTGGATATTTCCTCTCATAACCTGATATACATGTTCACGTTTTGTGGAAGATAAGAGTGAACTTGCCCGTGAGAGGTGACCAGGCCCCAGAGAGTACAAGAAAGGGCTCTCTGGGTCACTGACTGGCTGGCTGATTGTAGCACAGACTGACTTTGAACTCCTTGTGTAGCCAAGAATGACCTTGGACCTCTGCTCTTCCTCTTCTACCTCCCAGCCGTGGGCCACCGTGCCTGGCTTTATTAGTACATGGGGTTGAACCCAGGGCCTCACATATACTACATCATCACTATACCAACTGAGCCACATCCCAGTCTTCTGCTGGACTTTACAAGGGGAAAGGCTCAAACCTACCCAACTTCTCTGACTATAGCACAGATACTGTACATGGGAAATCTTCAGCATACAGCTGAGGAGTCTGTCACAGGCTAAGATCAGTGCCTACTGCAGGGGACACACTGGAGCTGAGACTGCAGTTAAAGCCACAGCCTGACCATAGTGTACACACACACACACACACACACACCTGTGTGTGTGTGTGTGTGTGTGTGTGTGTGTGTGTGTGTGTGTGTGTGTGTGTAAATGGGCTCTGGGCCTGGTTCAGAGGTGCTGAGCCCTAAACAACACCAGTTCTGTACCTATCCCTGAACTTGTGGGCACACTACCACCTCCCAGCTAGTGGGCACAGGCATCAGAAGGGGGTGCATGCACTGGACTAAAGTCCTGTAGCAAGACGACACGGCAGGGGTGGGAGCATCGTGTCACTGGGACTTTTCTGGGTGGAGGGGACAGCAAGATGGAGGTATTAACCATAGCAAATGGGGCAGGAAATTAAAATGGACTTCTTAAAACCCAGAACAGGGTCAGAAGCTGCAGTACCAGGTAGCCAGACAGCATAGCCTCAGGTCCTGCCCAGACAATGACCCTCTCTCCCTCCCCAGCTCCTCCAGAAAGCCCTCCCTGATTCCTCTGAGTCTGGCTCCACCTTCTGTGCATCCAGAGCCTCTGGCAAGGTCCTTGTTACTCCCTTCACTCAAGGGTATCTCTGAGGCAGTGATGCACACAGCTTCTCTCTGGGGATGCAGGGTTCTGGAGAACTGCACTGGGAGGCACTGAGTACTCAGTTCTGAAGCCAGCTAAGCTAGGGTCTGAATCCCAGATAGGACCCGTGAAAAAGTCATCTCTTTCTCTGAGTCTCCAGTTTACCCTTCTGAAGGTGAAACTAATGGGCTGGTGTGGGGAACAGACTAGACCCCTACCTGGAGTGGCTGCTGCTGCTGCTGCTGCTGCTGCTGCTGTGGGCACTCGCATTTTGACACCTAGCAAAGTCCTTGGATAACCCCATCATTCCTTTCCCTGTGCCCAACTTAAATCAACCAAGCAAAGGCCTCCAGCCTGTTTGCCCTGTCGCATGGTGAAACCCCGTACCATCTTCTCCCTGACACTTCCTTGGGATCCCTGACTGCAGCTGGACTGGGCATCTGTGCCCCTGTTCCAGGGTTTCCTTCATTCACACCCTCCCACGCCATCCCTGACACCAGTCCCTCTGCATGCCTGCGTCTGCGTGCTTAAATTCTGCAACTCACTACGACTCAGTCACTTCCTCCTAGCAAGTGTTTTGTTGAATGTTTACTTTGTGCTCAGACCTGAAGGTGGCAGAGGCAGGATCACCCTCATCTGCTTAGAGAGTGGTGTGGGCCTTGAGCTCTCTCAGCCCCATCCTCTAAACTGAGGAGAGCAGGCTTGTCACAGCTCGGTCTACTGGATGTGCTCCACCCAGCTTCATCCTGTCTAGAATAATGACCATCTGATCACATCTTCGATAAGTGTGACGACCTGCCCATCCACCATCCAAGTGCCTTTGTTTTTTTTTTTCAGGGTCTCAGACGCTTGACTATCTGTGACATATCTCTAACAAATGAAAGATGGTGACTTCCCTGCTGTCCTTGACTGGAAGGTGAAGACGGACGGCCAGGGAGGGCCACTGTCAGAAGGTTCCGGAGAAGTCAGAAAACAGCCTACATTGCTCTCCTCTCCAGGAGTCAGAGCTTTATGCGGGGCAGCCCTGGGGTCTCAGATCACCCTGTTTCGTTCAGAGGCTAACTCTGGCAACAACAACAGACATCCCTGAGAGCAGAGAAATGGGTATATCTTGGCCAAGGGACCAAGCTAGACAGAGAAAAATAAACCAGAGGGAGAAATGTGCAGACATGCATGCTGGAGGCCAGGAGGCCCAGGTAAAGCAGAAAGCAGATTGCACGAGCGATTACAGGTGGCACTGGAGATGGGAATGGTCCCCAGTGGGCAGCCCGAACAGGGAAGACCCTCCAGACCACAGTAGAAGATTCTGGTTTCAATGCTGTGTGACTTTTTGCTAGCCCTTCCCCCTCTCTGGACCTCGGTGGCTCTACTGTTTTAAATACAGGTTCCTGGGTGTTCGCATACCCAGTCTAGGGAGTCAGGGAAAGGACAGAAAGGGCCTGGGCCATTCGTGCTTCACAGCTGGCAGTCACTCTGTCTGCTTGGTACCCGAGTGGGTCCAGGGTAAAGATAACAGATCAGGTATCTTCCTGCAAGGCCTCCCACCGTGTGTGCATTTGCACATCTGTCTCTAGGTTCCAGATACTCTGGTCTTAGTGCCACATCTGCATTCACAGGAGCTTTTCTTAAAAAGTTGCCAGGAGGAAGTGAGGTGGGCCACACCCAGACCTGCGCTCCGGGTCCCTGCAGCTTTGATGCTGTCTCTGGTGTAAAGTGTGCAGCTGGGTCCCCTTTCATCTCTTTTACCCAGGGCCTCCATCATGGTGCTGATTTCACCCAGGTCTAGGAGCCATGATGGCCACTAGGAACACCTGGAGGCAAACACTGAGGAGAGGCTCAAGTCAGCCCTCTGCTCTAGGGAAGGTGACTTCAGCTCCCATGGCTGGCTTGTTACCTGCTGACCCTGTCAAGGCTATCACCAGGTAAGCAAGCGGATGGGCTAAGAGACCCAGAGCCCAGAGCCAAGGTGGGGACAGACAGGTGCTTCAGGGGGGCGCAGAAAGCCCCCGCTCATCAAGGGGTCCTGTGAGCGTTGAAGGAGAAGCCCAGTCCGAGGGGACCAAGCAGAGTCGTAAACATCTGTAAAGTAGGAGCCTAGCGAGGCTCAACTCTGAAGAGGATTCTCTTTCATCACAAAAGAGCTGGAGAAATCGAGAAAGAGACCGGAGAAGAGCTATGAGACAGGTTTGAACTCTGCCAAGTGCCTCAGGCTGAGTTTTACTGTTTGCTGATTGCTCTCAGAACCACAGCATAAGCTCCCACAAGCAATAATGATGCCATAATGATAACAACAGCACCGTGGGTCCTCATCTGGTCAGAGCCACCACGCAGCAGGAGTGCTCAGGAGACCCACCAGCTAGCTGCTAAAACAGTAAAACACATGTTGTTAAAGAACCTCCACCGAATCACCTCTGGCCTCCCTCCACGAGCCCAGGTGCCGAGGTCAGGGGCTCCACTGTCCATTTTGGGCCAAGGTGGAGAGTCTGTACTCTGAGCTTGCCTATGCCTCGGATCACCTGAAGAACAGACCGGGAGCCCTGAGCCAGCGTAAGGCTAGACACAAGCCCTCTCCACCACACACCACCCCTGGCTCCTCGAAGCCCCTCTTCCTAAAGCCTGAGCAATCAAGGCTGCCGCCTCCCTGGGCTGGAACTAGTGCCCGCCTCCTCTCAGCCCCTCCCCTCCGCTGCAAACCCGGCTCATTTGCATGTGGATCGCGCCTGCCACCATGGGTGCTGGGGTCAATTGAAACTCAAGAAAAGAGAAGAAATTTATGCAAAACTGTTGATTGCATTTGTATGTAATGAAATCATCCAATATTCATCTGACTATAGAATCTAATCTGAGAAGAGAACTGAAGGACATGAGTGTCACTGCAAAAGCGTAATGAGCCACTGTAGTGATTAAAAAAGCTCTTGAGCCTTCTGAAAAATCCAGGCAGAAATAGCGTCTAATCAACTCTGAATATAGGAGGCGAGATTGGGCTGGCGCGCTGCGCACGGCCCGCCCGGGCGCTGGGGGTGCGCGGTAAACCCTGGCGGTCGCGGTCTGTGGGTGCCAAGCGCCTGGCCACAATCAGCTGAGGCCTCGGTGCACAAAGCAACCCGCCTCTCACCACGCAGAAAGAACCCAGTCACAGCTGCTGCGAAGAGCAGCTTGAGGTTTCCGCGCCGCCTCACGCACCCACCCACCCACCCACCGCACAGAAGGCCCCCCCTCCTGAGTCTTTGCTCCAACGGGAAGGGTTTGAGAATCCGGGTCTGCCACACCTGGATGTTCCTTGAGTCCAACCAACCACAAGCAGGGGAGAGTCGTGTCTCTCCGAAGCCAGGACTCATCCCACTGAGATGCCACCTGGGAGAGGTGTTGTTCTCTGATGGGATCTCAACTCTAGAGCCGAGCTTTGTCTTTCTATATTTGGCATTATCTTATGAGTTTACCTGAGGGATGTCAGCCTCTTCCTTCAGGCGGAGAGATCTGCCACCGTGTGGTGCCTGGTTCACCTCTAGACCTGTGGGGGCAGCCTTCGAGGATACTCAGCAAGCATGGACTAAGACACAGGGAATGATAAACCCACCCCATGCCGCAGACAAATGCGTTCAATCCATTTGTTCATTCAGCAGGTCCTTGCCAAATGGACAATGTGTGAGGCTTCGTTCGTGGCACTGAGCAGGCTGTGGGGCATTAAGAAGGTTCCTGCCCTCTCAGCACTCAAAGTGTGGGCAGAAGGAAGATTAAAGACTCCACACAATCAGATCAGTGGTTGTGGTGAGGCTGGAGGTCCCGGGCTATAGGACAGCTGTGGACACTGATAGAATCGACTGGGATCTGAGTCTGGAGATGAGGCTCTGGGTTTCTCAGGTTCCGATGCCCCTTTACAATGAACTGTATGGAGACATGGGTGGTTACAAGAAAGGAGATGGTTTATTAGAGGGGAGACAGAGGGGCTGCTGGGACATTTCCTCCATTGTGGTCTGACTCCAAGAAAGCAAGAAAGGAGAGAGGTGATTTATTATGAGTTATGAGTCATTTACGAAGTATCTCCCAAGTTCAGGCCACTAGGGCTCTCCAGAGATGCTCCCTTGGCTAATAATGCTCTTAAACCAAGGGCTCCCAGCCTTTCCCCATCACCTTTTCTGTGCTAATCTCTGGGATTTCTCTTTCTGTCTCACTAACTCATCTAGGGAAGGCCACTAAAGGCTACTCCGTGCAGCAGTGGTCACTTCAGTCTGAGCATTCTGGGCAGAAGGAACAGACTCTGCGAAGTCTCTGAAGGAATGGGGAGCTAGGCTGAGCAAGAGGGCTCAGCTGGAGTGCCCTCATGGGCACCTGGCCTGGTCAAATTCTTATTTCTTGGAGCAGTAGAAAGTCTCTGCATAGTTTGCATTTTGAAGACTTGGTCAAATGGAGAAAGACAAGTTAAGGGGCTCTGGAGGAACAAAGATGGCCCCAAGAAGCTGGCCATCCTCCTGCCATGGGGAGTCACCAGAAGCTGTGAGGAGGGCCACCACACTGTGAAGGCTATCCTAAGAGGTTTGAACCGATGGTATGAGATGGAGCAGAGGAAAAGACAGCAGGTCAGCATTGCATCTCTACAGAAATGCTGCCTTTCTCCTCATTCTAACGGCCAAGAGAAGTTGCTTATTATTATTATTATTATTATTATTATTATTATTATTATTGGTTTTTGGATTTGGTTTTTTGAGACAGGGTTTCTCTGTTTAGCCCTGGCTGTCCTGGAACTCACTCTGTAGACCAAGCTGGCCTCAAACTCAGAAATCCACCTGCCTCTGCCTCCCAGAGTGCTGGGATTAAAGGTGTGTGCCACCACCACCGGGCTAAAGTTGCCTATTATTAAGGTGGTTCTAAGTTGGAATCAACTGATTCTGAGAATCCAAGCAACACTATGATGAAACTACTTTTGTTTTTTTAAACCCCAAGCAGGCAACTGGTGACACCAAAGGATCTTTGTGACTCACTTGCAGGCTTTAGGCCTTAAATTCACTAAAAGCAGGGAGTCCAAGTGGATGAGCTCTGGGTCCTGTGCTTTTAATCCCTATGAAGAGCTATAGACACCTCTGGACCCAGTACCTTAAAAACCCCAGTGTGGTGTCGGACAAGCTGTGGGTGTGACTCCTTCAGGGAGTGGAGACAGGACGCAATTCTGTAGGTTCCCTGAAATGCAGGCTCAAGTTCCAGCTCAGACACTCACTTTTGTTCTTGATGGGCAGTTCATCCACATGTGCATCCACATGTGTACACACACACACCACCACACCACACTACACACACCTGTACCTCTCTAGCACCTTCTCCACACCAGCTGGAGTGTCCTGGAAGTGATGACAGTCTCAACTTGCCAGTTCCTAGACCCACCCTCACATAACATTCTTGAGTCCCAGATGCCAGGAGTTACTGCCAACTATGGCTTAGTATGAGACAGCCCGCCTTTCTGTCTCACCCTCTCTGTGATTAGTGGATGCCTGGGAGTTGGGGAGAGGTAGGACTGATTTCTTCTTTTCCATCCTCCACAGTTGCCCCATTCTATCAGCAACTTGGTGCCAGGAGCCATTCTCACAGAGAGCTCAAACCCCCCCTCCTCTCAGCCAGCTCTAACCTGCTTTCTGTAGGCTGCTTTTAGAAGGAAATGTACTAGCTTAAAGATTAGCCAAGTAAGCTAGATGGTCAGTACGTACAGAGCTCAACCGAGTGGGCTCGAACAAACGAAGCTCACCTGTGGTTAGGTTACCATAGCAACTCCTTTCCACTTCACCTCCTCATATCGAAATATGATGCCAAGTTCCTACTGCACCTGCCAAATCTTCCCTGAGATTCTGAGAGACAGAGTCTGAGAAATTGTTCCTGAGAAATGATGCTAGCCCCCTGAGATTGTTTCCCCGAATACAATGACTTCCCCCTTTACTCCTCCCCACACCTGCTTGCTTGCCTTTATAATGCCTTGTATAAAAATTAAAATTTGACAGCCTGATCAGAATATAGACTTGCTGTCTGTTTCTCGTGTCTCTTGTCTCTCGCTTTTCCCTAGGTGGTTCTAGGGGCCCTGTTGACTGTCCTGCAGGTCAGGGACACTCTGGCGCCCAATGTGGGGCAGGTGAGGAGGCAGCTCCGGCTGTGGCAGGTGCAAGATGGGCTGGGTGAAGTGGCCAATAGGGTCAAAGACACTGCCTGGGAGCTGTGGCTCCAGGACGGGCACCTGGGCAGTGATGAAGGGTGGTGGCGAGGACTTCATCACTGGGGCAGTCTGCTGGGGCATGGAGGGCAGAGGCGGTGAGGGTGGGGGCTGCTGCTGCTGCTGCTGCGGAGGGATAAATGGTGGAACCAATTCTAGTACTGGGGGGGAGGTGCTGAAGCAAAGGCAATGGTAGTAGTGGTGGGAGCAGCAACCTTAGGTGGGTTTGGGTTACGAGATATCACTGCTTCCTCCTCTAAGTTGGCCTCCTCCTCTAAGTTGGCTTCCTCCTCCAGGGGTAGACTGTCATCCTCAGGACCATGACCTGATTTTAGAATTTGCAGAGGGAGGTAATGTATCTTGCCACATAGTTCTTTTGGGAGATCAGAAGAAAGAGCAGACAAGACAATTTGGCTTCTCTGGGACTGGTAGAATTTGGGGTTCAAGACTGTGGGTTTTAAACATTTTAAGTGTATTTGTGTGCATGTGTGAGTGTTTGCACGTTGTAGCACATGTATAGAGAGGTCAGGAGACAACTTTCAAGAGTCAGTTCTTTCCTTCTACCATGTAGGTCCTGTGGGAATGGAACTCGGGCTCCAGGCTTGATCGTAGTTTGTACTCTGAACCATTTCGCTGGGTCCCAAAGCAGTAGGTCTTGTTAACAATGTTGCTAGAACAGACTAGCTAAAAATACAATAGTTTGGTACCATGGATACATTGTCCTTCTATTTCCTCCCAACATCTTTACAGCAGCTGCCCCTGACCCACTTCTATTCTAGAAGCCTTCTGTGTGGGATTTCAAGAGTCTACACTTTCCCAATTCCATCTGACTGTGTGTTGTAAGATGTGATCAGAGCTCCCTTGCTTAACTTCACAGGAGGACTAGATCCAGTCTCAGACAACCACCTGGCCTGGTCCTGTGTATGAGGCCCCTGCTTCTCAGAGGCTGCTGTTTTTGGAAGATAGGAACATCATTACAGGAGACATGGGAGGAATTCTTAAAGCCCTGAGCAGGAGGAAAACACAGGCGAATCCTGGGGAAGGGAGATTTCTCCTGTGTAGAGCCCTTTATGGTAAGCCTAAAGAAGAGCTAGGAGATCTCAATCTCTCTCCCTCCCTCCTCTTCTCCCTCTCTCAGTCCTTCCCTTTCCTTCCTGGTGATCAGCCTGGTTGCTGCTGAACCTGACAACCTGAGCTCCATTCTCCAAAAGTTGTCTTCTGACTTCCACACACACACACATGACATGTGCACACACCCTTACACTAAATACGTGAATAAATAGACACGAAAAGTGATGGGTGGTGGGGAAAAAAAAACTGGAGAATGGCGTGTGTAGAGGTCACACCTACATACAATCTCAGTTCATGGGAAGGTGAGACAGATGGATTTAGAGTTTGAGGCCAGCCTGGACTGCAGAGGGGGACCTTATCTCAAAATTAAAAATAGAAATACTCTGGGCCAGGAATGATTGCCCACATACTCAGAAGGCAGAGGCAGGCAGATCTCTATGAGTTCAAAGCCAGCCTGGTCTACAGAGCAAGTCCCAGGGCAACACAGGACTACACAGTAAGACCCTGACTCAAGATCAGATAAAACCCAAAACTGGGACTGGAGAGACGGCTCAGCCTTTAAGAGCACTGGCTGCTCTTCCAGGGGACCTGGGTTCAAATCCCAGCACCCATATGGTGGCTTTCAGCTGTCTGTAGATTCAGTCCTAGGGGGTCTGATGCTCTCTTCTGGCTTCCATGGGCACTGCTCATATATGTACATACATGCAGCACAAATACCCATTTAAGACAAACCAACAAACTAAAACAAGAAAACAGCACCCAGAATGCACAGTAACATCCATCCCTGTTTTCACAGCAAGTATGCATTACACATAAATATCTACACATTATATGTCATGTTGGGGTACCACTCCCCAGTGACAATCACCACTATAATGTAATAAGTATCTCTCATAGTCCACTCTCCCTTTCACTTTCCTTCCTTCCTTCCTTCCTTCCTTCCTTCTTTCTTTCCTTCTTTTATTTTCTTTCTTTCTTTTTTTTTGGGGGGGGCGGTGTTTTGTTGTTGTTGTTGTTGTTGTTGTTGTTGTTTTGAGACAGGGTTTCTCTGTGTAGCCCTGGCTATCCTGGAACTCACTCGGCAGACCAGGCTGGCCTCAAACTCCTTTTCACTTTCTAATGCAAAAAAAGAAAGAAGAAAAGGCATCGGCAGTCATTTTAGGAAGAGTTGCTGTGTGTGGCTGTCTGGATTATGTAAGTGACGCTGTATATGTGGCCAGGCTTGCTTCCTCTGCGGTCCTTTGTGCTTAGAAGTTCCATTCTAACTAAAACCCACCACCCTGGCTCCTCAAGACCGCTCCCTTAAAAGGTAACCACTACTGGCCTTCCAGGTAGAGGGAGGGGCTTGAACAGAAGACCCGGAGGAGTTCAGGTGTACTCTGGGTGTGGGACAGGCCCTCAATTATCCCACTTCTTTGCTCTCCCTGGGGAAGCCTCTGCAGCTCTTTGTATTCATTGTCTCCTTAATGACCTGCTGGAGTCAAGTAGCCATTGTTCTCTGCGCTGGGGCGGCCTCCCAGGCTTTCCTTCCCCGCTTCCTCTGGCAAGCGTCCTTATCTAGTCCTGCAGCCTGCCAGCCCCAGCAGAAGCCGCTTCCTCCACCCACACCCCTGCAGGGCCCGGGCTACTGCGCAGGGCCCCCACAACCTCCGCCCACTTTTCTGTTTAAGAAGCTGTCTTCTCTGCTCAGTCTTTGGGTTTTCGTCGCCCCCATGTATGTACAGCCTATGTCTGGGTAAGCGTCTCCTACCGCAGCACGGAGACGTTTGGGGATGTCTCTGTCTCACTGTCGCATTCTGCACTGTCTCCCCTCTCGCTGTCTGTCTCTACCTGGAAATACCGGTGCTTGCGAGAGTGTGGCACGTGCCTCAGATCTCCATGTTTGTCTCTGTCCCTTTCTGTGCAGCACTGACTTCTCCGTCTCCCTTTTCTCTCTGCCGAGCCTCCCTGCACCTCCTCTCCCTTTCCTCCCTTGCTCCTCTCTAAACCCTCCTGATTGACTATTATCCTGTTTCCAGTCCTGGCCTCACCACCACTGCACATTCACCCAGGGGTCCCTGACACAAAACACGGGTCAAACCGCCTCCATTAGCGCCTTTTCTCCCTAGCTGCAGCTCCAGCTCCTCTTGGACGGCAGCCTCGGAGACACCAGCACCAGGAGTGGGCGTGAGGTCCTAGAGCTCCCAGACTCTGAGATTCGGGCATCTGCAGAGTTAAAAATAGACAAACAAATAGGAACCAGCAGAAGTTAAAAATAAAAAAATAAAGGCCAGAGGGATGGCTCTGCAGGCAAAGGCAATTGCAGCCAAGCCTCATGCTTGTCCCCAGAACCCAGCAAGTGGTAGGGGAGAGTTGACTCCTAAAAGTTGCCCTCTGACCTCCATATATGTGCCCATGCATGCACACACAAAATAATGTGATTTAAAAACAAATAGTGAGAACCAGTAAGTGTGCCAAGTCCTCATTTTTTTTTCTTTTGGTTTTTTCGAGACAGGGTTTCTCTGTGTAGCCCTGGCTGTCCTGGAACTCACTCTGTAGACCAGGCTGGCCTCAACTCAGAAATCCGCCTGCCTCTGCCTCCCAAGTGCTGGGATTACAGGCGTGCGCCACCACCACCCAGCTAAGTCCTCATTTTTTAAAACAGGAAAAAAGAAGCATCAGCTTCTCACTGCACAATAGAAATGTTTAACACCAAAAGACAGAAAAGAGCGAAAACCAGGCATATACTACCATCTTAACTGACATTTTCAGGTTGAATTTAGGCAAAGACTATAAATGTAATTTTATGAGATTGTTTGCTATGTCACCTTTATTTTCCTTATTTTGCCTTAGGTGAAGCTGACAGGGCTCCCCAACATGACCCACTTCCTGGTACCCATAGAAAAGCAGAGTGACTTTTATTAACAGAAAGTACAAACTGGACCAGAACCTAGAACCCCTCCCAGGCCATGCAGCACCCCATAGTATCCTTTCCAGCCCTCCCCCCCCCCCACACACACACACATACACACACCAGTCTCTCAGTTAACTTCTGGAGCTGCCTGGCTTAGAGTCAGGCACCAGGCTGCCTGGGTTCCCAGCATTCTTTGTGTCTTTGGCTAAGTAAATTGACCTCTGCATGGCTATCCTCCTCCATGAAATAACAAGTAGCCAGAACAGTCAAGGCCAGCGCTTGTCAGCCACTCATATAATCTGGAAGGAAGGGGTGGGGGAGCTATTCTCATTGAGGCCAGAGCCTAGAGAGGAAAAAAGACATCTGTGACCATCACTGCCCGTGGGCCATTGGGGAGCCTCAAGACAGAGAGTGAGTCGGTTTGGGGAGGTGCTGGTGTACTAGAAAACTTTAGACAGGGCTTGGAATCTCACCCAGGATGCCTTGAGATCAGGAGGCAGGCACGGGATTAGGATGAAGACAACTGTAGTAGGCTGTGTCCCAGACCCAGGAGCTAGCCCTTGTCAGTGAAGAGGGCACTCCCAGTGCAGGCAATGTGAAGCCTGCTCATGGGCATTGCTGGCTACAGAAGCCAGCCACACGGAGACTGCATGAGAAGGAGAACGGTAGGTAATGCCAGTCCTGGGGATGTTACACAGTGCCCTCCAGAGTATCCCAGAACCCCTTGTGGAGGCTTAGCTGATGAGACTGAAGGTCCTGGGTGAACGTGTTCAAAAGATTATTAGAGACTCTGGGTGACTAGAAGAAATGGGACTTCATTTGTCTTCAAGACTAAGCAGACCCTTAGAAGAGGACATGTTTCTTCTAGCCCTGATCTGCACCAAGTACAGTGCTGGGCAGAGATGTAACCCCTGCAAGGAACACAGAGATTCTTGCAAGACACTTGCACGAGGCTCCTCTGGGGTTAGGTACAATTGCCTCACGGGTGGAGCCAAGTGCTCAGAGCCCCGGTGGAGGCCTCCTGAGACCTCTGCCACCTCCACCCCAGTAAGAACCTCCCAAGGATTTGTCTTGAACAGAACGTCACTTTGAAGAGAGAAGTGAGAGGAGATGACTTACTGTACAGAGAATGTCAGGTGGTTAAAATGGCTCAAAACATATGGTTTGGCCCTGGGTGGGTAGTGGTAGCTGTCACTTAAGTAAGGACAAACAGAAGGCGGGATCTGCTGAGCCTGAAGGTGTGAGGTGTTAAAGAGGAAAATGCAAGTCTAGAAAGCAGAAGGAACAAAATGAATGGGCAGATGCACTGTGCTGAGAGGAATGTGGAACAGAGAGCCGTGATATCTAGACAAGTTTTACCCATTGGTTGGGGGAAGGTATTAAGGCAAGATGCACTACGCGAAGAACATGGCAGAAGGAAAGACTGGGAAGAGGGAGGAAGTGGCCTGCCTTCTAAGGAAGGGTAGCAAGGCCCCAAGTGGTGGCTGTCCCAGGGTGGCTGTGAGCATTCCTGAAGAGATACCGAAGGCGGAAGCCGACAGACAGGAGGCTAAAGAGTCTGTCTGACTCACTGGGACGTGTGCAGTGGGGCAATAAAAGGGTGGAGCGGGCAGCTGGGCAGTGATGGCTGTCCAGCACTTTTAATCCCAGCACTTGGGAGTAGAGGCAGGTGGGTCTCTGTGAGTTTATGGCCAGCCTGGTCTACAGAGTGAGTTTCCAGAATGAGTTCCAGAACAGCCAGGACTATACAGAGAAACCCTTTCTGAGACAGAGAGAGAGAGAGAGAGAGAGAGAGAGAGAGAGAGAGAGAGAGAGAGAGAGAGAGAGAGAGAGAGAGAGAGAGAGAGAGAGGAGAAAGGAGGAGGAGGAGGAGGAGGAGGAAGAGAGAAGAGCGAAGAGAGAAGAGAGAAGAGTGAAGGGAGGGAGACAAAGGGGGGTGGGCTGGTTCCAGGAAAGTTGGGACCATCTTTTCAGGTTTATTTTACTCTAAGCACAGGAAGCATTGAAGTGGACTGGAATGGAACCAGAGACCAAGGTCACTAGCTGCTCGTCCAGTCAACACCCTCCTCCCTCTGAGCGGAAGCAACTGTTCTCAGCCATAGTGTCAATATTTTAGAGCAAGTGAGGTCTCTAAACACGCCAGCATTGTCAATGTAAAATCATTGCAAGGAGCTTTGTGAATACCCAGATATAACTCATGAATGGGTCAGCATGGATATTCAGTCATCATGCCTGCAGCTACAGGACAAAGAGTGAAATTAACCAGATCATCTGAGAATAAGGGTCTTTGTGGTTTTTTTTTTTTAATAAAAAGTTAACAATTACTTATTTTCTGTGTGAGAATGGTATCAAGGCTTGCATGCAGAGGTCAGAGGACAACCATGGAGTCAGTCCTCTCCTCTCACCAGGTAGATCCCTAGGATCAAACTCAGTCAGGCTTGGTATAAGAGGGTTTACTTGCTGGGCTGTTGCACCCACTTAAAAAAAGGGGGGGGGCGGATTAGCCCAGGCTGGCCTCAGCCTTTTGTTTCTGCCTCTCAAATGTGAGGTTACAACCATAAGTCATAAATCTGGTGGATAGAGATTCTTTAACCATCAAAAGGAAAAAAACTTTAAGTAAAAACATCCTTCGATGCACTGGATTACTAAAACATACCATAGTTTAATAGTCTACAAGCCACAGTAGTACAGGGGAAGGGGCTGTCTATATACACATGGACAGATGGCCACAACAGCTTTAGGGGTAAGAAAAATAAACCAGACTATGAGAAGTAGCTCTCTCCTATTCATACTTCATTTTAAATGAGGTTAAGATTGAAGAGTCGTGAGAAATTATTTTTAAAATGTGTGTGTGTGTGTATGTGTGTGAACACGTGAGTGTACAGGTGCATTTGTGGGGGGTACATGTGAGTGTACAGATGCATTTGTGGGGGGCACATGTGAGTGTACAGGTGTATGTGTGGGGGCACATGTGAGTTTTCAGGTACATGTGCATGTGTGGGGCACATGTGAGTGTACAGGTACATGTGGGGGGCACATGTGAGTGTACAGGTGCATGTGTGTGAGGGGGTACATGTGAGTGTACAGGTGCATATGTATGTGTGGGGCACATGTGAGTGTTCAGGTGCATTTGTGGGGGGCACATCTGAGTATACAGGTGCATGTGTGTGAAGGGGTACCTGTGAGTGTATAGGTACATTTGTAGGGGGGACACATGTGACTATACAGGTACATGTGTATGTGGGGGGTATATGTGAGTATACAGGTGCATCTGTGGGGGGCACATGTGAGTGTACGGGTACATGTGTATGTGTATGGGGGCACATGTGAGTATACAGGCACAGCTGTGGGAGGTACATATGAGTGTACAGGTGCATGTGGGGGCACATGTGAATATACAGGTGCATGTGTATGTGGGAGGCACATGTGAGTGTACAGGTGCATGTATATGTGGGGAGCACATGTGAGTGTACAGGTGCATGTGTGTGGGGGCACATGTAAGTGTACAGGTGCATGTGTGTGAGGGGGTACATGTGAGCAGGTGCATGTGGGGGGCACATGTGAGTGTACAGGTGCATGTATATGTGGGGAGCACATGTGAGTGTACAGGTGCATGTGTGTGGGGGCACATGTAAGTGTACAGGTGCATGTGTGTGAGGGGGTACATATGAGCAGGTGCACGTGGGGGGGCACATGTGAGTGTACAGGTGCATGTGTGTGAGGGTGTTCATGTGAGTGTACAGGTGCATGTGGGAGGCACATGTGAGTGTACAGGTGCATGTGTGGGGCACATGTGAGTATACAGGTGCATGTGGGGAGCACATGTGAGTGTACAGGTGCATGTGTGGGGCACATGTGAGTGTACAGGTGCATATGGGGGGCACATGTGAGTGTACAGGGGGCACATGAGTGTACAGGTGCATGTGTGGGGGAGCACATGTGAGTATAGAGGTGCATGTGTGTGTGTAGGGGGCACATGTGTGTAGACAGGTTCATGAAGCCAATTGAGCACAGGAGCCAGAGCAGGATGTCAGGTACCATCTTGCTACTCCTTGCCTTACTCTCCTGAGACAGGCTCTCACTGAATTGGACACTCATTCTCTGGGTTCCAGTGGGGTGGGGGAACAGGTGAGCTCCTGGGATCTGTCTCTCTCAGCCTACCCAGTGTTGGGATTATATCTCTGGCTTTTTATGTGGGTGTTGGGGAGTAAATCGCAGGTCCAAGTGTACACACCCAGCACTCTTAGCAGCCAAACCATCTCCCCAGTCCTGAGAATATTCAGTTTAAAATGTTAAATCTCTTTCTGTGCTTGTGTTCATACATATATGCCAAAAGAAAGATTTCTAAAACAAGCTAAAACTGCATTTTTCATGGGACGCTGAGAGACACTCTTCAGGAGGTAGTTAATTCTGCTAGTGTGAGAACTCCATGTCCGGCTAGCTCTTGAGACTGTTAGGGGAGGAAGAGAACAGTTACTAGCTCCTGCGTGCTGCTGCCTCAGCACACCCACTCAGGTCGGCGCCTTCTGGTCCCTGCCGCCAGCACATCCCTACACACAGGGCAGCAGAGCCTCTTTGATAAATATCGACTGAAACAGAGCAATCAGCTGAAAACCATTTGCTGAGCTGTCTCACAGCACTGGGCTCAGGGCCTTCCTTTATTCATTTATCATGATATATGGCTTTGGCCAACATACACACAGGAGAGAAATTGTTGACATGTGGAACCCAAGTACTGAAAATCTTTCATCCCTCCCCACCCCCGTCTGTTCACCAAATAAGTTTTGTTTATTTAAAGACTACAGAGGATTTGGCTGTTAAGAACCAAATGCCTTTGGAGTGGAGTTACAACATAATTTATCATTTCCTCTGTTTATTAAAAAATCCTGCATCTTTGAGCAGCACATTTGCAACAAGAATCCTGGTCACTCACAGAACTGAGCCCTGGCAAAGCCTCTGCTTTGTGGCGCATGGTGCTCTCCCCTGGCAGCCTAACTGCCCAGTTGCCTCAGGCTTTGAGGGTAGGTAAGCAGGGCAGGAGGGCATGCTCGCTCCTTTCATCCTTGGCCTAATCCTGATCCTGAATTCCCACCTGGCTATTCACAGCAGGTCCCACAGTGGGGGCAGAGGCAGCAGCAGCAGGCTTTTTAGCTAGCACAGGCACAGGCCTCACCACCTCGCACTGGAACAGACCTTCCTGCTTGAGGCACTGTGAGGGTAACTCAGTTCAGTGGAGTAGTGGCACTGCCCAAAGCAAGAGGTCACAACTCAGTAGCCTTTGTGTTCTAGCACATAAGGCACCCGATAAACAGCTGGTGCCCGCTATGAGCTGACAAGACAGCAGGTGGCAGTGACTTCTTCAGGTTAGACAGTCTGGCAGTGCTGGGAATGTGGCCACCCAGGGTGCCTCGGTGCAGATTCTTGCTTCCCAGTACAACCCCTCCCCCAAGCCTCTGAATCCTGCTCATCTGTACTCTTTAGAACACGCTTTATTAAAAGGCAGTAAACCTACCTCCCAAGCCCTGAGCAGCATCTTGGCTAATTAACCAGATCAAAGGAGGGGGCTTGGGAACTAGGTTTGTGTGGTCCAGACCTGCGATTGTTGTTAGAAATAGGGCATGTTTCAGGGTGGAGTGCAAAACCCAGCCTCTATAGGTAGTTATGTCTTAGAATTAA
The DNA here is from genome assembly GCF_947179515.1 of Apodemus sylvaticus. NCBI lineage: Eukaryota > Metazoa > Chordata > Mammalia > Rodentia > Muridae > Apodemus > Apodemus sylvaticus. The sequence goes on along the minus strand of NC_067476.1, from coordinate 15,204,227 downwards.
CCTAGCACAGGATTGTACGGTTGGTATGCACTGGAAAACCACTTGGTAGGTGGTCATTTCACCTCTGACATCAGTGGAAAGAAGAGACTCTGGAATCAAGCCTACAGCTTTTCTCTCTGCTTTGCTGCTTGCTAGCTATGATATGCTTGAGACACTTGACATCTTGTAAAATGAGGTTGATGGTGGACAATGGGAACGCTCCTTAGCTGGATGTAGTGGCCCATACCTTTAAAGCAAGTACTTGAGAGGCAGAGGCAGGAGGATTGAGTTCAAGGCCAGCCTGGTCTATGGAGTGAGTTCCAGGACAGTTAAGGCTAGGAAGAGAGAGATCTTGTTATCAGAAAAAGAAAATAAAATAAAATGTCCCACCACTCTCCCACTCCACTGTCTGGAGGAGTCAGTACCTAACACTGTCCTGTCTGTTTCTATATTTGTAAGTGTAGGTGGTACATATCTGTCTCGTTTGTGATTACAAATAATGCCTAAAAATAGCTTTATTATAATTGAATGAATGACTGCAAGAGAAGGGAAAAGACTAACTTGGCATGAAAGCCACAGTACAGCAAGGGAGATGACTCAGCAGCAGGTAAAGGTGCTTGGTGCAAGATCAAGAATCTGAGTTCTATCCCATGACCCCACAGGCTGGCTCCTGGGAGCTGTCTGATCTGACCTCAACACCAAATCTACGGCACAGCATGGCACACAACAGTGAAAAAGAAAAGATGGGACACAACAAAGGACCTGTCCATCAGTAAGACAGGCCCTAGAGATACAGTAGCTCTACCAAATAAATGTTGACGGAATCAAGAGTGGAATGAGAGAGAGAAGAAAAGCATTTGGTGAGCAGCTACGAATTTTCACAACATAAATACACGGACAACTTCAAGCGTTACTGTCATTCTCTCTGGTAATTTTTCTCAAGATATAGACTAACAGGAAAGAAAAACAGAGGTTTAAATATGAGGAGCCCAGCCAAAAGTGGGGCCTAGCTCTGGAGGCAGAGACTGCCCAAAGGGGGAACAACGATGCCACAGTAAACAGGGCTAGTTGTTAGGAGCGGAAGCGCGGTCCACATGCAACAGCCAGTGGAGGACAACCCAGAGGCAAAAGAGCTGCTCTTGGCTGCCTTATAAACAAGTTCCAGGGCTCCTCCATCCAAACCACTCTTTCTTCTGTGGTTGTTATTTTCCAATTTATTTAGGCTTGATCATCAGCAGTCAGACTGAAGGCCCACGTTAATCACAAGAGTTTAACACAGGGCAGGGGTTGAAAGGAGGCTCCCGTGTTGAGGCGAGGAGCTGCTAAGCCTGACAGGGGCCCTGGTCCCGTGGTGACACCACAGTCAAGATCCTCTGCCAACAGCAGACATTCTCTGAGGGCCTTCACACCAGGAGATTCAGAGCAGAACAAGCCTGTGCAAGGAAACACGGAAGAGAGCTGACCATCCCAGCAGGAGGCTGAGCAGCGGATGGAGGAGCAGCAGGGTCAGCCTCCGATGGACGGCCTGGGAAGTGGAGGAACGGGCTGGTCACCCAAGGCATGAGCAGACACTGGACTCGGGTGTTCGGCTGTGACTGCTGACTCAGCCAAGGAGTTCTTTGGTCTTTGCTGCCAGATGCCGTTCCAGCTCCGCCACCGTATCATCTGCCATTTGGCTGATCTGTAAGAACAACAATTTAATAAGCAGAGGTTACTGGGAAATAATAGTGACAAAGTTCACACTAATGGAGGTCACCCAGCCTCTGCACTAAGAAATGTATGTTGATATTACAGATTCTTAACAACAGTCCTGCAAGGTATGTCTGATTACTCCTCTCCTACAGGTAAGAAAACCAAGACAGACAATTCATTCAAAGGCAACAGTCAGGAAGTCAGAATACTGAATTTCAATACATAGGAGTTTGATTCTATAAGCCAACATTTAAAACTGTAATACAGGGCAGAAAAGCCAGCCTCGCTGCCTCTTACTAAGCCCCTGGAGCAGTGGTTCCACCTTCCCAATGCTGTGACTCTTTAATAGAATTCTTCATGTTGTGGTGACCCAACCATAACATTGTTTTCATTGCTACTTCATAACTGTAATTTTACTACTGTTATGAATCATGCTGTAAATGTCTGATATACAGGATATCTGATGTATGACCCTGGTGAAAGCGTCCTTTGACCCCACAAAGGGGTTGTTGCAACCCACAGGTTGAGGACCACTGTTCTAGGACATCTTACACCTCAGCTGCTCTACTTCAGAAAGCCTTTAGATACTGATATAGAAAACAGTAAGACCTTAGAGGTAAACAGAAAAAAAAAAAAAAGAAATGCACATCTGATCAACAAACACAGGGAATTCAATAGACACACAAAAAATGCAAATTAAAACAAGATACACCTTCAGCTGTCATTGCTAACAAAACTTGATGTTGTGGTTTCTAATTACAATATTCAAACCCAGCAAGCTACAGTGAATGGATAAGCTCCCATATCACAGGTAGAAATGCAAATAGATGCAAATTCTTACCATCTAATCCCCAAATGTCTCAACTGGAATATTATTAAGCGAACATGACCTGAACATGAAATTCTTTTATTATAATTAATATTTTATGTATGGGTGTTTTTGCTATGTGTATGTTTGTGTATCATAAATGTGACTAGTGTCTGTGAAGGCCAGAAGAGCATGTAAGATCCCTGGGACTGGAGCTCTATGAACCACCATGCGGAGGCTGGGAATCAAACTTGGGTTCTCTAGAATAGGCAGTACTTCAAACCACTCAGCCAGCTCTCTAGTCCCAAGTTGTTGCTGTTATAGTTGTTGTTTTAATTTATATGAGTATCTACATGTATGGGTACCATGTGTGTGCCTGATACCTTGTGAATTCCTTGAAACTAGAGTTATGGATGGTCATGAACTACCATGTGGGTACTGGGAGCGAATCTGGGAAGAACAATGGGTGCTTTTCATCAGTGAGTCAACTCTCTGGCCCCTTGCTTCCAAATGCTTAAGTTCTAGGTGTAAAGATATTTACATTGTCTTTTTAAAAACTTTAACTTTTTTTATGTGTATATGTCTAGATAAGTTTGTGTGTTACATAAAGTGTAGGTACTGAGGAGGCTTGTCAGAGCACTTGGAATTGATGTGGGTAATGGGAACTGAACCTGGGTCCTCTGTAAGAGCAGTAAGCACTCTTAACTGTGAAACCAACTCTTCAGTTCCCCATCCCCTGGCTTAATTTTGGATAGTTTAAAAAAAATCAGAAAATGTAAAATTATAGGATGGGGAAACAATTAATATATATAGGCATAACAATGGCTGTGTTGAATTCTCAAGGAGAAAAAATACATTTGATTAAGATTCAAGCATGGGTTACATTTGTAATAATTAAAAAATATATCTGAAATATGCTCTGAGATATTCTTATTATCTTGGAGACATGTTCATATTTTTTCAATTAAAGAAAAAATAATTCAAGATTGAAAATTCTGTTTGAAGATCTGTAGAACTAATCTATAAAATATCTAAACAAAAATTATATACTTTAAAAAACAGGAGACACATCCCAAAATCCTTTAATTTTTATTAGACATTTTTCATAATATATTCCTTTCCTCCTTCAACTCCTCCCAGACCTTCCCCACTTCCCTACCCACCCATCTTCATGTTCTTTCTCTCTTTCTTCTCTCTCTACAAAAAAAAAGGAAGAAGGAAGGAAGGAGGGAGGCAGGGAAGAAGGAAGGAAGGAAGGAAGGAAGCAAGGAAGGAAGGAAGGAAGGAAGGAAGGAAGGAAGGAAAATGTAGTCTGTTTACTGTTGGTCAGTTACTCCTGGACATGGGGCATGTACATCCAGTGACACTCCATTTGAGAAAGCTGATTTCCCTCTTCCAGAAGGTACCACCCACAAGCAGCTTCTGGCTAGGGCTGGGCCCTGTGTGCACTCCCCTCTCCATGCTGGGAAGCTGTCTGGTTCAAACCTGTGCAGGTCTTGTGCTTGCTGTGGCATCTCTGTTGTGAGTTCAAGTGCATCAGCCCTGTTGTCAGAAGGCACTGTTTCCTAGGAGTCAGCCTCCACCTCAGGCTCTTGGCAATCTTTCTGCCTTCCTCTTCCACATAAATGCTGGAGCCTTGAGGGATTTGATAAAGCAGTCCTCTAAGGGCTGAGCGTTCCAAAGCCTCAGCCTTTGACCAGTTGTAGGTTTCTGTGCTATCATCTATTGCAATAAGAAGCTTTTCTGATGAGGTTAAGTGATACTCTGTTCTATGAGTAGAGCAGAATGTCATTAGGAGTCACTTTATTGCCAGGTTCCTTTAGCAGGATAATAATGGTAGGTTTTCCCTTAGCATATGACCTGCCTAGCCTCAGTTTCTTGGCCACTTTATCAGTGTCGTGGATGGGTTACATTGCATGGAAAGGGTCTTAAATAAAAAAAAAAAAAAACAAACAAAACACAAACATTAAACAGACAAAAATAAAGGGAGTAGTGTGGTCACTCCTATAACATGGGTGTATCTGGCAGATTAGATTAGTTCTACAGATATTCAAACAGAATTTTCAATCTTGAATTATTTTTTCTTTAATTGAAAAAAATATTAACATGTCTCCAAGATACTGTTACATGAATGTATCTGGCAGGCAAGCATCTGTTGCAGGTCACAGGGTTTATAGGTAGGTGAAATGATTGCTTTTCTCTTCTAGGGCCATGAAAAGTACTTCCTAGTACCAGGAAAGCTAGTTGGTAGGAGTGAAGCTTCTAGTTGGGAACCAGCTCCTTTCACAAGTTTGATAACATAAGTTGTCTTATGCAATAGGGCTTCCCATCAGGTTATAGAGAGTAATCAATAGTTTTAGTGATTCCTAGAGATTTTTTTTAAGGGCAGTGGTCTATGGGGACTTTTTTGGGCAACAACTCAACATGATGTAACCCATTCTTGGAAGTGGAGGTTTACTTGGTGGCATAAGATATCTAGTTGGGGCACTGTCTCCCCCATTATATGGTGACTTCATTTAAATTCCTTTCACATATGTATATAACATACCACCTTTTAGTGATGGAAAGATAAACAACGTGTTATTCAGGTCTGTACTGGTCATATCACACCTAAGACACAGCACATATCAAGTTCTCAGCAAGTATTAAGAGAAAAATGGCTAAAGTTCCCTGTGTTTTTCTGTAGTAAGTATGCATGCCTTTCTAAAAATGAAAGCATGATTTAGTAGGTGGGTGTTGCATGCTCCCTTCTAAGTCGAAGTGGGGTTGAAACGAAGGCAGGCAGCTCGGAGGCTAGCCCAGTGTGCAGATCTGCGTGCTCGGCAGCTAGGCAGCTGCTTGACATCTTTACTCACGACCGCAGCCAGGACTTAGGAACTAAATACATAGTTTGAAGGAACAGAAAGGAAAAAGGAGTTGCAGCACTTGGCCCCAGGCAGGACCGTAGCCAAGCCCTCAGCATGCTAAAAGCTGCACAACTTTCAGCGGGAAAGGCACACTCCCGGCTGCCAGGGCCTCTGGAAGAGTGGCTAGATTCGGAACGGCAGCTTGTTCCCTGTACAGAGCCATATTGGAAGTCATACCACATGGTAGGAACTTGACCATTGGCCAAGGACAATTATTAAGGCAGGAATCTTATTATTAGGACATAATAGGGAAGTAGGTTAAGGCAGGAATTTTTATCCTAGGGTGGAGAAGCTCAGTGAAGGTTAAGCTCCATTGTTCCTCCAAATCTAGGAATTCCTGAATTAAGCAGGTGACCCACCCAGCTGCTGGAGCAGTCGAGACAAGAACCTCCAGGAGAAGCTAGACAACTTCCACCAGAACTCAACCTGAGTCTGGGGGGAAGGGTTTGCCCAAACTGTTAAAAGGTCTGACTGCCATTAAAGTTCAGGCCTCGATCAGTAAAACATTGTCCTGGCCCTTCTTCCCCATCTATCCCTCAGCTTCTGTTCCAGCAAGCAGTTCGTAATAGCTGCAGGCAGCTATGGAATACAACAGTTCCCTCCTCAGGAGTCACATCACAACTGTCAGAGATGCTACTATCCCTGCAGCTGCCTGGTGTAGGCCAGGAACAGGGCCTAGCAACACACCAGCCCTGCAGGCTGCCAGCCCGGGCCAGCCAAGGGTGAAGGCTGCAGTAAGGTTATCCGGCAGAAGGACTGAGAAATCGAGGGGAAGGCCCAGGCTAACAATCTGGTGACATGGGAGAAGATGAACAAGTGACATTTCCACTCTGAGTCTGAGTCCTCACCCATCAAGCTGAAGGTGCTAACTCCTTCTCAGCAATTCAGTAAAAACAAGACTATACAGGCATGCAATGATCTGGTTATCCTATGCAAATGCTGGCTGTGTTACTTGACTTTTACCACTACTTTCTGACTTCAAGCTAATCCATCAACAAGAGTACTATTCTTCTTTTACAGCTAATAGGTACAAAGGCCCTTGGGAACAGTCCACCTGCATGCTCACCATTTTCATGTCAGACTTTATAAGACTGATGATTAACGTCACCCGCCAGCTCCTACTGCCGAGTACTTACTGCATGACAGGCACTGGTTAACACTCTTCACGACACATGGAATGCTGTCTCCTTTAGCATGTTTTCACCTAGCAGTTGCATTGTGTAAAATGTTTCTGTTAATTCATTTATGGAACTCTGACCATCCCACATTACCCTATAAAGTAGATACAACAGTGATTGTGCCCATTCTAGAGAGAACTAAGCCAAGGTCATTTGGGCAAGACTGCTCTGCCCACTAACTCTTTATGTGACATGTCATGACTCCTGATGGCCAGTGACAAACATACGCCATAGTACCTGGCCTACTCCTTATTCAGTTGCACTGTGCTAGGATTACTGAAAGGGTCAGTTCCATTTTCTTTAAATCACAAGGTCGGGAACCAGAGTGGGTGAAAGTGACCATCATCAAGGGGCATCACACATTAGTCACGTTTAAGCCTGTGTGCCTGCCTGCTGGTCCTCCTGCGAGACGAGCACAGACTGTCGCACCTGACAGGTGAGCGCAGGGCTCACAGAGGAGCAAAGCCCTTTGCTCACCTCATAGCTAGGAAGTAAAGAGCTAGGATGCTAGGATGTTCTGGATGCCTGACTCCAAAGCAAGAACCATCCTCTCAGGCCTCGCTCTATACAAGTAAATGACATTATCACCAGCACCAGCACTCTTATCTGCTGGTTACAAGTTCAGGAAAATGGAAGGAAGACAGGGACAGAGAAGGGGGTCCTAGGAGCACAGAGCGCAGCTCCAGGCAGGCCTGCGCCAGCCATCCTCAGGAAGCTGGCCTTACCAGGTCTAGCCTGTCTGCCTCCTGCCTGCAAGGGCCCTGCCTTCCTTTAGCCGCACCAGCACCGGCTTCCTTCATTTCAGAGAAAGACAGCAGTGAAAGGATCTTGGCCAGAGTCACCGGTGGTTTCTGCCAAATGCTTTAATGTTCAGCAGGCCTACTGAAGGCGAACCGAAGCGAAGGTACCACAGCAGGCTGGCAGATGTCAGGGCCTTGAGCAGGAGCATCTTGGTTCTGCAGCAGAGCTGCCTGGACTGAGGGTTAAGGGAACGGGGGGGGGGGGGGGGGGGAAGGGGGGGCAACGGCTGAGACAGACCTACAGCTCAGTCATTTCAACCATATACACCAAAGATGAAAGACATATTGTTATCATATAGTTCAAGAGACTCTGGCCGCTAAAGAATTTTGAAATGATTTAACAAGAGAAGGTCAATTTCACAAACTAAAAGGCTGTTCGAATCCCATCACTGAATATTTTGATAATTACAAGTCACCAATTTTTGTATGCCTATTTATCTTTAAAACTATTTTATTAGACTTATTCGTTTCATTTTATGTGTATTCTGGGTGCACATATGTATGTGCACCACACATATGCCTGGTGCCCACAGAGGTCAGATCCCCTGAAACTGGAATTATAGATGGTATCTGAATCTGGGTACTCTTAACGACTGAGTCATCTCTCCAGTCACAATTTTTCTTTATAAAAATGTAACTGTAAAGTTACTGTATAGTCCACTGTTTAAAAATAATACTAAAGTCATTTAAGCAGTGGTGGTGCAGGCCTTTAATCCCAGCATTTGGGAGACAGAGGCAGGCAGATCTCTGAGTTCTAAACTAGCCTTGTCTACAAAATGGGTTCTAGGACAGCCAAGAATTAAACAGAAAAACTCTACCTCCAAAAAAAAAAAAAAAAAAAAAAGTAAATAATGACCCACCTGGGGATCCATCCCATATACAAAACACTATTGTGGATGCCACAAGTGCTAGCTTATAGGAGCCTGATAGAGCTGTCTCCTGAGAGGCTCTGCCAGTGCCTGACAAATATAGAAGTTGATGCTCATAGCATGAGCACAGAGTCCCCAATGGAGGAGCTAGAGGAAGGACCCAAGGAGCTAAAGAGTTTTATAGTCCCATAGGAGGAACAACAATATGAACAAACCAGTACTCCCAGAGCTCCCAGGAACTAACCACCAACCAAAGAGTACACATGGAGGGACCCATGGCTCCAGCTACATGTATAGCAGATGATTGCCTTGTCAGACATCAATGAGAGGAGAGGCCATTGGTCCTGTGAAGGCTTGATGCCCCAGTGTAGGAGTGGGCTTTTAAGGGCAAAGCAGCACAGATTTTTCCTATGGTGAATTGGTAAAACCTGATTGGACATATTAGTCAAACAATAAATTTTGATTGTTGGACCTTTAAAAAAAAGTAAATAAGTAAAGACATAATTCTAAAAATGCCCATATCAATGAAATGTTTTTAAACTTCTATATAGATTTCAATTGATATAATTCCAATGGACATAAAAATTTTCAGAAAATTGGTTTCTAGCTTTTCTATTATTATACATAGTACTAATGACATACACAGCCCCACCGATTAAGGTTGACAATTTCTTTTAGATATATTTCTAAGTCATAAATCAAATTTAAAGGGTTTTAGGCATCTGTCACACTATCCTCTATGAAAGCTATAAAGATTTATAATAACAAGAATATACAAATAAATTTTGAAGGCGGATATAAAGCTAATGGTTTGCTCAGTTCTAATTGTGTTGTGGTGGTGGATAGGTGGATAAAAATAAATTCAATAGTTAAAAATATGAAGTTCAATGTGAAGCACGACAGATGGGGCAACCTTCATAAACAAAACTGTACAGGTGTCTGTCTGTATGTCTGTATGCCGTGCACGTGCTTGTTGCCCAGAGGCCAGGAGAGGGCGTCAGATCCCTTGGGGCTGCAGTTATCGGTGGTCGTGAGTCACCGTGTGGCTGCTAGGAACAGAGCCTCTGGAAAAGCAGCTAGTGCTCTTCCCTGCTGAGTGTCTGTCTAGGGCCCCAGAATGGCTGTTCTAGCTATACAGCAGTTCAGTGAGATAGACAGACTTTCAGTCTGGTCAGTTTTAGTGTGGAATGCTTTTTATAATCAAGGTTATTTAAAAAATAAATATATCTAAAAAACCATTTCTCAAGAATGTAAAAGATGATGATTTGAACAAATTGTAAGCTCACGTTATATTTTTTTAGTTCAGCCAGGTATGGTGACACATGTCTACAATCCTTGTACTCAGAGACTAAGAAGAACTATAATGAATCTGAGGCTAGCCTGGACTACATAATGAGTACCAGGCCAGCTAGGGTTGCACAGCAAGGGAATATCTCACAAAAATGGAACCTCAGTTTAATGCTAAAATCAAATAAGAGGTAAAAGAATCTGGGTACTGTGGTGCATACCTGTGACCCAGCACTCAGAAGAACTGGACAAGAGGATCATGAGTCCCACCGCAGGTGCATATAGAAAACCATGCGTGTGCTGGGGACACTTATATCCTAAAAGCTCAAAGTGACATGGGAAAGATATATTAAGAACCTCAAAAATAACGCATTTCTGGGCTGGGGGCAAAGGTTAGTGGCAGAGCACTTATAAAACTGCTGAAGGAACAATCAGCCAGCAGTATTAATTAGATAAAGCAAAACAAAACTCAAAAGCAAACTCAAACACCCCTTTGGTGCTGTCCGCAGGGAGAGAGGAACATGGTGGTGCAGGGTGCACAGGGTGGCCTCCAACTGTTTCCCTCCTGGGACTTCAAACACAACTGTAAGGGAGGTTGTTAACAAAGTTAAGAATTAACATGGAAATGACATATGCTCACCACAAACCTTTACACTGAGAGACCACAACACAGTGAGAGGTGAGATATCACAGCCTGCAGGAGCCTACTGAGGTGCTGACAACGGTAACCTCTGCTCAACTGAGACATCAGTAACTGTCTTCATTCTGTCTCCCAGTAACCAAGCATCAGCTCGGCACCAGAAGAACAAAGTACTTTCACTTGGAAAGAATGACAACCCGTAGGAAACACTGGAAAGAAAGTTCAATCTGAAAATGATGGCAGCCAGAGTTAGCAAGAGGGCTTCTGGCGAGGTCTCTGTCAAGCAGGTTTTAACAAGAACACTGATTATCTGATCACTCTTCCTTCTTCAAGGAGCATGGACTCTGCACTCTAAGGCAGATTCCAACTAGCTGAATGAGGAGAGGTGCGTGGCAGCGTGGGAGGCCCACACAGCCTACTGCCTGAAAGCGCACAGGCCCTGTGTCCACTGCAGAGATGGAATCCCCTAGGATATCAAGGAAGAGCAGGCTCTCCTTGGGAAGAGAGCATAACCTACGAATGTACCTTTGAGCAAACACAGAAGGGTAGAAAGCAGCAGAGGATTTGAATGGTAGGCATCCTAACAGCACCTTCTAATCCCAGGAGCCCTTTCAGAGCAGAAATTACCAAACCCTTTTACAGGAAAAGCAGACTCAAGGGTCAAGTAACCTTCCCAGGGTCACAGGGCAGCAGCTATAGATTGCCTTTTCCTTTTGCACAGATGCTTCTGGTTCTTCTTTCACAGTACGTGTTTGCAGAATTATCAGGGAAACATTAAAACCACATGCTTCAAAGCTAGAGAGGTGGCTTAGCCGTTCTGAGCACTTACTGCTCTTGCAGAGGATCCAAGTTCAGTTCCCAACACCTACATCGGGTGTACAGAGGGGTGGGGTCTGATCCCCTCTTCTAGACTTTGCAGACACTCGCACTCACCTGTATATCCCTCACATAAACACAAATGTATACATAATGTTAAAAATCTTTTTAAAAAAATAACCCATTTCTAGGTAATATGCTGAATCAGAAAATGTAGGAGCAATACCCAGGAATCAAAATTCCTCCCAGGGATTGCTGGCTGGTCTATAACCAGAATACTAACTACTGATCTAAACTGAGGGTGATTCCTGCTCTGCCAGCTTCTTCTTTCATGCCCATCCTACCCCAGCTCTTTGTCAACTCCTAACAGGATGCTTCATTGTGCACACAGCAGCTTTGGGGCCTATGAAACACTCTCATACTGAAATTCCCCTTCCTGTCTCCAATCTTGCCCCGTACAGTGTCTATCTAGTTGCCAGCTACTTTTCATAAGCACACATGCGATCTCTTTGTCTGAAAAATGAGATCTTTTGAGACAGTTACTGTAGGAGAGCTGCCTGGGAAGCGGTTAAACATTCCCAGGTAGCATTCCAGATTCACTGAAATAGACTCTGGAGCAGGCCTTGATACACGGAGGTGGGTACATGTGCACATATGTACACACGCATGTGAAGACCGTGTCTTTTTACCACTCACTCTCCACCTTGAGTTTTGGGTCAGGGTCTCTCACTGACCCCGGAGCTCACTCTCAGCTGTAATGTCTGGCAGTGAGGCCCAGGGTTCCTATCTCCGTAGCCCTCCACCCTCTGCTGGGATTATAGGCAAGCCCTCCACGATCAGCTTTCATGTGGGTTCTGAGGGATCTAAATCAAGTCTTTATTCTCGTACAGCAAACATGTTCCTAGCTGAATCACCTCCCAGTCACCTTCATTTTTCCTAAGGGTAAAGTATTATTCATCAAATATTCACACACACCCCTCAGACCTCTATGAAGTATATACTTCTTGGCATTAATGCTATCTGACTTGGACTGAAAAAAAACAAGCTTAGACAATGGGAAGGGGCAAGAACAGGCCCTTAAAATGAGCTCAGGGGGTTGGACTTACAGGCCTGGGACCTGCTGTTGCCAAGAAAGGATGTTCTGGGCACTTGCTGACTCTGGAAGATTGTGAGCGACTTAAAGCCCACTGCTCCAGATGAGGAGCTGATCTCCCAGCCCCACCTAGGACAGCCAACTCAAGCTTCCCCACAGGAAGGAGAATAAGGAATGATGTGGGTTTTCTAAATTATCCCATTTTGGGTAGCTAGTTATACACTATTATTGTGGCTACTGCTAACTGACACAGGCGCATGGCCCAGTGAGGGCTGCTCCGGACATTCCCACATGCAAACCCCTCACGCTGGTACTTAAAACATTCTATGATATGGTCACTCTGTTCCTTACTCATCGCCTAGACTCATTCTACGATTAAGACCTGCAAAACCAAAAGTGGCACACACCTTTAATCCAAGCACTTGTGAGGCAGAGGCAGGCGGATCTCTGTGAGTTTGAGGCCAGCCTGGTATACAGGGTGAGTTCTAAACCAGTCAGGACTACACAGAAAAACCCTATTTCAGAAAAGCAAAAAAAAGAAGAAGAAGGCGGCCTGCAGGTCCAAGTGGAAACTTGTAAACCCTACACCACTCCACACACTGAGCTACCCTGCCCCTGGTCTCTCCCCTCTTCCTTCCAAGAGCACCAGCACTCAGCACACAGAGAACATAGCTGTGCACTCCTTGTCAGAAAGCAAAGAAAGTAACTCTAGGGCCAGTTTGCCTAGGCTTAGATTCCATTTCTACTACTGTGAGCAAGAGAGCTTGCAGAAGTCCCCAAACGTCCCTGGACTATCCTCCTCACTGTCCCTTTCAGTGCTGTGCTGCTGTTTCAGCAATGGGGACTGGACCCAGGGCCTTGTGAACCAAGGCCCTGAGCTACACCTGCAGCCCCGAACTCGGTTTTATAGTAATGAGGGTAAATGAAATAAAGTATCCAGCACAGAGCCTAGCCACCAATCAAGGATCAACAGCATCTTATCTGTTCCTGTGGATCCTTCCAGCATCTAATGTTGAATAGAGCTAGTCTTAGAACAGAGCCATGGTGCTGATCATGTGACCAGAACATTCTGCTTTGAGTGCTTCAGGCATGAGCACACAGATTCCGTGGGTGACATACACAGATGGGCCATCTGTTGGCAAGAGTACCTGCTTCTCGATGAGTCTAATGGTGTCCTCCGAGGTTTTGTCCTTTGACTTCTTCAGTTTATTCATTGCATTAGTGCGAACCTTCCGTAAATTTTCTTTGGCCTTGTTGGTGTTCTGTTTGGCCAATTTTACCAGCATTTCTCTGTGTTCCCTGGTTACTCTGAAAAAAGATACACATACACACATACACAAGTTCAACAAAACTATTCTTTCTAGTAAGGCGCTGACCTCCAGCCAAGAACTTCATAGCACTCTGTTCACTAGCCCACTAGTCTATAGCTCTGACCAGACCTTCACACTGCGGACACATGTCAGTGGATGTGCTTGGTCTTGGTGAGTTGTCAGGTAAAAGCAAGTAAAAGACACTAAGGAACTAGAGAGGATAGGCAGACCCAGGTCAAAACTCAACCAAGCTACTTACAAGATGCAGACATAGCTTCTCCTCAAAAGTCCCAGCTGTCTGACGTCTGTCAGGGGGGAGGAGACAAGTACGATGGGCATACGACTCACTGAGCACTGACCCTGATGCATTTGATTTAACTTAATTATTTTGTTTTTTCCAGATAGGATTTTTCTGTGTATCCATGGCCATTCTTAAACTCATTCTGTACAGCAGACGAGCCTTACACTGAGATCTGCCCGCCGCTGCCTTCCTAGTGCTGGGATTAAAGCACACCACACCCAGATATGGGTCAGTTTATATCATCAGCATCCTCATCCTGAGGACAAGTGTAAACCTCAAAGAAAGGCATTTAGTCACACGCCCAGCAGTTCCTAGTTCCCATTGGTCAGTCGCCATGACAACCTAAAGTCAAGAATAAATGCCCTGTTTCCCTTTCTCCATCTTGTAAACACCAAGGGCTAGGAGCTGAGGCAATGGATTAGGATGAGCACAGCAGAACTTCATCCTGCTCGCCGCTAAGGAGAACAGACATTTATCAGTGAGAACTGTTGTGGTGACCAACGTGGGGTTAGGGGAAGGGACTACAGAGAAGCAGCTAGCTCGACAGAAGGTAGAGCATGGCAGGTCACTAGGTCCACTCACCACTGCTCTTTCTCTTGTTCACAGGCACAAGCAGGAACACATGTTCCTCGCCATGAGGTTAGGCTACGCATATTGAATGATGTAAGGAATTATATATAAAAACGTTGGACTAACTCAGCTGGCTGCTTTGTCTTCAGAGATTGTCTTTACTTAAAAGTCTTTTTGTTGTGGGAGAAAACAGTATGTAGATGCCAGGGCAGAAGCTTTTAGAGGCAGCGTATGTTTCCCTGCATCACAGTACAAGCTGAGATAGAGCCTTCATCAGCTCAGGTCTAGGATGACTGTAAAGAACAGTACCTAACACTGTTTCAGAAATACACCCAACTATTACAATCCACGGTGAAGTGTTATAAACCATGGTGATATGAAGATTGCTTGTTACTGCAGCATAATCCACACTATCCTAACTCACTATATCTGAATACAACTCACTAGATCTGAAGAGTAAGGCCTATCTCATTATCACTGTTCATCATTGAAGGAAATCAAGGTAGGAACTCAAACAGGGCAGGAACCTGGAAGCAGGAGCTGATGCAGAGGCCATGGAGGGATGCTGCTTACTGGCTTGCTCCCCATGGCTTGCTCAGCCTGCTTTCTTAAAGAACTTAGGACCACCATCCCAGCTGTGGTCCCCATCAATGATTAATTAAGAAAATGCCCTAAAGGCCAGCCTACAGCCCGATTTTATAGAGGCATTTTCTCAGTTAAGGCTCCCTTCTTTCCAGAGCTTGTATCATCAACATAACAATGGACAGCACAAACCCCATTTTTATATGTGAAGAAAATGAGGTCCAACGGAGTGTAGCATCTTCGATGCTGTGTATGCTGTTTTGGGGTTTTTGAGAAAGCCTTACTATGTCACCCGTTCTCACTTTGAAATGATGATCTTCCTGCTTGCTGAGTGCTATGATTATTGGGCATGCACTGCCAGGCATGCCCAATGTGATGTCAAACTTGGAGTGGCCTGTCTCAAAAGCCACTGGTTGGTTTATTATAACCAAATGCTCTACTCTGAAGTGGAGTCTGGCAATGCTGCTTTGCCTCAGATCAACAATCCTGAGGAGGCTGAGGAAGTACAGTCCCTAGATCTGGGAACATGCTCCGTGTGCGCCAGCAAAGAGTACACGCTAAATACGTCATGGCATCTACATACTGCTTTCTCCCACAACAAAAAGAATTTAAGTAAAGACAACCTCTGAAGCCAAAGCAGCCAGCTGAGTTACTGACCTTATTAACCCCCTGCAAACCTCTCCTCAAATTAAGAGTCCCATTCTTCCCAAAGAAGACACCGAGTCTCAGAGATAGATGGTAAGTGACTGGCCAAGAGTGAGAGTGACAGGGCTGGGATTCAAACCTAGTTCTTCCTGGCCTGTATCCTTGTAATCTATTTCAAATAAATCATGAACTTTTGCTTCCAGGCAGAAAGCTTTCAAAGTCGTAATACGAAGCTTGGGGCAGAAAAGGACAAAGCCACCATGTCAGGAGTTTAGGGATTTGGATCTGATCTTGTTACTTTTATGGTTTTTAATTCACTGAACAAAAATCATGCTGACATGTTTAGGTCTCTTTTTTGTTTTGCCAAAGCATATGTCAGTATAAGAAAGGAACAGAAAAATTAAAACTTGATCCACTGATTCAAAAAACCTAATCCTGCTGAAATACTAGGAGGGGCAGAAAAGAAACGAAGCTAAAGCTGGAAGAAACATCTTAAAGCTCCCCAAAGAGATTTTCTTGAAGTACTTCAATCTTGTGTTTCATTCATAATTTGCAATAGGTATCCCACTACCGAGAAACCTTTTATAAAGAAAGCTAACTGACTTTGCTCTGCTTTGTTTATATTTCAAATGGAAGAAAAAAAAACCCACACATTTAAAAAACATGAGTTAGGACTTAAATAAATGGCTTTATATATAAAGAAATCATAATATGTAGCATTGCCTTAATACATTATATTTTACACAAATGTTATATTACCACCATTAATATCAGTTTCTAAGGGTAACAGTGTATAACTATTACTAACACTGTCAACATTTATGTTAGGATTAAAATACACAGCCAACTGTCATAAAATGGATAAGGGAGAGGAGGTGAGTGGCGCTGGGGATACTGTGCAGAGGAAGCGCCAACAGGAAGAAGGGCAGATGTGCTGGTGGATACTGAGCCCGTTCTGTAAGTACAGAGCAGACAGTCTCATTTTATTACCATCTCTGTCACCCAGAAGACAGTCATCCATGAGAAAGCTACTTCATCCTTGAGCCTCAGTTTCCTTACATCAAAGGTGATGAAGAAAGACATCTCAGAGAGCAACTCGGAGAAGCAGATATAACAAACACAGAGCACTAAGAGACGGCAGCACACAGTAGCCTCAGATACATCAGAGTGCTATGGATGTCTTAATCAAACACATTTAATTATTTCCTCATGAAGCAACAAGGGCACATCTGTTTTAGAAAAAGAAACATACCACACTGTATTATGGAAATATCCTAATCCTTTTCCAGCCCGATGATTAATATACATCTGATCATCTGCAGCTCACATTCACAGGACTCTGGGCGAGTACTCGCGTCTGCACTCCAGCGCCTGAGTGGCCACTCTACACTGGTGCACATTTGCTTCTCAGGCGACGGCTAAGCCCTTACGCTCCATGCTCCATCCTGTGCTGGCTGGTCCACACTGCACAAGAGGCATGCCTGGCCCCTTCCCAGAGAATGGAGGAAGCAGGAGGCTAAGACTATCCAAAGTGAGGAGGCTGGAAGGGCTGACAGGTGAGGGACCACACACGCCCCTCAATGTCATACTGGGCCAGATGCTATTTAGCCTTCAAGACGATTGTCATTCTGACACATATATACATGGACAAAGCCAAGCAAAACAAGCCAACTCAAAAGGAGTTGTACACATTGTAGGACTCCATCTATATAAGGCTTCTAAAGCAGAAGCAGAAAGCAGAACAATTCTCAGGGACTGAGTGTGTGTGTGTGTGTGTGTGTGTTAGTGTGTGTGTGTGTGTGTGTGTGTGTATTTGACATGACATGCTCGGTTTCAGTTTTACAAGATGAAAAGCCCAGACACTTAAAATGACAAGTATTTTTTTTAAAACTAATGGTATTTTTATCACAATTTTGGTTTTGTATTTGTTTTGAGACAGGATTTTTCTGTGTAGCCCTGACTGTCCTAGACCTCAATCTGTAGACCAGGCATGCTTCAAACTCAAGTCTGCCTGCCTCTGCTGCTGTGTGCTGGGATTAAAGGCAAGCACAACCCAACCACAGCCCAGCTCGCCATTTTTTGTATTTAAGGAGAGGAGCCCTAGCAGATTGTTCTACAAACAACATGAAACACCATACAGAGGCTCAGGAGGCAAAGGAAACCCAACCAGACCTGTACTTTATGTAGACAGCAATGTTCATCCCATATCTAAGGAGAGGGGAAGCCAGGGCCTACCGTGCAGTGCGGTGGCTCCTTGGCTGGGTGATGAAGACTGCAGCCTTTCCCGCTAGGGTCACAGAGCCTCCCAGCACGGAGGCAGGGGTTTTGGCTAAGCTGGCAGGGTCACACTTTGTTTGTACAAACTTCGCCAGGCAGGTCTTCCAGTAACATCCTGGATGAGGGCCTTCCTGCAAAATTCCTTGAGTATGTTCCCATGAACAATAAGCAGAGGGCATGCCCCGCTGGTGACCAACACAGAGAAACCCACTGGCTGAAACGATACTTCCCATTGTTTCTACCAAATGGGACACATGTACAGAGTTATTCAGGGAAATCCCTGTTGAGCTGGGTCATTACAGAAAAACCCACTTATGATGTTTTTGGTCACTTAAAAGGTGGCATTAAACACAGAAAGATGTACTTTTAAGCCTAGAAGTGGAATCCAAGAGCTTTGCCACTGGTTGGCTTCAGAACTTTGAATTCGATACTTAACCTCTCTAAACCCAGTTTCTTCCTGCTTAGGAGAGTGTGGCTGTTACAAGAGTGTGGAGGATGCAAGGCTGAGTGAAATGACGGGTGGCAAGGGCTTGGCACGCTGCCAGCACATATGCACTGCAGGAGTGCTACCCAGGCTGGCTGCACTAATTATTCTAACCACAGAATCTCCAAGGCTCAGGGACAATAGGATATGAGTGGTGAGGGAGAAAACACTTGAAAAGGGCTGGGTTCCTTAAAGCTTTGGCCATGGGGTAGATGGAGAGCGGTGAAGGATAAGAAGGACAGAGGGCCAAGCTGGTGGCGCAGCCTGGGATCTCCATTACCTGGGAGGCTATGGCAAGAAGCCCGCCGAGTTCAAGGCCTTCCTGGACTACAAAATGAGTCCAAAGCCTATGTGGGCAACTTTATGAGACCCTACCTCAAAACAAAAGGTAGAAAGAGGGCTGGGACATAGCTCATTGGAGGGGCACTGGCCCTACCTAGCATGTGGGAGGTCCTGGGCTCAATACTCAGTACTACCAAGAAAAGAAAAAGACAGGAGGGGGCGGCAGCAGGTAACAGAGCTGCAGAGACAGTGACTTCTGCCCCAACAGCAGAGGTAGCACGCTAGGAAGGCAGCTGCATTCTAGGGAACAGCATGTCAAAACACATCTCTGACAATTCCAGAGAGAGCGTGTCACCCCCTCACTGGGCAGCTGGGAGACTTCCCTGCAGCAGGAGCACGTACCCACAAGCAGTAGCAGACACATGCCCTGCTTCGTTGTTTGCTGCTATGAGCTATGCAATGCTTTAGGCTTTATGCTCTGGAGGAAATGTTTTTGTTTGTGTAGCCCAGCCTGGCTTCCTGTGCCTCTCAGTCCCTACTCCACCCCTCTATTAACATCTTACATACATTAAAGTCTCATAAAGACAGTAGAGCAAAGAGAATCCTACACTTGGGAAGGATTCCTACCACCTATGCTAACAGAAAGAAAGGAGAGGTCAGAAGTCTCATCTCGAGCTCCCAGCTGAAGGTCTCCTTTAAGTCATTCATCTTCTCAGTCAGCCAGGGAGGGTTGGAACCCAAGCCCTGCACTAAGTGGACCAAACACTTGTTAAAGCTCATACATGTACACACACACACACACACAAGCACAGATTTGGTGGACAGGTGAGACCAGAGCTCACTAACCTCTGTTCTGTCACAGTCTGAGTAACCATGACACTTTTCTTCTGCAGCTGTCATCTGGAAGAACACTTGAAACAGGTCTCTGAAGATACCAATGGGCTTTGAAGCCCAGATTTTTCATGTCTAAAGCTTTTTTCCTGCCTGTCAAACACATCTAACTCTATTGGATTATTTGGGAGAAATAGGATGGTACAAAGTGATGTACTCACAAACACTATCCACTATCACTTTCTCATCTATTAAATAAATACAAGGCTGGGGATGAGGTGGGATGAACGTGTCTCCTTCTGGACATTAAGAGAACTCAGCTGGTAAGCACACTTACTGCTGAGTCTGATAGCCTGAATGTGAGTCCTGAGAGCACACCAACCCCTGAAGTTTTCCTGTGACCTCCACACATGTGTGGTGGCCTACAAGCCAGAAGCAATGGTAACGAAATGTTTTTTTTTTTAAGATTTTATTATATATGAATTATTTATTATATTCTTTATTTTTTATATATAAGTACACTGTAGCTGTACACACCAGACACACCAAAAGAGGTCATCAGATGGTTGTGAGCCACTATATGGTTGCTGGGATTTGAACTTAGGACCTCTGGAAGAGCAGTCAGTGCTCTTAACCACTGAGCCATCTCTCCAGCCCAGGAAATGTTTTTAAAACATTATCTTCCACAAAGACCAAATGGTAGAAGCTGGTTACAGAAAAGCATATGCTAGTTCAATCTGCTTGTTGGTGAAGCCAAATATCAGCTTCAGGTTTTTTTTTTTTAAGACTTATTTATTTTATGTATAAGAGTACACTGTCGCTTTTTTAGACACAACAGAAGAAGGCACTGTATCCCATTACAGATGGTGTGAGCCACCATGTGGTTGCTAGGAACTGAACTCTGGATCTCTGGAAAAGTAGTCAGTGCTCTTAACCATCTCTCCAGCCCCCTTATAGAAGCAGAGGAGCAAGCAGAGGATGGGGATTTCTAGGGGAGAAATTGGGAAAGGGGAATAACATTTGAAATGTAAATAAATAAAATATCCAATAAAAAAAAGAAAGCATATGCAGGCACTAAGCTACATTTTTTTAAGTTGTCAATAACAGAATAAATCATGGTGGGCCAGGGTATAAATCAGTGGTAGAGCATTTGCCAAGCATGTGCACAGTCCTAGTTTCCATACCCAGCACCAAAAAGGGAAAGAACCCAAAAGGAGTTGTCTTTTACTGAAGAAAAACAGCTCAGTGGCTACAAACGTAGTCTCTGGAGACAGGTGACCAATCCCTACACCACTCACAGTGTGACACTAGTCACAGAGACCCATAGAACTTCCTTCCTCTGTGACCATAAAACAGGGATGATAGCATAAGGGCCCCAAGGACTGTAATGAGCGTATTATATAAAACATGATAGTACTGAGAAGAGCAGGGCACACATAGTGGGTGCTCACACTCATTTATACCACAAATACTAGTCCTATCATTACATACTTACTACATGCTAAACCCTGTTCCAGGTAGGGATACACAGATGACTAAAATCAACACAGCTCTTCCTTTCCTCAAACCACTCACATTCTAGAAAAGGAGAGACAGTAAATGTACAAAATGACGTAAGTATATGAAAACAATAGAGCAAGACTAAAAGAGCCTTGCTATCCATGGTGGGTGATACTCTGCTCAACTGTATCTATCTGCCTCATCACTTGACACAAACATCCTTTCTGCTTTAGTCATGGTAATGCCTGCAGAGCTCTTGCCAAGTGCCAGGCTCTAAGCTGATGCATGCTGTATTAACTCAGTGTCACAGCACTTCAGATAAAGCAGACTCAGAGAAGCTGTAGGCTTACGTTCCTGCTATACCTAGAATCCAGGCTCAGTATGGCCTGAGTCCTGAAATCCAGGCGTTCTGCTACATTCCTCCTGGTTGGTTGGTCAAATCCTGCAGCTATGCTCACAAGTGCACTATATACTAAGATCTGTGCAGATACATAACAGGAAGAGGCACTTTGCTGAACTGGCCTGAATAAATGGCAGACAGAGGACGGTGGCACAGAAGCTCAGAGAAGGACCCAGCAATTGCTATGGGACGGTTCGAAGTCACTAGGGCCAAGTAAGGCTATCAGGCTTTCTTCTTCTGACTTGCTTTTTCTCTCAGAATTACTAATGTCTATATACGTGTAGGCTGTATAATGAAATGGCTTTACTGATACTTCCTGGGATGTGCCAATGATGCACACTCCCCTGTGACGAGAGTCATAAAGCCAGGGCAAAACTAAATGGAACAATAGATAGCACAGTTAGAGCAGAACTCCGGAAGCAGATGGGTTCGAGGCTGACAAATGGCTCTTGCACTTACTAATCTGTGACCTTGGGCATGTTTTTTAAACTTCCCAGCCCCAGCTTCCGCATCTGTACTACAGGCACTTCAAAAGGATAATTCTATAACTACGAAAGGATACGTGCGAAATAATAAAGCAAAGCAACCTGTGGTACCACAGACATTTAATCCCGTTTACATAACCTGACTTATGATGAGGAGATGCGCTAATGAGCTCATTGTAAACTAAAGATAGCCTGATTTGAAAACGCACTACTTCACACACCTAGCCTTTCAGACCATGAATTTGGCAAAACAGCACTCTTTCCTGGTAATCACAGGGCTGGCTGGGAGCCACAACTCACTATCCCTACCAGGATCACTGTAAAGCTACTGTTCTGTGCAGTACTAGTCCAGAGAGAAAAAATATTCAAAATTCAAAGTATCACTTCTACTAAACAAACAAACACACACACACACACATACGTGCACACACACATACACATACACACACACATGCGCGAGCGCACACACACACACACACACACACAGGTCACAAGAGTAAAAGCTGTGATTATTCTGTTTTATACACAAAGTATATGGGGCTCAGAGAGCTTGATCACCCTGCCCAAGAACACAGCACTTTTTATATTGGTTTTCTTAGGGCCATCCTCTAGCTCTGCTGTGGCTCTCCCTGGCTGTATAGCAATTTTCCTTCTCATCCAGCTAAGCTGGGGACCATCCCACCCACCTCACCCAGCCTGTTGTCATGGGTAAACTTCCTGGAGAAATCATGTGTATGTGTGTATGGGGGAAAGGCAGCCTAAGGGAAAGGCAGCCTGAGGGAAAGGCAGCAGGGACTTCTTGTTATCTTGGAAACTCTCTGGCCTAATTCTGGGAGGAATTCTCCTTTGATGGCCTCAGAACTTTGGTGTGGGAGAGGAGGGCAGCAAGGCATCAGACCTCCCATTCAATGTCCACAGGAACAGAGGGAGCTAATGTTGGCAGATACCCAATGAGAAGCATTGGGAGGGAACAGGTCACTGGGTAGGGAAGAAGGGATCTCTGGCTCTACCAGAAACATAAAGCCAATCTATACTAGACTCTCTTATTTGGGTATACCTTCCAAGGGGTCTTGTTCACTGTAATTCATATTCAAAGAATAAACCAAGTCTTATTAACAATCAAACTACGGTGCTCCTGAGCAACTTAAATTCCAAGATAATTACAGCATAATGACTCAACTACTCCCATTCCTAAAAGCAGAGTGAAGAAAAAAAAAAAAAAAGCCATGCATATGAGGCTGGGAGAGGGGTTAGTATGTAGAGGAAAGAAAACACTCAGGATTAGAAGAGACTCAGTGAGCAAAAGGAAAAGAGTAGCCTTGATTTTACTTCCAAATAACCAGAATTTAAAGGGGGGAGGAGATGTGTCCAAGGATTGCTTAACTGAGAGAATGAATTCAAACACTGAAAGACAAGGAGTTAAAATGTATTGCATACCTGTCTAGGCCCCTAAGGAAGAAGTACCACATATAATCCCTGATTACTCCTCAAATCACTAACACTTAATCTCATTCTACAGACAAGGTGGCTACTGTGGGAGGTGCACAGCACCCTGACTGCCCTCCCCAGGATGGGCTCTGAAGAGCACAGATGCCCACAGCTCCTAGCTTCCAAACTGTCACACCTTCCATTACGTTCTGCTGAGACCAGTCCTAACCAGACTCCCCAGCTACACCTGCCAATACCCAACCATTCCTAACACAGGACTGACTATGGTAGGGCTCCTCCAGGGACAGCCCCTGCTCAGAATCGCCCAAGGAGCTGTACTGTAGACTTTTATCTATGCTTCTGTTTATGTTTTGTCAGATCTGGGCTGTCTTCTCCCCGCTGTCTCTCAGTCCCTGCCATGTCTCACTATCTAATCCCATCTTGGTGTGTTTCTTAGAGAATCCAAACTGGTCTATTGCCATGGCAAAGCAACTGGGGATAAAGTTCAGGGGTAGAACATTTGTCTAGCAGGTGCAAAGCTCTGTTTAATCCCCATTCCTGGGAAAAAGCAGTGCAGGCTGAGAATCAAAACCAAGGCTTGTCTTCCCATTAAAATGCAAAAGGTCAGCCTGCCACCAAATAGCTGGGGCAGGCACCACTATAATGATCCAATGACCAAGTATGTGGTAGAGAGATGGGAGAGAAAGAGAAGTGGACCAGTTTCTTCACTATGAAGAGAAGCAGAATGGAGACTCAAGGGTGGTGAGAAACAGCCTGATCTGAGTAGCCTGCGCTGCCATCTGAGGCCATGGTGACGTCTATGCCTGCGCTGCCTTGGAGGGACATGTCTGGGTTTGTGGCCCTGTTGCGGGAGGGGCCTATGTCGATGCCGTATGTTTGTGGCCTGTGTTACTACCAAAGGCCATGTGGACATTGGCAGTCTGGGCTGCCACCTTTGAGTATGAATTTTATCTGTACCTATCCCAAGGGCTAAGCTGAGCTGGCTTCTCACTCACTGCCTCCTGCAGGAGGAAGAGCTGGCCCTGCCCCTCACCTAGGCAGTTTGGAAAAGTTGGTCCTGCTGACATGGACCAGGGAGAGTTGGCCTTGCCCCTTGCTGGGTGTGGCACAGAAGAGCTGGCCTCAATGGCTTAAGCACAGGAGAGCTGGCCCTGACCCTTACCTGGCAATCCCCCAGGCCCAGATCCAGGGCTTAGAGTGCGCCCACCTCAACCAACATGTAGCTCATCTATAAGCTGACAGGTTGTATGAAGGAGCCAGACTCTAGGACACAGGGCAACAACAGGATATCCAAGAGGGATCATGTAGCAGAAGCCAGAGGCCCCAAACTCAGTGAGATCAGTAACTCATTGCAATGAACATCTGCAAGTAAACTGCCCATCTGTCTGGGCAAGGATATACTTCTAAAGTTTTTTCTTTTTGTATTTTTTGTTTTCTTTGGTCAGGGGGTATTGCAAGGGAAGGGGGCAGATATAGAGGGACTGGAAGATGAACAGGATTGGCGAGCATGATGTAAAATTCACAAAGAATCAATAAAAAGTAAAAAAAAAAAAGTTTTATTACTTTTCTTTTTACTTATTTGTGTACTGGGGGTGGGTGTGTGTGCGGCATAACCCATGAGTGAGGTCAGTGGACAACTCTCAGGAGTTGGTTCTCTGCTTCCACTCCGCAGATCCCAAGGATGAACTCAGTGTCGTCAAGCTCGGCTACCGGGTCACCTCCTTGGCCCTAACAGTGAAACTCACCCAGCATCCGTGCGCCTCTCAGCAATCCACCATCAAGCCCAGTCCAAGGCCATCACTGTGTGGCTGGTCCCTGAGTTTATCCTTTGCTTCTTTACAGAATAATCTTTACAACAGCAGCCAGAGTGATCTACACTACTCCCCCGTTCAAAATCCGTAATGACTCTGTGTCATTCTAAGTCAAAGCCAAAATGTATCCACATCCCAGCTTGTAGAGTCCTACAAGCCTCCCTCAGCTTCCACACTGCACTCAAACTTCATCCCTGAGCTCTGCCTCGGTGCACTCTGCCACAGCACAAATCCTTGTGCTGTTCCTGGAATATCCAAGGCAGACGCCTCAGGGCCTTCATACTTGGTCTCCTCTGTTCAGGCTTAGATACAGGTACACGCTGCTCTCCCACACACTTCAGGTCCCTCTGAAGACAGACTCGAGTGTCTTCAAGACTGAATAGCCATCCTCATCATCTCCATTCATGGTATCCTGTTCCTTTCCCTCCTCACTTTTATGCAGGAGAGAAAATAAAATCATTCTTACCCATAAGCCCCTTCTCTCATTCTGTATGTGTTTCTGACCTCCTCTGCTCAAGTTCCATATGGTGAATGGCTTGGTCTAGCCTGCTGTCCACTTTATCCTGCATCTACATATAGAACACACTCAGCAAATATCTATTGAATAAATTACTGACTGTCCAGGATGCTTTCTATTTATGGGAGGAAAGCCCAAAATGAAATAAAAAAACCAAACCCTTCTATATTCTTATAAAACTAGATGGTTGCTGTCTGGTATCAAAAGGGGAAAAAAACACTGGTAGGTGGGAGATGACCTGCCAAGAGGGAGATGGGAAATAGAAGCCATTTTATATCTTAACTGGACCGGTAGTTACAGGGATATATAAATTGGTCTAACCTCTCCCTCATGTACATTTGATTTTTTTGTTTAGATAAACTCACTCATATACACTTGATTTTTAGTTATTTACTCATTTTGAGACATAGTCTCATTGTGTAAGCTCATTATGTGACCAGGCTACTTTTGAACTCACAGAGATCTGCCACTTCTGCCTCCTGAGTATGTAATTAAACATGTTTGCCTCCAGCCCAACATTATGTACACTGGAAATAGTACTTGCTAAACTTAAGATATACCTCTAAGTAGAGTTCAAGATTCCTGAAGTACTGTACGTCAGACTGCCCAACTAAAACATGGCATACAAATCCACTGTCAGATGATTTGAGCATTGAAAATTATGTTTTTAAGATTAATTTACTTTTATTTTATGGTTTATGTATATTTTTTCTGCATGTATGTCCATGCCTGGTGTCCACAGAAGCCATAAAATAACAAGAGATCCCTTAGAACTGGAGTTACAGACACTGTTAGCTACCATGTGGGCCTGGGGGCTCTGCAAAAGCGCCGTGCTCTTACCCACTGAACCATCTCTCTGAGCCCTGGAGATAGTTTATTCTTAGTAATCAAACTTCTTAAACTGTAAGCAAGCCCCTAATTAAATGCTTTTTTCTCTAAGTTGCCTTGGTCATGGTATCTCTTCATAGCAATAAACCAGTAACTAAGACAACTATATTATTAAAATTGAAAATATCAATCTCTGTACCCTTTACTATGAAAACCAGCAAATGTGAAACAGAAAGCACTCCTACAAGGCTACAGAAGCAAGACTATAAATCTGATGTGAAATAGCTCCAAATCTGGATTCTCCCAAGGCTCAAGAGGCGGAGTCAGACAGATTTCTACAAGTTCAAGGCCAGCCTGGTCTACATAGGGCAGAGAGCCCCAGACCAGCCAACACTATATAGTGAAAACCTGTTTCAAAACAAACAAACAAAACAATCCTGGCCACATGGATGGTCTTTGATTGGCAGCAAAAAGAGGAAAGGACTACTCAGGCTCTAGGCCTGACCTCCTACCATCTTCTCCCTCTTCACTGATCAGACATGAACTCAGCAAACTCATTTTTACAGAACTAAGACTCTCAAAAGTGTGATGAACTGAGGTAGGAGGTCAGAGCAGTTCAGTTACAGAATTGCAGTTGAACAACTAGAGTTAAGGCAAAAAAGCAAACTAGCAGATGATCTGGAGGCACAAGAGTCACAAATGGCCAGAGAAGGCAAATCTTCCTAGAACTAAGCTTGCAATTTTACAAACAGAAATGGATCTTAGTGATTTCTTCTTCTTCTTCTCCTCCTCCTCCTCCTTCTCTTCCTCTTCCTCCTTCCCTTCCTTCTCCTCTTCCTCTTCCTCCTCCTCCTACTTTTGTATTTCCCAAACTTGATTTGGGGTGTGTGCATGTGCATGGACACATGCCTTACATGAGCTGTGAGACCCAGGTGAGTGCTTTAGTTATCTGACTCTATGTCCTTAGGCCTAGAAGGGGGAATGAGGCCCTTACCTGTCTTCGAGAAGGAATCAAGGAAACAGCAGCATTTGATAGCCAGGTATCAACTACTTCAAGCACATTATCACACTGTCTCCCAAAAACGACATAAATAATCCTGTGATTTTAATTTTACAGATGAACTTTCCAGGATTAAGAGAAGTAAAAAAGCCGGGCAGTGGTGGTACACGCCTGTAATCCCAGCAGTCTGGGAGGCAGAGGCAGGCAGATTTCTGAGCTGGAGACCAGCCTGGTCTACAGAGTGAGTTCCAGGATAGCCAGGGCTACACAGAGAAAGCCTGTCTCAAAAAAACCAAATCCACAAATAAGAGAGAGAGAGAGAGAGAGAGAGAGAGAGAGAGAGAGAGAGAGAGAGAGAGAGAGCGAAGTAAAAAAGGCCTGCTACTGGTGGATATTTGAAGCCAGCCTGGTCTAAAGAGTGAGTTCCAGGACAGTTAGAGGTATACACAGAGAAACCCTAAAAATAAATAAATAAATAAATAAATAAATAAATAAATAATAGATTTTAAAATATTGTAAGAGGAATAGGTTCTCTGATTTCTTTTTTATTAGATATTTGCTTTATTTACATTTCAAATGTTATCCCCTTTTCTCGTTACCCCCCCCCAAAACACCCCATCCCTCACGCCCCCATCCCCCGCCATTTTCCTGTCCTGGCATTCCCCTACACTGAGGCATCGATCCTTCACAGGACCACTGGCCTCTCCTCTCACTGATGTCTGAAAAGGCCATTCTCTGCTACATATGCAGCTGTAGCCATGGGTCCCCCTCCATGTGTACTCTCTAGTTTCTTTTGTTCTTTTTTTGTTTTTTGTTTTTTGTTTTTTGGATTTGGTTTTTTCGAGACAGGGTTTCTCTGTGTAGCCCTGGCTGTCCTGGAACTCACTCTGTAGACCAGGCTGGCCTCGAACTCAGAAATCCACCTGCCTCTGCCTCCCAGGGTGCTGGGATTACAGGAGTGCGCCAACCTAGCTCCGCTACTCTCTAGTTTCTTAATCTCCTGTCTGCAGTTGTACAGGCCACTTCACTTTGCTGAGCCTTGGCTTTTGCCTGTCCCAGATAAGAGTCTATCTTCAGGTCTGCCAGGTCCCTCCAGTCCCCAGATTTTTGCAATGCCATGACTGTATTGCTCGTGCTTACTGTTGACTTGGGCTCACTTCAGAGCAGCCCAAACGCTTGTCACATTTTTATTTGAAAGATCAGACTGACATATCATGCATCTTTGCAACCCTGCTGGAGTTAACGGCTGCCCTCAGTGTGTCAAATATAAGCTTGAAGGATCTGTGTGTTTAACTTGTAAATTTCAAAGACACAGGGATTCGTTACATTAGTTCTTACAATATTTTATCTTGGCTAATGGATGTAATCCAAGAGAAAGTTGACAGACCAAAACCCTCTGCTCCTGCAAACCTCATTTTTTATATACTTTCTTCTCTTTGACAAGGTGGCAGGGTCATGAGGCCCCTTACTGAATTATGTGTTTGGTAGTTTTCCAGATAAAAAATGGATGGTCTGTTCTTTATTATGGAAGCTATGTCCTGTGAGGGGATAAAAGTTGATTTTAAAGTAAAAGGACCAAAGTTTCCATTAGGTTTTGGCAGTGACTCCCACATGGCTCTAGTGGCTTGCTGTGTTTAAGTTTATTATTTGTAAAGTAGGTAAGAGAATACACAAAGACAGGCAGAGACTTCATGAGGTTGAGACAATGAGCCGTGTGATCTGTTGGGAGTAAAGAAACCCCATACACTGTTACTTCAATGAACAGTGAACATTAAGAGCAAACACCACTCTGCCAGGAGCTTTCAGGTTAGACACAGGGCAAGCAGAAGAATACGCTGCTTAATTTAACTCTGCCACCACATACATTCTGAATAAATGCACTACCATGACTAACCCTAAAAATAATTCTTAAAGATTGTATTTGTATTTACATGTATGGGGGGGTGTCATATGTCAAATGTGTGGGTGTGAGAATGTCAGACCCTTGAGCTGGAATTAAAGGCAGCTGTAAGATGCCTGATAAGGTACTAGGAACTGAACTTGGGTCCTCTGGAAGGGCAGTAAGCACTCCTAACTGCTGAGCCAGCTCTCTAGCCCTTCTACTGATAAATCTTGGTTCTGATATTCATGAGTACCTTCAGCACTTTACAGAATTATTTATCTGAACAGAGAGTAACAGAAAAACTTGTGATTCTCAAGTCCTGCCTACTACTTACTGGACATATGATCTTGGGTAATTTCTTAATTTCTCAGAGCTGCAGCACTTCTTTTCAATAAACCGTGGGCCACAATGGCTTTCTCAAGCAAGCTGGAGGTGATGCAAACACCATGCCTGACAAATGATCTATGAACAAACCTAAGGTCAACATAAGGCCTATATGTCCCCACCAGAGCCTGGCATAGACATGATCAGATGATACTTCCCAAGCAAACATGTTGGTCTTGAACCTGTCTTTATGGCTGTTAAGTACAAGGTTATACTGCCCAATTTGTACAATATCAGAGCAGAGTGCTAATTCAGGTTTATATAGTATGAAGAATGGAGCTATTTTCTGGCCATAAGGCAAGAAAGAGTTCAGTCACGGATGTTCCTAGTTTCCTCAGTGTTCTGACTAGGTCTCACAGCTAGGTGTACATTCTGCTTTCTGAACTCATAGCACTCTGAAGCCTGAGGCAGGATGAGCTCAAATACCTGACCACATAGCCAGACTTCATCATAAAAAGAAAAGAAAAAAATCATGATACTATCATGACACTTTGTAACCAAAAAAACCTGAGCAGAGCTCCCAGCTTCAGAAACTAAGGCCTCAAGGTACTAGTTTACCTACTAGAGTAATCATATGGCCATTGAAGCAGTTTCCATGAAGGACTACGGCATGACGGGACACAAATGGAACCGCAGTCATTCTATCTCCTTTCTAGTTACCTGAAGACGTCATTCATTTGCTTTACAGTATTTAAATGTCCCTTCCTTTATGAATCTTGCTTGTATAAAGGCCCCAAATTTCTCTTCCTTTTTTAAAAAAATTTTTAAATTTATGTGTAGGTGTACAGACCCATATGAGTTCACGTGCACCGTAGATGTACAAGTGTTCAGGAGGCCTGTGGTGGTTTGAATGGAACGGTCCTCATTTGGTACATGTGTTTGAATACTTGGGACTCTACTTGGTGGAACTGTGAAAGCATTTGGAAGTGTGGTCTTCTTAGAGGAGGTGTGGGCTGGTTGTGAAGCTTCAGAAAAACTCTCCCATTGCAGTGTGCACTCTGCTTTCTGTCTGGGAGCTCTCAGCTGCTTTTCCAGCACCGGGCCTGCTTGCCTACCACCATGCTCCTTACTACGATGGGGACAATATCACTATGGGCCCCAAATAAACTGCTCCGTGTATAGGCTGCCTTGGTCATGGTGTTTTACCACAGCAATAGTAATTACGACAGTGCCAAAGCTCGTGGAGCTGGAGATACAGTGGTAAGCTATCTAATGTAGGTGCAAGAGCAGTCAGTACTCTCACCCGCAGAGCTATCGCTCCAGCCCTCCTTCATCTCCTTGCCCTGCTGATTCTTCAGACATTAGCATCCCTGGACATTACACTGACAGTTTATTATATCCGCTCAACTATCAGGTGAGCTTCAGAAGAACAGGGGCTTTGTTGTTCTGTTTACTGCTGTACCACAATAAAGGACCTGTCCTATGGTTAGTACTTAGTATCTGTTGAATGGCTAAACAAATTGATTCAATGTGTGGTACTGTGTAGTAGTAATAGGGGCTTCGTTTTTCTGCTGTGTAACCACAGCTCATGTTTCCCCTGGATTGCTGTAACTTTGTTGACTATTCTTTTTATATCTGCTCTGTCTTGCAAAAGCCATATGTTAATTAGCAATGAGAGAGACACCCATAAAGCTCTGTAAGATCATCAATCCTTTGCCTCAACTCATCCAATGGCTTCTCCTCACCATTAAAAGAAATCCCAGTTCCTCCATGGCCTCCCACCGGTACTAACCCAAACCCTGCTCTCACCACCCTCTCTTTGAGCTTCAGGCACACCAGATATCTTTTATACAGACATGTCACCATTCTGTCAGTTCTTTTGAGAAAGAGTTATATTGTGTAGATCAGTCGTGCCTTGAACTTGTGACCCTCCTGACCCCACTTCCTAAGTATTATCTTTTCTTTTAAAAATATTTTTAATTTACTACTGGGTAGGGGGGTGCCGTCACAGCCCACACGTGGAGGCCAAAGGACAACTCTGTAGAATCAGTTGTTTCTTTCTACCTCGTGCGGGCTCAAGGATTAACATCAGCTTGTCGGACTTCTATGGCAAGGGTTTTTTTAAACCCACTGAACCATCTCATCAGCCCGGCTCCTTTCAATTTTAGGAAGAAAGATCTATTTTTATTCACTTAAAACTCCATTAAGAAACAAAACAAAAAACCATGACTCTGGATCTATGCCTTTAATTCTTCAATTACCAAAGACTAATGTAAAAATAATTCAACAAGGAATATGGGGTAGAGTTGACAAGTGTCGCGTTGCTTTCTGATCTAAGGCCTTCGCGTGCCACTCATCCTTGCTGGAACATTTCCCCAGTGATGATTCTGCCTCCTTCTTCATCAGGTTCCCAGCAGAAATACTGGCTCCTTACAGAATCCCACACACTAGAACTGCCCTTTCCTCCAGCCCTCCCACCACACGCGCTCACTTGAATACCAGTGGCTTTTATTTCCTCCTCCTCGAATTTACTTCATGTGATCTATAATGACTCTATGTGCTAACTTTTCTGCCAGAAAGTGTGAGGACAAAGTGTTCTAAAAGTTGACTGCTGTAGACCACATATCTAGCACACACAGGGATTCGGTAAACAAGTCTGTGCCATCAAACTGATCTTATAGCTCAGCCAGAGTGAAAGACAAGACACACGTAAGCGAGCCACACCACTGGCCCAAGAGTGCTGCAGGGTACTGGTTTCCATCCACAGGCAACTACCCCACAGCACTGGAATACATGGATTTCAGCCAAACTTACTTAGGAATTGGTACCCGAATTAGTGTTCCTTCTACTTCTGGGTTCAGATTCATTCCACTTTCTCTTATAGCCTTGATAGCTGCAGCTGTACACTGAAAACCAGATCAAAAGGTAAACAGAATTAGTAAATAATTATTACCAGATGCAAGCCCTCTGTCGATAACTGGCAACCCATCTTGGCAGAACATGGAAACATTTAGTCCTGTTACCAGTAAGATCAGGAAGTTACACTGGTGTAGAGTGCTTTGATCAAGCTGAGCAGCAAACTATGTCCACTCCTGGTACCAGTGTACTGCAGAAGGAAAAAAAGAAAGAGTAGAAAAAAGAAAAAGAAAACAGCTCTGCTTCTTTGAAAAGATTTCAATGGTTTGAAGCAACACAGATCAAAACCACAATAAATCCTCAAGGGAGGAGGGCTGGTCTGTACCAAGATCGGTGCAAAGACAGATGAAAGATTTCATACGTTAAAAATTCCAGTTGACATTTTACACTCAAAATATACCACTGCCGATGTGGAATGGGTAAATAAATTTAACTCATTCACATCTACACGCAATACCAAACTCACACACACTTCTGCATGAGCAGTAAATCGGCACTGATGTGCACAGCAAAAGGGCAGAATGCAGAAGAATCAAAGCGTGGTCTTGGAGTCAGAAAAGTTTCAGTTTATGTCTAGCTCTGGGACCAGCTTCACAATCAGAGATGATGTGGTACCGACATCACTAAGACAGTGAGTGAGCTAATGCACCTTACTCAGGGCTTGGCACTGCTGACACTCAGTAAGGGCAGTTAGTATATGAATAAGCCGTGTCCATGCACTGAGCACGAGTGAAGTCCTCAAGTCAATGGCAGAGGTGATGGAAGCATCCCACTGAGCACTCGCCCTCGGACACCTTCAGGAGCTACTGTGACAGGCACACTCTCCAGTACACAGACTCCCTAGTGTCCAGCCTCACCTCATATCAATCCTAAAAACAACAGAAAGTGGGTGCAAGAGATTTCCACTAGCTGACAACAAACTCACAAGAACAAGGCTTCTGACATGCTCAAAAGAATTGTAGGTTTTTCCAGAGCTGATCCATGCCACTGGAACCCAAAGGCCACGTCCTGTCTTTGAGTTCCTCCCCAGCTCTTACGCCTGAAAGGCATGGAAGGTGGGCACACCTATTTTATTTCTCCAAGCATCTCACTGTTAATGTTTTAGAGGAGGTATCTAAAAAAGTTCCCGTTCCATCTTTAAATAACCTTAATTCTATACCTGTATGAGGTCAAAATGGCAAACCAGAATGTCCACACCCAGCTGTGATGAAAGGAAACCTTTGAAATGGCACCTTTGGCCAGAGACCCTCAGGTTGGAAAGGGAGCTGTGATATATAACAAAGAACCAGCTGTTAACCGTGAACAAGGAGCCTACAGGGCCAAGCCAAATCCTTTAGTTACAGACACTATTCTGTGACAGCCCAAGAAATATAAAATAAACACACAACCTATCAAACTTTGGTTACTCTCAGGGTAAGAAGCTGAACTGCATTCAGTCCGATGTTGTTACCTTGTCTTTACTTTGAAGCTCCTCAAGCCCAGTGTGCTCAGTAATTATTACATAAGGAAATGGCTATGAACACTAAATATCTAGGTGGAGCTCAAGAGAAGGCTCAGCAGTTACCAACACTCGCTGCTTTTGCAGAGAAGCTAAGTTTGCTTCTCACCACCCAAGTGGAAGCCACTAACCATATGTAACCCCAATTCCAGGGCACCCATCACCATCTTCTGGCCCCTGTGAGCACATGGTACACACATA
The DNA here is from genome assembly GCF_947179515.1 of Apodemus sylvaticus. Lineage (NCBI taxonomy): Eukaryota > Metazoa > Chordata > Mammalia > Rodentia > Muridae > Apodemus > Apodemus sylvaticus. Next base: position 15,170,066 of record NC_067476.1, on the reverse strand, counting down.
AGCAGAAAAACACACACACATGAAGTCAAATTAAAGAGGTTAACTAGGCAAAGAAATAAAGTTAGTATCCCTCTGCAGAGAATAGCCATCCTTAACAAATCATTCACTTGTGAGTTAAGAGTAAAGGGAGCACCCCTACTTCACAGAGGAAGCTTTATCTCCCATTCCCCAGCCTTCTGCAGCTTCTCACCACATAACCAACAAAACACTGCTTGTTAACTCCCCACCACCACCACCACCACCACCACCACCACCACCACCACCACCACCAAGCTCCTTCTCAGTCCTGCCCAAGTAATTCCATGCAACCTCTCCTGAAGGTACAAGAGTACTCTCTCACTCACCAAGCTGGGCAGGAAGTGTGCCCCAGTATTTCCACCTTCACAGTAGAAGGTACAGTGCCAGTTGAAGTACAAGGCAAGTATACACCAAAAACTTGAACAAACATTAGTAATTTTGTTTAAATAAATCTATTAGAAAATACAACTCCTGACCTTACTTCAAAACCTTATTTTTTACATTTTAGTTTTTGTATGTCTTCATATTCAGGGAAAAATGTTAAGTGAGATTTTTATTTTTAATACAGAAACCCACTGAAAGTAATTCTTCTAATATAGCCTACGCATGTATATTTTGGTTCGACATGGTAGGACATAAACCTCAGGAAGTTATAATCATTTCCCTAACAGTATGTTTTTTTTGGGGGGGATTTAGTTTTTTCGAGACAGGGTTTCTCTCTGTATAGCCCTGGCTGTCCGGGAACTCACTCTGTAGACCAGGCTGGCCTCGAACTCAGAAATCCGTCTGCCTCTGCCTCCCAGAGTGCTAGGATTATAGGCGTGCGCCACCACTGCCAGGCCCCTAACAGTATGTTTAAACGATTCATGGGTCAAACAAACAAACAAACAAACAAAAGGAATACATGCATATACAATTTCCTTCCCTCATCCTAGTCTTTATTCCATCACTACAGGGGGACGCTCACTGGTATCACAAGGCTGACTGGCTTAATACTAACCAACTGGTTACAGCTGCTAGAATGCTGTCTATAGTGAGAAAGTCACTGGCTCCATCTGGGGACAGGCAGAGAAGCACTACAGAGAAGCACTTCTCTGAGCCTGTGCCTCATCTGCAAAACACAACACTCCTGCTGATCTTACTGTTGATGTGTGAGAAGCTGTAAGAAGATGGCCTCCAAGCCAGCAGAGAGTTCCACACATCAGCTCTCTTCCATCCACAGAACAGCAACGGTGACTGCAGACTTTTGATGTTCTGCTCTTTGCTTTATTCGAATGGTTTTTATTTGCTTCTTCTATTTCCCATCACTAACTGTGGCCTCAGGCATGTTTAGGGAACGGAGAACTATGTGCACCATTACCAAGCAGAATATATGCTAAACAAATGCAACACAATTTTTGCCGTCATGTAAATCTGTACTGTGTCACAACAGCATGACACAGAAATGTTCAGGTTTGGAAAGAAAGCCAACTGCACGTGAAACAGAAAGGAATTCTATAAACACAAGGGGGATTAGCTCAGCATTTTGAAGCTATGAACCTTAGTACTCTATAGGCAGCTTCTAAAGCTGGAGGAAGGAAATGTTTAGTTAGAGCTGTTTGTTTAATGTATACACCAGATGAGAACAAGAAATTCAAAGGACAACGGAACTACCACTTCCTCCCTGTGCCTGTACATGGACCCCACTACCGAGATACTGGTAAAGCCCTCCCCAAAACCCAGGGAATTGCATACTAGAGAGATGGCAAAGATACTAAAGATGAAAATATACTTCAAGTTCCTAAGAAAAAATTAAGCAGTTAATATCTCCTCCTGCTTCATAAGAGATGCTCTGGTGGCCAATCAGGTGCTACTTCTGTGAATATCATTTTCTATTTAATAACAGAAGTGGCTGGCTCTGAAAAGCAATCTGTCTGATGAGGTCTTCAAGCTGTGTAATTAGGAGGCTATTCCCTAAATTGGCCTACAGTGCCTATGGGATTAGATGAACAGAGCAGAGAGGCCTTAGTGGTTCAGAGGGGGCCAAGGAGGGAAAAAGTTGAGTTCCCTTTGCATCCATTTCTATGCTCCTCAGTAACGCCGTGGGTGAGTGCTTCCTTTCCATAAACCTAATAACATATATCCACCAACCTAAGGACAATGTATGGAATGCTTTCGTGGGCCAGGCACTGCGTTTGATGTGGGGACAATGAGCACATTCTATATCACTCTTCTACTGAAAGCTTACAACCTGTGGAAAAGTGACACTCATATTGTACCTCAACACAGGAGGAGTAAACAGACAGCCAAGATGTTTTGAGCCACAGGAATAGTAGTTACAGAGGCCCAGAGGGTGCAAAAGGCATGATGCGTTTTAAGGCCAGTATGAGGAAAGCAGTGTACCAGGATACAGTGCCACAGAACTGCAAAAGACTGGAAGCAGGCCGAGGCCAGATCACCTAAAGCCTTCCTGATCACAGTGAAAGCACAAAAAGACTTTGGGCTTTCATTTCTTACTTATTGTTTAAATTATGAGAATGACACAACCCAATATACACTTTGAAACATTCAAGTTCACTTAGGCTCTGGACTGAGACTGGGGTGGGGCAGAGAATAACTAGCTCTGGAAGTGCGCCTGGCCTCTCAGCCTCCTTCAGGAGTCTTGTGGTGGGAGATGGCTTGTTCTGCTCCTGCTGCTAAGCTAGTTTATCAAATCAAGCACAGAGCCTGCTGTGGACAAATCTACTGAGACAGAGAGCGGAGCAGGAAGGTGAGGAAATGGAAGTCCAGACAGGAAGTGACTTGCCAAAGGAGCAGGCCAGTCGGAGGGGAGCTAGGACTAGGTTCAGGGTCTCTAGGTTCTCAACTGCTGCCTAAAGGTGAGATGCAGCTCCTCCTCCAGCCTCTAAGTCACATATTGATATCAGGTCTGAATGAAGGTGACGTCCTGGAGGGTCTTCTCCAAATTCTAATACGGGGTCACAAAATGAACCACAGGCCATGTCTAGCCCACTAAAATATTTAATCTGTCTCAAGAGTTTCTAGTTTATTTTGAGGCAGTCTCATTGGTCCTCCTGCCTCCAACCCCTAAGCGCTGAGATAACAGACACAAGTCAACACTCCTGGCTACCTCACATTTTTAAAAGAGAAAAGTGAGTTATTCCAAAACGTTTAGAGAACAAAAGATACTTTGTACAACATTCAGGGTTACTAGCTTCTTTTGAAACTAAAACCTGGAGCATCAGTTAAGGCTAATTGCCAGGCCCACATTTCTATGGCAATCTTCAGCAGGAACTGGGCAGACATGCCCCAGAAATAGGCCCCATGACTACGTTGAGGTGTGGTGGCTTGAATGAGAATGGTCCCTTTAGGATTATGTATTTGAATGTTTGGTCCCCATTTTGTGGAACTGTTTGGGAAGGACTATTTATGTGTGTTGCTGGGGTCAGTTTTGAAGTTTCAAAGGCTTTAAGCTAGGCTCCAGCTCCATGTTTGCCTGCCTGCTACCATGTTCCCCTCCATGATGGTCAGACTAACCCCCTGGAACTGTGAGCTCAAATTCAGTGCTTTCTTCTATAAGTTGCCTTGGTCATGGTATTTGTCACAGCAATAGAAAGGTAACTAAGACAGCGGGTCACCAGAGCCTTACACTCCCCAAGAGTCAATCACTACTCTCCATGATTGTTTTTCAAAGTACTTACTTGGTCACTGTAACATTTGAGTTTAACAGGTAAGAAATACAGAAATAAGAGAGCTTTTTTTTTATCCTAAATTTTCTTTAATAAATTTCTTCCCAAACAAAAGGGAACATTTCCTTCTGACCTGATTGAACCTCCTTTACTCCAAGAGAAATTCTGAAGACAGACCCTTTACAATAAGGCATCTTACCTCTGGGAAGCTGGCCATATTCACCAGAATCATCTGTGGCGACTTCATGGAGATCTGGCCAATCTGATTTAGAGCGAGCTTCCCATCAGCAGTTACCACAGTAATATGATCAAGGGATCCTAAAGAAAAAGTAATAAGGTTTTAGGACCTTAGAAGTTCATATCTCTTTATCTAATTCAGATTCAATACACATACATAAACCTCTTACCTATGTGACAAGGCTGTTCATGGGAAGTTTCAGACAGTGGAGAGAGAGAGAATGTAATTCGAGTAAGAAGCACGTTGGAATTCCTTACAGGAACCAGGGTGAGTAACCATTCTAGTTTGCCTGGATTTAAAGCATGTCCTATGGGACAGGACAGTCCATCACTGATGAAAGTCAGGACAGAAACTCAAGAGCAGGGCAGAAACCTGGCACAGGAGCTGATGCAGAGGCCATGGAAGGGTGCTGCTTACTGGCTTGTTCCCCATGGTTTGCTCAGTCTGCTTTCTTATAGAACTCGGGACCGCCAGCCCAGGGGTAGCTCTCCCCCCATCAATCATGAATTAAGAAAATGCCCCGCAGGCCTGGCTACAGCCTTATCTTCTAGAGGCATTTCTCAGCTGAGGCTCCCTCCTCTCAGATGGCTGTAGCTTAGGTGAGGTTGGCAGATACTATCTAGCTCAGAGCTGAAACTGAAAAGGACTGAATCTCCTTTCAACAACTCTGCCACTCAGTTACAACACCACAAAGAAATAAATCACTTAGCCTCTTGTGTGCCTTGGTTTCCAACTAGTTTAGAAGAGCAGCTGCTCGCTTCATTCCGATGTTTAGTGCAGCACTAAACATCGTTTAGAACGGCACTGAGAGGAGGTTAGCTTATACTATTCCTCTTAGTTCTTACCTCCACCACGCCCTGCAATGCTCTTATTATTACCATCATTTTACAGATGAGAAAATGAGACTTGAGAAAAATAAACAAAGCAAGATCAGAGTTAACAAGTGGAAAATAACAAGTCAGAGCCAAGAGTCCAACTCAGGCCTGCTCAAGTCTGATTTCAAACCAAGTTCTTCTTTTCTATGCAGAACTGTGCACAGAATCATCGGGGCATAAGCCTTTACTCTCGCCACCCCCACTCCCACCCCCAGAAATCTTAATTCTGTTGTAATGTTTTTAATTCGCCACATAATTCTAGCATACAGCCAGTTTAGAACAATTTGCCTTTGGTCCTGAGACAGTCTTCAGAAACAAGTCCACTAAAATAAACAAAGCACAGATTATTAAAACCTCACTGTTACCCTAGATCTGAGCCTTTTCCAGACCTGAATATTCTGAGTAAAATTTTCATTAGTCAAAAAAGATAAATAAATCCACAGCTCTAGATGGAACATTATTCAAAGTCTCTGATTTCCTATGCAAATGAAACTAGCAGAAACCCTTATCACTCACAGTAGGAACCACTCATGGATGGCTTATTCAGAGATATAGAGAGAAATAGGGTCCTGGAGGTGGGGGAGGTATCTTCGGAATAAACTGAAGCTATCCTGACATATGTTGTGGGATTAATTCATTACACTACGGCCCAAAGATGAGATTTGAAGTACTCATCCAGATTCAGTGCCACCGTAAGATGGCAGACAGCAGCTGGCAACACTGGCTTTAACCTGCAAAGCGTATAATGATAAAAATCTCCACAATTCTAAAAATCCAAGGACCTAATACCAACTCATTGCTCCCAGATTCTAAGCACCTTCTGGGCCACCATTTCCTGATCTTTAAATAAAACAAGAACTGTACTTAAAGTGCTTTTATGAGGATTAGATCCAATAGTATACTAAAAACCATTTATAACTATGACCTAATAGCACTGCTATGATTTTTCTGTATTCTTTATGTTTTAATCAAACTAACATCCTTGCATGTAATTTCCCTTCTATTGGGAATATATTTTCCTATTTTTGAAATTATAAAGTTATTTAATTCACCATAGCTTAAAAACACGAATAAACTTAACTAAGAAAGTATAGATGTCTACTTTAAGAATTACAAAACAATTGTCAAAGGTTTCAAAGACACCAAGATTGGAAATATCTACTATGCTCAGACTAATTAATCATTTTTAAATGACTACATCACCCAAAATGATCCAAGGAATCAGTCATTGATTGCTATAAATTAGTTGGCTGAATCACCTTGTAAATTATTTAAAGTTTTTTCATTTTTAACTACAAGCACTTAGAAATTTTAGTTTCCGGTTTCCATAAATCAATAGATCTAGCAGAAAAGAACCAATATCTTAATAACATCTGATCTTTCACTCCATAGTATTTTAGATTCACTAATAATTTTTCTCAACATTTCTTGAATAAATATTTAAAGCTGGGTCTGTTGACTCACTCCCATTATCCCAGTGTTTGTAGGGTAAGGTGAGGGAGGACAATTGCTATGGAATTCTAGTATATAACTTCTTTTCTCCCTCAGGTCTCACTCTGTAGCTTCGGCTGGCCTGGAACTCACTGTGTAGACCACTATGTAATCTACTTCTTTACCCAGCTATATCTCTCAACATCTCTCTGTATTGGTACCTAGTCTCAAGAACCCTGCCTGACTCTTCAGTTTCAGACCCTTCTTACAAGCCCTCAAGCATCCTAAGCATGTTTCAACAATAATGATGGCAGCCTTAAGTTATTGAATATGTCCTGGAAGCAATTCTTGAAGCATGCTAATACTTTTTAATGCTTTCATTAGCTTATAATTATTATTGCCACCATTTTACAGATGAGGAAACTAGGGGAAACAGAATGATTTGCCCACTGTCACAACAGCTCTTAATTACAGAACTTAAATCCAAGTACAAGCATGACCATCTCCAGCTATGTGTTCACTCTTCTGCTGTGTTCTGTGGTTTTACAGTGTCTGCCCTTTCATACGAGGTTCTAAGTTCCTGCGTGTTAGGAACCAGATCTTCCCTCTCCATGTCTGTACCTGCTCCAGTAAGTGCCACAAAGTGTGTGCTCAGCACCACTGCAGCAAGTGAACAACGATGGATGTGGGAGGAGGGAGGAGGGAGAGCAGCACAAGGGAAGGACAAGCCTGCGTGGAGGCCAAGCACCAGCCTGTCAGCTGTCTCTGAGACAGCCATGGACAGATGCGTGTGAAGAGGCAAAGTGTGCTGGCTCAGGCAACAGGGAGAGATGCTGTGGAAGAACCTGTCTGGCAGAGACCACTGGCTAAGTCTGGCGTGTTTCACCCAGTTTCTTTACAGCCTCACAGAACATTACACAAACTCAACCTGAAGAGAAGGAAAAAGGGGAGGTTGGCTATAGATGGGTCTTAGCTCAGCTTCCCAGACGGGCTGTAAGAGCCTTGCCACAGAGCCACCTCATGAGGTACACGGCTGTGCAGTTGTGGTAGTTCCTATCCCCTCAATCCGTATCGACATAATGCATCAAATCCTTTCCCCTCAATCTGTCCCCAGTGAGAATCCCCCTCAAGCTCACTCCTGTCCCTCATTTTCTCAGAGGTTAACATTTAACAAATTACACTCCCACCCTCTTTCCGAGCCCATCATCTTTTTAAGTTCAACAAGAGTGGAACTGGCTGGCTCATTTTAAGTATCACGTTTCTCCCGGGGCTTCTCTCAAGCTGCTCTCTGGTTTCGGCTGCAGAATGTTAACAGGCCAGAAAGCACAGGGGAGACAGAGCACTTTATCAGTTTCATACCTAAAATAATAAGCAAACTTAAAATAAACAGTTGGGAGAGATTGAATGGCATGCTGTACTGTCAGCAGAGGCAGAAACACCCCAGTACAAAGGTTAACAAATGCCAGGAACTGCCTTCTAGTCTCCCGCCAGATCACATCTCTGAACTCAACATGGTTCTGATCATTCTTAGAATGAACTAAGGACTTTTCACAAACAAGTTTATGAAATACCTTCTATTTTCTTTACAAACTTCTCCAATCAAAACATGAATGGGGGAGGCAGAAGCTCCTGCAGGCAGATACCTTCAGAGGGGGTCCCAGGCTTAACTATAGGATGATGACAATTTACAAAAGGCCAATTTAACAGCAATTGGATTTTTCCTGCCCACTTGCACCATTAGCTGACAACCCACTTCTCCATCACATCTGCAAACAGTTCTCCTAGACAGTTCTGACATTTCCCACTTAGAACAGCCACTTTCAGGAAGCTATTAACCCAACGGAATCTTCCTGGTCAAGCTCTTAGGCACAAAAAGGTCTCAGGTGGGCAAGTCTGTAGAATTTGGTTCTCAATACAGGCTAATAACTACCAAATAGGACAAACTGGGAAAAAAGCAGACTAAGGATACAGAACTATAAGTCTCGATACCTACATTTGCTTATAGTCTCCCCAACTGTAAAAGAACACTTCTTTCTGAGAGTGTAATTCCACAAGAGCACTGATCATGACAGGTTTTCTCACCACTGTGCCAATCTTCTGTGGGTCAAGCACAACACTACCCCACAGGACACATCCAGCACTGCTCCAGAGCCAGGAGGCTCATTAACCCACTCACATTCTACTGCCCCAAAGCCATACAGCAGTAACTGGACAAGGAACTCCTCAGTTATGGAAAAGTAACTGCTTATAAACACCAGTTAGTCAGGCCAACGCTGGGGCTGATGTGGAGACCTGGCCATGTTCTTTCCCACTGTTCCATTCCCTGAAACTTGGGTTCAGCCACTGACCTGGTGCCGTCCTTATGTTGAGAGTCTTATTGAAATTATCCTTCAGTGCTTCCATCACAGATTTCATGTCTTCATCCACCTCTTCCAAGCTGATTATATCCTCAACCAAGGCTGTATTAATGTTCACTCTGGCCTGGGGCTGTCCTTTCCCTTTAGCTAAAAAGTGAACATCCAGTGAACAACAGACTAGAAGCACACCCACAAATAACAAGCATTGGCTGGTTTAAAGGTGCCTGCTGTGCACAGGCAAACTGTCAAGTGCTAGAATTCTATAAAAATCACCTCTGCCCTACCCATGTCCTGGCTGTCAGCTAGCTCCCACGTCTATGCTAAGTTCTTGGGCATTAGCAAGGGCACAGGCTTTACAATTAGACATTCTGGGTTTAACCAACTACAGTGCACACTGGCTCTATGATGTTGGGCAAGCTACTCTGTCTTTGTAAAAGAAGACTAATAAGTCTGTATTATAAAGCTGCTTGCTTCAGGAATACAAATGAAGTTACTTACACACCCAAGAGTACTGTATATACACTGAGGAATCCAGAAGTAAATCAATACCTTGTTTTTCAGAAAAACAGAAGACAAGAAAAGTAAAGTAACTTGCCTAAGGTCACAGATCAGGAAATGATCAAGTCAAGATTTGGTCCCAGATCTGTCTAATTTTAAGCCCATGAACTTTTCATAAGACCATCTCCACAAATCTAATGGAGAGAAAGGAAATGCATTAATTCAGTTTCAATCATACTAAGACAAGGTTGGGCTCAGTGCTGTATGACTGATCTGGACAAAATGAACTGCAGCACCATTAAATACTACCCACCAGAGCACACTGACAAATAGTTTAGAAAATCAACGGTGCTGGAGGGCAGATGGAATCTGATTTCATGTCTAAATGTCAGGGGTTTTTCACATACATTCTGTAATTAATGTGCATGTGACACAAATACTCTTGTATTTCTACTTGGGGGTGGGAATGAGGCAGAAAGATGGAAATATCTAAATAGTGTGTGTGTAATGAAGACTACGATGCTAATACTAAACATTTAACAAAACATTAAAATTCATTCAGCAATTTTTAGCTTGACTGTGCTGTGTTCCACATCCTAATTTGTAATGCAACTTCAAATACATTCTTCCATTTGACATTCAAGATAGTTCTCTGAGTAGCAAAATAAGAGCTCTGGGATGCAAGGCATTTAAATATTTGCCCAAAGTAACCAATGAACATGAAGCAAAATGACTTTTTCCCCCCCCAAAGGTCTGTTCAAGTCACCATCCTGCTTGAAGCCCCCACTGCTTTTGAGTAAAAAGACTACGGGCTTGTTATTTTTGGACTGATTAAAGATATCAATTCAAAACCACTCATTACCAGCAGAACAATAGAAGCTAATCCACACCTGGACAGATTGTGAATAAAGAAAACCAAAGACATACAGATCACTCTAAAAGCTGAAGAGAAAACGACAGATTTATCCATAAGGGATCAAAATGACATGTTGAATGAAGAGGCTGGACACACAAATACATATTACAGTTAATATGTATTTTAACTGTACATCTAAAAGCCATCTATTAGAATAGATCCTGAGTAGTATGTAACAGACAAGGCCAATCCATGAGAGCAGACATCTGAGTGCTAAGTACCGGCAGGAGACACAGGAAAGGACACTCACTAGAGGTGGGTGGAAAGGGACTTCTGATGTGGGAGGGTATTCTACCACTGAGCCTCAGCCTCTGGTTTCTGAGACTTTGTCTTGCTAGGTCAGTCTGTCTGTCTGTCTGTCTGTCTGTCTGTCTGTCTGTCTGCTTCAGCTTCCTGAGGACTAAAATTATAGGCATGGGTTCCCACACACCAGTTTTTGATTGTGGGGTAAGGGAATCTTGGTTACACTGGTGATTTCAGTTTGTGAAAATTATCACGTTGTAATTTTATTTCTACAGAAAAGCTTAAAAAAAAAGTCAAGGGTAACCAGCCAAGTAAAGACAGATGGTTATATACACACGGCTTGCAAATCAGCAGAGATGAAAAAGGAATAAAGAAACCTGATTAACTTAATAGAAAGGAAGAAAAAGAAAACAAAACCACAAAAAAGTATAAAACAAAATTAAAATGTAAATACTCAACAAATAGGATAAACAGAAATGAACCAAAATGACTAGCCAAAAGCTCAAGGCTCTCGGTAAGACTTTATTCAGAATATACAAGAAAATTTATAAATTTATGAAATTACAGGTTTAATGAATACAAAAAATTTTATAAACCTGAAAAATATTAATGAAAGTAAAGTCAGTTTTATTATATTAACAGCAAGTAAACTATTTTAAAACAATGCATTATTAGAAATGAGGGCTTCTTCAAAATAATATCAGAAGACATATAATAATTCAGGGTGTAAATATGAGGTAGCCTCAAAATGAAAACTGGGAACTGTTCATTTTACAACCCTAGCAGGAGACTTTTAACACATTTTTCTTGGTAACTGCTAAGCAGAGTAAATAGAAAGTTAAGTCCATGGAAAATGTAATCCTAAGCATGCACTACTTTAATGCCTATCATCACTCAGGAAGCTACCACATCTGTGAATTCAAGGGCAGCTCAGTCTACACAGGGAGTTCCAGGCCAGCCAGAGTTACATGTTAAGACTTTGTCTCAAAAAATATAAGTAAAAAACACAAAAATATTATTTGTCAACAAAGTAAGAGACTCACAACATTAAAAATTATTTAAAGCTGGTAACACTGATAATTTTCTGGCGGAATAATGATATGAAAGATGTAAACACATGCTAAGAAAAAGAGAATATATAAGTTTTTTTTTTTAACTTTCATTTGTTTGGTTTTATTTTAATTAATTAATTAATTAATTAATTTCTAATTTTTATTCATTTACATTTCAAATGATAACCCCCTTCCTGCTTATTACCCCTCTACCAACACTCCATTCTATCCCCCCTCACCCTCCTCCCCTTTGCCTGTATGAGGGAGCTGAAGAGATGGCTCAGCCGGTAAGAGCACTGCTCTTTCAGAGGTCTTGAGTTCAATTCCCAGCAGCCACATGGTGGCTCACAGCCATCGGTAATGGGATCAGATGCCCTCTTCTGGTTTGTCTGAAGACAGTGACAGTATACTCACATACACAAAATAAATATTTTTTAAAAATTGCCTTCATAACATATATGATTTATCAAAACAGTAAAAACTTTCACCTTAAGAGGCTATTAGGCACAATTTTAGACCAACAGCTTTGAAAACAGAAAAAATATTGAATACAGAAAATATAAAGTCTCATAATTATTAAAGAGACTGCATCTATAGTTTCAAGTCTATATATGCATACCAGATCCAGATGAATTTACGGGCAGGTTCTACCACCAATGAGGCAAGGAACTCATTAGTCTGGCTTTAAACCATCCTATTACAAGAGAGATGCACTCATCTCACACCATGAGGTTAATGTAAACAACAGCAAGACCTAAAAGGACAGTGACAGAGTTCAGTATGTGGAATTACATCCAGGCTAATTTTATACATGCAAGCACAGCCTAAAGAGCCTAGTACTTAATGCTATATACAAGCTTGATAAATCCAGCAATGAATTATGTACCAAGCAAGATATATACAAATTATTATCAAGAACAAGTAGGGATCTCATTGAAAATGAAAAACTGATTTAACACCAGAAAAGCTATTGCTGTGGAGTTATTGTTAGAAGATTAAAGGCAGGAGTGTAGGGATTTGGCACAGAGTGGAGCACATGCTTAGCATACACCAGGCCCTGAGTTCAATCCTCAGGACTGCAAAAATGAAAGGTGAGGAGGAAGAATGACGTATCATTTGATTACAATTTAATAACTTTTTTTTAAAGTTCAAGAATTAGGTATATTTACTCTAAGCAAGACTATGAAAATATATAAAGGGAACATTCTTTATGTCCACATAGAAGGAGTGTTCTGTCTATGGTCAAGAATAAATAAGGGATGCCCATTATCACCAATGACACTCAAATTAGACTAGAGTTCCTAGGCAACGCAATGGAGGGACATAAAGGGAGAATGGGGATTTATGTGCATATATATATATCTTGGACCAAAACACATGTCCAAGAATGTTTATATTCTAATAATACCATTAGTTTAACTCCAGATTGGAAGCCACCCAGATGCTACTACAGGATAGATACTTAAACTGCAGCAGCATAGACAGGACACTATAAAAATCAAAGCCTACAGCAACTGCTGCAGGTACAACAGGCAAATAACTCACATGACTCACATGAAATCTGTTACCCCACAAAGACAGAGTTCAAAAAGGACAAAAGTAATCTATGGTGTTAAGGCCAATACTTGGCGAAGCTTCTAGAGTACAAGAAATATTTTCTTCTTTTCTTTCCCCTTTTTATAACTTTTGTTTCTGTTTTTGTTTGGTTGTTATTTTGTGGTTGCTGTCTCAAGACATTGTCACTATGTAACTGTGGCTGGCCTAAAACTTGCTATTGTAGTGAACCTCCTGGCTCTGACTCCCAAGTGCCAGGATTACATGCATGTGATTTCTATGGCACGCCGGACTTTAGTTCTTCTCATTTTATCTTACTATTTTATGTATATAAGTGTCTGCCTGCATGTATGTCTGTGCACCACATGTGTGCCTGGTGCCCAGGGAAGCCAGAAGAGGGTGCTAGATCCTCTGGAATTGTCGCTAGTTGTGAGCCATGATGCGGGTGATGGGAATCAAACTCCAGTCCTCTGAAAGCAGCCAGTGCTCTTGACTGCTAAACCATCTCTCTAGTGTCCCTACATTTTATATCTTGATCTGGGCAATGGATACATGGCTGTATACACCTTCTAAAGCCAATCACTTATAACAATGTAGGTATGTGATTTCCTGTATATGTTATATCTCAAAATAAATTATGAGCATATCATAAAGTAATACAATAACGATATCATTTTCTAGAAAATGATGGCTTGTGACTATAAGCCTCACATAGAAGAGGAAAAAGGCAAGAAAAAGATGTGTATGATAGGTAAAGATCTGTAGCACAGCATGCAAGACTTTATGGCTGATTTATGGATGTAAGGGCAATCTGGCACAGAAACAAAGCAGGTCAACAAAAACCACACGTAAGGAAATGTGACATACAACATACGAGTTCACACCAATCGGATGACAAAGTGCTGGCCGCATGGCTTACAGCCCATGTGAAAACAAACCTGAATTGAACTTTAGTTTCTGTTTTTGTTGTTGTTGTTTTGGGTTTTTTTTCTTCTTTTGAGGGAAAAAAAAATTCATTCTACAAACCAGGGTGGCCTAGAATTCACTATGCAGCCCAGGATCACCTTGAGCCAGAAGTAATTCTCCTGCCTCAGCCTGTCAAGCACTGGAATTATAGGTGTGAGCCCCCCACAGCTAGCTTAAGAGTTAAAATTATTTAATTCATATCATGTTTAGAACTCCCTAGGGATAGAAAAGAGTTCTTGACAAAGATACTAAAAGTACAAAGAAAAGAGCTGAAAATGACCGCAGTGGAAGCCGTTCCCTGCAGCTCAAACACTAGGGGCAGCATCCCCACTGGAGAGAGACTCCAGTAAATGTAAGAGACTGTCAGCAGCCAGAGGAAAGATGCTGCTTGCAGGCCACATGGGGAGGGGCGTCTAGAAGACTGTGACGCCACAGCCTCAGAGGCCCCAGGCTCCTGTGCTTCCTCTATCTGGATGAGTCCATGGGTAACTCTACCTCAGCTGCTCTATTTGCAACATGGTAAAAATCCGTATTCATTAATCATAAGGGTTTCTTCACTGTAAAATTATAATTGTCTTCAATGAATAATGGTAAGAACTGGATTAGAAAATTGTAAAAATAACACACAAACCAAACACTAACTTAACAGAAGATAAGTCTTGTAAGCATTACTTTTCCTTCATCAATGTGTCAATCCTCTTTTCAACAAAAAGCAGGTCTGGGTCTCTGTTGAAGCAAAAAGGAAAGTCTTGTTGGGGTGGGGAGGTGGGAGGGACACCTAGCAGCTTATTTCCAGCACCATCCTCGCGGGGGGGGGGGGGGGGGGGGGGGAGCGTCCTGACACACCACTGCAAAGGCAGGTCTGCCTGATCATTCCCTGTCCCTCAATCATCCCACAAAGATCTTGAAAACACAGTTTCTATACGGCCCTAGAAAGTTCTAAACAACAAAAAAAGAAACTGATCTTTATCAGACCCAATCGGGCAGCCAGGTAACAAGCAATAATCAATTTTACAACTGATTGATGAGTTACTACAGTTCGAAGTGTGTCAAAGAAAAATAATAGTGTACATGAGTGCATGTAACAGGGGACCTGACCCAGTCTCCGGCCACGGAAGGCACCCTGGAGGAAGTGGCATTTAAGCTAAGACCTGTGGTACATCAGAATCTCATTCTTAGATGACATAAACCATTAAGATCATCCATCTAAACCCATGGCTTTAATGCCCCATTCACCCAAAACCCTTCTGGCTTTAATTATACCCCCAATCTGAATCTTCCTAAAAGACAAGTGTATGTTGATCCCTGCCACAAGTCCTCCGTTTGCTTGGTACTTTTACCTCTAGCCCTGCATCTAAATGAAATAAATTAAGCATTTTCTGAGCCACTAACAAAAAATTAATGAGGTATAGCAGTAACAAAACAAGCCCTAGATTCTAACACAGTTGGCCTGTGACTGTCTGAGATAACATTCCTTACAAGGAAAGGAAAGAAATTCAGTACATCTCTGAGATCTCTGCCAAACATGAGAAAGGGATAAGATGGGGGAAAAGACCATCTACCTTTGGCTTTCTTGGTAGCAAAATGGCGAACTGGTACGGCTGGGTAGGCTGAGTATTGCCTATGGTCATGCTGTCTTTCACTCACTGTCTTCATGGAAACTTCTGAAACAGGTCTAGTCAAAGCAGCATGGTAACTGCAAAAAGCAGGGTGCAGCAGGCGGAAGCATCTTATTCCCAAAGCCATGATGGAAGAGAATCCTCAGAAGCAACCACTACAAAGAATAAGACAAAAAGATCTCAGTTAGTTGGGCAATGGTAGTACACACCTTTAATCTCAGCACTCAGGAGGCAGAAGCAGGCAGATCTCTGGGTTTGAGGCCAGCCTGGCTTACAGAGAATGTTTTCCAGGACAGCCAGGGCCATAGAGAGAAACCCAGTCCTAAAGGGGTGGAGGGGATTTCAGTAAAAGAAAAGCCACAGGCAACATACAAAATGAATTTATGCCAAATGCTAAGCAACTCCTCAAACTAAGCTATGACCTTGGCACTGTGCATGCGTTATCCTTAACCCTCCTCCCAGCAGCCCCAAGAAGAACGATTATCCTTTTTTACAGGATGAAGAGTCTGATGCTCAGAGTCTTAAGTGACCCACCCAGTCTGGAGAGTTCTTCCAGTGCATCTAAATGCCTGCTCAGCAAATGTGCAGCAGCCTAAATCTGTAATGACGCTAATTAAGCCCTTATATGAGCAAAAGCACAAAATCCTGATAAAGCTTAAGCTTTATCTTAAGAGGAAGGGCCAAGTACTAGAAGGGGAGTTTAAGTAAGAAAAACATTTTAATAGGCATAAAATGACTACAAAATGTACGTGGCGGCATTAAATTCAAATTTTCTTTGGTTCCTTATGCACTGATTACCAATTAGAATGCACTTGAATTTGAGTCTGAAGCCTAAGTGCGGACTGAGGTCTTCCTGGGTCTAGAACTGGGAAATGCCACCATCCGAGTCAACACACGTTATACACACTTCTGAGGCCTTTAACCGTGCGAAGATGCTCTTGCTCCCTCTAAGAGACAACACAGTTCTAGCCAACAGTGCAACACTGAGAGCTTCTGCCTCAGCTATTTTGGCTATTAGCTAAAAATTAAGAACAATTAGTATCAAGTGTCGGGAAGCACTGTCTTGAAAATCACATCTCATTAAAAAAACAACTGCTAACATGCTGGTGCAGCATAAAGGAGTAAACAAGAGCAGGCATTCTGCAGCAGGAACATCAACCCAATCCCAGACCACCACTGACAGACCCACCCCTGGGAACCTCTGCCTCTTTATCTTCTCCTCTGTAAAATGGGACTGGTACTTATTTCTTCAAGTTGGGAATAATGAGGCTAGGCAGGTAAAACACAAGGCATGGTGATGACTGTGGACACAAAAAAGAATGCTTACTGATAGTTATCAGCTTTTCTGAGGGTCAGATAGGAGGAAGACTCTTGCACAGATGTCACGACTGATATGTAAAGTGGCCTAGATTCAGTCAGACTGATATGAATTGCCCCAGTCAGATATGAATTTCTACCTGGAACAATTCATCCTTACCCTATCAAGGCTCATTTAAAAATGAAATACTGAGTGCATATAAAATATACACACACCTGTAAAACATCCAGCATGCATGGTACCTGGAATACACTAACTGGTCAGGACATATGACTATTACTATTGTGACTTCTTTTTAATAAAAAAAAAGCGAGCAACACATAATACCATGTGTGGTAAGGCCTGCCTATAATCCCAGCAGTTAGGAGGTAAGGCAGGAGGAAAGGAGAAAGAGGAGGAATTCAAGGTCAGGCTCACACAGCAAACCAGAGGCTAACTTAAGCTAACTGAGATCCTGTCTTAAAAAAGCATGCCAAGAAAAAACAAGACCAATACAAAGGCAAACAATTTCTCTTGATGGAGTTTTTGACAGCAAGTGACGCTGTGTATCTGCAATCAGCCTGTATGGTCTCTACAAACACAGCCCTGGACTCCTGTCAATAATGGCACAGATAAAGCATTACTGTCCCACTTTGTACATGTTAAAACTGAGGCTCAGAGATTGAGTGTCCAAGATATGGAATAGTGAAATACTATTAAGAACTGTTCACAAAAGGTTGACTCTGAGTAACACTTCTAAATCTAAGTTTCTACCTAATATAGTCAATGTCCAACTCACATTTATACCCAAATATGGGTATATAATAATGTGCAGTTTTTTTTTTTAATTGACAGGGTCTCAATCTGGCTGCAGTGTGTATGACAAGTTTCCTGGAGTTCCTGTTGTGGGCTATAATACCAATCCACAAAGCAACAGGAAACTAAAATGGGTTAGAAATAAACAACCTTTGACAGAAAATGCAGTACCAAAAAACAGTCCCAATACAAGTGAACCGGAAGACAATTCTATAAATAAACCACATTGCTGGAATGCTTGAGGCATCCATTTCGTTGCACAGAAGCCAGGAAATTTCACAGTGGAAGTTCAATAAAGTAGTCCCTTTGGCTCTTTAACCTTAGGAACATGATCAGGTCAGCACACATGAAGGACCAAAACTGAAGGAGAAACTTATTAGAGTTCTAGTATGTTCCAATAACTTAACCCATTCACAGGAGAATCTGTTTCTCCACTTACAACATATGTGACCTTGAGGTCAGTCCTTCTCAGCAACAACTTCCACATCTTTTTTTCATTTTAAATAATGAATATTTCAATAATACTTTTTATTGACTCTTTAAGAGTTTCATACATTTATGAACCTATATCCTGGTTAGTCCACTGCTCCAGCAACTCCTACCAGCTGTGTATTGATATACAACATACATTTCTTTCTTATTTTTTTGGTTTTACGAGACAAGGTTTCTCTGTGTGGTCTTGGCCATCCTGGAACTCAGTCTATAACCAGGCTGGCCTTGAACTCAGATAATCTGCTTGCCTCTGCCTCCTGAGTGCTTGGATTAAAGGCATGTGCCACCCCCATCCCCAATCCCCTGCTAAGAATGATCTCCCTTTATCTCTTTACCATCCAACACTGGGCCATTGGCCACCTCTTCCAACTAAACTGGTCACATTTCCTGAAATGCACCTTTCATGCACAATACTTCATCATAGTACATAGTTTTTAATAAAAGTAAATATATGTGTAATTACTTGACCCTTGTTTAGGTATCTCCATATGATTGTTGGCACTCCAGGACAGTTCTAGCAGATGAATCTACTAATCTACTTGTTTCCTACTGTACCCTGTACTTAGTATAGTACAAAAATATAGACATCATACAAATGTGCTAAGTATGGTAACCTACTTCCACAAAGATTAAATCTTTGCCCAATGTCAAATTGCTGACATCAGTGTTGGAATCCACACCTCTGATGGCTGGTCCTGGGCTCTATTTCTCAACACTGCTTCCACTATCCCCTGGATTTCCAGTTGTTTGCTTGGAACAGTGTGCTTCTTTTCAAATTCAGTATGTAAAGAAAGGTATTTGGAATGTCTGACTCAACATCCAAATGTCCTTGGCACACGCCAAAGGAGGAAATAGTAAAAATTTTACAAGTGGTCAAAAGGCTTCACCTAAAGACCAGAAGACCCGGATTCCAATATCCCCACCTCATCAATCCCTATCACGTGCAACTTTGGAATTCACAACCACCCATATTCAAAGAGCATAGATCACAGTTCTACCACAAGTGAGAACTACAGCAAATAATTTCTCCTAGTTTGGCTTCTTCTGCTATTAACTGAAGGAATCAAATCAAGTTTCCTGACTTTCCAACTATGAGTTCTCCTAGATTCTGGGAATCGTGATGGACTGTGGTCAAAAGAGAACGCATATCCACCAAGTGGAACCACCCTCACGATGCAGACCTTTCAGAGGAAGAGATAAAGACCCTTACCAAGGGAGGTCTCAGTAGAGGTTGAACCCTTGGACACTAGAGAAAATGTAAAAGCCAAGATCCAGGATAAGAATGAATTCCTTCTGATAGCACAAGCTGATCTTTGCTGGGAAGCAGCTGGAAAAGGGCCATACTTTGTCTGACTAATATTCAAAAGGACTCTTCCTCCTGTGCTGAGACTTCGTGGTGGTCCCAAGAAAAGGATAGTCTTACAGCACTGCCAAGAAGAATAAGCGTAGGAGGAAGAAGGTTGAGTTGGGTGTGCTGAATACTATAAAGTGGATGAAAACAGCAACATCAGCTGAGAATGTCCTGATCAACATGATGCTGGAGTCACTTTAACAAACATTACTGTGGCAAGCGTTGCCTGACTTACTATTTCAACAATCCAGAAGGCAAGTAGTTGTGTATGAATTAATAAAAACACGGGAATGGGAAGGGGCAAAAAAAGAAAGCACCAAACTTTGGATGGCCTAGGCAAGAGTCCTGCTTCTAGTGTTTCTTAAGTATGTGATCTTAATCTTAAAATTTGCCAGAGTCACGGGAATGATGAAGGACTATCGAAATGACAACTGTTCGCCCACAAGACGGCAGAAGGATGATTTTAAAAGCCCCAGGCGTTCGAGGCCGGCCCGGGTGAAATTCAAACTCCATCACTTGGGAGCCGCGCGACCTTGGTAAAGAGAGCGCTTGAGTTTTTGTTTCTTCATCTCCGGGAATAATTACACCTCCGCGTGTAGGGCTGTTTGGAAAAGGCATTATTCCTGTCAGGTGACGTCTTAAACATCAGGAACTAGTTATCAAGTTCCCCGGCAAGGCACTAAATGTCGGCTGAGTGACACGAGCCCCGCCCCACCCTTGAGAGCATAGAAGCCCCGCCCCCGGCCTTAAGGTCGAGACGAACTCTGTGGAACCAGTCACGGATGGTACCCTAGCCCTACGAGGTCCCTCTGAAATCCTAGAAAAAGTGTCACCGGCTCCTGAATACTGCCCACTCCTTGAGAGCCCCCCTCGAGGCCACTCACCAGCTACAGCCGGGATTACAGAGAAACACACGCGGGAGAGCGGAGGCGGAGCTGCGGGCGTCATGACGTCACGGGCCGGCGCGGCGGCGCAGGCGTAGTGCGTCACGGGCGGCCAGGCGGCGAGCGGTGTCTCGGCAGAGGTAACCTCACGTCCCTCACTCGGACCCCAGCGTCGGAAGCTGCTTTCGGGGTATGAGCTGAGAGCACAGCTCCGAGGCTAGCGGGTGAGTACCCGAAGCTCAGAGCCATCCTAGCCGCGGGGCTTTGGCGAAGACTGCGCTCACCCGCAGGCTTCTAGGCCCCGCCCCGGATTGTCCTGTCTCTGGCCGGAAATAACAACCCCATTAGTGACTTTGCTGCCGGGAGTCGGGAAACCTTGGTTGCTGGCCTGACCCTGTGGTTAGCGTGTAGGAATAAGCGACCCCAGCCCCCTCCTGACTTCCAGAGTAGATACAGCTCAGCTGGGAGGAGTAGATTGGCATTTTGTGAACTTGTTACTCTAAGGAGTTGCTGCCTTTGCAATCCGGTGGTCCTATACTAATTTATTACCCTTTACTGTTTGTTTTTCAAAAATTATTGGGCTGAACTGTCACATGTATATTCTTATTTAAAATGACCACGTGATGCAGGAATAATTGTCTCCATCTATGGAAAGAAGAGAATTGACTTTGTTTCATTCATTCTCTGAGAAAATAGTCTGAGCCAGGCAGTGTACAATATGCAGGGCATCGAACTATGATCAAGGCCCTATGTTGTAGGAGCTTTTCCTATTTTGGAAACATGCAAAAAAGTAAACAACCCATTTTATTCACATACAGGGGCAGAGATCTCGAGGAAGATACCTAAGGGAGGGACTGTTGCTAAAGGCACAGTAATTGGAAAAGTTGATTTTGAGTCCGAGTCTCTCCAACTCCATGTCTTGGATTCTTCCTGTTGACACAAGGCCTCTTTGGCATTTTTAAGTGTCTTTTGGCATAACAGTTGCTTTTAGACCTGAGAACAACAGAAGTTCTAGCATTCAAATCCAGCTTTCTCAGTCAGGTGTTGCAGGAGTTCTCAGCATGTTTCTAAAGGCTTTAGAGATAGAACCTGGCAGAGCTACAGACTTTAATGAGATACTGTCCTCATAAGGGAGCTAAGCTGGACCTGTTAAATGATAGTGTCTGCCTCAGTATCTGTCAATAATTACTTCAATATTTTGCCTTTTTTTTTCTTTTTAAGTTTAGTTCTCTTTCCCTTTCAGAAATTTCTGAGAATAGAGAGTATTTTGTACAAGGATACAGGTTTTGGTTTTTGGTTTGGGGGGTTGGTTTGGATTTTGGTTTTTGTTTGTTTGTTTGTTGTTGTTTTTTGTTTGGTTTGTTTGTTTTCCAAGCAGGGAGGTCTGAAGTCTGGTATAGACAGCTATCTTCCCAGTCCCTTTATCCTTTATCACATTGTCTATTTATTAAAATTTCATTTTTCATCTATAAACTCATTTTTTTCCTTCTCAGCAACCTTAACAAATAAGAAAAGCAGGGTTTATCTTTACAGATCTTTTAGGTGTGTCTACTCTGTGTGTGTGAGCCTTTTGCCTGCATTTGTATATGTACATGACATGTTTGCAGTGACTACAAAAGTCAGAAGAAGGTGTTTCAGCTCCTGGAACTGGAGGTAGTGAGCCCCCAGGTGGGTGCTGGGAACTGAACTCCTGGGTCCTCTGCAAGAGCAACATGTCCTCTTAATGACTGAGTCATCTCTCCAGCACCTCAAAGTTTACTTTAAAAACAGAAAGATGGCTTAGACAGTAAAAGTGCTTCCCATATAACCAAGACAGCCTGAGTTCAATACCTATGACCGAAGTAAAAGTGAAAAGAGAGAACTCTTAAAAGTTGTCTTCTGACCGCTGCCTGTGCTACGTGATAGCACAGCCCCCTCCAGCACCCGGTGACGATAAAGTAAATAAGAGCAGGGAAAGTGAGGTCCCAAGAAAAATAACTTCCAGTGGAAATGGAACAATTTAAGATGAAGTCTTCTGGCTCCTGTATTTTTGCCCTTTCCATTACAGCCTCCTTCATAATCCTTATCCTCCTTTCTGTGAGACGAGATCCTTCAGGAATGAAGACCAGTAATAATTTATCAGTCTTGAATGCTTTTAAGAAGCATGTTCTAAAAGCTTTAGGGATAGAACTTGGCAAAGCTACAGATAGTATCCTTAAGGAGATGCTGTCCTCATGAGGGAACTAAACTGAAGAGTTGTTAAATTACTTGCCAAAGAGTAATTTACACAAAAAGAGTAGATGGTGAACTGTAATAACTAAGGAGAACCATCTCTTGTCATTACCAAAACAGTAAACTTGATCAATGGCTAATATATATTGACTACTTACTGTTGTTAAATATAGTGTTTTTTGTTTTTTATGTATGTAAGTAATCCTCACAACTATCCTGTAAAATAAGAAGTTGCCTCTAATTTTACATTTGAGAAAATTGGAGCCTATAAAATTAGATAATTAACTAAGTTGCATAGCCTGCTTTCAAATCCAGCTCCAACTCGAGAGTCTGCTCCTGTTTCTTGTGCCTCCTCCTCCCTTTATGTGTATTGCTCCAAGAGGAACAGGAACCTGAGCTGCTCTTCCATGCCTCTTCTCTCCAACACCATCAAGACTGACTCTTTCCCAGCCCCCCACCCCCCCACCCCCAGCAGCCCCCCCCCACCCTGGAGTATTATGTAATGATAGAGCCTTTGGCCTCCTGCATCAGTCAGGAAGACTTAGGACTCTCCAAGTGGCAATGCCTCTTTATCCTCAAAGCTAACTCTGGCGGCCAGAAGGGCTGTCCCAAGGGAACTGGTCCAGGGCCCCAGTTAGGGAATAACAGGCCTTTAAAAGACTGCCCAGGGAGCATGTCTTTCTTGGATATATGTTTGGATTGCACGTGAAGTCTTATGCTCACACGATTGTTTTATTCTCCTGCCCGAATGTTCACATTGCCTTTAGTATTTCTTAGAGATTGATGGAAGCAGAAACCAAAACTCTTCCCCTGGAGAATGCATCCATCCTTTCAGAGGGCTCTCTACAAGAAGGACACCGATTATGGATTGGCAACCTGGATCCCAAAATCACAGAGTAAGTCCAGTTGATAAGTACAGAGAGACTCAGCATGTACTGCAGATGCTCTGGAGGCTTCTCAGGGCAGTGGTAGCATCTTGATCCCTTCAGTGCTCTTGGTATTTTCCTCTGATGGGGACATGATGCCGCTTTTAGCCTATTCCCACTTTTTCTACAACTGCAAGGATGACTTTGGTTTCCTTCAAGTGTAAGTCTCTTTCTTTCTAGTCAACAAGGGTGAGACTCTGTCAACTGTTCAACTCTATTCCCAGCATTTCTGGAGAATGGTTGTAAAAGCAAACTGAGGCATATTTCATCTCCCAAGAGGAGAAACAAGAAATAATCTTGGGATCTTTGTGATAAGCATATGGCCCCACTTGACTGGTGGCAGTGAGCAGCCACAGAAGCATAGAGAGTGAGTGGGCAGGGATAATAGAGAGCGCTCTAGTGCCTTTGATTCTCACTCACTCACTAAGTGATGGGAGTGCCTGTTGGGTGCCCAGCACCATGTTGAGCAGTTTAAACAGGCTCCATGGGTTGTGATCACTTGAGGACCTCTGACCATCAACTCTTTCTCTACAGTAAAGGAAATGAGGCTCTAAGAGGCAGAATTACCTTGCCCAAGATTACATCACTAATTGAATTCAGAGTCCTCACTCCCACTCAGACCCATTATAGTGAAAAGGAATGTCTTGGCAGAGAAGTACTAGGTCCATGGGGGTGGGAGGGGTGAGGGTGCTGGTTGGTGGCAGAATAGTGAGGGGTGAGTAGACTGTCCATGTGGAATTAGTACTTAAAACAAGCATGAACTAAACCAAAAGTCCTAGAATTATTCCTAGAGAGGGCTAAGTAAACACAAAGGCTTTGAGAGAGGAGCCTTCTCATTTGAGTCTGAGATGAGATGAGGTTTATTTAAAGATTGGGGTTAGGAAAGAGGAAAGAGATGTAATTTTATGTCACAACACAGAGTTTGTCTCCTAAACCTACATAGGCTCAAATCAGATAAATGTAGATATCATTGGATATAAATTACAGCGATACTGAAGATATGTTGCCTTCATGTCATGTTACTGTAGCCATTGGCATACTGGAGTGTGGATTGTATTTATTAACATCCTCTTTTGGATGTGTAAATCAGCACAAGCTCTTCATTAATGTCTGTTCGTGTCAATTTTTCCATCATCTAAAACGCAGGGTATAAGGGAATGTTCCCCAGAGTGGTTTCCATCCCCACCTCTCCTTGTCTGAATGGAAACCTGAAGTGTGGAAACAGTGCTGGTTGTGCTGGCTGTAGTTCTCTGTACTGAGCTCCTGGGCTGCTCCTCTCCTGCTGCTTGTCAGAGTGGATCTGCTCCAGGGCTTATGTCAGAATGAGCGCATGAGTGTATTCCTGAATTCCATCTTTAACAGGAACATTGGATTAAGACTTTCCCATGCTTCATCAAAGGCAGATGTTAAATGCCAACTGGATGTCAGGGCCTTGCTGACTAAAAGTGCTGTGCTGCACCCATAGTATCCCTATTTTTGTATTGCCAAAACAATTTTCTCTATTTTCCCTCTATGATTTCCTTACCGTGAAATGATTTGTCTCTCAAACTGATTTGTTACATCAGTTATTTTTCAAAAGCAGCTACATATCAAAGTTTGCAGTTCATTCACCTGAAAGCTCAGTGTCACTTTGCTAAATTTCATTGAGTGTTGAAGAGACATTATTTCCTTCAAGTTGCTCAAATACCTGAACTTTTAGATACTCAGAGGGCAGAAAATAATGAACCTAGTTAAGTAATTAACATAGTTGCTCCCCGGCCTTGAAGGAGTATGAACACAGGATACTTGTGTTGTCAGTTGAATCAAAATCTCTAATCTAACAATGACTAGCAAGGAAAGTTTGCAGAATGTCTTCCAGTCTCCTAATTAAGCTTGCCCAAGCAAACACTGCTGCCACTTCCTGCTATTTCCTCTTCACCAGAGCCTTCCTTCTCTTTCATAGCTCAGCTCCTTAACCTTAGTTCTTAATATCTTTCAGAAGTTGCTCTGAGTGTTTGTCCTTTAAAAATATTCTCTTGCTTCTTTTCAGGAAACTGTCAGGACTAGTTACAAGAACATCTAATACAATCGTAGGGGGTGGTATTTTGCTTTTGTTATTTTATATACACAGGTTCGTTTTGACTGCATGTATGTCTGGAGTACCACATGTATGTCTAGTGCCCCCAGGAGAGCAGAAGAGAGCATCAGATCCCCTGGAGGAAATAAAGTTACAGATGGTTGTAAGCCACCATATGGGTGCTGGGAGTAGTTTCCAGGTCTTGTGGAAGAACATCCATTCTCTGAACCACTGGGCAATCTCCAGCCTTAATGGTAGTTTTTCAGACAGCATTTGAACAATGCAATGTGTCATTCATTTTCCCCACATCTATTGTCATTAGTTCTGGCTGTTCTGTGTGTATCTGTGTCTTTTGATTATTAATCTGGGTGGTTCTTAAGTTATACTAGGATATCCTTCAGTCTTTTTTCAGGAGTATGACAGTCTAGCACCCAAACATTATGCTCTTTGCACTCGTGGTGATTCCTTACCCACAGTTCAGTTACATAAACTCTTGGATCCTGTTCTGATGTGTTAGATATTGTGAACTTACATGAATAATTAAAATACAACCACTCCCAAATACTGCTGTATTGTAAGATTGAGCTTTTGTGAGCATGGTGTCTTATCAGTGCTTACTGTTTGACAGCTATGCTGCATGCCAGAGGCATTCATGTTAACGAAGTAGCTCTTGAAGGAGTGGTGGGCGCTTGCTCTTACAGCAGTAGTCAAGCCACTGAATCCCACTAATTCCCACTGTGTTCTGATGCCTCGACTTCTTTGTAATTCATAGTTTTATAAAGTGAGAATGTTCAACTGAATAGCACAAACATTTCCTCTAACTCTCTATGAAGTCCTGTTATTTTACCTCATAACAGCCTAGGTAAGTGGAACAGATTAGCCATTTTTTATAGGAAAAGGGAAGTTACATGAGTTGGTTCAATTTACAGAGCAGTTTATGATAGCTCTAGCTTCCTCCTCCTAGTTTACTGCACCTCCCTCAGATGGTCTGGTAGTCAGGGTAACTGAGCAATCAATGGCCTAAAGCATCCTGCTTTTAACTTAAACTTGTGGAAACTTCTAAATTACTGTGAGACCTGTACTGTAAGCTTAGAACATTTCCTTTAAATATCACCAATACTTTCATTTCAGCAGGGAAGCCAGAAAGTTAGTATCTTAGATGGTAATTGACATTCTGTACTTAGAGCTGGCTTTCTTATTCACATATTAAATGTGCTTTATAAAATAAGAAAGTAACTTTTGCATTGTATGTAAATGTGAGAGAGACCATTAGTGGAAATGTGAATAGTGCCTTCTAAGCAGAGGGAAACCGTGAACGTATGTAAGTCAGGGTTCAGAAAGAAGGCTCCGTGTAAACAGATCCCAAAGAACCATTTGACTTAGGCAAGGATGAGTACTAAATGGTAACGACGGCAGCTGGATAGGTAGAATGCTGTCAGGTGAAGATGGGCTCTTTAAATTATATTCAGACAAGTTGGAATTCATGTGGAACGTCCCGAGGATTTTAACAAGAACCCGATATCAAGACAGTAATGTTTTAGTGGGGGATTCAGCTGCACACGTGCAAGGTGGATTAGAGGGGCCAAGACTGAGGGTGCGGGTTAGTTGGCAGATACTCACCTGTTGCCATCCCCACACAGATGGGACAGTGAACTTGGAGATTGGTGGGTGAGTCTGAGATGTGAAAAATGGGAATTGAAGAAGAATGGAGAGGAAAGATGATTCTGAAGGGTGTTGCAATTTTTGTTTTATAACACTAGGGCTCAGACTCAGCCCCAGAGAGGTCTTGCTGGGAAATGGAAACAACTCAAGCGCCTACTGACCATAGAGCAGTAACGAAGAAGTCAGTTTGCAGTAAAAGCCATGAGGTGAAGGGCCACCAGGTGCAAGTGTCCTTCTGGTGCTGACTTTCAGGGGTTTAACTGGGAACCAGGACTCACTGGAAATAGAAGCACAAGCCTGTAGCAGCAGTGTTTCCCTTTTCTCTCTCAGCCCATCCCACATTCTTTCTTCACAGTCCATGGTTTGCATGACATTTTGTTTGCTGTTTGCTCCCTTAAGTCTGAAACAATAAAGCAGTTAGTAAGGTGTATAGCACAGGACAAAGAGATTCTCACAGTAATTTCTATAGCTATAAATAAAAATTTCTCTAAAAACACTATATATAAATTTTTTTTAAAATCCTAAAGATCATTTCATTGGCTCTCTGTTGCCTCTCTGTTTCCTGTAATCTCAAAACAAGATTCCCTGTATACACATTCCTCATGACCTGACCCTCCTCTCTACTCTCCTCCAGACTTTACTTTTCTCGTTGCATGGTATGAGTTCACTCATACTAACACTGCATTCAGATGTCCCCCTTCCTTGGGCTTCCTACACTCCTCACTGCCACCCCCCACCCACCCTACCCACCCCACCCCACCCGGTGTGATTATAGGGTTTTTTTTTCCCTCTAATCAGCATTGAGGGCCTAGAAAACAGTTTTATTCATATAGAGATCCTTGACACATAGTAGGTATCTGTTTTAGCATTTGTACTGGTGATTGCTTCTGTGCCACCAGGCAGGAAGGCTATTTTAATGACTCATTAGGAGAAGAAAGCCCTGATTGGGTTACAGAAGTGTGTGGGGGACAAGTATCCTAATTGTCTCTCCCAAGGCAGCAGGGTGCACATTTCATTAAGGGAAGCAAGCCCACTGTTGAGGACTGAGCTCCCATACTCCAGCAGCAATGAAAGTGCTTGCAGATGTGGAAGCAAGAGGCTTCAGGCTTCTTTCACTATCTGAGCCTGCAGTCACCATCTCCAGGAAGCAAAGTAGTAAACATTTCATTCCTTTTGTTTCAGTGTTCCGATAATTTCAAGAAATTATCAAACAAGAAAAGAAATCTTAGAGAAGTTGAAAGACACAGACCTAAGCAGATGTTCCTGGAATCTTAAGGTCACACTTCTCAGGCAGCATGTGTTTGTTAGCTTTACAATGAATAATCTGTTGGCATTTTTTTCCTGAGTAAATTAAAATTCATTTCCTAGGAAATGCCAATCGCGTTACCTTCCTGCTATTTAGCAGAACGGAGCTAATGAAAAGATAGCTGTGCCGCAGTAGCCTTAAGTTCTGTTTTGTTTTAAATGGATTTGACCCACCATTCTGTGCCATTGACATGGTGTGAAGGCTTGAATGGGTGTAGTAAGAGCAGGTGTGGCTGTGAATTGAAGTCTGTAGGGGAGACAGCCTTGCTATAAGCGTGTGCAAGTAATCAACAACAGAGGTTTGAGGTGTCTCCCAGCTCCCCCCAAGAGTCTTGCATTCTCCCTGGGTAATTGAGGTTTCCTGATGGGAGACAGAAATTAAGTGCCAGGTCATGGTTGTTTTCTGTTTCAAAACTAGTCCAAAGGACCACATTACTGTCCACAGTGGGGCTTGAAAACCTTCTGTCCTATCCCAGTCCTACTCCTGTATTGTATCTTTCTGCGGTGATATCAGACACCTGATTAACTATGATGGACATGCTTATTGATACACATCAGTGTCAGATTGGGTGCAGCGTGTGATATATTTCCCTTCCCTGCTTCCCAAAGGAGACCTTGCCCAAGAATATCTTTTGGTGTGTTTCTCCTAGAAAACAATGTGAATATAAATGTGCCTGGCAGACTTTCCTGACTCCCCATGAGGTAGAATTCCAAGTAGTAACACATTTAGCATGTGGGCTGATACCTTTTTAGTATCAAGGGGACAGCATTGTTTAGAGAACGCCTTGACTCCATTTGAATAGCTTAGAGGATGCCAGGAGGAAGGCCAGAGGAAAAGGAAATGGGAGAGCTGTTGGTTTGTCTCACCCTTGCATCGGATGACAGGAAGTCAGAATGGAGATCATGGAGATTGGCCACAGCAACCTGCTAAGGCCACATCTGTACCAACAACTCAAAACCTTATAGGAACCAATGAGCATTAAGAGTGGGGCCTATAGGAAAGGGATACGCAGAATGGCAAAGCAGTAGTTTGGGTGAACCTCTGCCGGGAATAAATTCCTTCCCTGATTCTTCTCATCTGACTGTACCCCAGAGTGTATACTATATTACAGAAACTGAGGCTGGCTGGTTCCAGAGCTGGCCAGTGTCCCCTACATGGTGAGAGCAGCCTCAGTCTTGTTTGGCTTCCATGTTGTCCTAATTTCCAGTCACATTTTAAATCCTGTGGAAGTGCAACTAACTTTAGTTTTTATTCCAGCAGAGTCACTCTCAGGTACAGTTTGTAGTTAATGATTAGCTACAAAGTGTAATAGAGAGCTGTTTTAGGACTGGCTTTTGTATGTGGAATGGGGATGGTTGTGCAACTTTGTTTATTTTTGATACAGGGTAGGTTTAGCTTCTGGTGAACTTACTACAGATATTCATAAAAGCTCTTTCATTGCCAAGAAATTAAAAAATAAATAGATAGACACTGTTTTTGAGTTTTTCTCCAAAAGAAAAACAAATAGTGTGTGCCAGACAGCTGTTTGTTACGTGTGGTTTTGTTGTTTGGTATTTTGTGTTGGACAGATGCATTGAAGGCATGTCCATTCTAGTTCTCACTCCAAATAGAGGCAAACAGTCCTGTTTCCCAGATAAACTAAGAGCCATTTGTAGGAAAGCATAGGGCGTTAGCCAGGGAACTTTTTTGCCTCCCGCTTTTATTTTATCTTACCTTTGAGGCTGAGCAGCCAGCAGCATCCCCTGAGTGAACTCCTGGCTCTTCTGTCTCCACAGATACCACCTCCTCAAGCTCCTCCAGAGGTTTGGCAAGGTGAAGCAGTTTGACTTCCTCTTCCACAAGTCGGGTGCCTTGGAGGGCCAGCCCCGAGGGTACTGTTTTGTTAACTTCGAAACTAAGCAGGTAATTGCACCCCCTCCACCTCCTGTAGTCTGCACTCTGTCATAATCCATTCATATCTCTTGACCACCAGACCACATGGGCAGGAGTCACATCTGGTTATTGTCTGCACCTCACGCCGAGCTAAAGGCTATGTCCTTCCCCCAGTGATTTAAGTAGTACAGCTTGGCAAGCATCCCCCTCCTGGACTCAAGAGAGTTACAGTCTCTCGAGTTACAGATTCAGTGAGACTGCCACAAAACACAGGTGATGGGCAGTGGGGTGGGGGGATGCATTCAACATTGGCCTTGCTACTACATGTGCACATGCATGGGCCCACACACTACTCATATTACTCATGTGCATGCATAATTTATATACACATGTTCAAAGTGTGTGTGTGTGTGTGTGAGAGAGAGAGAGAGAGAGAGAGAGAGAGAGAGAGAGAGAGAGAGAGAGAGAGATTCTCAGTCTCAAATGATGCATACAAATTTTATTTGTGTGATGTTGGGATTAGACCCAAGGCCAGTATGTCTACTCCTATTTTTTTTTTCCCCTTTGAGACAACCTCAATATGTAATCCCTCACAGAGTGCCTGCCTCTGCCTCCTCAGTGCTGGAATTAAAGCCACACTCCATCACGCCTATGTGAACCCAGGGTTATGTTAAACCCAGGGTTTAATGCATGCTATCAAGATAAATACCCATGACATAACCCTGCTCAGTAATACGTGTTGATCTTCAGTGATCTGGATCGCAGATTTGTGTTTCACATGTGACTTAGAGATTAAAAGTAAGCATCAGGTGCTGTATGGTGTGCTGACATTTGTAATCCCAGCACTCAGGAAGCAGATGCAGGTGGGATCTCTGCATTTGAAGCCAGCCTGGTCTTCTATAGTAAGCTCCAGTCCAGCCAAGGAGAGAGAGAAAGGGGAGGGAGGGGGAGAGAAGGAGAGGGAGAGGGGAGAGAAGGGGGACCGGGGAGAGAGACAGAGAGAGCCCTAAGTTCTAGTGACTGCATAATATCACATGGGATCATGTTACCTGAACCTCAGTGGTTAGCTGTTTGAATTGCCAGCAGCGACTTACTATATAAACATTATAGAGTGGGGTTATAGCTCTAACCCAACAACTGCATTTAGGGAAATGGAATGAATGGCATCACCAAAAGGCATCACTTTTAGCCATGCAGATTGATGTGTTTTATGCCCGTGCTTGGGAGACAGGGGCA
The DNA here is from genome assembly GCF_947179515.1 of Apodemus sylvaticus. NCBI lineage: Eukaryota > Metazoa > Chordata > Mammalia > Rodentia > Muridae > Apodemus > Apodemus sylvaticus. The sequence goes on along the minus strand of NC_067476.1, from coordinate 15,138,522 downwards.
GGTGGATTTCTGAGTTCGAGGCCAGTCTGGTCTACAGAGTGAGTTACAGGACAGCCAGGGCTACACAGAGAAACCCTGTCTCAAGTAACCAAAACAAAACAAGGCATAGGCATAATTTTCCTTAATGTAGTTGCCACAGCTGGGCATAGTTGTACATGACTGTACATAGTAAGGAGAAAAGATAGAGTTGCCAGAATTCCTACCAGAAATGATGTGTCAGAGAGTTCTAAGATTGCACGAGGGCATCATTTATCCTCACCAGTCAGTGTTGAGAGTTTTCTATTTCCTCTCATTTTTTTACAGATATCCTAGGCAACAAATGAAATGTTATTTTAGTTGTCTACTCCTTTTTGGAAGCAATTAAAGGATGTTCATATGATAACCATTTTAAGTGTTTTTTCCTTGATAGAGTGATGAGGATTCCTGCCAACAACTGAAACCAGAGGTCATGGTAGGAACATATGTTTAAAAACCCTGGACTAGTAGGCACAAAACATACTTTATATTCCTGTATTTTTTATTTAAACTTTGATCAAGTCTCTTTTGGCCTCAGTTTTACCTAAAAATGGGGAAGAGTGCGAGGTTTTCTTTTGCATTTGGAGAGACTATGAGGATAGGTAAATATACATGTGACATCAGAGTTGGCATTTAGTATTAAATTTGTGAACTTTGAAACAGTGTACAGAAATGGCAATTGTTCTTTTAGAATGCTTATCCCTTGTGGGCCTCTACTGCTGCTGATACTTTAAAGCTAAGAGAACATGGACATTCTAGCCCTGCAAGTGAAACAAAGTATGTGTCCTGTGTAGCACTCTGCATGCTGTGGTGGAGCATTCTTAGAGCCTGTGAATAGCACAGGCCAGATACACAGTGGATAGTGAGTAAACGTTCAAGGACTAGATGGCTGCTGAGGGCTGGAGCCTCACTGCTGAGACCAGAGTGGTGTGCTTTTATGTGTACTACTCCTTGACCTCCACACTCCTGCTGCTACAGTCTTCCCCTTGGGCCTCTTCACCCCTACCTATTACATGTGGGGTGCATTCAGTTGAATGCCTCGTGGACTCCCATGGTTCGTCAGGATGGGAAAGTCTAGCCAGGTTTGCTGAGTGACTTCTCCAGACTTAGGCCTTCCTTTTTACCTTGTAGCTGCTGTATCTGATCAGGAAAGGGCCAGAAGAGCGTGTGTGCTGAAAACCAGCTGCACAGGCTGACTCGCACAGACAGCTCACTCAGTCTCTTGGGTTAGCCAAGCCTTTTCCGGCCTGATTTCTTTCTTATCCTTGGAGCTATAGTCAAAGATATGGTGCCAGAGCTCCTGAGTGAGCGCAGGTTTGTGATGTAGTCTGCACCCCAGCTGAAGCATGTGTGTGGAGCGATAGCACCTGAGAGGGCGGTGCTGTCAGCTCACATAGGAGGGGCCTCTCCAGTGCTCCCTGCTTGTCATGCCCTCTGAAGACTCATAGCCACCACTGAGGAACAAGTACTAGTGACTGTATTTTACAGATGACAAATGCAGACTCTTTAAGTACCTGCCAAATACTGTACTACCAACATATGACAGGAAGTGAAATTTTGTTTCATTTTAAAATTTGATGTTATGTTATATAATAACATATAATAAAATATGTTATTGTTGTTTTACCATTTAAAATTAATTATAAGCCAAGTTGATTTATAAACCAACTTACAAAGGCAATATGGTTAGAAACCCAGCTATTGAAACTTACTGAGGCCCTTGAGAACACAGACAACTGGTAAGTGTTTAAATTTCTGACTGACTCTTGTCTGTCTTGGGCAGGAAGCAGAACAAGCCATCCAGTGTCTCAATGGCAAGCTGGCACTGTCTAAGAAGCTAGTGGTACGATGGGCCCACGCTCAAGTCAAGGTAAGTCTATGGGGAGACAGACAGCAAAGCACCGCATCCTAGCTGAGTCTAAAGAACAGCCCCCACTCTCCATTACATCCAGCCTATTTGAACCACACCGTGCTTTGCTCTCCTGTTAAAATTTACCATGTGTCTTGCCAGACTTTTCTCTTGAAAACTTCTCAAGAGGAAGTAAGTTCCTTCATTGTTTCTCTGCACATGTTCACAGATCCTGCTTTGACTGATTTTTGCATGTGGCTAATGTGTACACTGAGACCTCCATCTTTTTTTTTTAAATGGGAATTGTTCTTGGGGGAATCTATTTTAAAAGTCGTCACTGTAGACATTAATGGGCTCTTCCCAGCCTCACATCTCTAAGGAGAGTTTGCATGTATTTATTGTTCTAAATACTTGAGAAGTGGGTAGGTTCTTTGTGCCTCTGCAGTCTTTCTCCTGCAGAGGTTGGGAGAATGGAGTGTGGGTTTATGGAACTTTGCAGAGCCTATGATTCCAGGCCTTGAAAAATGGCACACTGCCGTGCCCATTGTATAGTTGGTCTCTTGGGGAAAGGTACTATAAAAGCTGTGGCTATTTTTTTTAAAGGTATTCTAGCCAGGCTATGGTGGCACACGCCTTTAATCCCAACAATTGGAAGACAGAAGCAGGTGGATTTCTGTGAGTTCTAGGACAGCTTGGTCTATAGGGCAAATTCCAGGACAGCTTGAGCTACACAAAGAAACTCTGTTTAAAACAAAACAAAACAAATGAAAAGGTACTGTGTTCCAGTGGCACACAGGTGGTAAGGCGTGTGGATTCAAGACAACCATTGCTGCCAACCTACCAGCAGACAGATATGTGGCTGTCAGAGCTGGGTCTTCTGCTCTTAGCTAGATAAACCCAGGTTCTGATCTGAGGCGTGCTGCCTGCTGCCCAGCACACTTCCCTGTAAGAACTCAGAGTAAACTGACATCTGAAGAACATATCCTTGATGAAAATCAAGTTGTATAAGCTGTGAGGCCTGTGCACATTCCAGGTCATGATGGGGCAGGCACACTTGGTGTCTTAGACACAGAATTTGCTCAGAATAAGACTATGTCTCATTTGCCAAAGTGGCTAGTGTTTCCCATCCTGCATCTCATGAAGGGGCAGGCAGGAGAAATCACCCTTCATCCTGTCTTTCATATGAAATCTCTACCTCGTGGTTCCTCTCTGACCAGAGGCTCCTGATTGCTCTTCAGGATTGCACTTAGTTTCACAACAAGTATGTAATTATCTGACATCAAATTAAACTCCTTTCCTATGTAATGTTTTCTGTATCCGCCACTGAATGTTGTTACTACTCCTCTTCTCCACTCAGGCCTATTAAGAGTTGAGTATTATGCTTGGTACTTTGCAGAATCTAACAGAATTTTAAAGTGTTTTGAATAAAACAAATACTGTAAGAGGCATTATAGGGCAGCTGTAAGAATATAAGAGGGCAGCCCTGCTGTGCATTTGTACCATCTGTGAATTTGAGCAATGAAATTCTTTGCTGGGAAATTCTTTCTCTTCCCAAAAAGACTGACTTCTTGATTTCTTTTTCTAGGACAAAATTTTTGCATTAATATTAAATATAAAGCAGGCCTAAGATTGCCTAGAAATATGCTGATGATAAACTGGATAGGATTAGCATGTCTTAACCCATGTAGTACTTACTGTCAGAACTGATTTCTGCCTAGGTGAAATAATTTACCCTTTTATTCACTTTCAGAGATATGATCATAACAAGAATGATAAGATCCTTCCCATCAGTCTTGAGCCATCCTCAAGCACTGAACCTGCTCAGTCTAACCTCAGGTAAGGTGTCATCTGTAGGACTGTCATGAACTGTTTCTAAATACTTCCATTTATAGCATAGTGAATCTACAGGCTCTTAATCTAGAGTAGAATCACAGATCTGTTGTTGTTGAGAGAGATACATTCAGTATATATTTCCTCTTCTTCCACACTCCCCCACCATAATCAGGTACCAGGTACCACCATTTATAGAATTCATTCACTGAAAAAAGAACAGGTTTAATGATCACACACTGCTCCTTGAGCTAGCACTGGGAGATATATCACACACAGCCCTGACTCTGAAAACAAGCATTCTAATGAGACCTCTGTCTTGGTGCTTGCTTAATTCCTCCCGGACCATGGACTCTCTTATGTTTGTAGACATTTTATTCTATGTATCCTTGCAGCAACTATAATAGTTTTGTTCCAGTTTGTATGGCTTGTCAGCTGCTTCTTTGGAGTTAATTCAAAACAGGGGCACTAAGAGTTGTGTAGGGAAGGGGAGTTCAGTGGGTGGCTAAGCAGAAGCAGTTGTGTGTGTGTGTGGTGTTTGGGGATTTTGTTGGTTTTTGTTTTTTCTTTCTTTGCACTGTAGCTTAGGGAAAAAAATTAACAATAACAGTAACAATAGTCAGGATCTATTGAACTGTCTATAGCAAGAACTATGCTAAGTACTTTATTTAGAGTATATACTTTAATACCATAAAAAGCATTTCACATATGGAAGAACTGAAGCTTAGAAAAGTGAAATACCACTGCTGAAACCATGCTGGTAGTAAAGTAATAGAACCAGAATTTAAAAACAGGCCTATGGGCCATCCTTGGCTTCCTGCTTCAGAATCCCCAGGTGACACATGATAAGACTCATTTTGATGCCTCAGGAGAGCAGAGGTGTGTGGGGGACACCCACTGACCGGAAGTCAACACTTAAACGCTCATTCAGTGCAAGGTTATAAACTGCCATACCTGCTTACATGGGATACCAGACAGGAAGGAAGCATGTGCCCTCACAAGTGCTGTTCACTGAGCCACACGGAGTTAATGCATCACTAAAGTGCAAGGGGAGAGAGATGGTCTAGAGATTGAAATTAATGGTACATTGAGAGCTCATATCCATGTCCCATCATCCCCATAGCTCAAGCTCTGCTGTCACAGACTGAGCTTCTGTCCTGCTCTCTAGCTGATGCCCGTGGTCCCCTGTGAGAGTGAGCATGGCTTTAACTGTCCTCTGCTTGCAGCTAGTTCGCCACAGCCTGGTGCTTTCCATCTACTCTTTAATAGAAGTCGTTCAGTCTGTGTTTACGACTGTGCTTCAGTAGAGGAGGGTATTTCCCTGTGACTCATGCAGATGGAAGAAAGACCAAAGTACATCTTTGTAACACAATGTAATGCACTTAGAAATAAAATGTAGAGCTACTTTGATAGCATGAATTTCAAAAAATGCATGTTTTTGTATGGTCCACGTGACGTTTGGATACACGTATACAGGGAAAGCATCTGCCTTTCCCCAAGTTTGGCCCTTGTTGTTGACTTAGTTCTTAATTGGTTGCTCACAGGCGTGTAAGGGAATATGTTCAACTGCTGCATGCCGTGCTCAGGTCTCAGAAGACCGCGTGAGCCTCCTTAGGCGCCATAGACCATTGACAGCATCAGGCATGAGACATGGGGAGCCCGTGAGGCATTGCACTATCACCTGAGTGCTTTGCAGTTCGATCCAGGGAGAAGTAAATGCCTCCCGGCTTCTGCAGCATCCCCCACTTCATCCTCTCTGTGTCTGCAGAGCTACACCACTTCCTCTCTGATGCAGAGGGAAAACAAAGGCTTTGTGACAAAGAGACTGGTTGAATCCTAATCCTACAGTTTGTGAGCCCTGTGAGCCCCTGGGCACATTTATGCCTCTTTGTATTTATCCCATAAAATCCCGAGGGCAATCCTTCTTGGGTTATTTAATAAGGACTGGAAGCAATAAAGTCCTGACAGTGATGGGTATCTGGCTCATTGTAACATATTTTTTAATAAAAATAAACTCGGGCTGTAGATATGGTTCAGAGGTTAAGAACACTAGCTGTTCTTCCAGAGAATGTAGGTTCTATTCCCAACACCTACATGGTGGCTCATAACTATCTGTAACTCCAGTTCTAGGGATCTGATGCACTCTTCTAGACTCTGGGGGTATCAGGCACAAACATATATGCAGGTCAAACAGCCACATAAAATAAAAGATTTTTCTAAAAATAGAAGACTTGATAAGACTGAAAAAAAAATATTACTCAGTGTCTGAAAAGATGTAGTGTGTATTAGTTAATAACATGGACCTTTGAGCCAGTTTGTATCCACATCTCAACTCTCACTCAAGAGCCATTTATCATTTGCAAAATAAGAAATAGAACCTACCTTTAACACGATTGTCAGTCCTGTCTTTTGTTTACTTTCTGACAAGCACTGAGATAGTGCCTAAAGTCTCTGTCTCAGGGCTGACTATGTAAGGGTATATGACATGCAAAACTCTGCCTGGGCTTATAAAAACATAATTGGTTTTCAGGCTTCGTTTTTCTTGTTTCATATTTATAATTTTATGTCGAATGCTTCCCTAACACACATCAGCATTAGAAGGGGAGAGATGCTAGCGTTTCCTGAATGTACCTCGGCCCACTCTGACCCTCTGCTGTGCTTTCCAGTGTCACCGCAAAGATAAAAGCCATTGAAGCAAAGCTGAAAATGATGGCAGAAAATCCTGATGCAGAGTACCCAGCAGCGCCTGTTTATTCCTACTTTAAACCGCCTGATAAAAAAAGGACTACTCCTTACTCTAGAACAGCCTGGAAGTCCCGAAGATGATGATCGTGAATTACCAGAGCAACAGAAGCAAAAGGTCTCCATGTCTGAAGTCCTTCGCCTCTGTGCTTTGTAGATGTGAATGGTACTACCAACAGAGCACAGTCTGTTACGCTGGTGACATAGCATGTTTGGGTATCATATGGATGTGTCTTCCCTGAACTATGTGTGGAGTTGAGCATCATCCAGAATAAATAGGAATGTGTCCAAACTGTGATTCGTACACTGAGATGCTCTAGTTGGCTGCATTGTTTGGATTTGTAACCCCAGAAACACAGTGTGCCAGAGAGAAACAAGCACTTAATCAGGAAACTAAATTTACTAACATCCACCAAAAACTTTTAGCCTTTTTATGTGTACACATCTCTTCAACATAAACAAAAAATAAGGGCGAGGGTGGGAAATGAGAGACGTTCTCAGTCATTTTTAGAACTGTTTAAGAATGTACTGTGGAAATCCTTCAGTTGGACTAAAAAGAATTCTTGGCAAAAAGCAGCTGATCCCTTGAGTGAATATTGTAGCAATATTCTGTTTAAGAATTATGCTTATTATTTCCAAATCTCAATTAGGAAAATGTGGTATATGTCTTAAATTGTTTATGTCAACAAAGTATAGAATCACATTTAACGTTTTATACCACAGCAGATACTCTATTTGGAAATCCAGCTTTTATTCTTTGTCAATCATGGTTTCGAATCTGAATGACCTTGCCTTCTATAATATCAAATGTTATTACTAACCTGGATTTTAATACACTTACTGCATGAGATTGTTTTATAGCATGAGGTTGTTCCAGTTAGAACTGTATCATGATCAGTCTAAGTAGAAAAGCAGAATTTCTTTGAAAACCTAAAGTTTGCTGTATTGGTGGTTACTGTCAACTATTCCTTTCTCACAGTGGTGTGGGCTGTAGGAAGCAGCTGAGTGACCTTGTTGCAGCTGAGAAGGAAAGTGCAGTGAGCAGCAGGAGTCAGCAGCCAGTGCTCAGGCCCCAGACCAGAGCAGCCACACATGCTCTGTCCTTTTGGAAGACTGCACGGCTTAAAAGTGAACGTTATTCTGACAGCATGCTTCTCTCCAGATGTCTTTGTCTTTTTGGACGTACTGAATATGGTAGTATAGAGAAGTACATAAACAGACAGCCTTGGGAATGTGTTTCTTCAGCTCAGTGCTGATCACTTTGGTACCAGGCCTGACAAGAGTTTTTGTTTCATTAGCAGCAGCATTCTTCACTGAGCAGATCACTGTCGCTCACCACAGGTGCCACCCATGATGACTTGGATTGTAGAGACTCAAGTCTTCCTAGGGTTAAGACTCTTGACTTGACCTCTGGGGTTTCAGAATCCACAGAACTGCTTCAGATGAATTGTTACTGCTTTTCCCAAGGCCGGTCTTTTTTAGCTATCTTTAGATACTAAGTAAGTCCCAGATTTATCAGTTGTGTGTATCTGTGATGCAGGAAACTCTCCTTCCACTTGGGAGCTCGTTCAGGGAAGTGGGAACACTGGCTCCTATTTGTCTGGTGACTTCTTAGAATATAGAATTCACCATTTCATCCTTAAGTTCTCAAAGGGTTGTGGTGGAGTAGAATTTGATGCCAATAGCCTTCTATTTTTAATAGGAACCTAGAGAACACTTAGGATTATCTACAGTTGTTTCTTTAGAATCTAGAACTATTTATTTGTATTTAAACAATGTCTATGATTTGTACCAATTCTTACCCCTCTATGTGAATAAACGCAAGACGGTATCTTTGTGGTCTTATCGTCTTTCATCCATGTCCTGGATCCCAGGGCTCCACTCAGATCAGCCAGGAGCTTATCCACATGATGTGCTGCTTTCAAGGGCCTTCTCTCCAGAAGGCTCCACGGACCAAGTCTCGTCATCCCTTGGCCTGCCCATCCTTGCCATTAGAGGTGGGGAAGGGGACTAAGTGGTCTCTTGGCACAGGTGGCTGAAAGGAGAATGGGAGATTGAAGTCCCTGCATGTATCATGAATGTTCCTTCTCTCTAAGTACAAGTTTTCACTTAATGAATATGCACATTGTAAACATGTTGAAAGGGTCTGATGAGAAGCTTTGAATTACAGGTGTTAACCCGGGCTATTAAGAGATCATCTGTACTTTGAAATTATTCTTTGGTTGCTATTTGTCAAAAATCATCTCGCTTTTAATTTTGACTTATTTGAGTGGAGAATTGATGGGGAGACTTAGGTAGGAGTGGAGGGTTGATGGGAATACTAAGGGGGAAGGTGTGATGTATCCTCAGACACATGGTATTACTCTAACCTGTTGGATTTCTGTACTTGGCACCTCAGTGTTTGGGGGAAGGGTCACCTGAGAAGACATTACACAAAGCATGTTGTAAATTGGGAAAGCCCTGGTTTTATGAAGCCATGCATTCTACAACCCTATCTCTTATTTACAAAGGTGAGCAGCTAACTTCCAAACCCATCCACCCATTTCTGATTTTTATACTAGTGCATAAAAGAGCAAGGTATTCTTGCCTTATAAACTAAATGTTAAACATTTCCTGTGAAATCACCATGTTCCTAAAATACTTGAACCCCACAAATCTGTCTTTGATTTCTCTCTCTTTTTTTCTTCTTGCTCCTATCTAGTCCATCTTGCAATGCCTTGCTAATTTCCCACCACCTCTAAAGTTGACCCCATCGAGAGGATTTGAACTGAGGGAGTTAAATGCAGGGATTTGAATTCATTAGACAAGTGCTCTTTAAACTACATACTTAGCCCTTTACCTGTGTTTTCATGTTGAGAAAGTATCTCATGCAATAACCCAAGTAGGCCTTGAGCTTGTGTTGCAGACCTCAAGCAGCTGGGCTAACAAATCTTGTCACAAGACCCAACAAGCCTTTTTTTTTTTTTCAAATTCTTTTGAAATGTCATTCTCAAGCTATATACAGTAGTTGTATCTGTAGTCAAAGCTACTTGAGAGAAGTAGAACCACTTAAGTCCAGAAAGTCTTGGAGAGACCATAGCAAGACTTTTTAAACTTTAAATTAAAAAAAAAAAAAAAAAAAAAAAAACATTTGATGGCTTTCCATCACGTCTAGAATATAATCCAAAGATCTATATGGTCCCAAATGACTTGTGCTTAGCTACCGTCTCCTGCATGGCCTCTTCCCCCGCTGGTCATTGTCCTCAGCCATAGTGGCTTCCCTGTTCCTCTGGGTACAAGGGAATAACTCCCTAAGAGGTTCCATTAGCCGCGGCTGTTGCCTGAGATGCTCTTGAGCCTACACCATCTGCTCATTTCTCTCCTCACGTGTCAGTGATTAAGAGGCTGCCCTTGGCCTCCTGTCAAAATTACACCCCTGCCACTTTACACTTCTCGCTGCCTTATTTTCTAAATAGAACTAAGTCACCACTACCCAACATTCTATATAATTGGATATCTGTCCTCCGTTTAAATATAATGTTGACTTCAAAAAATAACATCATCACTGCTATGTCACCAGACTTTTAAACAGTGCCTGTCTTGTAACATGCTCAGTGGAATTGCTGAGTGAGATACTAGGATCTCAGTTGCTTGAAAGTTAAAGAGATTTGTAAGACCATCCTACGTCACTCTTTAGTGATCCAAGTGGAAAATAGGGAAACCCAGAGAGATGATGGGACTTACACAGGATCCTACAGTTAATAGAAGTTCCTGTTTCAGTGTGTCCTTCATGTGGTGAGGCTGAAACCCCATTGTGAAGTGTCAAGAGGTTGGACTAAGTGTGGTGGCATACACCTTCGACCTCAACACTCGAAATATAAAGGCAGGTGAATGTCTGTGACTTCAAGACCAGCCTGATCTACATAGTGAGTTCCAAACCAGCAACATAGTGAGACCCTGTCTCAAGAAAAATAAATGGAAAATGAAGAGGGGACAAGGAAGGAGAGGGAAACCAGGAGATACATGTGTACATGCTTACTCCCCATGACTCATGCATAGCTCACATGTAAACCTCAAGACCCTGTCAGTAAGAAGACCGTCATTACATGCAATCCCTTGACTGCTGGTGGACCTCCAGAACAATGCTGAAATTAACCTCTTTCCTTTAACTCTAAGGTAGCCTGCCTCGTGTACGTCATTATGTTCTTCAAACACAGCACAATAGAAGAGCTTTAGGTAGAATCTTAACTATGTCAGGCCTACAAGCATCTCCCCAAGTGGGTGGTGCCTCGGCAGAGTGACATATACTGTCTCTTTCTGTACAGCTGCGAATGTAAGTGGTTGAGGGAAAAAGTCAAAGACTATTATCTTGTGGCACATGAAAATCAGATTTCAGGGTCCAAGGAAGTTTTAATTAGAACACAGATGTCCTCATGAATTCACGTAATAACTCAGGCCATTTTTCACTCTAGCAACATTTGAGTGGTTACAACAAAAATCATGGGTTCTCAAAGCCTAAAGTATATACATATCTGCTCTAAACTGCCCAGTTATTGGAAATGTCTTCCTGTGGAGGAAACACACTTCTTCCACAACCATAGATACCACCATAGTAACTACAGAAAGTACAGGAAGCAGATGACATAATGGTATGCAATCAATGTTGTTACTTTCCCTTTTCTCCACATCTATTATATACATGAGGGGTTTTGCTTTGTTTCGTTTTTCTGCATGTATGTGTACCATGTGCATGCAGTGCTCTCAGAGGCCAGAAGAGTGTCAGGTCCTCTGGAAATGGTGTTACATATAATTGTGAGCTGCCACATGGGTGCTGAGACCTGAGACCCTGTCTTCTGGAAGGGTCTCTTCTGAAGAGCAGCCATTACTCCAGCCTTCTGTTGCTAGTTTCTTATTTGCTTCTGGAATAGGGAATTGTCTATACCAACCAAGTATCACTGTACTCCAAATGGCTGAAACCTCCTCACTGGCCAATGTGAAGAAGCCAAGCCATATGAACACAAGCATCAGATGTGCCTGAGTGAGTTTTCTAGTCCCAGTCAAATTCTTTCAGCTCATGTGACAAAAATCAATGTTCCAACCACCTTGTAGTATGAATTTTACTGGCTTGTTTAACTAAAAATTTCAGGTATTCATATGGTATGTCCAGAGGCCTGTCTCTGCATTGTGTTTTCCTTTTTTATTAGATCCTTCCATGGGCAAGCTCTTCCTAGTGGTCTCTGGAGAGGAGAGAGATTTGAATCTTGGGTTCAGACCAATGAGAATCTGTCCCAGGACCCAGGACCCAGGTTTTACCTTTCCCCCTTCATTTTCAGTTCAACTTTTACTAGGAGTATTGATTACACAGAATAACATTTTATGTTTCCATATGCCCCGTGACTGCCCCTTCTCAGAAGAGAAGGGGAGGGGGATGGAGGGAGGTACTGTGTAAGGATGGGACCAGGAGGAAGGAGGACCGCGATAGGGATATAAAGAGAATAAATTAATTAATGAAAAAAATCATTAAAATGGTAGGTAGCCTTTTTTTTTCTCCCTAAAATCTCAACTATTTAAGAAGCTGTTCCTGCCCCTCCCCACAGCTAAGGAAACATATTCCACAGCCGTAGACTGTGGCCATGAAGACAACAGAGTCTAATCCCAATACAAGGTAACATACTATGATAAAACAAGAACAGGGGAGAGCTCTCTACTACAGGTAGGGGCAGAGATGAGGGGATAATGATTTCCCAGAAAATGACTGTGCTAAACCAAAGACTTCATAGGTAGGGGGACAGGTGGAATGGGGAGAGGAAATGGTCAGTATAAAGCACTTAGGATTTAACTGCTATGGAAGTAAGTTCTGTCCAGGTACCCTATGTGAAAAATAAACCAGGCTTCTGTGCTTTTATAGTCTTCCCCAGTGTGCTGTCCCCTAGCCCGGGGAGACTCGATATTACAAACTAGAGAGTCTCCCAGATCATCAGCCATCATCACCGCCCTGTACAGAATCCCTGAAAAGATGTTCCTTCTGCTTAAAAGTAATGCTCACCCAGCAAGCATCGCCCCCCCAACACTTGTCTTAAGATATCTTTCTATAAATCTGTAAAAGTTGACCCAAAGCAGTTACTACCTCTCTGCTCTTTAAATACTAAATTCTATTTCAGCATTTATCACTATACAAACTGCTTTATCATTTAACAATGATCACCTCTGAAAGGAAGATAAACCCCGTGTGCCAGGAACCTCCCAGAAAACAGACAAGGCCACTCTTCCCACATAGGGAAGTCTCAGCAGCTCCTGTGGCTTTCATGTCTGTCTCCAGGCTGACATCTCTGAAGCATTCCCTGCCCCCCAGCTTCAGCCTTGTTTTGGAGTACTTCCGCCTGAACACACACCCTCTGCCCCCATATCCTGACCAAAACTCAGTTTATTAAACCTCCCTGCTAGCCCTAATTACCCAGCCTGATAGAGAAAAAATTAGAAATTAAAAACCCCAAAGTTATCTTTGCCATTTTCCACTACATAGGAAAGCTATATATAATGTCACTAGACATATATATATATGTCTGTGTGTGTGTTTGTGCATGTTATATTAAATATAAATATTTTATATAATTCTATATAACCATACATAATGCATAAGATTACAATATATATCTAGCATTGTATAATATATAAAATATGTAACATCTAGTACCATACACAATTTTAACATGTAGATCTAGTTTAGAAATGGATGTATTATATGTAGTTATAAGTATATAGTATGTGACTAGATGCAGCAACAAGATATTTATTCATTATACTCCTTCTTCCAGTCCTCTTTGTTCCCACAACTGCCTCATCACCTCACCCCTGCAGTAGCTCAAGACTCTCCACCCTTAAGTCTGTCCTCAAGCTATCGCCTGCCATCTCTCCAAACCTGCAATATGACTGTGTCATCTCCACGCTTCAAGGTCTTTGGCGGCTCCTCACAGTTTGTATTTTGAAGCTGATATTCCTTTACACACTAGGCAAGCCTCTTTCCCAGTGAAGTGATGTCTATATTTGAAATGATGGAATGGAGCAGGTTGATGGTGCACAGTGTGTGTGGTAGGTGCAGAATACTCTAGCATGTGACTGTTAGTCCTAGAGGACTTCACCGACCTAGTGTCTTCTTTGTACATCCCAAGTGATGACAATGACTTTGGCTGAGGAAGTTCTTACTGGACACTGGACTAATGCCAAGTTTCTGTTGTTGTTGTTGTTATCATTGTCATTGTAGTCATCATCATTACATTTAGTTACTCATTCTGTGTGTGTGTGTGTGTGTGTTGTGTGTTGTGTGTTTGTGGGGGTACATGTCTATGTGTGGAGGTCAGAGGGCGACATGAAGGTTTCAGTTCTCTCTTTCTACCATGGTGATCTCAGGAATTGAACTCAGACATCAGGCTTGGCAACAAGTCCCTTAACCTAATGAGCCATCTCGACAGCTCCAGTATCGAGTTCTTATTCTTGGATTCCTAGAATATCCCAATACTTTTAAGTGGCTTTGCAGTTCGTGCCTATTTTATGATGGGGAAGCTAAGGCTCCTGGAGTTTCTCACTTGCTTTAGAGCCCCATGCATTGGAGTGTGTAACAATTAGGGTATCATCTCAAACGACCAGGACCCTTGACTCCATTCTATGCAGATCTGCAGAGACAGTGGAACTGCCTGTTCATCACCCCAAACCTGGTGATGAATACAAACTTCCCATCATTCTTCCCTCCATCCCTTAGCTCCCGCCTGCCTCCTTTCCCACACATGACCAATACACACTGTCTGCATCCCCAGTCTTCATCCTGGTCCAACCCTCCCTCAGTCCTTGCCTGCCTCACTAAACGCGTCCTTCCATACTTCCCTGAAAGGTCACCTCCTGTGTGCTGCCTTTCCTGGTGCCCCACTCTGAAGCCAAGCTCAGCACCCTCTGCCTTGCGCCCAGGGCATTCCCTGAAACACTAAATTACACTGCAGCCTAACTTTTCTCTCTCAGTAAGATTGTAAGCCCTTCGTGTCAGAGACCAGGTCAGCTTCCTCTGTGTATCCTGGTTCTGGCTGGAACCTGGGATGAAGTCAAAGCTTCATCAATATCTGCCAGCCTGAGTTCACTCAGTGGGAGAGCTGGAGTGGCTATACCTGTAGAAATCTGCAATCTACTTTGAGGTCTAAAGAACTTACATTCATCATTTATTTCACGTAATCTTCTGAAGCTGATAATGTCCCCACAATTGACTCAGTTTCTCGAAGTTTGCTCAACCAGGAAGTGACTGGACGAGGAGTCAGCATTCAGTGACTGTCTGAGTCTAAAGTTCTCTCCATCACTTCCCAGGTCATGTGAGCCAAACATCTTGCACACTTTCCCACCAAGGGCACAGGAACCAGGAAAGATAAGCTGCCGACTGAGGCTCATTCAGATCGTACCCTACTCTGGGTTCCTTTCCTCAACAGGAAATGTCCAGCAAGGTGATGAGGTGGGAATAGGGTCCTGGAGAGAGGCGGGGTGTGCTGCCTCTGTCTCTTCCCATTTACTCTCTCCCCGTGTGTCACAACCTGAATGTTTAAATTCTGTATTTAGTATTTACTCTGAAATGGCTTTCATCTGATTTCCCCCTTGCTCACCAATTTAGCTGTCAGAGTAAATAAATGTGAAGCGGGGTCTCCAGTCTCCCCAGCTCACGTTACCTTCCTAGAATTACTCCCGGCGGGGAGGAACCGCTGCTGGGGGCCTCCCACAGAATTATCCGGTTACTAATGAAGCCTCTTTTCAAGCCCAAATCTTAGAGGACAGCAGAGTAGGACGACAGAGTCTCAGGTGGGGGGAGGCTGGCAAAATCCACCTCAGAGGACCAGATGACCATATCCTGTGGATGACCAGGGAGAGCTGACTGAACCCAGCTCCAGAACGAAGTCACCATGTATAAAAAAGTATCAGTGTTTTTAAAGGGTGTTCAGTTATCACTCCAACCCTGAGGGCTAAGGATTGTTAGCTCCATTTGCAAGTTGGGAAACTAGAATTCTAAGAGGCAAAGTGACCTGCCCACAGTCTCCTGTAGGAAGCAAAAAGACCATCCTGTCTGAACAGACTCTCTGAGTTTGACAATCTGGTCTCATTCTGTAATAGAAATCTGGATTTGTGGGAAGGAAGATTTCATGTCCAAAACGATTTCATTTTTGTCTTTGAAGTTGGCTATGCTCTGAGCTAGACTAATAGGTGTTCAGGTTCCTCGGGTAAGTTGTTTAGGGGAGTTTTTGATTATTTGAATTATGCTGTGCCTATTCCAGAAAGAATCTGAAGTAGCATCTTGCAAATCTGGTGGGTCCATGCCAGAATGACCCCTAATATTTATAGACTGGTTTCTATGTGACAGACATCCTGAGTTATTGGCGTATGTTTCACAGTTCAGTGGGGCTGTGCATAGGAGGTGGATTCTGTTGTCATGCCCATCTCACAGATGAGAAAACTGAGGCTGAAGGACTGAACGGAGTGCCTGTCACTCCTAAAATAAGGGGTGGTGTTAAGACCAGTGCCGAGGCAAGCTGCCCTCACTCTGTACTTCAGCACCGACTGAGTTCAATGTCTCTTAATCAAGTCTTGATTTTTCTGAAGATTTAGTCAGAATTCAGGTGAGGAACTGCATACAGATGGGTTCAGAGTTCCAGGACTCAGTCTAGATTCCAATAATCAAGGGCGCTGTAGTATCAGTTTTGTAGAGTTGCTAGGAGGACTGAGAAGGCGGTGCATGTGGAGCAGAGCTCAGTCACATAAGTGGTGGACATCGACTTAGTCATTGTCATTACTCTGGGAGCACGGACTTCCCACTCCTCCTCACAGCAGCGGTGTCACCAGTTTGCTCAGCCCCAGAGCCTTTGCATCATTTCTGTACTTGGGCCACTGTCTGTGTAAATTTTAACTGCCATTTTATTTCATGTGGTCTTTCCTTACCTAAGAAGTTCTGCAGGAACAACAAGAGCTTTGTCTTTTGGGGTCCCTATGCATGTCATGTAGTATGTACTAGCCTCTGGCCTCTCTGACCACTTAGAGGAGAGGAGGGCAAAGGAGAGGAGAGGGGAGGGGAGCAGAGTGAGGGGAGAGGGAGAACAGTTGTTATTCAGTATTTGCCCACGAGCCGGAAGGCAGATCAGGCAAACGTGGACAGCACGTGTGTGCATGCACATGCCCACCACGAGAGGTCAAAGTCATGGGCATAGCCCGGAAACCAAGGTCATAAGCTCTAGATGAATCTGGTTTTAGTCCTTGGCTCAGGCCATTATTAGTCACGGGGCACTGTGATGGGTATGATCTCTTTAAGCCTCAGGTTCAATTAGGTAACATGGGTACCAACAGGGTATGCTGCCTCACAGAGGAAACTGAGATCACGACTGTAAAATGCTTAGCATTCTAATGCCTGGGCGGGATTAAAGCATCCAAGAATAGAAGTGTGTCTGTGTATGCTTGTGTGCATGGGCACACCCCACCTGCTCTCCACGGCGTATCTGTTCTCTTTAGTGTAAAAGACTGGTTCAGAACCCGTCTTTTCTTCCCTCTAAATACCTGCGTGTGCCCAAGAGCAATGAATTACTGGAATGCAAGGACGGATGCCATTAGCTGGGGTCGTTTCTGCCTGAAGGAACAGATATGTGTCTCTGAGGGTTGGGAGGTGGGGTTTTAGTACTACGGTTGTGTAAAGACAACACTGTCCATGTGTGTTTCTGGCTATGCCCAGTTGTGCGGACAGAGACTGACACCAGGAGACCTTTGCAAAGGTGTGTATTGTGTCCCCTTGAGCCTGGTGCCTGTCTTGCCACCTATAAGAATGCAGTGCATGTAGGAGATGCCCCCTAACAGAGGTTATACGGGGTTTGGAGCTCCTGAGTAGGGCTGTGTGTACAAGTGTAAGCATGATTTGAGAGGGTGCTGTTTACAGCTGCAAATGAGGGCGATTAGGGAGGGGTGGTCTGTGTGATGGGTAAGCTGCTCTGAGCAGGACTAGGTCTGAGTGTGCACAGCGTTGTAGAAGAGGACGCACATTTACACACTTCTCTGGCATAGTTGGTACGTGAGGAAGAAGGCTGAGGCTATGAAAGTCGGTGTCAGTCTGTGTCAGACCTTTGAGTTTGAGAGGTCTGTGACTGGGGGCTGTGCCTGATATCTAAAGGTCTTTGCCTTTCCCTGACTCTCATTATCCTTAGAGCCCTATGGAAGGTTGAAAGTGTAACTAGGTAAATCTTAAAGTGGAGTTGGATGTCCCAAGTAATTCATTCCAAAAGAACCCAGGGGACCTACCCTCCCACTGTCACTAGCACAGTCTGCCCTGGCCCCAGCCTCTTCAGCCTTTAGAAGCTGGTGCAAGCTCTGGTTGTCACGAAGCAGGGCTCTTTTTGCAGGAGCTTGGGGGTGGGGGTGGGGTGTCGATGTCTAGGACCTGGGAGATTGGTGTGAGCAGGTTACCATTTGCGACCATATGTACACAAATATACCAGGCTCAGCACTGCATCAACAGAATGTGGCTTCATGTGGAATCCAGCCGTGTGGATGGGCTGACCACGGATTCCTCTCGCACTTATTAACTGTTGTGTGAGGGCGGCGGGTGCCCTTGAGGGAGGGGCGGCAATAGGAGCTGTGAGGTTCCGTCCAGTGTCTTTGTATGTTAACGTGTTCCAAGAGTCTCCCTGTAGCGCCTAGTTTTAGTGTGTCTCTCTGTGAGTCTATGTCTCTGAGTCTCTGTCTCCTTTGGAGTGTCTCACTCTTCTTAGCGGGGAGGGGATTGGTCACGCATGACTCATCTTGAACGGAGCGGGGCTCCAGCGGCAGGGCGGTCGTCGCCGCAGCTGGAAGGGGAGGAGGACAACGAGGAGGGAGAGGAGGAGGAGGAAGAGGAGGAGGAGGAAGAGGAGGAGGCGGCGGCAGCCGCAGAGGCAGCTGCAGGGACCTCTCCAAGTTTGTCGGGACCTTCTTCAGAAGCAGTGGTGCCTGCCGGCAGCCAGGGAAGCCAGGACTGTGCTCAGGCCGGGGGCGGGGGGCTGGGGCTGGGGCTGGGCCCCGGGCGGCGGGGCCGGAGCCTGGGTTCTCCAGCTCTCGCAGCAGCCTCTGCCCCCAGGACGCCCGAGGCCCCACTCCGCGCCGCTCTTCGCACCGCGCGCCCACCGAGCCCTCCGCTCCCGGGCCCATGTACTGGAAGCATGAGAGCGCCGCCCCGGCGCTGCCCGAGGGCTGCCGGTTGCCGGCGGAGGGCGGCCCCACCACCGACCAGGTGAGCGAGCACGCAAGTGGGTGAGCGGCCGGGATCCCGGGGCTCCGGGGCCAGCGGGAGCCGGGATTCAACCGGGCCCGGCCCGGTGGCGGGCGGCCGCAGGGAGGAGGGGTGCTGAGTGAACCCGGGAGAGTGTGTCTGCAAGTGTGTGAGCGCGCGAGCGAGCGGGCAGGCGGGGGTGGGGGGTCGCGGAAAGCGGGAACGCATTATGCAAATGTTGGAGGAATTTCTCAAAAAAGCGATTTAGCAAAGACATAGGCGAATCAAGAGGAGGCGAGGCCAGTATTGTCCGTCTGAATAGACGCTGATAGCGCCGATGCGCCAGAGGTTGTGCCGGCGCAACGCTGAGGATCTCGATGAGGGGCCGGTCCCGGGCGCTCCAAGAGTCTGGAGGGTTCTTTTTCCTCCTCCAAGAGGCCTCTCTTTTCTCCTTTTGGCCTCCTTTCACTCGCGGATCTTGCCCTCTTTGGCTTGGGGCTTCCCTCGGACTGGCCCTCCAGAAGCGTTTGAATCGGTGTCAATATCCCCGCTTCAATTTCCCGGCGCGCGTCGAGCGGGCGGGCGGGCGGATGCTCCCAGCGCTCTGGGTTTTATTTTCTCAACCACCACCACCACTACCACCACCACCACCCCCATCTCCTTTTTATTTTCTTTCTTTCTCTCTTTTCTCCTTTTTGCATTTTGTACTGAGAGTAGGAGAAGGGAGGGGGCGGAGGGAGAAAAAAATTCGATTTTTAATTACTACCATTAAAAAATCAAATTTGCAATTCTTTGGGCGGCCTGATGGATCTCACTGATTGACAGTTGGAATTGACACTCTGGCTACCTCTTATCTTGGGCATTCACGACAATTTCTAATTGCAGGTAGTTTGTGTGTGTGCGCGTGTTTTTTTCCCCCTCAGAGGCTTGGATTGCAAAGGAACTAAGCGATTACTTCAAGAGCCACGGGTTAAGTGCAGGGAGAGGGGGAGAGAGAGGGAAAAAAACCCAATCCAAATTCAAATTGCTTCATTAGAGAGACACCGCTTTTGTGGGGAAGGGCTTTAAATGCCCACTACAAAGTTAGGACTCATTGTTCAGCGCCGGTTTATATAACAGGCGAGGGGAGGCGCTGGGCTCTGACAGCTCTGAGCCAGTTCAGCAGCCGCCGTCGCCTGCGTTCCCTCCCCCTCCCCCAGGTGATGGCCCAGCCAGGGTCCGGCTGCAAAGCGACCACCCGCTGTCTTGAAGGGACCGCGCCGCCTGCCATGGTGAGTCCTTTCGGCCCTGCTTTCGGTCCTGAGTCCCCCCCAACAGCACAGGCCAGGGCTTCTGGCTCAGCCTTCCGGGCTACCAACCTCTACCCCTGCGCTGGAAAACTGCCGATAGGAGCCGCCTCTCGTTGAGCCTTGGATTTTCTGGCCTGGAATGAGAGCTTTGGCTACTTCCTGCACCCAGGATGCGTTGTGTTAAAAGTTGGGGGACGTCCCTTCTTCTCCAATAGGTCCTTTCATTCTTGTACTCCAGCCTAGGGCGCGACATCCCTGGCACATTTCGTTGTCAGTCGGTGCGCGAGGGAACCAGATTTGCCTTTACCGCAGAAACTCTTGAGTACCCGGTTAAGCGCTTCGCTCTTCCTCTCCCATTTCAGGCTCAGTCAGACGCCGAGGCCTTGGCAGGCGCTCTGGACAAGGACGAAGGTAGAGCTTCCCCATGTACGCCCAGCACACCTTCTGTCTGCTCGCCGCCCTCTGCCGCCTCTTCCGTGCCGTCTGCCGGCAAGAATATCTGCTCCAGTTGCGGTCTTGAGATCCTGGACCGGTATCTCCTCAAGGTGAGTCAGAGTAGGTGTTGCCTGCACGTCCACGGGTGTGGGTTGCAGCCCCAAGAACCGTAGGGAAGCAATGACCTTGCCAGGTCCATTTTACTCGGCCTCCCAGTTCAACCGCTGACGATCGTCGTGCAGCATTGGGCGAGTGTGGGAGGTCTCCTTTTGCCCCAGTTCCAACAAGAAGATGGAAAGCTGTATCTCAATTCCCTTGAGCCTCTATATTATAGAAGAAAAGTAGGGAATCCATATGCCCTTCTGAGCTTCAGTGTCTCCCTCTCTCTCTGCAAATGAGGCTGGGGAGGCTGGGGGCGGGCGTGAAAGAGGCCCGCGCCGAGCCGACCCCCACCTCCGCCCCCTCCCCAGGTCAACAACCTCATCTGGCACGTGCGGTGCCTCGAGTGCTCCGTGTGTCGCACATCGCTGAGGCAGCAGAATAGCTGCTACATCAAGAACAAGGAGATCTACTGCAAGATGGACTACTTCAGGTAGGCTGTCGCCGTCGGGCCAGCAAACGCTGGAGCATGATGGCCTTGCACACGCGTGCCTAGGTCACTTGTGTGGCCTGAGGTCTCCAGTTCCTGAGCCCTGCCGTTCGGAATGCACAACGCGGCTCAGCGCAATGGCCTGGCCCTCCGGAACTCTGCGCGTCTTACACAGAAGGGAGCGCCAGCGCCAGCGCCAGCGCCAGCCTGAGTTCTGGAGGGCGATCTGCCTCAGGTTCCTGCGGTCTGACAGGCCCTGGCCACCGGTCTGGTTCCATCTCTGGTCTTTTCTGAGCCCCAGGCACCAGTTGTGATCTGTTGAGCTTGTTGATCTGTTGAGCTCTGGCCAGGATCATTCGGATCCTAGTAGCCATCCCGTTGCATCTCTACTGAGTTCAGCTCTGGCTCCAACTTGAATTCCAGTTGTGCCGCAGCCTGTCCTGGGAGGGATCCTAAACTAAGCTCAGGACTCTCCTAGCTTCGCTCTACTTTCAATTTTGGGCTCAGATCTGCTCCAGCCCCAAGCGCCAACGCCACAATCTGACTCCAGCCCTAGCTCGGATTCTAGCGCTTAGTCCTAAGCACCAATATCGCTCTCTGCCTTCGCCTCAGCTCGTGCCGTGGTCGCTGTTTAAATCTGGGGTCACGCCTTGGTCCCAGGCTCCCGTCCCTGCCACTGCTGGAGCACCGTTTCTGCCCAGGCTTCAGCCCCGCCTAGGTTCTAACTTTGGGCCATCAGGACCGGTTCTCGGAGAGTCGTGTTGCATTCCCTGAGCTACACTCTGCGCCGCGGTGCGAAAATCGTGGTCTCCGTAGCCCACAAGCTATCTTCCCTGGTTTCATGGTTCCGCCTGGCCCTAGCCGCTCAATATCTTGCAGGAGCCTAGCTTCTAGCCATGTAGCAGACGCCTGCTGACCCGGTCATGGGGTCTAGGTCACTGGCCGTGCCTAGGGGCCTCCGTGAAGGATCAGCCAGATCTAGACGGGAAGCAAATAGTCTGCTGGAGAATGGTGTAGAATCGGTTCTTAAGAGCAAGAAGCAACGCTAACTTCTAAATGCTTTCTCCGGAAGTAGAGAAAGTTACCCTGTGGTATACATTTCTACACACACACACACACACACACACACACACACACACTTCTTGGAGAGAAGTCGTGACTCAGTCTTCCGGAGAAGATCTGAGCCCCGGAGTCAGGGAATGTGTGTAGTGAGTGACCCTCTCTCACACTCTTTGCATCTCCAGGGCCCTAGAAAGAACTCCTTCCTGAACCTAGGAAGAAGTTAGTAGAAGGTGTGACTGCAGAAACCAGGAGAAGCACCGTTAGGAGGCAGGCTCTCCATGTCATGGGATGGGGATAGGGTGCTCTGCCTGCAGGTCCTAGGACTCTGTGTTCAGAGCATGTATGCCTATATGGTCTGGAATCTGCAGTGGCAGCAAAATGTGGAGCAGGATCAGGGCACATGGACACTGGGTATGTTCCTTTATAGAAAAACAAAAAACAAAAAACGTGTCTTTCTATTCCTGTTGTGAGTGTTGAGAGTATAAATCTTACATGTGAATGCTGAATGCAAATGTGTGTGTGTGTGTGTGTGTGTGTGTGTGTGTGGTTTGCAAGTTGCTCAGCACAGAGAACACATACTTGAGCAGGCAAGTTGGGGTGAAAGGATGCTAACATCATTCTCCACTTCTGAGGTGAAGGGTGTGGTGGGAAGATGTATCTTTTGGCTGACAACTGTTGTACGTGTACACAGACAAAAGGAGGTTATTGATTGTGTAATGTGTAACCAGGAGTGTGAGGTCTCCTCCTACTGTCTCCTATGATGTTTCATTGGCTTAGGTTAGGGAGGAAATAGATATTACAGGCATTTTCTAGACACCTTCTACTCTAGGCCTAACTTTGATTAGGGATTGGGAGACACTGTTGGGGGGTGGGGGGGGGTGAGTCCTTATGGATGTGGCAAGGACCTCAGGATAGTGTCCTTCCTCCAAAGGACAAAGCTGGGCAGATCCATTCCTTGGCTTTTGTGATGACAAAAGCCGGGGCAACCTTATCCTGTGTCTAAATTCCTTTCCCTTTATCTCCAGGATGGTTGAGGGTCCTTGAAAGTTATGCTTTCTGAGACCTTGAAGCACTAGTCAAAACTAGGCACTTGATTCCATCATTCTAACTCCTTGGTCTGCTGCACTAGTGTGGTGGATGCCACGTGCAGAGAGAGCTCTGTGGAGCTAATTATGACCTTGGTCTAGTCGCAGCATCTCTGCCTTGGGAATTCTTTTCCATAGATGGTCTCCACCAAGGAGGCCACTAAGAGTGAGCAAAGACTCAATAGCAGTGAATGTGAATGCTTCAGTTTCTGGTCATTGACAGGGTGGGCACCAGGTAGGACCTGTGAGGGCATTTCCACAGGCAGCCTGGAAAACTGAACCCACTGTCCAGCCCAGTCATTTCTAGGGGAAGATTCTGACTGATAGTCCTTTTCCAATGACAAGAAATCTCAACAAACAAGCAAGCAAGCAAACCAGGTGCTAAGTTAAGAAAGGAAGCCAAGTGACTAAAACCTCACTTTATCCAAAATGAAGGTAGAATTTTGAATTTTGTGGATTTTTCTGATCCATTCTCTACTTGCCAGGTCTCCAGGTAGGCATAAGTCATTTCTAGCCAACTCACCAGTAACAAAAATAATCAAACTAAAGAAAAGAAAAGAGAAAGCCTGCAGAGAGAGCTCGTCAGGGGAGGACCATTGTCTGTCTGCCTGAGCGCAGCACAGACTCTTCCCAGAGAGGGCTGAATACTGGTGTGTGGGAGGCAGAGTTCCCGCTCAAGAACTATGGCTTAGGGAAGGCCAGCTATGCTGCTCCAGGCCTCTGTTTCCTGAAACAGAGGTCAAGGGTTGGATGGGGTGTGGAATGAAGTATTCTGCCAAAGGGAGGCAAGATCTTCCAACAGGTTTAAGGAGATTGGTGAGGAAGAGAGTGCTCGGGGTTCTGAGGAAGGAGCCCTGGGCTTCTAACCTCTGACCTTGTCCCCACAGAAAGGTTTTATCCCAGATTCTGTCTCCCCCTCCCCCTTTCCTAACTTTATCTTGTAGATTTTTTTCTTTCAGTCTCCACTGGCAGGGGGTTGGTTGATGGTTCAGCAGAAGTTAGAGGTTAGGAAGAAACTCTAAGTTCAACAGGGAGAGAAGTTGCAAAGAATGGGGAGAGGGTAACTGGGGAGTCTGCTCCTGGCTGATTTGCCCTTGTGGGAGGAGCACTTGGTCCCCCCATTATGTACCCTTGACTAGGTTTCTGGACATTTTGCCTGTTTTTCCAATTGCTTCTCCAAACCGGGAACTCACCAGCCATTGTGAGTTCAACTTGATTCTCTGTCTATCCCTACTCTTGGCAAGTCATGGAAGAAAAGTAAAATCACCAATAGGGAAGTAGGGTTCATTTTAATCTCTTTACTATTTTTGCTGAGACCATTCCCCCCCCCCCACACACACACATACCCTCAAGAACTGAAGAATATTTTGGGCTCTGTGTGTGTGTGTGTGTGTGTGTGTGTGTGTGTGTGTATGTGTGTGGTGGGGGTCAACATTCCTTTTTTGGAACTTTCATTTCTCCCTTGCCATCAGCAGCCATACCCCATAAGGCCCCTTCATCCGCCTACCTATAGCTGTGGCCCTGTGGCCTTCTGGTGGTGCCCTCTAAGCCCCCTTGGCCTCCTATAGCATTATGCCACAGTGGAGAAGACCTGTGTACTAGGAAACAAAAGGCCCAGGGTCATCCAGAGATGGAGAGCACAGAGTGAGCTACCGAACCCTTTAGATGCTGTATCTTACTTAATCGTGTGATCCACCCTGTGTGATACTGTCAGCACCCCCAATCGTGTGATCTACCCTGTGTGATACTGTCAGCACCCCCTTGTTAGAGGAGGGGACTGAAGCCCGGAAAGATAAGCTCACTCAGCTACTAATGCTCAGGTAGTCCCCATGGCCACCTGACCACACAAGTCCTTCCTCTATAGGCTTCTTCTACAGTCAAGCTGTGCCTGCCATGTTGTTGTTGTTGATGATGATGACGATGATTTGCAGTTATAAGACATACAGAGTGACAAAGACTCTGCTGTTCTTCTCCAGTTTTTCCTGATTCACGTAGAAAGTGAATATATGTTCTGATGTGTGACTCTCCTTGTGTGGCTCCAGGGCCACTAGGACCTGAAGAGAAATATCTTCAGCAACTTTCCTAAAGACCCTGGTCCTCATTCCTTTTTCTTTTTGGCCGTGGGAGTGGGAAACAAAGAGTTCTAGGGATGGGGGTGGGGGTGGGGGATGGGGGTGGGGCCTTAGAGTGTTGTCAGGTCTAAGCTGAAGTCCTTCCTGTTCCTTGGCTCTCAACCCTGGGCAGAGGGGGTCGGGGAGGGGGTGCACACCCTTCGGGCTTCTCTGGCCTTCCACCTTGAGACCAAGCTCTGTCTTTGGACTTAAGCCCCTTTCCTTACAGCTGGGGCCCCAGGGGAGCCTGGGACCCTGGAAGCTACCCCCCCCCACCCTGTGTGGAGAGGCCCAGCAGCAACTAGCTGTTGGGGGGGGGGAAAGATGTTGGGGGGATGGAGGGGAGAGTTGTGAAAGAAGGAGCCTGGGGCCAGGACCTCCAGGCAGGCTTAGGCTGCTGTTTAACCTCTTAACTGCCGGTTCTGCACCCCTTTTCTTTTTAAGGGTTTTCTGCAGACAGGAAACTGGGGAGGGCTGGGAGGAGCTTCGATTCCAGTTTTCCTTGTTTGCTTCAAGGAATCTATAACTCTCTGTCTTGTGTGTCTAAAACCCAAAATAAGTGAACTCCTAGTTCCTTTCGGTCTTAAATGTAGGAGACCCCACCCTGCACTTCGTTTCCCCACGTAGAAAGGAGCAATTTAGTAGGCGGCAGCGGCGGCGCCTGGGCGGGGTCTTCCAAAGGGCTCATTTTTAGAGCCTCTTTCACCCAACAAACAATTAGGAGCATCTTCAGTGGGCCTGACCTGGTCAACAGTGCAGTTCCATCTACCAAACCCGGTATCCGGATTCCTGCTCTTCAGTGTGGGGAAGACGGCTTGTTGGTATCCCTTTAACTGTTGTTAAGGTTCAAGGCGGCATCGGCTTGTCAGGCACCTTTGCATTCTCAAAGCGCAGAGGCCCATTGCCTCTCGGTTTCTCTCGGTGTGCTGGGACCCTGGTGGAGATGGTGGGGACACCCGCACTAAATTCAGATTTCACAGTATGAGTGAGGGGGCCAGTAGAATCGTCCCCCAATCCCTTTGACAATCCCTACACATCTCCCACACATCCCTTTCTTGAAGTTTCGTTGTCTCCTCCCGTGATGCTGTTTTTTCGATGCTTCCGGAATGGATCGGCTGGAGCCTCTCTGGACAGGAGTGTGTCCGTTTGTCAGACTTGGATGGTAGCTTTCTTTCGCTTTTTCTCTGTGAGCTATCCCCTGTCCTGAGGACACTTTGTATGTCCAGACATGATACAAACAAACACGGGTAATGACACGGCCAAGTCACCTTTTCTTCAGGGATCTAACTCGATGGTTTCATTGACTGGGCCAATTAGTGGTGCTTCAGCTGAAGGCTGAAGACAGCAGTTGAGACAGCGCAGAGGGTGAGAAAGGTGCTGTCGGGTTGGTTGCTGGCAGCACTTACTTAGGAGCTAGGAGATGGGGACACTGGGACCAACCTCTGTAGGCACCAAAGTCGGACTTGCAGGAAGGAAGACCAGGGATTGCGAAGACTGGGACCAGGAATCCCATGGAGTCAAGTGTGGGGACCAAGGTGCAGAGGATCACAGCCGGGAGCCAAAGGTTGCTGCCCTGAAGGTCAGCCCTTCCCTTCTCCTTGATCCCCTAGTTGAACTTTTTAAAATCTCTGCCAGGAATGGGCCACCATTATCCCCCACTGGGATGCCAGGTTCTCATCACCAGTCCAGCCACTCCCAAACAGGTTCTAAGTTCTTCAGCACCTTGAGGGGACCTTGGCTCCTACCACACACTCTGTATTGTCTGGTATAAGCTGTTTGTTGTTTTTGAGCCTCTGACTCCAAGTGTGAAAAATGAGTTTCTGGGTCTGCCCCTCACCGGTCTCAGCAAAGATGATGGGGTGCAATGGGGGTATTGAGCTGGGAAACCTTAACAGGAAGCCAGCCGAGCCGAGGCTCTGGGAAGGGCTGCTTGCTCAGTTTCCCCAAAGTACCAAACTACAAACAACAGAGAGCCAGCCTCCCATGGGCAGCCAGAAAGTGGTTCCCTTGAGGCTACCTGTGTGGGGGTGTGCTGTTGGCAAAATGGTTTCACCTCTGTTTTCTGAAGGATTAGGAACAGAGACCACAGACTAGTCTGTCTGACTCTCCCACAGGAAGCCATGATTCTGAGGTCATGCAAAGAGTCTATTTGGGTTGGGGAGGTGTTTGACTAGGCAAAGGGCTGAGGCCCAGTGTGAACAAACCTAGAGGCCTGGTGAGGATTCCTGGACCAGAGGAGAGTGACCTCGTTGAGTCTGGGTGAGCCTGAGCTGATTGATGTGCTGCATTTCAACACACACATACACACATTCATACACACAGTCATACATACATACATATATACATACATACATACACACATACACACATTCATACATACACTCATACATTTATACATACATACATACACACACATACACACATTCATACACACACTCATACATACATACATACATACACACATACACACATTCATACACACACTCATACATACATACATACATACACACACATACACACATTCATACACACACACTCATACATACATACATACATACATACATACATACATACATACACACACACACATACACACATTCATACACACACTCATACATATATACATACATACATACACACACATACATGCTCACACACATACACACATTCATACACACACTCATACCTATATACATACATACATACACACACATACACACATTCATACACACACACTCATACCTATATACATACATACATACACACATACATACACACACATACACATATACATACACACACTCACACACTAATACACACATCCACACACATTCACACACTAATACACACATACATACACATTCACACACATATACACACATCCACACACATGCATATACACACTCACACACTAATACACACATCCATACATATACATACATATACACACTCACACACTAATACACATGTCCATACATGCACATTCATACACATATCCACACACACACACATACACACACACACACACACACACACATATATATATACATATATATATATGTATATATATATATATAAAACAGCCAGTTACTTGAATTTGCTAAAACAGGCAACACCATGGTGTAACTGAAGTGAATTTTGCTGAGCCACACACAGGTAGTGTGAATGTGCTTTCCAGTGGAAAGGTGCTGGGGACAGAAACACAAATCCTTTCTGCATGCTTACCCCATCTCTAAGCATGCCAAGGATGAGGCATGCCAAAGATCTTAAAGAGCAGCGTGAGATGGTGGGAAGACATGTCCAGGGAACGACTGGCCTCCAGAGGCCTGGGGGGTGGGGCGGGCTGGAGGTGGAGAGAGGAACAACAGACTGAAATGAGCTTTCACGGTGGCTTGGTAGCCTATACCACAGAGTATAGGGTGGGAGACTCTGATGATTAGGAAAGCGATGGGTCTGAGAAGGATGTGGTCTGTTGGGCTTTGTAAACCCAAAGCACCTTGGACTAGACCCTACAAATAGTGTGGTACCACCAATGGCTATAAGGAGCTCAGGGGACAGGATTCTGTGTGCATGGCGAATTTTTTGCTGCCCACTGCAGTGTGGGTGATGCACTGACAAACCAATGCTGGGAAGTAGGAGGTGAGGGCAGATGGGGCGGTGAGAGGGGCCTGATGGGAACCAGGCCTAGCAGGGCAGCCTTAGCGATGAAGGGGATGTGGTGCATCCCAGAGATTCACTTCATTAGCTGGAGGCATTGCTGGGCAGGAGCCGAAGGCTGGGTGAGTGGTGGCTCTGCTTCCTGAACAGTGTGTGCTAGAGGAAACAGGGTTAAGGGTTAGGACAGTCACAGGTGAGTCAGCCTCACAAGAGCAGCCTTCCCCTACTGCACACAGGTAGACTAGGCTCTGCGGCTTCCTGAAGGGACTCCTAATCTGATGATCCAGGCTGTGGCTGTCTAAGCCCCTTACAGAAAGGAGAGAAAGAAGGGGAAGAGACAGAGAGACTAAGGAACAGGGAACATTTGATCTATGCTCCTCCTCCTCCTCTTCCTCTTCTTCCTCTTCCTCCTCCTCTTCCTCCTCCACCTCCTCCTCTTCCAGTTAGTATTAGGATGTCTTGGGTGCTAGAGTTCAGGGCTGCTTGCATCCTTGGTTGACTGATAGGCACCAAACAAATAGTAGCAGTCACCATTGTGGTCCTCTTCACAGGAAAGCCAAATTAAGGAAAAGAGCAAGTCAGAGCAATTCAATGACCTGCCTGTGTGGGGGTCACACAGCTAATGAGTGTGTTTGGTGTGTAGGCACTACAGCTTCATCTTTGGGGTCAGGCCTGCTGGGGGTCCCTGTCCTTGACAGGTAGTTAGTGAATGTATGGTATGGGGAATGTATGATGTAGTGAAACTTATTCTAGGCCAGATTTCCAGACTTCCTTCTCTGCAAAATGGGAATTGAGATAAACTCTGTGACGCATTAGAATCTTGCAAGGCAAGTGATGTTCAAAACTTTCCCTGCTAGGAGTACTGCTGCGTTTTCCTAACACCCGTGGTGTATTCTAATGAACAAATGTTCAACGATAATGAATAAATATGCAAATATTAAGTGGTTGTTGTAGAGTATTTGAAAAATTCAGCAAAGCAAGAAGGAACTAAAAATCTCACTCCCAGTCATCTTCTTGGTGGGACTTGGATGCACAGGAGTAATGGATTCACGTGTAAGGTAATGTGGGGGCGTGGGTGCCAGGTAAACCCTGAGCAACGTGTGCCCTTGGAGACAGAGGACAGAAAGACGAAAGACGCCCGGTCTAAACATTATGTTCCCTGTTCCCTTTGTCTCGCAGCCGATTTGGAACCAAGTGCGCCCGGTGCGGCAGACAAATCTATGCCAGTGACTGGGTGCGGCGCGCGCGCGGCAATGCCTACCACCTGGCATGCTTCGCCTGCTTTTCCTGCAAGCGCCAGTTATCCACCGGCGAGGAATTCGGCCTGGTTGAGGAGAAGGTGCTTTGCCGCATCCATTACGACACCATGATCGAGAACCTCAAGAGGGCCGCCGAGAACGGTACCCAACCCGCCCAACCTAGCACCTAGTCCCAGCCCTTTCCCACGTTCCCTTGCACCCAGGTTCGTGGTCCGCACACTTGTACCGGCTGAGCGGCCCCTGGAACACCTGGAGGCAGCATCGGGGTGGGGCTACACGTGGAGCATGCGCTCTGGCTCTTTCATTTGCATGGGCCACTAAGTCACTATGGAACCAGCCTGCGGAGTAGCCCCCCACCCCCACCCCATTCTACCCGCCAGCTGTCTGGGCAGTCCAAGAGATAAGATGTAGTCCACATTCTTCCCACTTCCTTATGGGCCACACAAAGCCAGAGGCTAAGGGTTAGATCAGAGGTTCTGAATATAAAAATTTAAAAGGGATCGGTCCCTGAGTCTCACAGACACGACTTTTTTTTTTTGTTCCAGTCATTGGGCCTCTTCCTATTCTACATCTGCTCATGATATCTAGATGTTGGACTAGAATGTTCCTTGAATCTCTTCTGGCTCTGGCATGATTTTCCCAAGACATTTATCCTAGGGTCTTGGTGAAAGTTTTTAAACGCAGCGCGCACAGCGGGAGGGGCGGCGGGGGTGGGGTGGGTGGGAGGGCGGGGCGGAGTGATGGAAGAGGAGGTGAGGGAATCCTAAAAGGGAATGGAGCTGTGGACAGAGGCAGCAACCCTTCCACGGTTCTGCTGTCAGGATCTATAGATATTGCTAACTTCCTTGAAATGTGGTTGGATGCATAAAACCTTTTAGGAACTTTGTGCTATATCCCTATTCATAGCTAGAAAAGCTGAAGAGGTTATCTGCAGTACGTACCTGCCAAAGCTTACATCTGGTAGGTCTGCTTGGAAGCTCAGTTTCTCACCTGTCACAATACAGCACAGCACAGCATGCTATATCCCCTCAGTTCCAGAAACCCCTTCAAACAGCCAAGAGGCTCCTGGGATGTGGTTGCCTCTGGCTTTCATTTTTCCGTCTAAAAAACTAGGCACACTAACCGTTATCCTGCCTGCTTTTCTAGGAATATTACTATCACACAGCTTCTCTGGTGGGAGGAGTATGGGCCACCCTACCTCAATTTCTAGGCATCAGTCGGAGGGCTAGTAAGGGACCAAAAAACGTGCTACTGGCCATGACTACACCAAGGTCATCATTTTCTCCTGCTGGCATCAGTAGCTAGGTGGGGAGCAAATGAAGTTGCTGCGCGGGGGAGTTGTTGCACGCCTGTGCAAGTCAGCAGAAGAGGTGGGCTCTGGAATCAGAGCTTCCTCAACACCGTGGTTAATCAGTAAACCACAGCCTCCTTTCACTCCCGGACCACCCAGGGCCACCGTTAGCCATGGCCTTGCCAGCGCCAGCCTAGGCAGGGAAACTTGAATACTTGGGGCTTCAGGTCACTGACCATCATCAGCATTAGCTATGGCTTTCCTTTTAAACTAAAACAACACACACACACACACACACACACACACACACACACATTCGTTATAGGAAAATGAGGAGACGTGGTTAAAGGAAAAGTTGAAATCATGCTGCACGTCATTATCTCCCTGTTTACATTTCCATTTTTCCTTTGTACATGGAGGTCTTTTTTTCTTTCTGCATAGTTTTTCCTCCTAATTAAAACATTACAGCAAATTGTAAGCAGTTGTTATTCCTGAGTGGCGGAGTCACTTTCCCCCCTCTTCGTGCTTGTCAGAATTTGGGGCTTTTGGTAAGAACAGTGGATTATTTTTGCATTCAGAAAAATGAACTGCTAAAATGGGCATATATTTGCTAGTTTACAATCATAGCAGCCGAAGAACTATAAAACAGAAAGACAGCACTTAAGATAGATCCCAGTTAATAGATTATACTTTGGAGAAGGTAAAATGTAATTGTTTTAAATACTTCAAAAGTTGCCGCTGTGGCGCCTTTAGTCCCCCGCACTGAGGAGGCAGAGTCAGATGGATCTCAGTGAGTCAGAGGCCAGCCTTATCTACATAACAAGTTTCAGGACAGCCAGGACTACACAGAAAACCACTGTCTTTAAATAAATAAATAAATAAAATGGGGTTACAGCCGCAACCCGTGCTGTTGTTGTGGCTCCTCCTCCTCTTCCTCTCCCCTCCCCCTCCTCCTTTTAAATCTCTACCTTGATTTCCCTTCAACTCAGCTAAGACAGACGTTAGGGTCAGTTTGGTTCCCATTCCGAGGCAGAGGATTTGAGGTTCCCAGTCAGGAGCTTTCTTCTCTCTGACCCTTAGTTTCCTCTCTTAAAAAAAAAAAAAAAAAAAGGTAATAGTATGGAAAGGAATCTCTGGGCTCGGGGACTAGGGCCCTGGGATCCCCGCTCCCAGCCACTCGCTCCTGACCCTTCCAGGGACAAGCTCCCCCCCACCCCGTCCTTTCCAGGCTGCCACTAGAAGAGATGGGGACGCGTGGTCAGCCGCTTCTGTCGCCCCTCAGGGAATGGCCTCACGTTGGAGGGGGCAGTGCCCTCGGAACAGGACAGTCAGCCCAAGCCAGCCAAGCGCGCGCGGACGTCCTTCACCGCAGAGCAATTGCAGGTACCCAGGGCGAGCCCCGAAGCGTGTGGGCGGGGTCTCGGAGTGGGCGTGGCTGTGCGGGACTTGTGACTCCGCCCCTTGTGCTGGGACCCGCGTGAGGCCGCGCTAGGGCTAAAGCTGCCTGGGGCGTGGCCTCGGACCCTAAGCCTCTGATTGGGCGGAGGTCTCAGTGCCCTTCTGCGCCCTACAGGTTATGCAGGCGCAGTTCGCGCAGGACAACAACCCCGACGCGCAGACGCTGCAGAAGCTAGCGGACATGACGGGCCTCAGTCGCAGGGTCATCCAGGTGAGCGCTCCGGGGTCTCAGCCTTCAGGTCTGGGGCGCACCTCAGGGAAGAGCTGAAGCTCGTAGTGGTACGGATGGCCGCGCGTGCACGAGGCCGCCCCTCTCCAGTGTGGCCTGAGGTCCACTTGATTACTGAGAGTGCAGAGGCTGTCGTTCCAGGTGTGGTTTCAAAACTGCCGAGCGCGTCATAAAAAGCATACACCGCAGCACCCAGTGCCACCCTCTGGGGCACCCCCGTCCCGCCTCCCTTCCGCCCTGTCCGACGACATCCACTATTCTCCGTTCAGCAGCCCAGAGAGGGCGCGCATGGTCACCTTGCACGGCTACATCGAGAGTAAGTGATGTGGATTCTGGGGTTGCCAGGCCAGCGGGGAAGGGGACGCTGAGGCCTGCTCTTGGACGTCGTATGAGGGGCGGGGACCTCTGGGAGGCAGCCTGGTGGATGAAGGTGTGAAGCGAGTCAGTTTCCCTCCCTTCCCCAGTGGGTCGGAGCCCTTGGTAGAGGGAACCAATAGTAAAACTTCAAGCATCCAGTGAGCATGTGCGCGGGATGAGGGGTAGGGACCAAGGAGTTTGTGCTCTGATGGGCAAGACAGCTTAGGACAGAACTCAGGGGTACTTATGGTTTTCATTGCAATGATTCCTATAGAAAAGATGCTGGGTGGGAGTGTCCGGAGATGCTGGGGGCCGGGGACTGCCTCTGAGCAAGCTAAGCTCTGAAGGATGGGGAAGACTTGCTGAAGGACATATGGGCTGGGGGAACTAAAAAGTGGGCAAACCCTGGCTCAGAAAGCATCCTGGTATGGGTGCATTTGGGGAGCAGAAGCCAGGGTGGCATGACCACTTAGGGCTGTGAGACCTTTGGGCAAGTCACAGAATCTCCTCGAACCTATCCGTTTCCTCACCTGTGAACTAGAATAGTGGTAATCCAAGGATGTTGAGAATTGATTGACATGGGCATCCAGTCTCTGAGTACCTCCTGTGTTCTTAGCACTGAGACACGAGAGTCAGTAAGTGGGTCAGAATTGCACTGTTCCTGGGACTCACTCACATTCCAATCCATTTCAGTCTCTGTCTATCTCTCTTCATTCCTCCCTCCCTTCTTCCTTCCTGAAACCAGCAGGGGCATGATAGCAAGTGCTGTGTCACCAAGCTATGGTCCCCACAGAGACAGTAAGCACTAGAGAGGTGGGTGCGTGGTGGTGAAATGACCTTGAAGCTGGAATCTGGATGAGGGAAGACTTGGCTTATATTTCTGAGGCATGAGGAGTCAGTGAGCCAGCTACTGAGCAGGTGCTTAGTTCAAAATCTCTTTCCCTTTGGGGTTGTTTCCTCAAAGCTGGGTATGACCGAAAGCAGAGGTGGGGAGCATACACATTCATACTCTCTCTTTCAAACAACCATCTTAGGTTCCAACTAAAGGAGGATCTGATTGTTGCTTATGGAGTGCCTGCTTTGTGCCAGGGGTGATGCCATCTGAGTCTCTCTAGACATTACATAGACGAGGAAACTAGAGGGTCCAGGGACTCTAATGATTACATTCAGGCTGTGGTGTAACAGGCGGAGATCAAACCCCACCCTTGCCACTTTGTAGCTTGGTGACATTGGGTGAATCTCTTGGACCACCATCCCTTTTCCTCTTCGTAAAAACCAGGACAATGAGAGTAGCCTCCTCGGTGCGGTGTCATGAACATCACTGAGATAAGTGGTCCTGTTTAGTACATGCAGGCGAAGGCTTAGCTGCTTTGGGATGTGCTGTGGGTTTCTTTGGCAGAGCAAGGAGCAGGGTCCCGACTGCTGTATCAGGCTGCCAGCTGGAACTGTCTCTCTATGCAGTTCCATTTCTGAACCTTCTGCTCATCAGGAGGGGCGCTTTTCCCCTTTTGTTTCTAAACAATGACTTAATGTTCAGCCTGAATAGAACCTATTAAATACTTACTGAAAGTGCCAAGGACTGGGTACTCTCTGGTTACCAGGGGTCTTGGCAGCCAGGGAACGCTTGGTGTGTGGTTGGTGGTAATGGGTATAGGTGACTTCTGCTGTGAGTAGGATCAGGACTCTGTATACTCTGTTCATCAAGCCTAGATCTCTCTTTGCTTCTTTCTTCTTCCCTGGGAGTCAGAACACACCTCTGTAGTGTGACTTAGCGGACAGACCAGAAGTTTGCTTTACAGTTAACCAAAAGGATGGAGTTTGGGGTTTTCTGAAATATTAAAGCTGTACACTTAGTATAGGGTTTAGAAACAGACCCCAGGGGTGGGGCTGGGGGGTGCCTTTCCATTTTGCAGTCAACAAAATTCAGTGCTTAGAATCTGATTTCAAATAATTAAAAAAACAGCAAAAAAAAAAAAAAAACCCACCACCTTTGGAGCCAGACTCCAAAAATTGTGCAGTTATTTGAGTAATTTGAAGCTGTTCAGAGATTTCTTGAACACCCAGGGAGTTAAGAATCCTCAATTAAATACAATTGCCTTACCCTGAAGAAGAGAGAACAGTGCCTCAGAAAGGCACAGTGACTTGTCCCAACTCATCACTTGCAAGGGTCTGTCTAGGCGCGTTCTGTGAGCAAGGAGGGCAGAGTTAGAGAGGAGACCGGCAAATGAGTGCTTTGCTGGAGCCGTAAAGAGACAGAGATGCAAAGGATTTGGATCAGAACCAGTGAGGGGCTTTCCCCACCAGGCTTATGTTGTTGCTGCTTCTGTTTGTTTGTTTGTTGAGACTGTGTAGCCCTGGCTGTCCCGGAACGGAACTTGCTCTATAGATCAGGTTGGCCTCCAACTCAGAGACCCTTCTGCCTCTGTTACTGGGGTGCTGGGATTAAAGTCGTGTGCCCTCACTGCCCAGCTTCCCTCAGCAGCTCTAGATGTTGGAATAGGGTATGGAAGCTCACTCAACAAATATTTATAGAGTACTTTGCAGGGGCTGGAGAGATGGCTCTGTGATTAAGAGAACACTGGGTGCTCTTTAACAGGGCAGGAGTTCAATACCCAAAACCCGCATGGCAGCTCAAAACTCTAACTCCAGTTCTAGATAACTCAGGGTCCTCTTCTTCCCTCTGTGGGCACAAGCCACGTAAGTGGGGCACAGGCAAAAAATGCAGGCATACATGCAGACATACATGCAGGCATACATGCAGGCAAAGTACCCATATTCATAAAATAACATTTAAATTAAAACAGAGTGCTTTGCATATTTCATGCCTCATCCTAAGTACTAAAAAACCAGAAAGGTTTGGGGGGAAAATCATACTGTCACAGAGCCTACGTTCTAATTGATGACCTGACAGTATTAAATAAGCAATGAGAATTATATGTAAGTCAGGTGATAAGGGCGAATCAAGAAAAGATGACATGCAGGAGCCCAGGGACTGCTTGCTGGGCTGTAGTTATGAGCAGGGCAGTGACACACAAGAACAGGATGTCCTAGGAGGCAGTTGGTAAGCTGTCTCCGTGATGCTCTGGAAATCAGAATGTGAGGATGAGGGTCTGAATAGGTGGGAGCATCCTTGTTTGCAGGAACACATATCAGAACAGGAGTGTTAGCTTATCGGGGAGCTGGGCCGTAGCACCTGACAGAGCCCTTCACATGGGTAGCGTTGCAGCCAGCTCAGTTGAGACCTTTCCCAGGGCCACCCAGGCAGCAAGCGGTGGAAGTAGATGTCTGGGCTAGTGCTCAGGCTTCAGCTTGCAGAGCAGGCAACAGGTGGGGATCCTGTGTGGAGCCTGGGGGATGGGCTCCAAGGCGTCCTCTCGTCCACAGGTCAGGTACAGTGCGGGCAGGTGCACTGTCGGCTGCCTTACACCGCGCCCCCTGTCCACCTCAAAGCCGATATGGATGGGCCGCTCTCCAGCCGGGGTGAGAAGGTAACCGGGAGCCTGGCTATGCTGGTGGGTCAGAGCCTTCCTGCTGGGAATGGGTTTCTGGCAGCACCCCTACCACTGAGTGGTTCCCATGCCACGTTGAGACAGATGACTCGGGGTCCCCGGTGTGGCCCCAAGGCAGTCATCAGAGCAGCTACTTGTGTGTTTCATGTGCCCGACTTCCCTGAAGTCCTCTTTGTAGCCCTGGCCTTCCTGTCCCTTGGCAGTGAGGCCTTCTTATTTACTTATGCTTTGAGGTTCTGGGGGAGGGTTTCCATCCCACACCATTCTACTTCCCCGTTTCGTGTGCTATTTTTCTTCATTTGTTACTGTCTGGAACTATTGGCAGTAACTATCTAGGGCTGGTAGGTCCCGGAATGAGCAAGGTTACATGTGACCAAGGGTCAAATGGCAGGGCCTTCTCTGTGGATGTGAGTTTGTGGTTGCTCCAGGCATCAATACTGCATATCCTAAAGGAGGCATAAATGTCACCCAGTCTGCGGCTTTGTTTTACTCTTGTGCACATGGGAGACAAGTGGCTGAGTGTGCTTTAGGTGTGCCCAGGAGTGGGTATGAGCCTTAGCACTTCAGTTCTGAAACACCACAGTCAGTCCTCAACGCCATTATTCCCAAACAGATGTGGAGAAACAGATGTGGAGAAACAGAGCCTGGGTAAGGGGACAGTGATGAGAAACGAAGTCCTAAGGATGCTAGGTGGGGCGTGGGGGATTTGGACTTCCTGGGGAAGCAGGGACGTGGTGCCGGTCCCCAGGGAAGCTAAGTAGGGTGGACACGTGAGCAGCAGGAAGCTCTGGGGTGCCATTACGCTTAGCAGTTCTCCAGTCCAGCACATCTCATTCTCGGTGCACTTCAGCATCCCAGAGGCAGTTTGGGAAGTCACAGATTCCCCAAGTCAGAGGAAGTGAGGAGAACAGAAGCCAGCCTGAGGAGCACTGGCTCTTGCCATTCTGAAGGGCCACCCAGGGACGAGAACACTCCTTTAGGGCAGGTTGTCTGCGATTGCTTTCTGAAGCCTGCTGTGTGCAGAGCTTGCTAGGTAGTGGGCGCCCCGGGGCAGGGGCTGCAGGGTGGAGGTCCAAATGCCCCAGTGGGACAGTATGAGAATACTGCATGAGCATCTGGGGAGCGGGCACCAGGTGGACACTCTGAGCTTCTAATCCACAGTGAGCTCTGCTGACTGATGAGCTCCTTCTTCGTCTGAGGTTGGCACTCTACACACACTGCTTGACATTCCCCAGCCACCTTTGGCGTGGGTGTGGCCTTTTCAGTGTAAAGACAGAGAAACGAATTCAGAGAGGTGGTGCTCTTTGTCCTGAAAGTGCTGAGTATTAGGATCTGAAGTCTGCATGGTCTGGTCGTTACTGGTTTTGCGCAGCCGTGTATACAGTACTCTCTCTGACCTCATCTTTCTTGGCCTCCCTTAGGGGCCTTATAATACTCTCCATGTCAAGCCTATAGAAACGGAGGCTCACCCAGGCCACAGCGGACGTGGCAGAGCTGGCTGGCATCCTAGAACCACTGACTTAAAGCTGGGGTGCGTTTGTCCTTTGAGACCCAACACTGGTACGGAGGAAGGGGAGTCCATAATCTTTGCCTTCAAGGGTGGTATGGTTTAGGGTAGTTTGGGTAGGGTGATGGAGTAGGATTCAGGATTCAGAAGAGGGTGTGGCAAGCTCAAGGGGAGAGGCAGGAAAGAGAAGGATGCCCAGATCAAAGAACAACTGATACAAATGCATGGAGGACACAGAGCCTGAAGGACCCCTGATGTCCAGTGTGGCTGAAGCCCAGGGAGGTAGGGGGACCCGGCAAAGGGAGGCCTTGTCAAAAGGCCTGGCCTGAGGAGTGTTTGAGTCAGGGGAGCCTTGAAAGTGCACAGGGTTGGGCTCAGAGGAGAGCCTTAATTTCTCAGGTGCCTAGCTCAGCTGTGATTGTGTCTGGTTCAGCCTGAAAGATGCACCAGACTGGGTGACAGCAGCTTCGGCTCTGGGTTCTTGGCCTCTGGGTTTGTCTGTTGAGCCAGAGGCTTCTTGCTGGGCCAAGTCCCTAGCTTTGCTGCCAGGATCTCTGTGGTAGTCTGGGCCCTTCCTTCAGACCCACTCTCCTCTTCTGGTGGCCTGCTTGCCAGCTTCCTAAGCATTTCTGCCAGCCACATCTGTTCACATCTGGCTGCAAGTAAACTCTGCTGTGTCACAAGTGTGGGGTGAGACAGTCAGCAGAAGAAGGTATCAGCTTTTTCCTGTGTCCTTCTGGGAAACCTGTGGGGAGACTCAGAATCCCGTGGGACTGGTCCACTCATCAAGACTAGTGCTGGTCTAGGTAGCCCTGATCACTCAGGCAGGGTGGAGCTTCCTATCTCCGTGACAGCATCATTTGGTCCCACAGACCCGTTATGTTTCCAGAGCTACATTTCTTCCTGGTCATATACCTGGATCCTACAGCTTTAGCACTTAAAATGGTCTTAGAAGCCATGACTAGGCTGGCCTCCCTCAGGTGGGAAGAATGCAGCCCCCCCAGAAGAGGAGAGTTTTTACTAAGAGCTCAAAGCCAGGTGCCCTTCAGACCCAAAGGGAAGCTATACCCAGGGTTGGGTGAGGAATGCTGGAGTCAGGCCACCCAGAGTCCCAGATCTGTCCCCTCCTCCCGCTAAGACCTTCAAGTACAATTACTTTCTTGTGACTTCAGTTTCTGCCTCTGCTGAATGGGGCTATAATAGTGTCTGCCCTCTTATGATGATGCTGTTGAAATGAGAAGCAATGTGTCTGAAGAGCCCAACACACGTGCCTGGTACACAGAAGGTACTCAGTAGCTTTTGCTTATCAATATCTTCTGTGGTCCTCTGTATATGGAGGCTATGGATGCCTGAATTATACACACACACACACACATCTCACAGTTCAAAATTGGACAAGTTGGGGATTAATAAAATGGTAAATAATCAATCAGCACAGTTGCAATGTGCTGTAGGAACAATGCCACATGTGTTCACGGGGTCCAGAGTAAAGCTCACAGTAGGTCTCTGCTGCTGCGCTTGCTCTGAGAGGTTTTGCCACGGCTGTTTACACATGAGGAAACAGGCTCGGGGAAGGAAAGTGAGCTGCCCAAGGTTTCACAGCATGTTAACTGAGAGCTGGGATGTGAGCCCAGGTCTGAGCTCTGAGCCCACCATTCTTCTCCAGGTCTGCCGGTCCGTCGGGGCTGCTGCATGCAGGAGGCAGCAGTTTAGACACCTCCATTGCCCTTCTCTTGCAGGTCATCCTTTTTCAGTACTAACGCTGCCGGCGCTTGCACATCTGTCCATGGGCACCACACAGCTGCCCCTCAGCCGCTGAGACCCAGCATCCAGTTGTGGCCAGGGATCCACCACCTCTGCGTACACCCTTCCCCGCTGCTGTCCTGCCCTCTGCCAGTGGCTCCATCAACCCAGGCCCGGTCTTTCCGAACCTCTTCTGTTGGGAACCGGAACCCACCATGAGCAGCAGAGTCCCTTTCTGTAAAGGCAGGCTCCCTGTAAATGTGGCATCCGCACGGAAACAAGCAGCCTGTCTCTCCTCATCAACTGGGAGTCGTGCTTAACATCAGCTGATCACAGCAGCAACGGCTAATTCCATGGCGAGTCAACAACGGCCTCCTACTTCACAGGTTTTCTTCTCTCCCATATTGACCTTTATTTACTACTTCCTTGGAACCATCTCCAAATTCTGAATAGCCTACAACCCCCAACATTATATACTCTGCTGCTTTTGTCTGGAAAACTCTACAGTGTCTGTGGGATGTCCCCAAAGGAAAGCTGTGTTCTAATTTTATCATTTCCATCTGTCTGGTTATGTCAAGTTAACTCAGAAAAAGAAGAGACACTGACCAACCCTGAGAGGCCCAACAGGGCAGAGATGGAGGCCTGCCCAGATGGAGAGGCAGAGGGATGGGCAGGGATGGGTGCCAAAGACCCCACATTGGCTTGGAGGAGGACGACTGGGTACGCTGGACTTGGAGAAGTGATGAGAGTTTCATGGAGAGAAAAAGGAAACTTTTGGGGGGTGCCTTCCCCCACCTAATTACCCAGCAGGAGTCATGGGAAGGGTGGAGTCTGACCTGCACAATGACACCACTGAATGTTTGGCTGGGTGAGCATGAGGGGCCCTCCTTGGCCACTTTTCAGTCCTGAGATGAGGCCTGAGCCAGTCTTCTCTGGGGGAGGGAGAGACTACTCACGAGGATCAAGGGACAGAGCCCAGAGAAATGGCAGCCAGAACATTAGTTCTGATTCATCCCTGAGGGAAGAGAGGTGCCCATGGCCTCCGTGAGTGCATGCCAAGGCCAGGATTCCAGCTGGCACCTCTGTAGTCTCCCCACCAACTGCACAGAACCAGCTCCACCCACTCCTAAGAACAGAGGCCAACTCTACATAAAGGTCTCAGGTTACACAGCCCCCCCTCCCCGATTTATGTTTTCAGGGGATGCCCATTTTCCCTAAGCTCATCCTGTAATTCTAGAACCACTTGGTGGCCTGATGCACTTCACACCCGAGGCTGCCTAGCAGCATGTGTTAGCCAAAGTCTTCCTCCTTGTTTTGAGAAGACTCCAGGACAGGAAAGGCAAATTCATAGTGTGTATGCAGTTGCTGTTCCTGCTTCACCTGTGGCAGACATCACTAATCCATCACAGCACTCTATCTCTTGGAGTCTGGATAAGGTTTCAGAATTTCCATGCTTGAAGTTGGGCTGAGACCAACTGTGCTGTTGCTACAGGGACCTGGAGGAGGGTTAGGCATGGGGGACACCCTAGAAGGGAACTTATGTCTTTTCCCTTCCAAAAATTGTCAACTGACTGAGGACAAAGAGAAAGCACCTCCCAGAGTGCTGGGGGTGCGGTTCGGCTCAGAGCTTCAGCACCCGGTGCCGGGCACCAACTCAAGCAAGAGGAACCTGGCCCGGTCCCTGGCTTTGGGGAACCCAGATCTTTCCTTTGATTTTTGCTCCTAATGATCAAACCCCCAATTGCAACCACGTGGCAAGTGGCCAGCTGAGCCCGGTTACTTGGTACCCACTCTGCCTTGAGCCTTCCCCCCAGGGTCTGTTTCTGTGTGGATCACGTGGCAGTAGCATGTTGCAGTTCAGACGTCTCCACTACCCTGTTCAGAACAGCCTGGGAATGTACAGGCCATCGAGGCTATTTATTTAAATACACACACACACACACACACACACACACACACACAAAGGGGGGAACACACACAAATGGAAAAAAATGTAAGCACTTTTTTTTGTAAAACCAATGTCTGTTTTGTTACATACCTTTCATGTTGTGCTTTGTAAATGTCTTATTTGTGTAATAAATAAAGTTAATGCGAGTAGAAGTGCCGGCACTTAAACCCAGAATGCCATGGGACTCTGTTTTTCTCTTGCTAAACCCTTGTCGGTCAAAGGCTTAGGATCCTGGCTTTGGCGTGAGCGGTTGACTGGTAATCCCAGAGAACTGGTACCACAGGCAGTGGACTAAGACACAGTGATGGGGTTCTACCTGATACTGTGCTATCCCTGGGTGTT
This sequence comes from Apodemus sylvaticus, assembly GCF_947179515.1. Taxonomy (NCBI): domain Eukaryota; kingdom Metazoa; phylum Chordata; class Mammalia; order Rodentia; family Muridae; genus Apodemus; species Apodemus sylvaticus. The sequence goes on along the minus strand of NC_067476.1, from coordinate 15,095,989 downwards.
GACTACTTTGTGGAAGCCAGGCCCCCATGCTGACCTCTGTTCTGCTTTCTGAACACCAACCATCTGCTGTGTCCTGTGCTGCTCTGCAAACTCAGAGTCCAGTCCTGCCCTGCCTCAGAGGATCTGCCTGCCTGGCCAGGGCTGGAAACAGACATTCCTCTAGTATGTTGGGGGCCTGAGGAGCTGGATCCAATCCAGTAAGATTTGCAGACTAGGCATGAAGGCGAGGGTGTGGGGGAGGGCAGGAAAGAAGGCACACAGGGATCTGCTGGGGAAAACCCAACACGATGGCTTCAGCTTTAGCTCCAGACTGGCTCTCACGGTGGCTTTGTCAGGTTCCAGGGAAACACGAATGCTGGACAGTGGTCTGGTGGCTGTCTGATTGGTTCCTCTGTAAAATCCCTTGTTCAACTCAAAGCCTTGGGTATGGAGGGAGAGCTGCCCGAGGGCCGTGGAGGCACTCACCTACTGCAGTCCCAGGCACATGGCTTAGAAGTCTTGCATGAAAGCTCACGGTGTGTGTGTGTCTTGTGCCAGTGCACCACATAGAGGCCCTAGGTATATTCGTTATTTTCCTCAGTAGCTCTCTACCTTAGTTTTTGAGACAGAGTCTCTCTTTCTCTCTCTCTCTCTCTCTCTCTCTCTCTCTCTCTCTCAACATGGAGCTTGCCTGTGTTGCAGGAACCCGGCCTGCAGTACTTGGATTTTTTAGCCTGGGCGCTAGGGAACGGAGAGTACGATCCTCAGGCTTGCGCAGCGAGGGCTGTAGCAACGGAGCCATCTTTACAGCTCCTGCTTTCTTTTTTGTATCCTCCACCTCTAATGTTTTTCTGCCTCTCCCTCTAGTCTATATTTCAGATATGTATATGATAGCGAAATATTTGTATATGATAGAGGATGTACACTTAGTTGTATGTGCACACAAGTGTGTATGTGGCTTTTTGCTAATGTGCCTTCTGTTTCTGAAAGCCCAGTTTGAGAACCAGCAGTGGCGCTCTTTCCTATCAGTCTCCTAGGGTAAGTAAAGCCTTGCCCTAGGAAAGAGGAGATGACCTCCTCAGGTCTACTCCATGGTGCGGCAGCTGAGGGACCTAAACCTCCCTCCCTTGGCTGATGTCTCTCTGCACATCCGATCTGAATTCCTAGCTTGAGGTTGGTTGGTTGGTTGGTTGGTTGGTTGGTTGGTTTTTTTCCCCTGTAGATTTCAGTTGATCTCTCCTTAGCCTGACCCCTCTTCTCTCTCCACAGGGCAGCTCCAGTGACCTGGTGTCTAAAGTGGGGTAGCCTCCACCGACAAATAGTCATGCAAAGATACAGGATGCTTAGGGCCCAAGAGTAGCCCCGGGACATTTTACCATCCTTTCTCTCCAGGGTGGTTATATGCATAACAAACAGATTTTTTTTTTTTCTATTTCTGATGTGTAGCCTTGGCTGTCTCTGGAGCTTGGGATCTGCCTGCCTTACTCTTCCAAGTGCTAACGGAATAGTGACACACACTGATCTTTAAGGTTGATGTTGATCACCTGCCAGGTGCCGTCTTCTCCAACTATGTCATTTGACCCACTGAGCTGCTCTACTGTTTGAGAGGTCGACCGCTACAGCAACACCTCCTCACGATTTTACAGACAAGGAAGCTGAGGGTTAGGGAAGTGACTTGCCCAAGGTCGCATGGTGGGTGACCGAGATAGAGCTGAGAAATGAACCCCAGGTAGAGACCAAAGCACCTTGCAGATCCAGAGGGAAAGTCGGTTGTGGGGGGAAGGTGCCAGTGGGGAGCCACTGAGACCTAGTGAGTCAGCCATGGTCACACTGTTGTGAGCCACAGATTTCCCCAAATGCAGAAGACTCTCATCACTTAGTTGCTCATTCAGTAAGAGATATACGTTATGAGATGGGGGTTCTTGGGCTTTCCATGTGTAAGGAGGAATTGAAGGTGCACTTGCCAAGGCCCATTTCCAGACATTCTGACTGACAGGTCTGGCCTTGGGCCCAGGTCAACCAAGGTGGCACTGAAGCAGGAACTCTTCTAAAGCACTCACCCTCGGGGCTATTCAGTGCAGAAAACCTTTATTCTGAAACCCAAGTCGAAGCTAGGACTACAGCCAGTTTCCCAGGCCAGCTGTGGGCAGCAGGGAGTGCCTGGTGAGACGCTGAGGCTGAGGTGCTCACGGCTATAACTTCTTTGTGGGGGTTGCCAGCCAGCCCTTGCGGCAGGTCCTGACGATCCACTCGTGCTCGTCGTCATCTGTAGGGAGAGAAGCCCGTTACTCCTGGTACTCAGTAGGACCTGCCCAGCCTGGTCAAGTCCCTCAGTTGGGATCTTGGGGCTGGCAGTGCCTTCCAGCACAGACTGCTGGGCCAGGGGTTTGTTTAGGTCTGAATGGCCATGGCCGGAGCAGACCTTTCAATTGTTATAGCATCCCTCAGCAGAGTGGCTAGGCACGGGAAAACTGACCTCGGAGTTAGAGAAGAGTTCATGGTGTCAAGGTGGGGCTGAGGAAGATGGCCAGAACGTTTGGCCACTTTGGGTTGGCTTGATCCTGGCAGCCTTACACTCAAGTATCCATCTGCTGACATGCCACGAGTAGCCGTCCCACTGCACTGGGCTAGACCTTAGCACAAAGTGCCAGGATACACAGCCTCAGGTACGAAGTGGGGGATGCAAAGGAAGAAGACAGTTGTGCTGGCGTTATACTCAGAGGCTCGAACGGTCATGGGCTCTACACAAGTGAGTCTTTCCCCATGCTAGGAAGGTGAACAGAGGCTCACTAGGGGTCTGACCACTTGTGCCCAACCTCTGGGTTAGCATGTGGGAGAGCCCAGGGGGGTCCAAGCCCAGGGCTGCTGCTTTTCCAAGCCTCACAGTTGACTGAGCCCCAATCTCCAGTTGTAGAGCAGCATCTCCACTTCTCTGTCAGGGACCCTCTATGGAATTTTGTTTTGTTTTCCTGTCTTCTCTCTTTCTCCTTTACACACATATCCAGATCCAGCCCCTCCCCCACCACAAGAGGAACCCACTCCAATGGCAGGGCAGGCACCCCTAAAAATGCATGCAGTCTATAAAATATGCCCTCTTGTTTTGTGTGCAAATGTGTTTTTAATTTACGAGAACGGCATTGTGCTGTGAGCCACATTGTGTGGGGCTTCTTTTGCTCCGCTGTTCGATTGTTCACGTTTCCTGTTCTTCGCTTGTTACCCAAGCCCCATGTTTCATAGCTGACTGTACCTAGGCTGACTCTGTCCTTGTTGCTTCCAACTTCCCCAAAGCAGGAACACCAGGAACAGCACTGGGCAGAGTTCTGGGGCTCCTGCCTTTGTGGGCACATGGGAGCACTTGCCTGAGGTGTGTTCTGAGAGGAGCACCATGGGGAAGCACAGATTTTACTCACTGTGCTCCCACCAACCACCTTATTGCCCGCTCATCCTGTCCCCCTGTCCTTCTGTGCCATCCCTGTCCTCTGGCTGGCTACTTCTAGACCCCAGAAATGGAGAAATGGGGGTGCTTTCTCCTCACCTCTCTTTAACCCACTGCCTTAGGTAGGAGGAAGGGACTCCCCGTTCTCTTTAGGCAATAAATGTTGGGACACTAGGGACCAAGGGGAGTCCTTGAAAGCTGCAAAGCAGGCGGCTCCCTGGCCTAGGGGTCTGCCTAGGGGCACCCTGCTATGAAAAGTACCAGGCCCCCAGTGGGAAGAGGCTTATGAATAGTTGGATGTGCCACACCAACCCTGAATCTCATTGGGTCTGTAGCAATCCCGCAGGGGTCGGGAAGATCACACTTATTCGCTTATTTGCAGAACTTGCCTCTGGCCTGTGAACTCCCAGCAAGGTCATCAGGAGCAGCAGCCTGGCGTCTCACCGCGGGGGCAAGATTGATGATGCGGGAGCCAAGGTTGCTTCCAGAATGGCTGTCGTCATCTACCCTCATTATTTCTTTGCACGTGACTCAAGACAGAAAGCTTGCTGTTGAGCGTGCCCTGGCCTTGGGAGACTGACCTAAGCAGCCAGTGGCCTCAGTTTCCCTTAGCAGGCCGCCTGATTGTCCTAGCTGAGGCTGGCAACCCAAGGGTGTGTGGTGGGGGTGCTCCGCTGATGCGTCAGCACACAAGGAGTTAATCGCTGGTGGAGCCCACTTTCGCCACACTGTGAGCAGCCTGGTTGATAATTACAGTTCTGAAGTCTCCAGGCTATTGGAATCAGTGCAGCTGCAGCCTCTTCAGCGGTAACCCCTGAAACCAGACAAACTGGGTGTATTGTGCTCAACCAGTCCTCGGGCCCCTCCCTGATCGTTACAAATTGACAGCAATGGACTTAACAGCCCTCTTTACTACTGTTCACTCTCTACCTGGCTGCAGAGCCACCAATTTGAATCACAGATGCCTTCTCCCGGGCAGCTGCTCCTCCACCCTCCCTCCACCTCCTGGCGCCTCCTCCCTGGCCCTGCCACGCCAGGGTGAGGCTGCCGGAGCACATTTCATCAATATTTAAAATGGAATTAAACCTGTAGCTTTGATTAATGCCTCCTGGAGCCCTAGAGTAGTGATTACTATTTTGCAAATTGCGATTGTTGGAATATGTTAATATGATTGTCTGAGAACATCTTCACCTTCTCGGGTAATTTTCCTCCCTTTTTTGGCAGGAGGGGAGGAGGAGGGGAGGAAAGCAAAAAAAAAAAGAAAGAAAGAAAGAAAGAAAGAAAGAAAAAAGAAAAAAAATAAAGAAAGAAAAAGAAAAAAGAAAAAAGAAAGATGGGGAGAATACCCCCACGGAGTCTTTAATCAATTGTAAACGATCAGCCTTGGCAGAGGAAGTGGGGGAGGGAGGTGTGCAGGGAAGACTTGGTATCTTAGGATGCATTTAGCAGCCTCCTGAGGTTCCGGATCTTGTTGGTCTGGCAATGGCACTCTGGGACACTATCCTAGGAAGTCATCTAGTGTCTCCATGCCTGCCGTCAAGAATCCAGAGAACAGAAAATGATATCCGTTTCTAAACTTGGGAATGGTTACTTTGCTGTCCATTCACTCACTCATCCATCCATCCATCCATTCATTCAACAAATGATTTCTAAGTACTGTACATGCTGGTGACCTACTGGCCTGGGGCAGAGGGCCACAGGCTCTCGCTGTAAGGCACTGGGAGGGGGTGTTTAGCAGCCGGCAGAAATGACAGTTGTGAAATGTGTCTGACAACAGAGAGGAAATGCTTTTGATGAGATAATAAGCCAGAATAAACGAGATGATGCGAAACAACAAAACATCCCCCGCCCCCCAACACCAACGGCGACCATCCGTGGACTTTTATAGATAGGATGCCCGGATGCCCGTGGGCAACCGAGGCGCGGATGAAAAGTGAAGGTGGTGAAGTGAACAGTGGGCGGCAAGTCAGCAGTGGCTGAGAGAGCTTTCCCTCCCTGTTCCTGCTCTCCCTAGCATCTTCTTTCTTTTATGGGTATTGGTCACTGAAGAATTTTAAAATGAGCCTTGGCTTTTTCTTTTCTTTTCTTTTTTTTTTTTTTTTTTTTTGTCCTGCCCTGCAGTGCAATACAAGATTCTAGGTTCCTAAAAATACTAATATTCCTAAAAAGTAAAACAAACCAAAAAGACAGTAGTATAAAAATATTGGCAAAAATACACAAAAATCTGAATAAATGTCTTTCCCTCATGCAGAGTGACTGTCTCCCAAAGGAAGGGAGATGAAAACTTTGCAGTGGTGAAATCTGTCCTCAGTCAGGTGTTCGAGGCTCACCCCAGTACCAAGGAAACCCCAGGGAGCCCATTCCCTCCCCTTGCTATGTTTGGATGAAAAGAACCCTTCACCTCTGTGGTCTTCTCCCCCCACCCCCACTCCCACCCCCACCCCTACCCCCCCACCCCCAAACCCTACAATCCCACTCTAATCATAAGAGGAACATCTTTTTTGTTTTGTTTTGCTTTTTGTTTTTTGGATTTGGCTTTTTTGGGGGACAGGGTTTCTCTGTATAGCCCTGGCTGTCCTGGAACTCACTGTGTAGACCAGGCTGGCCTTGAACTCAGAAATCTGCCTGCCTCTGCTTCCCAGAGTGCTGGGATTACAGGCGTGTGCCACCACCACCCGGCATAAGAGGAACATCTAAACATCCTGAATCAAGGAACATCCTACTAAATAGCTGGCTAGTGCTCCTTAAAACTGTCACCCCAAACAAGGAAATGTGTGCGCACGCGAGGGGGGGGGGGGTTGGGGGTGTAGCCTCGTGGTAGGAGCTCAGTTCCTAGCATTGATAGTTGCTGGGTGTGGTGGCCCATGGCTTGAATCCCAGCATGTAGGTAGCAGAGGTAAGTGGATCTCTGTGAGACTGAATCTAGCCTGGGCTTATGGTGAGTTCTGGACCAGCCAGGGCTACACAATGAGGCCCTGTCTCAAACCAACCAAATAAAAAAGAAAAGCTGGAGCAACTGTCACACCTAAAACGACATAACGACATGTCATGTGATGTCCTGGAAGGAATCTTGGAACAGAAAGTGGGCACTGGGGAAACAAAGGGGATTCAGATACACAGTGGGCTCTTAGTTACACTGGTTCACCCAACATTAAGACCAATATGAATGCACTAATTTGCCAAGGGAACAGCACAGCAGTAGCTAGCAATAAGAGAGGAGGTGGGGCATATGGAGAAATACAGTAGGTCCTCAGTGATTTTGTGACTGTAACTGCTCTAAAATAAATGATTTTTTTTAATGCATGAAAATCTAGTATGCTCTTTACAGACCAGATATCATGCTCTCCTAGAGAAACCAAAGCCCTTCACACAGACAGTTGCCCAAGCAGAAGCATTCACTGCTTTTCTCTCCCTTGTCCCCCCATACCATAGCTCCTCAGTCTTTTCTTAGATAATGCCCCTCTTTCCCATTAGAGCATTGCTTTTCAACTTGTGGGTCACAATCCCTTTCGGGGTCATATATCAGATATCCTGCATATCAGATTATCTTCATTATGATTCGTTAACAGTAGCAAAGTTATAAAGTAGCAATGAAAATGATTTTATGGCTGGAGTCAACACAGCATAAGGAACCGTATTAAAGGGCCGCAGCACTGGGAAGGTTGAAAACCACTGGCTTAGAGCTAAGTTCTAGTGAGAGACCCTGCACCCAGCATACATAGGTATATGTAAATGCAAAGCCAGTAAATGCTTTGCCAGGTGAATCTGAATAAACTCTTTTCATTCTAATTTGCCCCAGGAGTGTGAAGCAAGAGAATAAGAAAATTCCTGGCTAGCTTGGGCTAGCCTGGGCTACATGACCTTCTAAAAGAACAGGCCAGGATACAGCTGAGTGGTAGAAAAATTCCCTGATAGGCACAAGAACTTATCTTCTGTTTTCAACACAAAGTATCAAGAAAGGCCTAAACAAGAGAATAGCAAAGTGTGGATACGTTAAACATGGACATCTAATTACTCCTTTTAATACAAAGGACTGTTGATACAAATGTGATACTCTGAGAAGTTTTTCAGGAAAAATTAAGTTCCTATGGTGGAAGGGTTGGTAAAGGGCCTATGGATTTACTTGCCCAGGGACAAGGGGCCTCATGATCTCTGTGAGCTGGGCCCTCCTGCCTCTCAGGCCGTCTGCATGACAGGCTTCCCTGGCAAGGAAGCCAAGGTCATGGTTGCTTCAAACAGATTGGCGCAGCCGTGTCATCAGGGCCCAGCAGTGACCCAGCACATTTAAAGCCCTTAATGAGTACGTGGTGAACTAACGAATAAAGAAATGCAAACTTGGGGACATAAAAGTAACAGGTTTACTCTCTGGGACTGAGATCAAAAGAGAAGAATATCCTCCCCTCCTTGAGCAAAGTGAGCTCCTCAGAGGGTAGGGAGGCACGCCAAGTGCAGGCCCAAGCTATGGCTGCCTTTGTGTCCCCAGGCCCGAGGTTGGGTACCTCACCACCTGGCCTTGGATCATACCCGAGGACTAACCACTCGCAGGAAGCTCTCAGCCTGGCTGGCCTACGGCTTGCCTCCCAGCAAAGATGGAGAAGGGCCAGGCCTGCCAGGCTGTGCCTAGGTAACAGAAGGCAGCAGTAGTTCAGTCTGTAGGTCACATGACATTGAGGGACGGCCGGGGTCTCAGGAGGGCCGCAGGAAAACAGTTGCTTCCCTGGCGGCGGCCGGCGGCTACCAGAGAGGAAGCAGTATGGTGGAATGCTGGCTGAGAGTGCGGCTTTTGAGGGCTGGAGAGATGGCTCAGTAGGCAAAGTGTTTGCTCCCCACGTACGAAGACTTGAGGTCAGACATCTAGCAGCTGTGTAAGAATAGGGTGGACAGGTGGATCTCTGAGGCTTGACAGCTATGCTCTTTAGATGAGATTAGCTTGCCAGCCAGCTCCAGGTTCGATGAGAGATGCTTTTTCAAAAATAATAAGGCTAAGAACAATAGTGTAAGGTAACTGAAATTGATCTCTGGCCTCCATGTCTGCAACAGACAAGAAAGTGCACCCAAGCACACGCATGCAATACACACCTACAACACACACGGTTACCTTACACAGGGCCTTGGGGCTCTGTGCCACTACTTTGGGCCTATTTCATCCCTGCCAGGAATCTTTGGCATGCTGTCACTTCTCAAACATGCTTAGGAGAGCTCTTGATGCACAGGAGATGCCAAATACCCAGAGAGAAGCCAGAAGTTAGTTGATTTACAAGGTGAGACTTCTGGAACCAGACACACTTGGGTCAGATGAGGAACCACCCACTTGTTAGGTGACCAGCTCTTATCCATCCCAGAGCCAGGATCCCATCTGTACAATGGGTGACTGAGACCTCCTATTGAAAGCATTGGTGAGTGGTTTTGGCGGCGGGGACATGGGTAGCCAACAACTCTTAACCATGATTCTCCATCTGTGAGGAAGACACACTATAGTGGTTGGAAACACAAAGAGAATGTGAAAGACTATTACCAGAAATGGATGGAAGAGCAGGCCCAGAGTTAGACTGACAAGACAACGGCTGCGTTTCAACACAGAAAGACCCCTCTGACTCCATCCTCTGCTCCTCCACCTGCAGGGGCCATGATCCCACCTCCCTCCACTTCCCAGGTCCTCCTCAGCCTGGCATGATGCCTGCACCCCCGCACGGGAGGCCCTTCCATGATGCCAACAATGATGGGCCCTCCTCCTCCTGGGACGATGCCTGTGGGACCAGCTCCTGGGATGAGACTGCCCATGGGAGGCCACATGCTCATGACAAGAGCCTCCGCCCTCCCAATGATGGTGCCCACACTGCCTAGCATGACCTGGCCAGACACATAAGAGGAGAAGTGTACTGGCTAGTTTTGTGTGTCAACTTGACACAGGCTGGAGTTATCACAGAGAAAGGAGCTTTAGTTGGAGAAGTGCCTCCATGAGATCCAGCTGTGGGGCATTTTCTCAATTAGTGATCAGGTGGGGAGGGCCCCTTGTGGGTGGTACCACCTTTGGGCTGGTGCTCTTGGGTTCTATAAGAGAGCAGACTGAGCAAGCCAGGGGAAGCAAGCCAGTAAGGAACATCCCTCCATGGCTTCTGCATCAGCTCCTGCTTCCTGACCTGCTTGAGTTCCAGACCTGACTTCCTTTAGTGATGAACTGCAATGTGGAAGTGTAAGCTGAATAAACCCTTTCCTCCCCAACTTGCTTCTTGGTCATGATGTTTGTGCAGGAATAGAAACCCTGATTAAGACAAATTGGTACCAGGAGTAGGGTATTCCTGTGACAACCTGACCATGTTTTGGGGAGGATTGTGGAAGGACTTTGGAACTTTGAGCTAGAAAAGCTGTGGAAAGTTCTGTAGGAGCTTGGAAGACAATGTAACGAACAGCGCAGAAGATGGAGGCCTGGCTTGTGAAATTTCAGAGGGAATATTAAAGACTCTTAAAGTGGCCATGTTTTGATTGTGAAGATTCTGTGGTTTTGGTTAGCTGGGGCTGAAGAATCAGCTGTGAGTAACAAGATACCAGAACCACTAAAGCAAATCTTTGTGTTACTGGGACTATTGATGCTGGTTAGCTGGAGCTAAGAAATTAGTGGTGATTAAGAAGAGACCAGCATCACTGAGATGAAATCTTCTTGGAAGTGTTTTCTGAGAGCACAGAGAGTGTGTTCCAGAGATAGCCACAGCTGTATTTTGTGCCGTGGCTGGACTTGGCACTGTGTAAGAGTCATCCAGATGGTACTGGTTTTGAAGGCATGAAGGGGTCATGAAGAACAGCTGAGGCTCTTGGCACAGTGAGAGGCCACGGAAGGCCATTGGTGAGGGTGCAGCCTTAGTTGCAATTGATGGCCCAGGACTTGAAGGGGTCATGCATAGGAGCAGAGGCTTGTCACCATGAAGAGAGCCTATGAGAGGCTATTGGTGAAGCCTAATTACAGTAGAAGTCAGCAGTGTTTTGGAGATGCCAGTACCATGCGATGACCACCAAGAACAGCAGCAGCAGTGGAGTACAGGCAGCTGGAGCCTAGAAGACAAGCTGTGTGCTACAAAGGGCAGAGCTGGAGAAGTGACCTACGCCCTTGGAGGAGCCCGGAAGACTGTGAATTGGATCCCAGACATTGAATCATTGGAGTTTGAGTTTTGCTTTTGGTTGTGACTGTGCCCTGATATGTTTCCCTCTTGAAGGAAGAAAATATTTTAGTGGAGCCCACAGTTAAAAGACTTTGAATTAGCTGGGCGTGGTGGCGCACGCCTTTAATCCCAGCACTTGGGAGGCAGAGGCAGGTGGATTTCTGAGTTCGAGGCCAGCCTGGTCTACAGAGTGAGTTCCAGGACAGCCAGGGCTACTCAGAGAAACCCTGTCTCGAAAAACCAAAAAAAAAAAAAAAAAAAAAAAAAAGACTTTGAATTTTTAAAAGACTTTGAATTTTAAAGATATTGGACATTTTAAGGTGATTGAACTTTTAATATGTAAAGACTGTGGGACTTTTAAAGTAATTTAGATCTTGGGGATGAGTAAGAAAGTAAGGGTTGAGGCTTAATAGTGATGTGCTTGTGTGTCAAGTTGACAAGGGGTCAATTGTACTGGCTAGTTTTGTGTGTCAACTTGACACAGGCTGGAGTTATCACAGAGAAAGGAGCTTTAGTTGGGGAAGTGCCTCCATGAGATCCAGCTGTGGGGCATTTTCTCAATTACTGATCAAGTGGGGAGGGCCCCTTGTAGGTGGTTCCACCTTTGGGCTGGTAGTCTTGGGTTCTATAAGAGAGCAGGCTGAGCAAGCCAGGGGAAGCAAGCCAGTAAGAAACACCCCTCCATGGCCTCTGTATCAGCTCCTGCTTCCTGACCTGCTTGAGTTCCAGTCCTGACTTCCTTTAGTGATGATCAGCAATGTGGAAGTGTAAGCTGAATAAACCCTTTCCTCCCCAACTTGCTTCTTGGTCATGATGTTTGTGCAGGAATAGAAACCCTGACTAAGACAAGAAGCGTCCTTTATCGTTTCGTATTTCTTGTCCTGTTCCACCAGGCAATCTTGGTGCTGGGCCTGAGTGTTTACTAGAGGCATGACAAGGAACTTCCCCTCCTCACAGAGAGAATGCTTTTGGAAGAAGTGATACAAAAAAGTGTGATTTTCACTTATATTGTGAAATGTGAAAATAAAATGGTTAGCTGCTTTATTTATTTATTTAGAAAGGAAGGAAGAAAGGAAGGAAGGAAGAAAGAGAGAGAGAGAGAGAGAGAGAGAGAGAAAGAAAGAAAGAAAGAAAGAAAGAAAGAAAGAAAGAAAGAAAGAAAGAAAGAGAGAAAGAAAGAAAGCAGCATCGAGGTCTGGGCAGGAAGAAGGGTGCTTCCTATACTGGGGAGGTGAAAGCAAGGCCATCACTCTGATGGTCTTTAATTCCTGAACTGGATGGTTTGGGGTGGGGCCACAGGGAGGAGGTCCTTATTTAGGATGAGCACCAAAAAGATCAAAGGCACAGCTCAGCTAATGGGTTCTGTTCAAAGCCAGGGGGACAGGCTGGGGCAGGTTAGCCATGGTGGGCAAACAGGCAGATTGAAGTCACTGGGTACCCACAAGCTGGGCTCTTGGCACACCTTTGGGCTAGGCAACCCTGTGGTCACCACTCCTATGCAGATCCTATTAGTGAGAGGAGAGGGGTGCGGACTGGGAAAGGGAAGAGACCCAGTATGAACACAACAGCAGGCCCCTGGGAGGGGAAAGGGGCTCTCCAGTCCAGAGCCTAGGAGGGCTATGCTTTGTGTGTTCAGGTGTGTGTGCGCGCGCGCGCGCATCTTCTCTCAATGAGATAACTATCACTTACTCTAAGGGAAGCTTAGGAGATGACTTGAATTCCTTCTTTACTCTATTGAAGCAGAGGGGGAAGGCTCAGGGAAGGTGGTAGTGTTTATATGGGCACAAATGCCCAGTTCTACCCAGTTGCTCTCAGTACATAGCTGTGTGCCTGAGAGTGTGTTGGTGGTTATGTCTGAGGGTGCCGTGTGCACACTGTAAGGCACGGAGTTCTGGTATGTTACGCTGTGTGGGGCTGGCTGAGTGTGGCAGGGGCCGCGTATCTGAAGATTGGGTGTGATCACAAGCACATAGACAGGCACTGCCAGCCTCAGAAGCCAACCATATCATCCTAAAGGCCAGACTGGCAGCAGGCCAGGCCAGGCCAGGCTGTAGGAAGGGGTACTTCTGCCTTGGAATGCCATCCCTTACCCCCGGAGTCAATTCCAGCAGGAATTCAGGCAGGGATGGAGGGTCATACTAAGTCAGACTTTCAGCCCATGGCAGGTGTCCACACCACAGCTCTGCCCCACCTTCACTTCAAACGTGCACATGCGTGAGATGGTTGGGATGGACCAGTGCCACCAGCCTGGTGTTCCTGTCATAGCTCCTAACAAAAAGGAGGCTTTGAACTTTTCTGGCAGTGGTGGCCAGAGGCAAAGACCTCAGTACTGTCAATATTGGCTGAGAAGTCACTGCCCAAGTGGCCTTAGGCTGCCCAGCTCTGCCTATCAGGGAGGATCCTCTTGGGAGTGGATTAGGACAAGCCGTGTCACCCCTGGGAACCAGAGCTTCAGAGCCCAATACCCGCAAGCTGGCCAAGGCCCACTCAGATAGATGTAAGAGGCTAGGAAATAAAGGAAATGACAAGACCTAAACAAACAAACAAATAATAAGATTAATGCATTCAAACTTGATTAGTTATTAATTCTAGAAGTCAAATAATGTTATTATCCTTGACATCCATCTGCTGGCACTGTTTCTTCATTTTCCCAGAATTCTCTGCTTTACACACTCCTCCCAAGAAATCATAGCCAGGGTAAGAGAATTGCAGTCTGAGGGTGCACTGCGAGCTATCAGTGAGTTAGGAGTTTTACCTGACCACTTCCGGGGTCAGGTACAGGACACAGCAGGCGTGCCGCATGCCCTACCTCCATGGATTTCGTGAATACTGAAAGTATTGCTGTTGTGGTCTGGGGTTGGAGTTGCTAGGAAAAGGGGAAAGCGCTCAGAGGCAGAATGATTGGAAGTCCTTTAGAAAGGTCCCCGGCCTGCCTCAGGGCACCTCACTGAGGGCCACGTAGCTAGTTTTTGACATTGTTGAAACAAGGCACAGAACCTGTTGCTGAGGTGGAGATACACGTGTGACTTGTACTTGTACTTGTGGGTACAAGCTAAGAGCCACCTTCTGTGCCTATTGTGGACAGGAGGCATTCAGGGGCGGAGGCTGCGGACGGCCTCCCTCCCACGCCAGAGAAAGTGCATGCTGATGGAGGGGTGCATAGGACCAACGCTGTGGAGACCCCTTACTATTCTTCCTGCGTCCCCACCCTTACTGCCTGAGTGCTGATGATTGGACTTGTGCTTGTTAACCACATTTGGGATGCCTGCCCTGAGCGCCTTAGCCAAGGCCACTGTCAGCTTGGCTTTATAGCGTCTGCTCCTTTTGCCCCCGATCTCTGGCTACATGTGGATGGTGGAAGCTAGAGGCTGTCTTAGGCTGGGGTGGTGGGGACGCCAGGAGGGAAGGGAAGTGTTCTCCGACACTGGTGTTGCAGGTCAGTGTTCCATCTCTGGGTCACAGGGTAGGGGAGTGACTGATGGTCAGAGAGACAAAGCCTTTCTCCAGGTTCACAGTGGCGTCAGGATAGAGCCATGCCTGTCTTCAAAGCTGCAGCCCGTGGCCGTGCCCCGCTCCCCGAGAAGCCCCTTCTGCAGCTCCTGTCCTGGCTGCTCACTGGGGATTGAAACCAAACCCCCTCGCCCGCATCAGTCTCTCCCTGTGTTCCCTGCTTGAATGCACAGCCCAGACCTACTCAGACACCCCTGTCAAAGCAGGGTAGGTTCCAGAAGTCCCCTTGGATTCCTCCCCGCCCCCCTAGCCTCTGACACACAAACAGGTCCGAGTGCCACATCTTAGGGACCTGACTGGCATCCTGTACTCTCACTATTAGCATTCCGTTCCACCTGCCCTGCTGTTCCTCCTCTTCCATTTAACAAAGCCCATCTCGTGCTCTTTAAGGCCAGCCTTAGCACCTCGCTCTCTGCGCCGTTATCCCAGCCACATTCATAGATCCAGCACAGCACACTGCAATCCCAGCAGTGGGTACCACAGAAATGAGGGCATTCCTGGTTTGGGAGGAATTCCTATTTTAAATTAAATGTGAACATGGGCATCACAGGCCACATGGAAGTGCTGGGCTGCTTTCCACGTGTCGTCTGTGGTTCATCTAAGCACTTGGGCTCCCCTGAAGGCCCAGGCTTCAGGTGCCTGCTGTATGGTCAGGGCTCTTCTCCACCCTACACTGATTTGGGGTGTTGGGAACAGAATGCACACAGGGCCTCAGTGAAGGGCTGAGTCTGGAGTACTGGGGGGTGCGGGTGGGCTCTGAAGCTCTAAGTAGATAAGAAGGGATGAGGATGAGGGGACCATGCCCCAAAGCCAACTGCTAAGGAGAGATCTGCTAGCAGCAGGCTACTGGTTGGCATCAAAAGTGGAGTGGAGGCCAGAGAACAGCCTGAGGGGGCATCCTGCCTCACTGGGTGTGAGGTGTGAAGAACACAGCTGCTTTTGACCTTTTATCCCTGGCATAAAATACCCACCATGGTGGTGATCTCTGGGATGCACTGTGTCACGGTGGAGTCAGCACATTCTCGCTGGACTGCCTGCATCAGCCTCACACTCACTACCGTTCCGCCCGCGAGGCAGGCCCTTTACTAGCCCCAGTTTTCACATAAGGAATCTGGATTTAAGGCAGGTAAGCTCCCTGCTCAAAGCTGCCCAGCTTATAAGTGGCAGGTCTGAGAGCTAACCGCGGCTCCGGCTGCCCCTCAAGCCTGGGTCATTAGCCTGCCCCTCTTAGGCCTGAGATAAGGCGCGGGCTCCCCCCAAGTACCCCGACTTCCAGAGCAGAACTGAGGAAAAGGGGTGAGGCTATGGCTTCGCATTTACTTCTATTAAAGGAGACAAAGAAACCCCGGAGCTGGCAGGCTCGTCCAGCTGCGGAAGGGGAAGCCTGGCCTCTGGAAGCCTCTAGGAGGCCCGGGGGGGGGGGGGGGGGGGGGGGATGGGTAGGGAAGCATTGTTACCAGAGCTGGAGGGGATTTCCAAGGCCTTCGGAGGAGTGAGGTGGGAGAGTCCGGGAGGGACAACACGGGGAGGGCAGGCTGTCACTGCCAAGCATGGATCCTACCAGGGACCAAGCTTACCCTGTCAGATGGCCAATCTTAGCCGTTCTTGGTCAGTTTCTCTTGCTGGGTTCAACAGTATCTTTCTGGGGAGAGGGTCTGTAGCTTTACCTAAATTATCAAACAGGTCTGGGTTCAAATGCTGGCTCTTCACTTTAATGGGGACAATTTTTAGCAAATAACATACCCCTGAGCCTCAGTTTCTCCATCTGTCAAGTAGGGAAAATAGCATTTCCTCAAAGGCTGGGGACGGGGCGTGTTGCTGGCCCAGTGGAGGTTTCAGTGTCCCTAACACCTCTTCCTATGCCTTCTGCTGAGGCAGATACCCATGTCTGCCGGGAGGGATGTGTGATCTGTGGGGGCATTTCATCCGGCAGTTACAAGTGTGATAATATCCCTCCACAAAGCCCTCATTATAGCACTGCTGACAATACCACAGATAAAGCAGGGATGCCCCTGCGTGCCAGCCTCCAGGTGATTATAACATTTGGGTAAATTGCCTTTTGTCTTGCTAGAGAGCTAGCGGTGGGAGGGGCTGTGCGGGAGTCTTACTGGCCATCTTACAGAAAACCCCAGGGAGGCTCCATGGAGAGGTAGCAGGGGTTTAGGGCAGGAGCTGCGCTCAGCAGTGGGAAATCAGGCTTCTGCCCATGGCTGGACCACCGGTGATGGTGTGAGGGTCAGGCATGGGATGGGCCCGCTTGGGGGAAGCGGCTGCTTTGAGATTAGAGGAGTCTTGACTTTTTGAGCATAAAGTACTCAGAGGACCTAAGAGTAAGTAGCCGATGTGATTCAGCCCATTTCGTCTCTCTGGGTCTGGGCAAGCCCTTGGTTCTGTCACTAGTGAGAACCCCGTGTTCTCATTCAGAGCCAGCCCACATGCCACCATTGTTTATCTGGAACTGCTTGGATGTGGGTTTTACCTCCAGCTCTGCTGACCTGGAGCCAGGAATTTCACCTCACCTCAGTCTCACCATCTGCAAAATGGGAATGATCAGGAGAGCCACAGAGCCACCAGTCAATGCTGCTGGTGTCACATGAGGTGGGGGCCTGAGCCTGAGACACAGCAGGGGTGCTCAGTAAAAATTGTCATAAGACCTTCCCACAGGCTCCTTTGTCCCCTCCTGATGGGCATTTAGGACGGTTACAGATTTCAGCCATGTAAACTTCACATCACTAAAGCGGCCTCTTCTGGTTTCAGGTCTGTCATCTGCTGTCAGCATATTCTAAAGTCGGCTGGGGTGATGTGCCCAGCCACGCCCCTGTGAACAGGCCCAGCAGAGTGGAAAGAGAAGGCAGCTGAGTCGAGTGTGACTCCCACCTATGCTGGATTTCCGGGGCGGGGGCGGGGGGGGGGGGCAGTGGAGATTCCTTAACCTCAGCGAGCCTCTCTCTGTGTGTCAAATATAGCTGCCAGGAGGACTCTCCGACAAGATGGTAGATGTTCAGTCAGTGATAGCTCTCATCACCACCTTCCTCTTCACCTTCCTCCCAAAGCCTCCAGGCCCGCACAAGCCAGGTAACAATCTTTCTTCCCACTGCCCACTGAACTAAGCGCATATTCAAATGAGGTTCGTGGTCTTAATTGTGAATTCTGTCTGGGACCTGCAGGTTCAAGCGTAAAAATGGGCCTCTCTGCAAATAATCACTGGCGTGTGATATTTTTAAGAAAGCAAAGCTATTGTTTCTGATTGAAGGAAAGTCGGCTATGTTTTGAAGAGAAGCGCGATTAGGCAGTGGCGCTCTCTTTCACCATTGGGAATTAGACTCAGTTTGAGAGATTTGTGAGCTCCAGGACATTTGCCAGATGTGCTTGATTCTACATTTCAGACAACAAAGGGGATAATGTTGGCGGGAATCTTGACGGCACTGCTGATGATCGGGATATTCTTTGAGGATGGTACTGAGACCTTTCAGGGGAGGATTTCAGCTTTTACATAAACTAATTTGGGATGCTCACTCTCTGTCTTGCACAAAGCAAATTTACTTCATTGTTAGCTGTATCTGTTAAAATGGTTACAAGGGTTTTTTCCTTGAATATTAATAATGTGCCTTTCACTGGAGATGCTTGCATGGGGTGTCATTAATTGGGGGGAGGGAGTAAGGATTAGTGGTACAGTTCTCTCCAAAGTGATTACTACTAGTACCATGAGTCAAGCAACAGCCACAGGAAAGAGATGCATGATCAAACCGCTGAGCCAACGTGACTTTGGCTTACTCTTCCTGAGAAGGGGGAAGGAGGGGTATGTGCAGGGGCAGCATTAATTAATCCCTTGGGTTTTTGTTGTATTAAAGGTAATTATCCTGAATATCTTCAAATGCTCCCATATTGGGTCACAGTTTATAAAGGGCCTCTTTTCAAATAAGGTTACATTTAATTTGGGATGCCATGGTGGCTTTGTCTTAAGACTCTAGAGTGGACCGTTTCATCCATTTAAGAACCTCGCTGAGCTCTAGGTGGGTGCCAGTAACTAGTTTTGGCACTAGAGAAACAACTAAGAACCAGGCAGGACCCTGTCTACAGAGGACATACATGAGCAGAAAATGAATTTGTGTACAAGCTGGCAAGAAAAGAATAGTATAATTTTAACCAGCTTCCTGTGACTGTAACAAAATAACTGAGGCAATTAACTTATAAAGAGAGAAAGTATATTTAGCTCATGTCGTAAGAGGTTCCAGTCCAAGATCAGTAGCCTGCTTGCCTTGGGACATGTAAAGGGCAGACTGTGAAACTTCAAGCCAGAAAGCCAAGCAATGGCATGCTTCCAGTGACCTAGGACCTCCTCCCCTAGGGTTCCATCTCCTGCTGACACCACCCGGGGCCTTCTACCTGTGGGCCTGTGAGGGATAGTGTCTACATTTGAACCATAGCAAACAGACTTTGGGTTTTGGCCTAGCTTTGTTAACAGCTGTGTGACCAATCAAACATGATTTCTGTTTTTAAAAGATTTGTTATTTTATTTTTTGTGTATGAGTGAGTGTTTTGCCTCCCTGATGTCTGTGCTCGTGCCATGTGTGTCTGGTACTCACACACGCCAGACGTGGGTATCAGATGCCCTGGAACTAGAGTTACAAACAAGGCTGTAAGTCACCATGTGGTGCTGGGACTGGAACACAGGTCCTCTGCAGGAACAGCAAATGACCTCCCTCCAGTCCCCCATAGGGAGTTGTTAGCCTGTCACACCAGCTATCACATTGCAAACTAACAGCTCATGCAGGTTTTCCACTAAGCACGGGCCTGGCCAGACTCCTCCCCAGTGAGCACACCTCTCCTCCCAGCCTTGCCACTCCTGAGTGGTGAGTGTGCAGGCAAAGCCACTCCGCAGCAAAGACAGACAGACAGACAGACAGACAGACAGACATCCTGGCCTTGGGCTCTTTGCTAAGCCCCGAGAGATGAGGAGGAGGCCTGTGGCAGGCAGAGGACAGAAGGAAAGGTCTTCTGTGTACGCTCATTAAGGAAGATGGCTGGTGGCCTGGGTGGACCTGACCGTAGTGTACAACACACAGGAAGGTGGACAGTAGACCTTCAGACAAATTGAGCCTGGAGCTCTGAATGCTGTGAGGGGCTGTGGACCCTAAACTCCAGCGGCATCTCATTTCCCAAGCAGAACCCTGAGGAGTCAGCAAGATTAGCACAGCCAATCACACTCACCTCCCAAGAGACTTCTTCGCTCCTCAGCACCCAGAGAAAACATAATAAGCCCCAGGGCCCAACTCACTCCTCCCTGCAGCCTGAGTCACTAATCAGCACCGTTATAGCAGCCTCAACCCACTAATCACGGAACACCTGTCTGGGCCAGGTGCTGGGCTGTGTATTCATATACTTAATCTCCGTTTTCCCCGCAGCTCCTTCAGAGAGGTGCTATCAGCATACCCATTTTATAGATGAGGAAACTGATGCTCTTAGAGGAAAAGTGAGCTTTCCATGATCACATCAGTGGGGGCCTACCAGTGATAGGGGTTTCAAGCCCTGAGGTTTTTGTTTTTCGGTGGTTTTTTTTTTTTTTTTTTTAGATTTTTTTTTTTAATGTATATGATTACACTGTAGCTGCCTTCAGACACACCAGAAGAAGGCATCAGATATCATTACAGATGGTTGTGAGCCACCATGTGGTTGCTGGGAATTGAACTCAGGACCCTAGAAGAGCAGTTGGTACTCTTAACCAGCCCCCTGAGCTTTTTAATCACTACATCACTAAGTCCTCATGTCCCCCTTTGGATAAAAGGTCCTAGACAAGCCTGTTTGGTTGTATTTGCAGTGCTTAGGGGTGTATACAGTAACCGTGCTCAGTGGCTATAACTTACAGCTTACTTTCTCAAAACAGAATGCTCTGGAGAAGAATGAAAAGATCACTGCTGGGGGAGATGGAGCAATTGGACTGTCACCAGTAGGCCACGGCCACTCTGATTCTAATCACAGGACATCCCCATTCTAGCTGCCAACATGCATGGGAGGTTTTCACGAGGCCAGGGAGCATGAGCAGAGGCTTTAAGGCGGACAGAAATGACCAATGCCACTGGGGTTACATGGCAGGGACACAAGTAGTGTGTGCCCTGCCTAGTAACTCAGGCCCAAGCCAGCTGCAGTATTGGGCCAACCAATCCTAAACTCTGCAGATCAGATATGGCCCAAGAGTCCCTGGATTGTGACCTGTGGTGGCCAGTAAGATGGTTTGAAACCTTGTGGCTACACAGAAATCTAATGGATTTCTTTTATTCAAAATAGCAAGCTGTCTGTCTACTGTGTACAGGGAATTGAAGTTTCAATTTTAGTGGGAGGATATGTGAGACGTATGAGGAATAGTTCTGCTTGCGTGCATTTTCCTTTACAAAGACTTGGTCAGCTCATGAGTGATGCTTAGAACGGTGGTTAAGTTAGGCATAGTCACAGAGCCCCTGGTCTTGTAAGCACCTACGTAAGAATACTTCACCGTCACTGTGTGAGAAGCCTATGAGGCCACAGAGGAGAGGGAGGCAGGTGGGCAGTGGAGGGAGGTGAGCCAGGAAAGACTGCCTCCAACAGTCCTTGGAGGGAGGTGTGGAATTAGCCTAGTGACTATCAGCCAGCACGTTTAACAGTAAGCAGAGTAGAAAATACTGAACATTGTATGTGTAAAGTATACACATGCACACAGGCTTGTGTTAAGTCTGCAGTCACAAGAGAAACCACTCCTGATGTGCTGTCAGGAGCCCCTCACAAGGGCCTGTACCTTTCCTGGTGCTGAGACGCACATAATACCCTGACAGAAGCAACTTAAGGGAGAAAGGATTTACTCGGCCCACAGTTCTGGTTTATAGTCCTGAGGAAGCCGAGATGGCAGGAGCTTGAGAGAACTGGTGAGTTACACCAAGCCAAGAACAGAGAGCAGTGAATTCATGTAACACAATACTGTCAGCTTGCTTTCTCCACCCTGATACAGCCCTGCCCAGGGAATGGTGCTGTTCACACTAGGAAAGTCTTCTTATCTCAGCTAACACAATCAAGATAACCCCCTACCCACATGTCACACTGTCTTCCTAGGTGATTCTCAGTTGTGTCAAGTTGATATTTAAAACTAACTGGCCTGGACTAAGAGCCGAACTCAAGAGGGCCCAGGTTGCCTGCCTGATCTCTTGGAATTCTGCAGGTCTTCAAAACCAGTTTAATGAGTACTGGGGTGGATTTAAATGATTTAAGAGCCTAGCTCAGCTTGCATGGTGGTAATGCTAGCCATTCAGAAGGCTTTAACAGGAGGTTTGCATGAGCCCAGGAGTTCAAGGCTAGCCTGAGCAACATAGCAAGATGTTGTCTGAAAAGAAGAGTTAATTTTCACAGTAATGCAGGTACCACAGTCCCCTCAGTTAAGAAAAGCATCTCTTGGGGCTGTTGAGATGGTCTAATGGTTAAAAGCACGGGGTGCTCTTCCAGAGGACCTGGGTTCTATTCCCAGCAACCTCAGTGGCTCACAAACATCTGTAACTATAGTTCCAGGGGATCTATTGCCCTCTTCTGGCCTCCATGTGCACCAGGCATTCAGGTGGTATACAGACATAATGTGCAGGCAACACACTGGCCACAGTAAAAAAGAAAACAAAGCCATCGTTAAAGTTCATGTCCAGACAATTTGGATCTTCATCTACGTGTGTGGTTTAGCAACAGCTGTGACTGCCAAGGGAGACCTGCAGCTTGCTTTGGAGATGGGAAAAGTCAGGGCAGTGTAGTAAGGCAGATGGAAAAAGAAAAACCAACCCCAAGTGAATCACCCGCACGCCCTCTTCACCGGTGCCCCAGTCCATCATGTCCTTCAGAGTAAGTGTCCATAGAGAAACAGCTTCAGATTGACTAAGAAACTCTTCCTGGTGGATAGTTTAGATAGTGCCAGAAGGTGCCTACTTGTTGCTGGGGGAGAAAGTACAGGCTGGATCCCCTGAATCTTACAACGGAGATGGAGGGCAGGGGGATGCAATAGTGGTATGAAGGTTGTGGGGATAACCAACTGCTATCTGACTGGACGTAAAGCCTGCGGAATGCACACCTCAATCTGTAAACCAGATCTGAAATCATGACTGAGAGCATCATGGGCCTGGGCAGTGGGCTGCCTGGTGTGTGTGCGTGGGGTGGGGTGAGGACAGAAGACACACAACATGACATGGGGGACAGGACAAGAGGGGACCATGACCTACGGCTGTCACTTTACTAAATGGTCACCCTTTCAAACTGCGTTCTAAATACTTATATATGGAGTCACATCTGTGCGCTGACCTCAGCTTCGGTCAGAGGCGCTTCCCTAAGCACAGGGTAGTGGTAAAAAGCAGAGGCTCATAAGCAGCCCACATGCTGGGCATGTGTAACTCCGAACACCCAGCTGCGGGCAGGTCAGTTATACCAGCCTCCAGCATCCTAGACTCAGCAAACTGAGAGACAGGAATGACCACATCGGCCCACAGCCCAGCATTCAGGCCCCAGGTTGCAGAGGGGGAGCACTGTTAATGGCACATGGGTTGTAGGGGGAGGGGCCCTGGAGACAAGGTGGACAGCAGTGCAGGAGGCAAGTCAGGATGTGACTAGTTGGTCAGAGACGTCCCTTTAGTGGTGTTCTGGACACTCCAAATTGTACCTGTCTTACATCGGGACCAAAATACTCCTTGGCTCTGTTTCTCTCTTACTATAGACTCTTAAAGTCAGAAGGACACTTGGGATTATCCAGTCCAACCACTTCGTTTATAGGGGAAAAAAACTGCCCAGAGAGGGCGGGCTCCAGCATTCAGAGAGCCAGAACTTTAACCCAGGTTTTAATAGGTCCCCAGCTTGGGCCTACAGGGGCCTTCCAGTTGCCTTCCCCCACCTAACCAGAAGGATCTCCTATCTAATCTTAATTCCCTTACCTTTTCCTCTCTGTGTAAATGAGTCTTTCTAAAGGATAAACCAGGCTGCTATGCCTGCTGCCAACCTGAAACATTCCCTTGCTTCAGTCGCCCCTCATCCCCCACAGTTTTTCTTAGTTCATGGTCTTGAGCCACTGCAGTTCCCGGGTCTCAGACGTCCTCTCCCAACTCTAAGCCTTTTAACCCTCTGCCCAGCCCTGCTGTGTCTGTGAGGGCACCCGGGACTGCTCGCTCCGCCTCCAGGGTTGGGTGTCCCTCCCACATATGGTGGTGGTGATTGTGTGTCAGGATCACGCTCTCTCCAGCCTTTCCTGCTCCCTGGGGCAGTCTGGGACACTGCTGCATCCACATACTTGTCAGATCCAGACCCTCAGCAAGTGTTAGTAAATTCCTGCTGAGCAAACCATTAGTGTCCATCCTCCAGGGCCCCAAAGTTTAAGTTCATCACCAAGAACAGTTTCTGGAACTTTCTGGTTCCCCATCAGGACATGTATATTCAAGGTTCTGGGCCTTTACGAATGCTCTCTGCCTGACACGCCCTTCCCTGACTTTCCGGTCCATGTAAGCACTGCATATCCATCGTCTGTTTGTTCTGACCAGGCTGGTCTCAAACTCTCTATACTCATGAGGATCACACCAGTCCTCCTGGTCCTCCTGCTGCCACCTCACAAGAGCTGGGATTCAGGCGAGCACCACAATGCCTGGGTTGGGTATACTGCCGCCTCACGCATATGAGACAAGTGCTCTACTGCCTAAACTGCACCCCTGGCCATTCACCCTTTAAGACCCATGACTCTGGGGGCCCCTTTTTCTATTTCAACCTATATTACCCTCTCCTTCATCTCCCACTTATTCACAAAGTCTGCCCAGTGGGGTCCATATCCCATTATATTGCTCTTGAGTACTTCAGTGTCTGCCTTGAATATTAGGCTGCGACTCCTCTTCAGCCCAGGATGCCACTCTGAGGAGATAGCACTGGAATACGATTCAAATCTTAAAGGCTTCAAACGAATCCCTTACATTCTACAATAACTGTAGAAAGATGGAACTAGCACTCGGTGCTCTGGGGTGCTCCAGAATATACGTCATATAGTCTTACTTCTGCAAAAACGTTCTCACTGCCCCACTTCCCAGTGAACTTCACAGTCAAGCACACTTGAGACATGGAACAGACATACCATCCCTCCCTATGTACAGACTCATAGCTCACATCCATTCCTGGGTTTATCTGGTTTACAGATCCTTACTTTTTTTCGTTGCCCTCAGGATTGAAATGAAGGCCTTGTGTACTCTAGACAAGTACTCAGCACCCCTGAGATATGTTAGCCCTGCCTCAGACCTATTTAGGAAGCATCTGTGGTGTGCTAGCTTCGTGTTACTAGGTCAACCCCAAGTCTCCCCGAATCTGGTGTGAGGCATGCCTGTGTACTATGTCAGGCTTTAGGAATATGTTTTTGTTCTGCAGCTTTGAACTTTACTAGTTCATAGGTCTCAGTTCTCGAGGTCCTGTAGGGAGACTCATGGTGGCTCTAATGAGCTTAGCACGTAAGAAAGTGCTATACTGGCTCCTAGTTGCTGGGCTGACTGGTTTGCTGTTATACAGTCTGGCAAAGGAAACTCTATGTAGAACACACACTCCTTAACACTTCTGCTGCTGGTAGAAACTTAACCCAAGTAGAGTTAACCAAGTAAACAGCCAGACTGTTTTTGTTTAGACATCTTGGCAGGACTCTCAGGATTCAGACCCTTTGTGAATGACACTTTAGGTCACCTTGGCAGACTTCAAACAAACAAAAAAACTAGATCAGAGGAAATGTAAAGCTAGAGGCTAGGAGGGTGTGATGTGAAAGTGGAAGAAAGAGTTTATAAATGTTATCTTCAGCCTTGTCCCCATCAAAGACACAGTGATGATTGTCCCTCCCTGGGCTTCTTGGCGTCTGCGTCCACAGCCTTGATCTTTCTGTGTATCCCCCAAGGTGGGCAGGCTCGCCCCCCTAAGTATTTCATAGAATTATAATTGACAATGACTGACTGGTTATAGATTCTTCAGGCAGGGATGGTTAGAAATTAATATTAATTGAACATGGTGCAGGGTCTTTGGGCTTCTATCTCTCCTGTTAGGAGGAGGTGCCAGTATCTTTGTATTTGTAGAAAGCTTGTTGACAGCCTGTGCTGACCTTGTGTTTGAGGTCGAGGCTCATGACTAGAACACAGAGGACACCTTTCGGGGGAAGTTTGGACATCTGGAGAAGAACTACCCTGCTCCAGAGCAGTGAGAAGGGGGACTGGGCCAGGCAGGGGCTTCTGCTGCTCAGCTCTGCTCTGCGTGGGGTGGGGGTGGGGAGGCACACAACCCCTGGCACAGACTGGCGAAGCAGTCTTTCTGTTTTGCTTGCTCTTCACACTAGTGTTGCTTTGTGGTGGCATTTTACACCCAGTGTCACTTTGCTCTACACTTCCAGGTACAGCATCATTACACTCCTCGGAGACCCCACTGGGCAGCCCGGCAGTGACCCCTGCTCTGAGCCCTGGGCTGCAGCTCCTTGTGCGTCCACTCACTTCCTGTGAGCCCACTGTTGCCCTCGGCCCTAGGCCCTGAGGTGGAACTGCTTCAGGTGTGGCTGCCTCTGCTGTCCCTCTTGGTGCTTTCTCAGTGCTAGCCATTTAGCACCTAGCTCCTGACAGGCGCTTCTTATGTTTTCTTGATCAGTCCTGACTGATACAAGTGGAAAAGACAGAGTTCCTTCTCGCATGGACCTGATGGCCATGAAGCAATGGTACCATAAATGGGTATTTATCTAGGGTTGAAATAAGTGTGGGAGGGACATTAGCATATGATAGGCCCTTTGGGAAACTGCTCTGCTTAGCACTGGCTGAGGTGGCTGTCTGAAGCTCGCCCGGTCCTGAGGCACCATGTCCACAGCTTCCTGAGGGAAATGCAGGCCTGAGTCCCTGGACCTAAATATTCAGCATGTTCCTTTCGGAGAAGATCTGGATCCAAGCCTTGGGATCACTACACAGTTCCTCAGCTCTTGTGCTGGCCCTACAGGCAACACTCTGATGACATCCTCACTCTGAGGGAAGGAGATGCTATCCACTGTATGGAGCCATTGCTCCCCTCAGTACTTCCTGGCCACAGAAACAGCAAATTCCTTAACAGTATATGCAGGTCTCACTCTCGCTCTGTCTGTCTGTCTGTCTGTCTGTCGTCTGTCTCCTTGTCACTCTCTCTTTGTGTGTGTTCTTTCTGTCTCTCTGTCACTCTGTGTTCTGTCTGTCTCTCTGACACCTTCTCTCTTTGTATGTGTGTATGTTTGTGTATGATTGTACATGCATGTGACTGTACATGTGTGGACATGTCTCTGAGAAGGTCTCTAGCTCTTATTACCTTGATGGACCAATGACTCTAGAAGAACAACTGTGACCCCATGCATTATAGGAACACCCACGCTCTTACCCATCATCTCCTGGGAGTCCGGCCACTGTGAAGTCGGATTGGCCTTGGAATCTCTCACTGAAATGAGCGTCTGCATCTGCCAGCCAGCTGGGGCAGCCAGCCTTCCTGGACTACAAGGAACCGCCCCTCTCTGGGCAGGCCTGGGCTTCCCCCTCTGTCTGACAAGTTTCTCCCCATGTCCAAGGTCAATTGCGAGGTGCCACCCGAAATGCCATGTCCTTCTCAAAACCTCTGATCCCTTGGTTCTGGACTTGTGACTCTTAGCCACCCCTTCATGGTGTCCCGGCCCTTCACTTCCAGGACTGTGACTTTCTTTGATGGCCTGCTTCAGGATGCTCTCAACTGTTTGTAGTCCTCACTGCTGCCCATCAGAACATCAGCTGCAGCAGGAAGGGGCCAAGGTCTAGCTTCCTGTTGCTGTACCCAGCACCAAGCATGGTGTTTGGAACACAATAGAAGTCAACTAATGCTAGATGAAGGGATGGCTACCAGAGAACACTCTTTAGCCTCTCAGCAGCACACTCTGGTGCTATCACAGTGAAGCTACGAATGCCTTTGCTCTTACTCTGTGGCCGTACACAGGCTTAGCAGCCTAGAATGCTAGGAAACATCAGATGACCCACCCACACTTGCCTCTTTCTTGGTAGATGTACATGCATGTGCACCCACTTGCGCAGCCATTCCGGCAGGTAAAGATAAAGAGTGTCTGAGCTGTCAGCACACACTTACCCGCATTCCTCAGAAAGCGGTTCCGGTAATCCTTGATGACTCTGGTCACGGGGTTATAGAAGCCATCTCCACAGTCATAGTAGCCCAGGGGAATTTTTCTGGGTGGGTCCATGTTGGTGAGCTGAGAGATGCCTTAAGGAGGCACAGAAGACAATTAGTACAGCAGCAAGGCCACGTGCAAACCCAGTGCTCAGATATCCCCGCTAGCTGGTGTGCATGTGGCTGGCGCCACTGTGGGACCAAATGTTCCTTTTGCAGGGCCAGGAGCAAAGTCTGCAGGCAGGAATGGGTCCCAGGGAGCTCTTTGAAAGGGGCTGTGCACGGGGCCTTGGGAACTGGACCTCTGCCTTCTCTGACCTCACCCTCATCCATTTCTTGGGCCACCACGATGAAGTTCTGAAGTCAGAGAAACCCTGAGGGAGAGAGTAGACTGAAGAGAGGGGTGCCCAACATGTGGGCAATAGGCCACAAGTGTGAACCCCTGGCCACACTCAGGAAACCCAGGAGCGGAACCTAGATGAGGGAGTGCTCTGGGAAAGGGTGGGTAGAGCCCTACATCTGGACTGTCTCCCAAATGCCACAGTGGTACCATTCATGTTTTTTCTTGTGTGCTAGACATCTGGCTCCTCCTGTCTCAGTTAATCCCCAGAGCAGCTCATCTCACAGAGACGAGAGCTCACATCAGAGGCCGAGTAACCGGCCCAATGCCAGCCAGCTAGGAAGCAGCCTGGCTCTGGAACCTGGGTGCTAAGTGACACAGCAGGGAAGGACTGGGTCTGAGTCTGATTCCTAAGCTAGGGGTGCGGGACCCGGGAGGGCAAGACAATCTTGCAGACATTTCAAGTCTCGTAATGGCTGGAGTAAAGTGGGGGATGCTAGAATTTCTCATATTCTTTTTCATTTTAAGTCCTGAATTTCCCTTTCTCTGAACAGCAAGCAGAATGCCATGGCCCCCTACACGCACACACGCGCGCGCGCACACACACACACACACTGTGCTTACAGGTCTGCATCCTGCAAGAGCAAATGCTCCAATGTTTTCTAATTATACACTTGACCCTGACTCTAGCCAAACCGCATGCGTACTGGCAATGATTATTAAATGTCTTTTCTATGCCAGTGGCTTTGAAGCCATTCTGTGGCTCAAACCCCAGCCCAGTTGCCATCTTAGATGCATTGAGAAGTTGAGGTCATCCTTTAAGCATCTCAGTTTTCTACTCTGTGATGCACAGCAGGGGAGAGTGACCAGAAAGGGCACCCCAAACAATCAAAGAGACAAGACGGGGACTAGAGGGAGCCTCTGCCAGCACCCAGCCCACAGAGGGAAGGTTCTACCAATCTCCCTCCTCCTTTCCCACTCTCTCTTGGTATAATGCTTACATTTATAGCATGACATTTGTCATGTGCCATGCACCTGACATCCACGCAAAGCAGTGTTGGAGGTGTAAACTCTCATTGCTGATGGGCTCCTGAGGCAGAAGACACCACTCTCATGAATTAGTAGGGGAAGGCACAGAGAGACGGAGTCCCTTGGTCTCACTATCCTGACCAGCTAGTGGGCCTGAGGTGAGGATTGGCTTCTGTGGCTCTCCTGGGTCTACTGCATCCATCTGCTCCTTGAGAAGGTTCAGTGGGGCCCAGGCCCTCATCTCTGGCACCCTTGCTCTCCGTCTCTGTGTGGGCATGCTACCTGAGGGCTTCAGGCCGTAGCAGATCTCGGTGTAGAACCTCCGGTCGTAGCTGTCACAGTAGTGCCAGTGTTTGTCCTCATACTGCAGCCCGTCATTGAAGGTATACTTGCCCTGGGAAGAAAGAAGCACAAAGGTACCAGAGGAAGCCAGAGCCACAGCCTTATTGCTTGTTACCAAGGGAATAGCTGGCTTCTCGCTGCCATCAGCAAAGAAGTGACAGTTGTCACCATGGTCTTGGTTGTGTGGATTAGGGGAGTTGGAGACACAGAACCGAACCCTGTGCTTAAAGTCAAAAGCATGGCGACTCTGCATGGGACTGGGCAGGCCAGGCAACCTACTCTCTTGGCTCTCAGGTTTTCCCATTTACAGAATTAGGATTGTGGCAGTGTCCCTTTAAAAGGGATGGCTGGGAATTTGGTGAGATAGGTACATGCTAAGCTTAGCTGGGAAACGTGTGTGTGTGCGTGAGTGTGTGCGTGTGCGTGTATGTGTGTGTGTGTGTTTCGGGGAGGAAGGACCACTGTGCTCTCAGCTGTGCTGAGATACCCATTTCCTCTGGCCTTGGACACCAGTACACCTGGCCTCTGCCCGGGGCTCACCCCACCTCTTCTCTAGGGTCTTTCAGTCTGGACAAGAACTATAGTGCTGGCTTCCTCTGGGCCTCCACCTCACAGAGCAGGTTGAGCTTTCATTATCTCAAGAGCCAAAGTCTCCTCATCTCGTTCCATACATCTGTTGGTGCCCTTCGCTGGGTACTCTAACACACAGAACGAGCCCTTACACAGGTTGTTGTTTTTCTCTTATTATAGTAGCTACAAAGGTCAGAGCCACGGCCCGTCGTTCAGACGTGTGCATTCTGGTCTTGTTGCTTCAATGCTAAAGGAGCCTCAGGATGTGAGGCTGTACCAGCCGAGGCATCAGGAAACATGGGTGGAAATTCCCACAGTTCTATTTGTTCACTATGTGACCTTGGGCAAGTCACATCCCTTTCCTGAGGCTTCAATTCCCTAAGCTATAAAAGAAGCATCTCTTGCCCTTTTTTTAGGTCATGAGTCAGGCCCAGCACACTCTCAGGGAGACTCACGAGAGTACAAATCATTTTCCACAGAAAAACCATCGTTTCATATCCAGAAGCTATTCCGTGAGGAAGTCAGGGGGTTCCGCCGACCCCAAGTTCTACAGATGGCCCATAAGCCTCATTATCAGAACCTTTGGGTTGGATGACCTAATAGAGGTGGTGATAGTAACAGCTGATACTTTTGAGTAGCTACCGTGTGCTAGGAAATGGCTGCGAACACACCACGTTTCCCTCATTTTTACCCTCAGCACCGTTGTGGTAGGCTGAGTCATACCATCTCACCCTACCCTCAAAGGTGACCACATCTGCTGGAACTTGTAAATGCATAACTTTTCTAGAATCATCCAGTATGAGGGTCCTTACAGGAGAAAGGTGGACAGGAGAGAGGACAGGATAGCAGAAGCAGGGAGGAGGAGAAGCAACTTGGTGTTGTAAGCAGAGATTGGAGTGATCCCTAGTCACGAGCCAAGGCATACAGGCAGCTTCTAGGAGTTAGAAAAAAATGTGAGGAGACAGATTCTCTGCCTGGAGTCTGCTTGCTGGCCCTGTGTAGACTTCCAGTCCCCAGAACCATAAGATGGTGAATGGAGGCTGATTTAAGATGCTAACTTTTTTTTTGGGGGGGGGGGTGTAACCCATCATGGCGGCACTAGGTAGCCAAGATGGCTGTCCCTAGTTTAAGAATGAGGAGCATGAATTTCAGAGATGTAGAGTCATTGGCCAAAGATAAGGCAGAATGAGAAGAGGGACAAGGTAAGCACCAGGCAGGGAGGGGGGGAAGGGCAGGGAGGGGAGGGGGAGAGGAGGGGAGGGGCTACAGCAGGGGCTACAACAGGGGCTCTTCCTGCCTGGGGAACTCCCTCAAGCCCCATCTTGTCACCTTCACCACCAATCCCTTCTTCCAGATAGCGTCGAATCGGCTCCCACTGGGGAAGAACAGGGTTCCTTCTCCGTGGAACATGCCGTCCTTCATCTCCCCGACGTATCTCGTGTCAGTAGGGAGGATGTACTCAGCACTGCCCTCCATCCTGTAAGGACACGGGAAGTCACCGGGGCTCTACATGGCACTGGGGGGACACAGAGAGACGCTCACTCTCTCCGTCCTCAGATGCGAGGCCCCTCGATATTCTGTCAGAGCGTTTGTGGTGCTTTCTCTTCATCAAAAATCTCAAAAAGATGTTTAAGATGGGGCAACCTGGGGCAGGAGAGATGGCTCAGCAGTTAAGAGCTCTGATTGCTCTTCCCAAGGTCCTGAGTTCAATTCCCAGCAACCATCTGTAATGGGATCTGATGTCTTGAGACACCTGTAATGAGACACCTCTCTCTTCTGGTGTCTGAAGACAACTACAGTGTACTTATCTACATAAAATAAATAAATCTTTTTTTTTTTTTTAAAGGATGGGGCATTGGAGAGATGGCTCAGTGGCTATGAGCACTGACTGCTCTTCCAGAGGTCCTGAGTTCAATTCCTACCTGAGTTACACCACATGGTGGCTCACAACCATCTATAATGGGATCTAATACCCTCTTCTGGTGTGTCTGAAGACAGCTATAATGCTACAGTGTACTCATCATATACATCAAATAAATAAATAAAATCTTTAAAAAACAAAACAAAACAAAAACAAGGACACAGCTTTTGGTCTGTCATCCTCCCCTCCCAGAAGACTGTCCCAGAGTTTATACTATCCGCTGAAATTCCTCCTCGCTAGCATCAAAGCTACAAAGTTAATATTGTGAAAAGACCAGCAACCCAGGCAGCTGATTCTGTGTTTCCCAAGTCCATTATGACCAGCCCAGCCTTGCCTTGCCAATTAACTCACAGTGGCCAGTTTTTTTTTTTTTTTTTTTTTTTTTTTTTAAAAAAAAAAAAACAAACCTGTTCTGTCAAATGTTAGTTTGGCCACTCTACATAAATCCCTCTGTGCTTTACCTTTTCTCATTTGGCACATGGGAATCACTGTGTGTGTGTGTGTGTGTGTGTGTGTGTATGTGTGTGTGTGTGTGTGGTGTGTGTGTGGTGTGTGTGTGTATGTGTGTGTGTGTATGTGTGTGTGATGTGGGAGGTCTTTCTTCATTTCCTGTGTTCTCACTGAACTCAACTGTGCAGCACTTCAAAATATATAGAGAGACAGGGACTCATTCTCTAGCCCATGCTAACCTGGAACTCATGTAGCTCAGACTGGCCTTGAGCCTGTGGCAGTTTCCCCCCTCCCCCTCCCCATGCTCTTCCCTCCCCCCTCAGCCTCTCAAAT
Source organism: Apodemus sylvaticus (assembly GCF_947179515.1). NCBI lineage: Eukaryota > Metazoa > Chordata > Mammalia > Rodentia > Muridae > Apodemus > Apodemus sylvaticus. The sequence continues at coordinate 15,063,776 of NC_067476.1, read as the reverse complement.
GCTGGGATTGTAGACATAAGCTAGTATACTGTGTTTTCCATTTTTATATTTAGATATGGTATAAGCAAATCATGGAGTTTAATGTTAGGCTCAGAAAACAGAAAACTTTATTTTTGAAGCATAGTTAACATGCAAAATGATACACATACTTAGTGAACAGTTTGTACATTTTGACAATATCCTGAAAACCATCATCATTGTCAATATATTAATATATCCACTGCCACAGTTTATGCTTACTCTCTCTTTAATCTTTCTTGTTTGTTCCTCCCATTTCTCATCCCTAAGCAAAAACTGATCGATTTCCATGAATTGATTTATATTTCCTATAATTTAATATAAAAAGTATCATACAATATATACTCCTTTTTTTGCTGGACATTTCTGATTCCTTTCATTCAAATAATTCTTTTAAGTTCTACTCATGTTACTGTTATGTGAACCAATATTTTCCTTGCTGTGTACTATTCCAGTGAATGGATATACCACATTTGTTTGTTCACTCACATGTTGGTGAACATCTTTTTTTTTTTTTTTTTTTTTTGCGGTATTGGCATTTTATTTTATTTTATTAAACTTTCTTTTTTATTGGATATTTTATTCATTTACATTCCTTTTTTTTCTTATTTTTTTTTTAGTATTTTTTTTATTCGATATAATTTATTTACATTTCAAATGATTTCCCCTTTTCTAGCCCCCCCCCACTGTTGGTGAACATCTTGATTGATTCCAGTTTCCAATTATTACAGTTTCCATTATATAAGGCCAATAGGAGTACTGACAAACACTCCTCTGTGTGAGCATAGATTTTCATTTATCAGGTTAATAACTAGGAATAAAATAGCTGTCTTATTTTTTAAGAAACTGCCAAGCTTTTCCAAAATATTTGTCCAATTTTATATTCCCACCAGCAATGGGGAGTCTATATAAACCAAAGATTAAGTTTTAATTTATTCTATATATGAAGGACAGCCAGTGGGCAGTGGTGGCGTGCACCTTTTTTTGTTGTTGTTAGTTTTTGTTTTTGTTTTTTCGAGACAGGGTTTCTCTGTATAGCCCTGGCTGTCCTGGAACTCACTCTGTAGACCAGGCTGGCCTCAAACTCAGAAATCTGCCTGTCTCTGCCTCCTAGAGTGCTGGGATTATAGGCATGCACCACCACCACCGCCCGGGTAGTGGCGCACACCTTTAATCCCAGCACCTGGGAGGCAGAGGCAGATGGATATCTGAGTTCAAGGCCAACCTGGTCTAGGGAGCAAGTTCCAGGATAGCCAGGGCTCTTACATAGAAAAACCCTATCTCTAAAATCAAACAAAAATTAAGCACAGCCCACTATAAAGATGTGTGTGGGCTCTTCAATTTCTGTGCCCAAGCCCAATCCTTCACCTCCACCTGACAAAACTTTGCAGTAGGAACTTTTGCCTTGTGGGCAGAAATGGTATGGTTTAGACACAAAGCTGGGTAGAAACATAGACTCCCTCACTTCTTAGCTGTGTGTTCTTAACAGTGAGCATGCCATTTTCTTAAGTCACCATTTATTTGTGAGATAAGCCTGAACTGTCTCACTGTCATGAAAGACTTTGCACACCCAAGCATCATTGCCACTTCCCAAGGGGTTAGACAAGGGTCTTGAGTCCTCCAAGGCTCCCTTTCATCCTTTACCCTTGGAGTTGAGATAATACCATCTCCCTTGCAAAGCTGACTGAAGACTTGGACAGCATCCCATATATATATATATATATTGCTACCACTTTCTCTAGGAATCTGTCCCTGTGCTTGACTAGACCACTACTCCTGCTTCCTCAAAACACCCTGCAATTCGTCTAGCCTATGCATACAGATCCGCCTTCATCTCTTCATCTCTACAGCCCCATGAAGTGCTTTATATCCCAAACTTATCTGTTCATTACTGCCCCCCCCTCCCCAGCATCAGCCTCTCCAGTATTCTGCTTTCTTCATCCAGAGCTACTGGCAAGGCAAAGTGACCACCGCGCATGTGCTCTGCCCATCTTGACCACAGGGCTGACCTTGATTACTTGTCATAACTGTGTCACGCTTACCGGTCCCACTATGTTTGCAGGGATTCTGACTAGGGTCAAATACAAGATCTGGACATGGGGAACAATCAGCATTCCCTGAATAGCATTTTCTAGTTTTCTTTGCATAATTTTTAAAATATTTATTTCTTAATGTCTATGTTTTGCTCTCATGTATGTAATGTGTACCATGTACATGCCTGGTGCCCACAGAAGCCAGAAGGGGAACTTTGGTTAAAGATGGTGGTGAACTGTCATATGGGTGCAGGAGATACCTGCGTGCGTGTGTACACACACACACTAGAATGAATGAATCCTACCTCTGTGGCTTACTAGGTATCTGTGCTTGCTCATGTTAGTTGAACAAGTTTTTGAAGCGCTTGCCTGAGGGTCCTTGGCAGAGACTAAAGACTGTTGTCTTTCACTAGCCTGAGTGGAGACATGGACGAATGGGGGCTTACCTCCCATTTATGTATTCCCCAATATATTGGCTCCCGGTGTACTGCATGTTTGCAGCTAGTGTCTAACAGACACCAACTTCAGCAGTCTCGGCGTCACTATGACAACCAGGAGATGTGGGCGGAGATCAGATGAAGCCCCGCCCCGCGGAGCAGCTCGACTTCCTGGAATGGCTTGTGTTTCGTCTCTCCCAGCGGTCCTAGAGCAGTGCGCTTGCGCGTCGCTGGAGACGCATGCGCAGATGGTACTGGGCAGTCTTGGAACCCCAAAGGGGAATTGAAGGAGACGGGCGACGCAGCCGAGGGCACCTGGTCAGGGTCGCGGCTGCCGCCGTCATGCCGGGGATAGTGGAGCTGCCAACTCTCGACGAGCTGAAAGTAGAGGAGGTGAGGCTGTGCCTGAGGGCAGGCGGGAAGCCTGGGACTGCAGCTTTCAGGCGGGCCCAGGCTCGGTTCCGGCCTCTGCGACCTGCACGGTCACATCCCGCCTGGGCTCCCGCCTGGGCTCCAGACGTTCCTGTGCGCCCCGCGACCGGCCTCTCCTGTTGTGAATCGGGTGATACTTTGCATTAATATCACCCAGCCCCTTGCTCTCCCTCCCCGTGAGGCGACTCTGCCTCCCAGGCGCTCACCTTCCAAGTCTGTCAAAATCTCGGTGCAGAGCAGGCCTGGGAGCCGTAGCAGCACACAGTGCGTGTTGGACAGTGAGTCTGGCGTGGGCCAAGGTGTTTGGTAATGGGACACAATTAAAGCATTTACTTCTTCGCGAGACATTTAAGTATTTATTATGTGCACATGCAATGGAAAGTAAGAGACAGTAGCCAGCTTTTATAGTTTATAGTTTTGTAAGGAGACAGATAAAGAGGCTGCACAGCACAGTGCCCAGCGCTGTGAAAACTGAATTAAAAGGGTGTGCTATTGTAACTATGGCAAACATGATCACTCCATTTCTAAAGGCCAGGCTGCTAATTAATTACTTGGAACACACAGTAAGGTAGGGTATAACTGGCCTTCGCTTGTTGACCAGAAATAGGCCCCAAGAGGAGAAGTGATTAGCCCAAGGTCACATAGACAGTGTATGGTAGACATGTAACAGGACTCGAGATCTGTTTTGAAACCTAGGCTGCTAAAGCTTTGAGCCCAAGTGCAAAAGAGAGAGGAAGGACGTGTAGAACCATGTTGTTGAGGACGCTGAGAGCTATCTGGTGTCAGCCTACTGTTAGATTAGTGGTGCTGTGCCTCTAAGTCACTGACGAGGCTGGAGCAGATTGGACTTTATCCTGTGTGTCGGAGGGAAAAGATGGATGTGTTGCCATGGCAGGACTGGTAGAAAAATACCAACTGGCAAGACTAAAATATGCCAGGAATCACACACAGGCACTGTGTTAAATGTTCCCCCATGCTACTGCAAGCCTGTGAGCATGGCAGCTTGGTATTATTCCTCAGATGAAGAAATCGTTAGCTATACTCATGAGCCTTATCGGAAAGTGACTTAGAGGTGGGAGGAGGCATTTTCCCACCAGCCAGTCTTTTATTCTTATCCCACCATGAAACTGGTCAAACGTGAGTTGACGTATACGTTTCACGCGAGAGCATTCTAATAAATTTGTCTTTAAAGTTTGCACAATTGGTATATGTAATTATGTAAATAACAAGAGTGTAAGAAAAGTTAAAACACATGATTAATACTATGGAAGACAGGCAAGTAGATTTGATGTTGGATCTGATGTCTAGGCCTTTCTTTGTCTTGGTCACTTTGAGTGGCTTTTAGCGCTTGTAGACAAGGGGTTTTGCTAAAGGTGAGATGCCTCTGGCTGGGCAGTTCTCTATGACAATATAAGAGGGGTAGAGAAACCACGTTAGGCTTAATGTAAAACATGGCATTAGAAGGCTGGGGCTTGGAGATGGAGGGAAAAGCTAAGTGGAAGTAGAAAGTGAACGGAGATAAAGCTGTGGGGGAGTCAGGGGCCTGAGAGTGGATCCCAGAAGTAGCGAGTTGAGTTGCATCTAGAGAGCAGTGCAGGCCCCTCTGAAGTCTGGTAAGAAGGGTGGGAAGATAGATCAGGCCCAGAAAACCTTGAACAGCAAATAGGAAGCTCAGGTTTTACTCTGCAGCTAAGCATGACTCCTTCTGGGGCTGGTTTCTGGCTCATCGTAACAGCAGCATGCGATAAGTTGTCGTTTAGGAGGGTCAGCAGCATTGCAGAGACCAGATGACAGCAAATAAAGCAGGAAGACTAGCTTCAGTGGCCATTACAAAATAACCCTGGCGACTTGCAGCTGGGCTTCACAGAGTCAAAAATAAATTCCTCTATCTGGAGTGAGTCCTACTTGCAGTGGAGTACTAACAGAGGCGGAAAAAGCTGAAAAATCTGGGTCAGGTTTGCAACGTGACACAGACCCAGGGAGGCCAAGAACAGCAGCCGCTTTGGGAAGCAGGTAAAATCCACCTTGGACTTCATTGACCAAGGAGTCCTGTCGCATCCCCGTGGGAAAAAACATCCAGAAGCTTTGGGTTAAAAACTCCTTGGGTGTGTTGGTAATTTAGAGTAAAAACTAATCAACGGGTAGTATTGATGTACATTTTATGTGTCAGGCACATCCGAGATGAGTTCACTGGCCCCTCACAAGGTCCTATGAAATAAGTGCTTCACGCTCTACTTTACTTAAGTAAACAGGCCTGCCAGAAGTTAAATACTGTGAGAAGTGGTGTGGACGTGCTTTTGGGAGCAAGGCAGTACTGGATTTGTCTGGCTCAGTCCACATACTTGCTGACTATGGAAGGCAGCACTGCAGAGCCTTTGTGTAGGGGCTGATGAGGAAGGACGCTGAAGTCTGTTCTGGAGACAGAGGGTGCTGGATGAATGTGAGAGGGGACTGTTGGACTTAATCCGTTATGAAGAAGCAGGTGAGAGGACTCGGTGATGGTGATGTTACGCCGACGGATGGCTGGCAGGTGTGTTTAGGAATTGGCCCAGTGATAGTGTCTCATCTTTGTTTCCCTATGACCGCATGAATATACCTTCACTTTTATAATACTGCCATTTATGTAGAGAAATAAAGCAACTAATGCTGCAAGCCTTGGAGGGCTGCCGTCTTCAGGGTTTGAGAAATGAGATCAGGCATGTAAGGATATTTTTGAGGCATTTGGCAAACAAGTAAAATGGTGCTCAGTTCTCTTATTTTTAATTTTTTTTTATTTATTTGTGAGTATAAGTTATGTGTGTGCCCACATTTATGCCTGGTTCCCATGTGAGCCAGAAGAATGTATGGGACTGGAGCCCATGGAACCCGAGTGCCATGGCTATGAGCCACCATGTAGGTGCTGAGAATTGCACCCAGGTCCTCTGGAAGAGCAGCCAGTGCTCTAAAACACTGAAAACTCAGTTAAAAATAAACAAAACTGTGAAGCAAAATTTGTACTACATGCTTGTAACTCCAGCTTAGGAGGTTTGAAAATAGAGACCAGCTTAACCTACAGAGTTCAGAGCCAGCCTGGGCTACTTGAGAGTGTCTCCCAAAACCAGAAACAAAACAAAAAGGTTGACTACCTTCTATTTTCCCAACTGACTCTACATAATAAAATATAAACAAATATGTATCAAACTTAAATACAAAATTTTACAGGTTTGGGGTATACATTTGTTAGTTTTCTTGGCAGATTTCTTTTGTATGTAAGTGTTACTTACCATTGATAGCTGGAACAGTACAGGGTTGGTGGGCAGTCCTGGACCTAGTTGCCTTCCTGTAGGGCAGGAGTTGTCAATCTGTGGTCTCAACCGTTTTTGGGGGTGAACTGACCTTTTCCCAGGGGTCTCCTAAGACCATCAGAAAACACAGAATTTATGTTACAATTCACAATGGTAGTTACAAGGTATCCATGAAGATAGTAGCAGTGTAGACACAGCTCAGGATGAAGATGATACATGAGGAACTATATCAAAGGGTTGCAGTGCTGCTGGAGGGTGGATCTCTCCTTTCCCCAACATTTGTTTTCTCAGCAACTTAACAGGTATGAAGTGAATAAAAATAAGGCTGCAGACTTTTGTCATGTTAAAGTTCTCCATTTTTAAAAAGTCCAGTTCAGTCGTGTGTTAAAGTGTGGTAGCCTTCCAGGCTGGGTTTTAACAAACCTGCTGATATTCTCTGTTACATTTCTCAGTTGGTCAGGAATCTGAAAAGTCCCTGGTGGAGAAAACAGCAACTGTAAAGCAAAAGTGTGCTAGATCAGAAAGATGCACCCTGGGCAGGACTACCAAACAGCCACGCCCAGATGCCATCAGTAGACCCCCATCCTGCCTGTAGGCTGTGGTAGAGCAGAAAGACAGAAACAGTAGAAGAGAAACAGAGTAGCCAGAATGACTTTGAGAAGTGAAAATAAAGATGAGGTCTCCCAGATACCAGAATGCTCTGTCCCTTTCGGGCAATTGCAGCATTGTGGCTTTGGCATAGGCTAAGACGGCAGAGCAAGGAGCTGGGCCCTGGCCTCTGCAGTTCCTTGTGGTCCAGCTGCCTACAGCGGCTCTGTGATGCTTCTCAGACTGCTGGAAGACGAGCAGGGAGTCTGGCATGGTCACAGTGCTCGGGTTAGCATCGGTACGGGCACATTCTAGGACCTTATCTTAGTAATCATTTGCCAGGTTATGAGCGTCTCCTTCTCTCCCTCCCTTCCTTACTCTATGACTCCCTAGCCCTCAGGAGTTTCAGGTGTCCCTGGATGATTCATTTCCTCCCTGGACAGGAGCTTAAGTAGCATTGACAGTTGGTTTAAGCAAATTTCTGTGGGGTCTCCATCTTCATCTCTAAGAGGAAAGGAGGATGTTTGTCTAAGAAGACACACGGGAGAGCTCTGATACGCGCACAGTCGGTTGTAAAGGATCCCGACAACCCTTGTCTCGCTGTCTGAGGACAGCCTCTGTATGGGCTTCCTGTGTGACTGCCTCTCACCTTCTTCCCCAGGTGAAAGTCAGCTCAGCCGTGCTCAAAGCTGCCGCCCACCACTATGGGGCTCAGTGCGATAAAACCAATAAGGAGTTCATGCTGTGCCGCTGGGAAGAGAAGGACCCACGGCGCTGCCTGACGGAGGGCAAGCTGGTCAACAGCTGTGCGCTGAACTTCTTCAGGTAAGAGGCTCCTGAAGGCAGCGCTTAGGATCCTGAAATGGGCCAAATAGGAAGTGACTTCTGGCCGACTAAGTAGAATGGTAAGTGTGCAGGTTTTGAGATCAGATAGACAAGCTCAGTAACCTCCATGAAGGTCAGTTTCCAGCTGTGAAATGGTGTCTGTCCTCTGCAGTATTGCAGTAGATGTTTTGAAAAGGTGTGTACATCTGTCTCAGCCCAGAGCTTGTTGACAGACCGTGGACAGTCGTGATGATTAAAAGAGCATTGGGTCTGGTTTTCACTGTGCTCACTGCTTAAGCATACCTAGGTGTGTAATTAGCTGAGCAGTGTTGATTGGACACGGTGATATGGTCTTGTAATCCTGCCATTCAGGTGGTGGAGGCAGCCATGGCTAGCTATGCAGGGAGTTTGAAGCTAGTTCTGGCTACAGGAGATACTGTCTCAAAAACTGTTGGGTTTGATGCAGCCAGCCTCGAACTCACTGTGTCAGCCTGGGGCACGCAGCTCCGCTTCAGCTCACACGTCCTGGAAATGCAGCTGCACCAGCTCACTCAGCCTCCAAAAAGTGTTTGTAGACCTCTGTTATAATAAAAAGGGCAGAACTCCACTCTGAGTCAGCTGAAGTCCAGAAACAGTGACGGTGTCAGGCAGGGCTGGATTCAAGGACTAAATGATGGCAGAGCTATGTGAGTCCTTCCTCTTCCCTGCAGCCTCTTGGCTCAGCATTTCCCTGTTGACCTCATTTTAAACAGTCTTTCCCTGTGCGAGAGCCTAAATGGCCAGGAGCCACTGTGTGCCTCACTACTAACCCCCAGAGAGTGTCACTGCCCCACACAGCCACTTACACTGCAGCTGATTCTACTGTCCGTGGACTTTAAAAATAAGTTTTTCAGCCTTGGGAGATAAGTCCTCTGATTGGTCAGGCCTGAAGTGAGATGTGTCTTCACTGCATCCTAGTAGCATCACTGCCAGACAGGGAGGGGCTGCTTCTCAGAGGAAAAGCAGCGGCATGTCACTAAAGAATGGGGCTGACTGTTGGCTGCTACAGCCCACAGATTAGAGGGGAGAAACCAATACCAGTCAGTAGCCATCTTTCTTCTTTATTGCCTGGGCTGTCTGTCTACATGCAAAGAAACTTTCGTGATTATAATTATAGTGTGCATACTTTTGAAACTGATTTTCACTTGAAATTATTGAACAAATTCTTTTGAACTGTATTTTTTATTAAATATGTAGTAATCCACTAGTAGAGGGAACTGTAGTGTTCACTCTTGTGAACATACATCTCTACTGTTCAGTCTTTGTTTTCTTATTTCTTTCTATTTATTTATTTATGAATGAGGCAGGGTTTCCAAGGTAGCCTGACTGGCCTAGAATTTGCTATGTACTTCAGGGTGGCCTTGAACTCAAAGAGATCTGCCCACCTCTGCCTCCCAAGCGTGGGATTAAAGTTGAATGCCACTACATCTAGCTTTTTACCCTGTAATTAATTCCTTGGTATACATTTTTGTGTATGTGTGTGTGTGTCCGTGTGTGTCTGTTTATGGCCTTGATCACTAGTTTTGGCTTCTGAACTTTTATTACTATGTATTTTTTTAAAAAAAATTAATGAGCCGGGTGTTGGTGGCCCACGCCTTTAATCCCAGCACTTGGGAGGCAGAGGAAGGTGGATTTCTGAGTTTGAGGCTAGCCTGGTCTACAGAATGAGTTCCAGGACAGCCAGGGCTACACAGAGAAACCCTGTCTTGAAAACAACAAATTTTAATGATTAAAAATGTTTTTTAAATGTGTGTGGGTGTTTTGACTAATTATATGTCTATGCATCGTGTTTGTGCCTGCCTAGTGCTGGGGGCGGGGTCAGAAGAGGGCATCGGATCCCCTAGAGCTGGAGTAACAAACAGTTGTGAGCTGCCATGTGGGTGCTGGGAAGCAAATTTATTCCTTGGCAAGAGAAGCAAAGGTTCTTAACTACCGAGCCATCCATGCCTCGATGCAGGTGTGGAGGGTCAGACATGGTTGTTTTTGTAGTTTGGACCAACTTATCCAGCCCTCAGCACTGATGGTATGCATGGCATTTAAATATTTAATAGATGGGAGACGGTGTTTCATGGTGTTTTGTGCTGCTTGAATTTATGCCGATTTGATTGCTAGCAAGGTTGAATATGTCTTTATTTGAGGGGATTAAAAATGATTTTCTAAAAGAATACTGGCAAGCATTTTCCTGAGATGCAGAGATACAGTGTTTTAGGTGGCAAATGAAAACTCCCTTGGTCCTAAGCCCCCACTCCCCAGGGGAGGAAGCCCTTGGGGCCAAGCATTAGATCAGGGTCTGCAGGCATGGCGAGCAGAGGCCAGGCGGGACTTCCCACTCCACAGTAGAGGGGTGTGCAGGTGACACAAGGTGCTGGGTCACATTGGTGAGTCCTAGGACGGAAACTCCTATGTCAGTGGGACAGGCATGGAAAGTAGGCTTTTGCTATGAGCTTAGACTCTCTGAAAGTCAGCCTGAGAGAGACCTTTGAAAGGAGGGCCATGTGTAGACGGTCCCCAGGTTCTAGAATAAGGCAGGAAGCACGTTCAGTCTTTAGTTCATTGGCAGAAAGATATTCTGAGTTTTTTTTTTTCCACTGCCTCCAATATGGCTTTTACATAAAACTGTGCTATTTTGTGCTTGTCTAGCAAGCATAAGGCCCTGGGTTCAGTCCTCAGCTAGGGGCTGGGGGTGGGGTACATAAAACAGTGATTCTCTTCTTTGAATTTCTATCTATTTAATTCTTAACAGGTTTGAATGAGAAAGGAAGAGGAAATTTGCTTCATCCATTTTTCCTTCTCTTCTCTCTCCCCTTCCTCTCTCAGGGTTGGGGGAGTAGGGTCTCATGTAGCCCAGGCTGGCCTCAAATTCGTTCTGTAGCCAAGGCTTGACCTCCTTGTCTTCCACCTTCCACATGCTGAGATTATAGTCCTGCACCCCACACCTAGTCTCCTGAGCTGTGTGTTTTCTTTGTGTGCCTGTGTGAACATGTGTGTGTGTCTGTGTGTGTGTCTGTGTGTGTACTTGTGTCCACATTCATACAGAAGCTTGAGGTTGACATCAGGAGTCTTGATTCTTTGAGGCAGAGTCTTTGACTTAGCATCATGGTTAGTGTCACTGGCCCACTTGCTTTGAGATCTCCTGTCCCCTCTTTCAGAGGATGGGATCACAGTGGGCTGCCCCGTGACTTGTGTAGCTAGTGCTTCAGCCACTAGCCATCTCCCCAGCTTCCTCCAGCTGCTTTGATGGTCCAGAGTGAGGTCTCTGCTGCCCAACTTCCTAGCAGCACCCAGCTCTTCTGCACAGAGAGGCTGCTGCTGGCCACACAGTCGTGAACTCAGCAGCGCTCTGCAGTGTGGCCCGGAGCGTCTTCCAGCTAGTTAGTGTGTCCACTTCTGGGGTCTGTCACTCTGGCCTCTGTCAGCATGCCAGGCTCTGACAACTTCCTTTGCTGGGTTTGCTAAGCTGAGATGTCAGGAAGACGCAGGCTCCAGGTGAGTTCCCTTGAGTAGAATGCCAATGTCTGAGGTCATAATCTTTTATTTTTGCTGGGTAAAAAAGAGGCTTGTTCCTCAGAAATCTTCATATTTCTTAACTATAAACCTAATGTAGAAAGTTAGGTTCCATTATGACATTTTTAAAAAGAAATTTATTTTTGTTGTTTTTTTTTTTTTTTTTTTTTTTTGGTCTTTATGATCCTGCCTCCCGTGTGTTCACCCCAGTGTTAGCCTTTACATGCCGCATGTGATGTTTATGATCCTGCCTCGCTTGTGTGTCCACCATAGTGTCAGCCTTTACATGTCACATGTGACGTTTATGATCCTGCCTCCCTTGTGTGTCCCCACTCCAGTGTTAGCCTTTACATGTAACATATGACATTTATGATTCTGCCTCTCCTGTGTGTCCACCCCAGTGTCAGCCCTTACATGTCCAAGTCGCATGTGACCTCTTGAACCCCAACACCCCTTGACCCCTTCCTGTGGTCTCTTGTCCTGGTCTATGTCACTCTTACAGCCCTTTACTTTCTGTGTGTACATTATGACCTGCTAGCCTGCTGTGCTAACGAGACAGCGTACAAACGTACATGCATTAAAAATCTGAATTCACACGAGATATGACAGAGGACCAGCAGTTCCTGTCAGACAGTGCTACCTTGTTTAATACGACACTTCCCAGTTCTGTTTTCCTGCAGATTTCTTATTTCTTAACTGCTAAGTAAGCCAAGATGGTGGCACATGCCTTTAATCCCAGCTCCAGGAGGGAGAGGCAGGCAAATCTCTTGAGTTCAAGGCTACCCTGGTCTACAGAGGGAGTTCCAAGATAGGCAGGACTATACGGACTCTCTTGACAAACCAAAAATAAATAAAGTCCGAGTGAAAAGTCCATTGTGTGCCTGTGCCAGTCTCATTATTCAGTATTGCATTGATGGCGATCTAGGGCCATTCTGTTTCCTTGCTGTTGTGAACAGAACAGCAGTAGACACAAAGGATCTGGTCTCTGCAGTATGCCGTAGAGTCCTTTGGGTGCAGCTGTGAGTGGTGCAGATGGGTGTACACTGACTTCCACAGGGATTGCACTGGTTTCCATCCCAGCAGGGGAAAGGCTTCTTTCCACAGCCACTGCATTTGTTGTCCTTTTTTACTGGAAGGTGGGGCATGGCCTGAGTGTTCGTTGGACATCTGTGCCTATGGCCATCTCCGGTTTGTGAAGAGCTATCCCTAACCTCAGCCCTCCTTTGCAGGCAGATAAAGAGTCACTGCGCAGAGCCTTTCACAGAGTATTGGACTTGCCTTGATTATTCCGGCATGCAGCAGTTTCGTCACTGCCGCAAACAGCAAGCAAAGTTTGACAACTGTGTGTTGGACAAACTGGGCTGGGTGAGGCCTGATCTCGGGGAGTTGTCTAAGGTAAGGTTTCTGCTGGGACTTGCTCTGGTCTGGGGCTGGAGGTTGGACAGAGGGCACAGGCCATGACAAAGGCAGAAAGTGGGCTAAAGGGAGTCCCTCTGAGGACAGAGAGGGTGTGAGTTATCCTCATTCACCAGACAGAGGAAGACTTGGGGCGTCCTAACAGAGGTGTTCATCTGCTTTGTGTTAGCTATAGGGGGTAGAGTTGCGTAACATATCAGTGAGGTCCCATGAGGTGACTGGCGCAGTAGGGTCAGGCTGCGCCAGCCTCCTGAAACACCAAGAATTTAAAAGTCCCTGCTCAGAGTGAGAAGCCTGCTCTCCCTTTCCTGTGTTGGTTATTTTGGTGATGCCTCTGCTGTGGGTTGAAGTGGCAGTGGAGGCCAGTCCTGGTGTCTGTATGCTGTGCTCTTTGTGACTGTGCCCTTAGCACAGTGGAATCTAAGTGTTGATTCTCCTAGGTCTGCCCCACCCCACCCTTGCCCACTGTTCCCTTCCTGGAGAGTTCTTGCTGAACTGCATGTTTCTGGGAGGGGTGGGTCTACTTGGCCCTTTAAAGATAGTTCATCCTGTAACATTGAAGAATTTAGGGCCAAAGCTCTATCTTCAATGTAGGCATGAACTGTGTGAGAAACGAAAATGCTTCATTTAAAGTCCTGTAGGGACTCCCACCCCCCTGAGCTGAGTGCCTCCCTATGTAGCTTTGTCACAGCCTGCAGCCAAAGAAGCTCTACCCACACTGGCCTGACAGCTCCTGCTGCTGTAGCTCAGGTTCCCACTCCTTAGAGCCAAGGAGTCAAGCTGGGGGAGCACCAGCTGGGCAGACGCAGTAGTAGTCCTCAACTTGCTTCCACGGCCCCCTGTGGAATCTCCAACTCTCCTGCTTTCGTCCAGCCCTGTGTGCAGAGGAGGCTGCGGATCCTTGCTGTCCTGTAAGAGCAGTGCCCGAGAGAGAGCCTGCACAGCACAGGCGCACAGGCGCCATCTCTGTTCCCTTCCCTTTGGGGCTACCAGCCACAAACAGTTGTCACAAATAGAGTGGTAGCCTAGCTTTGGTTTTGCAATCTGAAACACTTGGTTTTACTTTAGACACATTCTTTTGCTAAACTGAAAAAATTATTTTAAATAATGGCCAATTCAAAGTTGAAAGTGATAGGACTTACACACTTAACCAGGGAAACTGCCTTTTCTTGTTTCTTCCTTACCATAGGGGAAGCGTCAAATTAGGCTTGACTATCAAAGCAGTATGTATTCTTGAGTCTTTTTACATGGTCCTTTTTTTACCCCCACCCCCAGGTTTCCATATTAGTTGCCTCAAGTGTGTATTTCTTTATGTGTTGTATCAATTTTAATTGTACTCCACCCCTTGTTCAGTCTCCTAGAAAGACAGCAGAGAGAGGCCTAACCTGCTGCTTCATTCTCTTTGGTTCTCTTTGGTTCTGTGTGGCCCACTCGCCTCTCCCTCTGAAGAGCAATCTGGGCCCAGCCCAGACACCTCGCCCTTCCCTGGGCAGAGTTAACTCCTGCTCCCACTCAGCAACCTGACCACAGAGAAAGGGAGCCAGGGGCCTCCTTCACACCCTAGTTCCTCCTGGGAACCCCGTGTTACACCTGCTGCTTCTTCCAGTAGGCTGCCTCAGGCCTCCCTGAGGAGTGGCTCCGGGTGCTCCTGCCCTTCTTCTTTCGGTGTGCACTAGAGGAGAGCATGTCGCTCTCTTCTCCCCTCAGTCAGTTGTTCGGGGTCCCTGGTTACTTTATGTTCAGGAACATTTCCTTTTTTGTTTTTGTTTTTTTTGTTTGTTTTTTGTTTTGTTTTTGTTTGTTTGTTTGTATGTTTTTGTTTTTTTTTGAGACAGGGTTTTTTTGTATATCCCTGACTGTCCTGGAGCTCACTCTGTAGGCCAGGCTGGACTTGAACTCAGAAATCCGCCTGCCTCTGCCTCCCAAGTGCTGGGATTAAAGGTGTGTGCCACCACTGCCTGGCTAGGAACATTTCTTAAAAACAAAGAATGACAGTCTTCTAGATTGATTTCATAAATACCTTGAGTGATGTGTTTGGAATTACTCTGTCAAGCAACAGGAACCCTGAGTGACTTCCAGTTACAGCAGGGGACAGAGACCTGCACTTGAGGCCTTGGGCTCCGGCCAGTCAGTCAGCCTCCTGTGAGCTGGAGGTAACATGTACCTGAGAGATCTGGCTACAGAAACAGTCTCTTGTATATACAGAAGGCTAGAATTGGTACCATTAGAGTAAAAGCCAGAAAATGCTTAGTGACTGTGGCCCACTTACAAGGACCTGCTGCTTTCTTAACTTCCAAAGGGATAGTTTCTGAGCTAGTGGTAATGTAAAGTGGTTACCGCATTTGCCTAGCATGTACAAGGCCCCGAGTCTGGTCCCCAAAATACAGAAAATTCAAAAATTAAAAAACAACTTCTCATGGTGGCCGTTGGGTGGCAGTTGTAGACTCTCCGCATCTTTCTCTCGGCTGCAGTTTGGAACTGACCACCTAAGTTGGTCTGTTGACTCAGCTCTGAATTCTTCTGTTCCCAGCCATCAGGCCTAGCTTCCCTGCCTCCTAACCTGCATGTAGTAATTGATTGTTTCCTCGCAACAGTGGCACCTGTTGCCATCAGGTTAAATCTAAGCACCTTGGCACAGCATTGCACAGTGTATCACCCAGCCCTGTGCCCTAGCTGTGCGTGGCATTTATGAGCACAGACCTGGCATTGTGTCCTAGCACGGTGACCTTAGTGAACACCTGTGGAATCATCTGGTGGCCGCTGAGAAGAGTGAATGCACAGCAGGCTCGCATCTCAGCATCAGTGCTGATGACAGCAGGCCTTGTTCAGGCATACAGTCTGCTGTGTGGACTTCTCTAGACCTTCCCTCTGTCTTACCCCTAATCATCCTGGCTGACTCCCAACTCTCCTCAGAAATAGCCTAGGCCCTGGCCTTCACTGTGAGTCATCTGTGCAGATCCACCCTTCCCCATTGTCACTGGGCAGAGGCAGCAGGGTCTTTGCTGATAGTTCATCCTGCTCACTAGCCAGTGAGTGAGCCCTAAAGGAGAGTGTGTAGCTTGTCCTGCTGCTCCCTCAGCTCCTACCATATAGAATGTCAAAGGTCAGCCTTTACACAGTCACTTGGGGATTAGATATAGCTAGATACATCTGCCTGAGGTTTGAAGCTGAGGAATGGTTGGGGCAGCAGGAGCAGAAAGGGGACCCCAGCAGTCACAGGGTTACTACTGTTAGAGTCCCTTTGAACCTGACTCTTTTCTTCGCCCTTCCCAGGTCACCAAAGTGAAAACAGATCGCCCTTTGCCCGAGAATCCTTATCACTCAAGAGCAAGGCCAGAGCCCAACCCTGTGATTGAAGGGGATCTGAAACCTGCCAAGCACGGCACCCGCTTTTTCTTCTGGACCATGTGAAGATGGGTTCACGGTCCCCACTTGGTCACCTTGGCCATGCTCACAGACGACGAAAACACCCATGCGGATCTCGTGTTCTTTCCTGGACCACAGACGCTAACAAAAAAGTTAATTTATGTGACTTGGCAGTTATTCTATACATTTCCTGCCCATTAAAATTTTTAAAGGAAACAGTTGTGTTTTATTATGCTCTATGTAACCTTTTAGCCTTTAAAGATGACTTCCCCTTGTTCTTTCTTGTGCCCCTGACTGTCCCACTCGCTTTGTCCTGAGGAGGATCAGCCACTGTGGCAGGACACCCACATTCCCGTACAGAAAAGTGATTGAAGGAGGCTTTTCTACCTGAAGCAGCATTTCAGGGGTATTTGGCATAGAGCACAAAGCCTCAGGGCTCTCTTCTCCAGCATTCCAAGCTTACAGATTTCACTAAAAGTCATTCCAGAGAAGCGTTCCAGACAGAGTAACGAGAGGTCTGAGCTGTGACTCAGGCCCAGGAGGGGCTGCTGGCTGGCCCCTAGGCAGTGTTTCTTGAAGCTCCTTAAAGAACCTCACTTCCACCGTTTCCCCTCCATAGCCCATCGCCCGGGTGTTATAACCCAGATGTTTTTCCTGATAGACAGGGGGGAGGGGGAGGCTGAACTCCAGCTCCAAAGCCAGGAAGTTGGAGGTCTGAATGTCAGTTCCAACCTTGGGTGTGTTCCTTAACCTCTTGGAGAGGTTGAGTTTGAGGACAAACCAAAGGGTGCAGGCTTATCTACCTCCTGGGCAGGTTAGAGCCCCGGTGTTTATAAAGCTCCTTGGTTCAAAGCACCATTCCCCCCAAGTCCCTTCACCCCGTCTAGTTCCTCTCATCCACTTGGCCATTTCCTTTACAGCTGGCTGGGTCACTGCACACGTTCTGATTGTGGCATTACATTACCACATAAGACTGTAAGTCATCTGAGCGTACTGGGCTTTGAGCTTCTCTCTGCAAAACTGTGAGAAAAGATTTGGACGAGTGTCTCCTTCAGTTCGTGTGGAGAGAGCGAGGCATTATGGGGCAGGGGCTTCTGTCTAAAGGATCTGAGGCCAGTTCAAGGGGAACCCCTGATGGTTGGCCGTACTGCTCACCCCACTGCCAGGGGCATTTGCAGTGAAGCTCATTCTTGGTCCACACAAGTTTCTAGCTAGCACCTCTGCCTTTCCAACTCTTGAATAAGCCCTTGAGGTTTTGAAAAGAGCTGAGGCAAAGTCTGTTAACGTCTTGGTGGCCAAGTAATTGGAAGCCAGCTGCAATACCTGAAGTTGGTCATGGTCATAGGTTGGCAGGTGTATGGTATACTGCCTGCCTGCCACATTTTTACCTCCTCAGTTCCCTCCCAGGGGAAGCTGGGTCTGTCAAATAACAACGCTAACCTAGAACTTGCTCTGTGCCAAGTGTTTCACACTTGTCCATTCCTTTGTGTTCAGAGCTGTTTGTAAGGAATATTGTTGGATGGAGAGAAGATGTATTGCTCTACCAAAAGACTCAAGTTTCCAGCATCCACTTCAGGCACTTCACAACCATCTGTAACACCTAGGGGACCCAATACCTCTCAACTCTGGGCACTCACACGAATGTGGCATTAGCATGATTTAAAATAAAGATTTTAAGGAAAAAAAAATGTCAACTAGCCCATCTCAGAGAGGAAAGAACAAATGCTTAGGGAGAGGTAGAGAGGGTCCCTCCCTGCTTGAGAAGTACATAAGGGTATAGAGGAAAGGCTTTCTGGTTCTGATGACCATACTTAGCTGTTAAAACTATTAGTAATTCATATCTTATATCTGGGATCCCACCCCCAGAGTCAATTCATTGGTATGTGGTGTTGACTGACAGGGTTTGAAGGCTCTCCTGATAAGAAAGTAAGGTGGAAGGCTCTGGCTGATTTTGTATATGAGGAAGCCAGTGAGCAGGTCGCGTTCTAACTGAGTGAGAAGTGGTTAAGCTGAGATTTGAACCCCGATACAGCAGGTAGAAAAGCCTGTCCCATAACGTAAGTCAGTGCAGGTGCACCATAGGGAACATTCTGGTTCAGTGGGTCTGTAGTGAGACTTCGTGAGATTTGTAACAAACTTTCAAGCAGACCACCGACTCCTTATTGAGTGACAAAGGGATGAACCACTTGTGGGATGCAAGAATCTGGCTGATGTAGCTCGCTTCAGGTGGTCTGTGGCATGCCAGCGACTCCCTGAATGCTAATCCGCCTCTGTAGAATCAGAGCAGTGCAGCCTGACTGTTAATGTCTTCAAATTCAATTGTAGGATGTTTTAACTTTTACCCAAGTTGGACGGCCGCTGTGTCTTCCACCCTCCCCACCTTGCTTTGAATTCCTTGAACAAAGGAACCAGCCTTGGCTTTCCTGTGTTCTTCTTGATAGGATCACGCGACACCACCGTAGCCCTCTAGGACAGAAGGGTCTAGGTAGTTAAAGATAATAATTTCTTACAACAAATGCGTGTCTCAGTGGCAGTAGGTAAAAGGTCACGGAACAATTTGAAAGCCATTAGTGTGAATGTCCCTGAGCAGGGCTTCAAATAACAGAAACTGGCTTGGCCTGAGGGTAGTAAGACTAATTCTTTGCATTCCCAAAGGAAACATATCTGCCCTTTCCCTGCCAAGCCCGTTCCTGTCTTCCCTATCGGAGTCCACACTTGTCTCCATCCTCCTAGTGTCAAAACACAAGGCGCATCTTTGGCTCCTTCCGCTCAGTCCTGTCCCGTTCATGGTCCAACACCAAGCCCTGTTGAGTTTCTCCTGTAGCACATCTTACATTGACTGCTTCCTCTCTTTCTCTCTGCCCTCGCCCTAGGCTGCTGTGTTTCCCTTGCCTGGCTTATTAAAAGTTTCCTAATTGTGATCTAGTCCATCTTCCAATTTGCTGTGTGTGCCTCTGCTGCTCAAAATCTTCACTGTTTCCCACATGCCTGCTAGGGAAAGCCCAAGCCCTGCTGGCATCCTGACACTCTGTCATCTGGCCCTAGCCTAGCTCATTTCCCCACATCTTAATCTTACAATGAACCCTGCACTCTATAGAAGGCCAATCCCAGACTGATTTCCACTTTTTTCCTCTCTTGTGCTGGGGGTTAAACCCAGGACTTCCTGCACGCTAGTTCAGCCCTCCTGCTAAGTTACAGTCCCAGTCCCAGTTTGACTTTTCATGTTTGAGGCATTATCTCAACTAACTTGTTCAGGCTGGCGTTGAACTTGGTGATCTTCCTGTCTCAGCTTCTTGGGTAACTGGGATCACAGGCCTGTGCTGATGCCTAGATGTGTTCTGACGTTTAAGTCTATCTGGCTGCTATCTTGCCAGGAAACCATCCTTCCTCCTCCTCTGCCTCTTGAACCTCTAGCCATCTCTCAAGGCAGACACTAGTGCTGTCTTCCCCAGGAAGCCTGTCTTCCCACATCCTGCCCCATTGTTCCTGTGACACACTGGATAGCATGATAGCTGAGGGCAGGGGCTCTGGAATTCCGTTGTTTGGGTTGGAACTGAGAGCTGTGTGACCCTAGGCAAGGCTCTTAGCATTACTGTACCTTAGTTTCTTCACGTGTAAATAAGGAGGGAGGGGCACAGAGATAGTATCTGGAGAGACCTTAAGTATTTGGTGAATTGCACACCAAAAGTAGCCTGCAGTGAACATGTGACACTAGTGTTACCTCACTGGGTACACATCAGGGATCTCCCCTTGTCCCAAACTACAAGGGCTAAATGTCTGCCCTGATCGACCGACATCTAGGAAACGACTAACTGACCACCACATTTATCTTTCCAAAGCCCAGCTCCCTCTAAATGACAAATTCCTTTCATGTAGAAATGCGCTTAACTTTTTCACATTAAATTGTTTAGTTATAGATAGCAAATCCTGGGTGAAAAGCTTTGAGTGTAATGAAGGTTGTGTTCTTAGGCTATGAAACAGGTTATGAAGAACTTTAAACTCATTCTTTTTTTTTTTTTTTTTTTTTTTAATCTTCCTGCCTCTGCCTCCCAAGTACTGGGATCAAAGGTGTGTGCCATCACTGCCTAGCGAGAATTTAATCTTCCTGCCTCTGCCTCCCAAGTACTGGGATCAAAGGTGTGTGCCATCACTGCCTAGCGAGAATTTAAACTCTTAAAACCAGATCCCAATGACGTACTTCTCCCAACAGGGCTCCGCCTCCTCATAACCTCTCCGAAATAGCACCACCAACTAGGCTTCAAATGCCCGAGCCTGTGGGAAATGAACATTTCTCATTCAAACCATCATACATCTGTAGTCCCAGTGTTAGGGGTTGGTGTGATGGTTTGTATATGCTTGGTCCAGGGAGTGGCAGGATAAAAGGTGTGGCCTGTGGGTGTGGGCTTTAAGACCCTCATTCTAGCTGCCTGGAAGTCATTATTCTGCTAGCATCCTTTGGATGAAGATGCGGAACTCTCAGCAACTCCTGCACCATGCCTGCCTGGATGCTGCCATGTTCCTGCCTTGATGATAATGGACTGAACCTCTGAGCCTGTAAGCCAGCCCCAATTAAATGTTGTCCTTCTAAGAGTTGCCTTGGTCATGGTGTCTCTTCACGGCAGTAAAACCCTAACTAACTAAGACAGTTGGAAACAGGAAATGTAATCACAGATGATCAAGGCCATCTTCAGATGCATAACAATCTCCAGGCCAGGCTAGGCTAGATGAGACATTCTCAGAAAAGTTATTGAGATTTGCAAACATGTGAAATTTGCTTCAAACACATGAAGTGAGAAATTTGGGAAGCAATGCTGGATTCCTGGTTCCTTCCAAGGGCCATGCTCTTGGTCTTTGGGCTCATCAGGTTTCAAGTCTGAGGTGCACATTAAAAGCACCTTTTACCCATCCATTCACCCCACCCCCACCCCACCCCAGCTGTAGTCTCTGCTGTTCCAAAACTTTCAGGGGTTCCTGAAAGCATCCCACATACCACGAGAGTCTGACCCCTTTCTAACCTCTCCTGGCTGTGTCTCTATCTTCTACAAAATACCCCCTTTTGGAATATTGATATTTTTATCTGCTGCATGAGATTCAGCTTTCCGCAGTCTAACTTATGACTTAGACATACATATTGTGATTAAATGATACCATGCTTGCTCATTTATATTCATAAACATGTGAATAGATTTTCCTCTCCGTTCAGTGGGAGGAAGGCAGTAGAGTCTCAGTAGAACTCTGGGAATACATTAATAATTTCACCAAACCACTGTTTTGCAGTTTGCTGGTTGCTGTGTAGTCATAGGCAACGAACAAGACAGACAGGGACCCTGCTTCTGTACTGGAGGTAACACAGAGGTAAACATGGAAACAGGGTGTTCTGAGGTTACGAGAACTGCTGAGAAGGATCTACCCAGGGACAGTGTGAGGATCTAGTGGGTAGCTTGGTGGTAGGGAGGGGTTGCTTGGGGAAATGCTATTTGAGAAAGAACTGGTGGAAAACCACCCGTCTGAGGGAAGCACAGTACCACAGTCCCGAGGCAGAAACAAAGTCCCTCTGACAGAAGCAAATGCCTAGGCAGCCTGTTGGCCTGTGCTTTTTATTCTGACAGAGACATGTCCTGCCGTGGATGTCTTCAGAGCCTGCTGGACAGACTCCAGATGCAGGGTGAGGCTGCTAGAGTGTCCCTGGAGTCAGAACTAGAAGTCGTCTGCCTCAGCCTCACCCCTGTACCTCAACATCCATCTGTGAATCCCAGCTCCTTCTGGGGAACCCTCTCTTCAAGAGTCTGCTCAAGCCATGGCCCCATGGCCAAGAAACTGGAGAAGGGTACTGGGGTTTAAAAGATTTAAGCAAGGTTGGGAGCCGGGATATGGGTAAGAGGAGGGGGAATGGAGAAGTTAACCAAAACTAAGGCTATATGAAGGAGTCGTCTGGCTAACTAAACTATCTACCTTCCTTCTTTCTGTTCAGGGACACTTTGCACATAGTGCCCTCCTGCTGAGGAGCCAGAAAGATATCTTGTTTCCTGCTGTCCTCTTGGCACTGCAGGGCTTAAGAAATATCTGTTGAATATATGTTCTACAATCCAACTTCCTCCATGAAGGGCAGCCTCCTGGATCATCAAGAAACGTGTGCCATTCTGTAGACTCCACACAGGGAAGGCCAGTGTTAGCTTAGTGACTGGCATCACTGAAGAAAAGAGGAAACTCACTTTTTTTTTTTTTTTTTTTTTTTGTCAAAGCCCAGAAATCCCCATGGCAGTCTCAGGAGAATGCCATCTGTGAACTGAAGGGAGGATATGTAAAAGGTCAAAGTAGGCTATGGTAATAAGAAATATAATTGCATGCCAGTGTTCCTTTAATTTGAGGACCGAATGCAAATGAAGCAGGCATGCCCTTTCTTCCAGCCTTATTTTAATCAGTTCTGTTGCTCTTGTGGGAAGAGTTGATGTTTAAAAGAAAATGATAATAGCATTCCTTTCTCTCACCATCCGGAATGGGGGCATTATAGGATATGACAGCTTGATTTAAAGACATTGTTTATCCAGTCGTCTGTTGGATGTGCAGCTTATGTTACTGTGGTGGCGTCCAAGGATCTGAGGTCCCAGGTGTGAACTCAAGTAGAAGAACTCACAGGAAAATTCTTCAGTGTCTGAGCTACTATATCAGAGTAACAGGCAAGGGGGCAAAGAGGATGCTCAGGCAGGGGAATTTTGCCCACTCCGTCTCTAATTCTGAACATGGTCCTAATAAGCTACTTTTCTGACTGAGTCTGCTCCGTTGCCTATAGAAGGAAGGATTGGTGGAAGGGAACATCTGGGCTCTTCTTCCACACCAAGAGTTACATGTCACAAGTGGTTCAAAACTGGAGAAGGGTACTGGGGTTTAAAAGGATTAAACAAGGTTGGGAGCCAGGGTATGGGTAAGAGGAGGGGAAAGGAGAAGTTAACCAAAACTAAGGATATATGAAGAAGTCGTACGGCTAATTAAAATATCTACCTTTTTAACAAATGAAGTCTGGGCAGAAGTGCTCACCATGGATACACAGTGCTTCCTCCAGAAGACATGGGTTATCAAATGAAAATCTCAGTGCCAAATGTAGGATTCCCCGTAAAAGTATTGGTTAGGAAGGACCCATCCCCCATATACGTCATCATCATCATCTTGATTGCCCACAAGAACTAGATGGTAATTAGACTGTTGAAGACACAACACACTCTGGTTGCAGCATGTTGAGAAATCAAGGAATTGACCTAGAAAGTGTCTTTCTGATGGTTAACTTTCATAATGCCAAAAGGTATGTTATGCAGGCTGCTGGTGGCAAAAAGTTGACTTACACAGTGATGGTATGCTTGCTTCCATACCGTCTTAGTTAGGGTTTTACTGCTGTGAACAGATACCATGACTAAGGCAACTCTTATAAACACAACATTTAGTTGGGTCTGGCTTATGGGTTCAGAGGTTCAGTCCATTATCATCAAGGTGGGAGCATGGCAGCGTCTAGGCAGGCATGGAGTTGAGAGTTCTACATCTTCATCTGAAGGCTGTTAGCAGAATACTGGCTTCCAGACAGCTAGGATGAAGGTCTTAAAGCCCATCCCCACAGTGGCACACCTACTCCAACAAGGCCACACCACTAAATAGTGCCACTCCCTGGGCCAAGCATATACAAATCATCGCACATACCAGCCATCCAGGCAAGATGTGCCTATGGGAGCAATAGTGGCACGACTGTTGCAGAGGTAACCAAGTGTTTTCTGCTTGTATTTGAACCGGCTCTACAGGAGAGAATTCAGGTCTCATGCTGTTAGCTTAGTCCAAGGGGGTCATAGGCTCTGGGGAGGGGAACCTATTGTCTTGCTAATCAGGCATGTTTGTCTGACTGACTTATTAGTGATGCTCTCAATCTTGGTTAGATTCTTGGGCCATTTATGCAATCACCGCAGAGATTGCATAAATGGCCCAAGTGCAGAGAATACGTGACCGTTGAGTGCTCGGTCCCACACGAGGTATGCCTTCCAACTTCTACAAGGTTCATGGAATACTGTGGAGAAGGAGGAAAGCCATGTAAGAGCTGCAGCACAGGGAGGGTGCTGTGAAATGCTGTCCTCTAGGCTGGCCACTGTACTCGTGGACCCACAGCAGCTACGGTTTCCTGCACAAGATCAAGACAATGGTTCTGGTTTAGAGGGGCAGGGGCTCCTGAGGATCTGCCCCTAGCTGGGGGAGGGGGTGACAGGGACATGAAGGTAGAAGGTGGAGGAACAGATATGTGTGGAAGTTTGCAGGTGTCCAAGAGGAGGGGAGGACATGGTACCGGTTTGGTTTGGTTTGGTTTTCTTTTTTGAGGTGGGGTTTCCCTGTGTAGCCACAGCTGTCCTGGAACTCACTCTGTAGACTAGACTGGCCTCGAACTCAGAAATTCACCTGCCTCTGCTTCCCAAGTGCTGGGATTAAAGGCATGCACCACCACCACCACCAGACTGGTGCCATTTTTAATTTGTTCAGCAAAAGCGTAAAGAACCTGATGGTCTTAGTTTGTATTTTATTGCTGCGTAGAGACACCGTGACAATAGAGAACTCTTATAAAGAACACATATAATTGGGGCTGGCTTGCAGTTTTAAAGGTTTAGTCCATTGTCATCATAGCAGGAAGCATGGTGACATATAGGCAGACATGGTACTGGAAAAGGAGCTGAGACTTCTACAGGCAGCAAAGAGACTGTATATCACACTGGGTGTAGCTTGAGCATATATATAAAACCTTAAAGCCCCACTTTATAGGGACACCTTCTTCCAACAAGGCAACACCTACTCCAACAAGGCCACTCCTCCTAACAGTGCCACCCGTTATGGCCAAGCATTCAAATGCATGAGTCTATAAGAGCCATACCTATTCAAACCACCACGCTGATAATATCACATATTGACCCAGATATGACAGTTATAAATAGATAGATTGATGCACGGTGTCCAGAATGTGAATCTATCAAAATAACAAAGCAGGCATATAATTGTGCACCTGTAAAGCGACACTATAGAAATGCTGATTGAGGTGTGTGGAGATGTGCTATAAGGATTGCAGTGAAATGGTGTTTACAGGAAATAGGGAGGGGAAGCAACTGAGGCCCCCCAGTGGCAAAACAACTGCCCTGTGGTGGTTCTGCCCAACGCACGCCTGTGCATCCAGAAAAGCTCTGGAGAGACTCTATTGATTTTGACACGGGAGATGTCTCTGGCATGTAGCTCTTGTCTGCATTAATTACATGGTGACGATCTGGACTGTTTGGCTCCCTGTCTTCGCTTGAGTTTCATCTGTCAGGGGCTGTGTATATTTTATCTCTGACTTCATGGGAGGCGGGGTGGGCAGGGGGCAAACAGAGAGGGATATGACTCACCCAAGGCCGTGCGACTCTTAAGTCTATTTAAAAAACACTGTCCAAATGGCAGTTCTTCTGGTGACTAATGAGATGGTTTTGTGTCTGCTGTGAGCCTTGAGGAAGATTTTTCGGAGGTTTTGCTGCCTCCTCTGCAGAACGGCATGACAATGGCGCTTTCCTTCTGGGTGGTTCTGTAAATTCAATACCATGAACATGGAACACCACCCGGTATCAAGCACACGTGTAACAAAAAATGCACCCTCGAGGAGGTGACAGGTGCACTCCACGACAGGGTGAAGAAACCACCTAGAAGAGCAGCAGAGGGGAGACTCTCCAGGGTACAAGACACAGGGCTCACAGAACACAGTGCTGCAGCCACAGGCTGCCTGAACCACGGGCCCCAGTGTTGTGCTCCCTGTGAGTCAGTGCTGGGCTAATTGGCGGACAATGGCCTTAATGAAAAGGCCATGTTTCTTGACAAAAGCACCCACCCAGCTCCCAAGCCTGGAGACAGCTTGAACCACTTGTGTAGCTCCCCTTCTTCTGGGGAGGATTCCAATCTGTTGTGGAACTGGGGGTGCAGACGCTGTCAAATGCTGGGTGTAGGCTCTGACTGCCTGGCAAGCTCCACATCAGGAGGCCTGGACTGGCCCTTGAGCAGCAGCGAGGGCCCAGAGAGGCCAATAGATTCCCATTGTTTAACAGGCAGGGTGACAGACAGGGACGACTTGGAGAGGGGGATTGTGGAGGTACTGTGGAAAACATAACAACAATGTTTTGGTGATGACTGTGATCGCTGCTATTTGCTGGGTATCTACCTTTTGGCCAGGCACTGAGCTGTGTGGTTTACACACATCGAGCCATGAGACTTACATGCATTGAGTCGTGTGGCTTACACACACCGAGCCCTGTCGCTTACCCACATTGTCTATTTATTTCTCTCAGGGACACCTACCATAGTGTTATTGCTACCGCCGTACTACCTGTATTTTATAGGTAGAAAAACTGAAGCTCAAACAAACTGCATCATTGTCCCGGGTTACATGCGATATCCTAAGTGCTGGATCTCACCTGTTCTGTTTTCATCTCTGTTGAGGCAATGGAACCAACACCCTGACAAAAACAATTTGGGGGAGAAAGGATCTATTTCAGCTTACGATTCCACACTACAGTGTAGCATTGCTGGGGTGGCATGGTGGCAGGGGCTTGCATGCCACCCACAGTCAAGGGCAGAGAGAAATGTACGCATGCGTGCTTGATCACTGTTCTCATCTCAGTTTCTCCACTCTCACATGGTTTAGGGGATGACACCATCCACAGTAGCCCACGTTGCCCATAGGCTAACCCAGTGTAGACAATCCTTATTAAGACTTTTCCCCCCAGGAGATTCTGGGTTGCTAACCATGAATTTTGTTTGGTCCTTACGCTACAAGTCTGATTCACTCTTAAAATACAGCACACATGGGTGAGCACATAGACATGATCAGCAGCCTTGGACAATGAGTTGACAATCTTATTATTTAGCGCTAACTGGAATTTTCTGGATGACTACACAAAGACAAACTTCCAGAACATCTGTTACCTGTGTCTAGGATGTGAGCTGCTCTTGCTATTCCTGTGTCTGTTCTCTGAAGGCCACACTAGTTCTGCTGGCTGAGAATGTGTCCCCTGATCTTCAGAGGGGAAGAAGAGGCCCAGAGCAGTAAGGCACCCCATTCACAGGAATGCAGCCTGGCCGGTGGCAGAGTGGGACATCAGACTGGGAGAGATAAGCGCAAAGGATGGCCCGGCCGGGTCTCAGGAGGTGGGGAGGGGTGGGGCAGAACCCAGGGCAGAGCTGCAGCCCCTTCCTGGCTTCCTGACAGCACTATTGTTTGAAGCCGGGTTCTTGGACATCCAGGAAATGGGCGACATCACTCCCAACAAAGGAAAGGAAACTGCCTGAATGTTTCAGCTCCACCTCACAAGCTGGCCCCGAGGCTGGAGATGGGACCCGGGCCAAGGCAGCTTGACCCTCCACTTGGCCAGGTCGTGCAGCCCCCACCCTGTGTCTGCACTGCACTCGAGTCTCCCTGCCAGCCAGTTCCAAACTCTTCCAGTCTTGACAACCAGACCTTCCTGCCCTAGAAGCATCCACAGAGCCCCATCATCTCCTTTTCCCTGAGAGCCGTGGCCCGGGGGGGTTCAAATCCAGCCTCTGTCTCTTACTAGCTATGTGACCTTGAGTAAAATCACTTTACCCCTTTGAATTTTTGTTTCCTTTCCCATGAAATACAGGCTGTAAAAGCTACTTGGCAGAGTTGTGGGGATTCAATGAGGCACGAGGAGCACAACAGCATGTCGTTTCTTTTTCCAGACCCGGGCAAGAACTGGCAGGAAAGTGGAGAACCAGATACCGAGGGGTCCTGATTCAGAAACCCAAGGGTCTGGGTGGAGAATGAAGATAGTGTTGTGTATAGAACAGATGTGAGGCAGGATTCATCACACCTTTGCAGAGGTCTGGGCCTGGCACTCGTCACACTTGCAGGTCCCCATTGCCCAGATCTACAGTCACTGAGGGCTTGGCTGGGCCAGGCTCCTCTAGACTAGAGCACCAGATATGGCCCAGTGATGGCGGGTGACGTCTTCCCTCAGGACAAGGCAGGCTTGGAGGTCTTCCCACTGACAGTTCTGGGATACAAGAGGGTCCCCCTCTCCACTCCCTTGATCTAACCTAAGACCAGAGATCCAGGAAATAGAAGGGAGGCTGGATCACTTGCTGGCTGGCAACACTTGTCTCTCATAGGCATGTTTTCATGATGGTAGCCGTGGTTTTTTCCTCTACCTCTCTGACTCTAAATTCTTATTCTAACAGTCCAATACTATAAACAAGGCAGGAAAACCGTGAAGCCCTATGAAGGCAAGAGTTTGTCCTATGTACCTTTCTTTCATTCCACAGAATATTAACTGAGAATGTGACACACAGAATGTCATTGTCTGAGACTCTACAAAGAACCAGTAAAGAAGCATCTCAGGGGTGAGAAGATGGCGGTGCAGAGAGAGGAAGGGATCATCTCTATGCAAGACCTCACAAGATGTGGGTGACTTATAGGGAACTAGAACTTCTGTCGCTACTTAAAAGTCCAGAGCAGTTCTCTCTCAAGTCCCAGCCCTGCCATGAGAAGTGAGGGAGGGGGGTTGTCAGGCAGGGAGGGAGGGGGAGAGCTAAGAGGCTTCCCATATCCCCGCACCCCACCCCCCAGCCTCCCCACCGTGGGGAATGAAATCTCCAGGAAGCCCAGCGGGTGTCCGGGTCCCAGCGCTGATTGCAGGAGATGGCACGAGGGCCCGACGGTTGCCATGGCGACTTCCTGAATCACAGAGCGGGTTCCCGCTGAGGCGCTCTGGAAAGTCAAACATACCTGGACAGCCCCTGAGGCCCACTAGGACTCTCCAAACGGGAAAGACTCGTGGAAACGTGGCTTGCCTGCTCGCAGAGTAGGCCCACGGGTTTATGAGCCACCGTGGCTGCAGCTGTACAGCTGGGGCGCAGTTTGGGGGACACACGAATCTGGGGGCAAAGCTCCCAGAACCACACAAGGAAGCCTTTAGGATGAGAACAGGCGAACGCAGGGGGGCGCTAGAGAACGGGCCAGGGACGTGACGAAGGGAGGGGTGCAAGCTGGGCAGAGCCTGGTTTTGCACGCTCTGCTAAAGAACTTGGCCCTGAACCGAGAGGTACTGGGGATCCAAGGAGGGCTTTGAACCAGGGAGGTAGCCTGGCTATACATGAGATCCCACCATCTGCCCACAAAGGATGAGTCAAAGGGAGGAGCCTGAGGCAGAGGGCCCAGTGTAAATGGCGTCTTCCAGCCTGGTTCAGCCTTGCTCCTTTCGTGTTTTCCCGTCTAACACAGGTCATTTGTTGCAGCGATTGTTCATGTCTGGCTATCTTCCCTTTTAGGATGTGAGCTCAAGAGATCAGAGTTGATGTCTTCTTTCACTGAGATACTTACTAAGCTCCGAGAAGACACCTGCTAGACGTTTCCTGGGGGAAGGAAGGGAATAGTAGAGGGAAGAGAAGAGATGCAGCGAAGTGTAACGCACAGAAAATGACTGGCTGGACTAAGGCGGAGGCCTCAGTCAGATGGGAGATGGGTTCCCGTGGCCTCCAAGGATTACTGAGCTGATGGTCTTGGACCCACTCAGAGGAGAGGTCAAGCATCCCCTGCAAGACAGAAGTAAAGGGCTGGAGAGAGCAACTGAGGCAGAGACCATGGTTATTTTATTCCTGGACCTGAGTGCACTGGGAGGGCCACAGACGATGACTTTCTGTGACCGTCTGGGAGCTTCCTTCTGCAGCAGAGATCTGTAGCATCTTCCAACCGAATACAGAACAGGCCTCCAGGGCAAGCGGTGTGTTCTAGGAAGAAATAGGAAGGGCTAAGGAAATAGTTTGTTGGTGGGGCATTAACGTGGTTTTCCCTGTAACCAGCCCTATTAAAAAAAGGAAGAGAATAAGGAATCAGATAATGCAAGGTTAGTAACATATTTCACATCATCCCACATGGCCACATGATCACAGGATCAGCAGGCTATCAGTGGAATCATCCTAGAGGTATTTCACCTCCCTCCTTTGTGGGCGGCACAAAATCGTATGTGTGCTGTGAAGCACATCTTAGTTTACCACTAGTCACAGGCCGGGCGCTGGTAGCCACATGATCAGCAGCTCTGAATCAGACAGTGCAGGCTAGACTCTGGAGCCCACCCACCAGCGATGAGGCTCTGGGTCAGGATGAGCCTTCTGAGGGGCCCTGGGAACACCAGCCTGTCTGGGGATAGGGAGATGGAGAGGACACAGGTCCTAGGCTCTCAGCTGTGCTCTGTGCCTTTTTTTGGTTCAGTCCTCATCTGTCTGCTTGTGTGATAGATTTCTATCGAACCTTGCTATCTATGTATGAGGTGCTGAGCTAGCTTCTACAGCTCTAATAATGAACACTGGGTTTGTTTGTTATGTGTGCATGTGTGTGTGTATGTGTGTGTGTGTGTAGTGTTGTACACAGGTCTGCATATGTGGGTGCTATCAGATTCTCTGCTGCTCTCTGCCTCATTATTGTCTCTATTAATTTAGTTTTGACAGCTTCATACATGTGCACGATTGCATTCTGGTTACTCTCTCCCACTCGCTCTCCTGTATCTCTGCTCCTCCACCCCACCTTCCTCCTGTCTGTTTCTAAGGTTCATAACTTTTGGCTTTGATTTGTGACTCGTTTAGATTAAGCAGGGCCACCTGTGTGGCCCTGGGATTGAGACCCTCTACTGGTGGGATCACTAGTGGGCACATGGCTGAAAGCAGTGGCTGCCTCACCCCCTGAATCCACCAGTAGGGAACAGTTTAGCAGCGAGGGTGCTAAACTCCTCCCCCATCCTTGCCTGACTATTGATGGACCCAGTGCAGTCCAAGGTTGAAATGTTATGACTACAATGGCTGTGCGTGGCTCTGGAGATGGCCGCTTGTGCCCTTTCTCCCTATCTGCCGGCTCCTGGCTTCTGCCCCCTCTTCTGCAAAGTTCCCAGCGCCCTGGAAGGGGTGGTGTGAAAGTCTTCTTCAGAGCTGAGCACTCGGCTACCTCATTTTATGAAACTGGGCCTCTTCCTGAATCTAGAGCTAGACTTAACTGTGGAGCAAGCCCCAAGGAATCCTCCTGTCTCCACACACCACGAGGCTGGGTTACAGTTGGGTACTGGAGTCAGAACTCAGTCTTAAGAGTGGTGCAGAGGCAGATGCCCAGAGGGTGAATGGCTTTTGGAGCCGAGGCGGTCACACAGCTTTGTATTGACCCACGTTACACGAGTGACCAAAGAGTAAGTAAAGCTTTCAACAGGGAGAAGGCTGGACCCTGACGGGACTTCCAGACGGATGTCTCCAAGCACCTGTGTGCTCTCATAGCTCTGAAGTCTGGACTAGGGACTAGGGTCTCTCCAGCCTGAAAACCTATCCCTCAACGAGGTAGCAGTGGGCAGAGAGCCAGGCCAGGGGAATCACTGCTCTCCGTATGAAGCCACGTGTTCAAGTCCTGATTCCTTTTCTTCCTAACCTTGGGAAAGATGGCTTGATATTCTAGGCTTCAAACTTAGTAGGCTTCAAGCTAGCCTGCTAACCAGATGGGGGCACAAGATGGCCACAAAAGCACGTGGTGCATTAGGAAGGGTGGGTGGAAGAAGGCTTTGGGAAAAGAGCCATCTTCTAGGAAGTACAAACAATAAGTTTTACCCAGAGACCTTGACTCCTGGCTTGGTTGCCTCCGGCAGGTGGGTGGGATGGGGGAGGGGCTGGCATGGCTACCTCAGGAGTGCAACACAGGACACGCGCGTGGGGTCTCTGGTTCAGGGGTGTCTTTCTTTCGATTTCCTTTCGTCTTATCGTGCCAAGTGGATTAAATAGCTTTCTTCACGCACGGAGAGACTTGACACACTCCAACAGGAAAGGAGCCTTGTAGCTTTTAACCTCGGGCTTCCCGTCCAGGACCCTCAGTTCCGATTCTACCCAGCACGTGAAGGTGACAATCTGTCCCAGAAGTCTCGGGTTGGGGTCAGTGTGCATCAGTGCATCCGGGGACACTGGCCGGGGCACAGAGGCTGCGGGCCAGGCACGGCCAGATTCACAGGTTGAAGACTGTTCCTCTGGCCTTCCGGACTCCGCACCTCCTACTGCAGCTCCTTCCCTGGGACACCTCCCTTCCTGGCCCGGTGCTGGGGGTGACCATCGGGTGGAGTGGCATCCGGGCTAGAACTGTGAAGAGAGTGTCTGGGCAGAGACTGATGGCCTGTCATTTGGCTGCCAGCACATCCTCAAATTCTTTGTCTCTTCAAGTGGAGACTGTTGGGGGTGGGGACTGAGACAAAGCAGGAGAAATAGGAGGTAGAGGAGGCAGTATATGGGGTACTCACCCCCATAGTCGTCTGCCCTATATGTACGTGTAGGTAGGTGCGTATGCGTGTGTGTGTGTGTGTGTGTGTGTGTGTGCGCGCGCGTGTGTGTGCATGTGTGTGTGCATGTGTGTGTGCCTGTGCGCGCGCGGCGCGTGCGTGCATGGGAGAGTCAAGCCCTGTAGCCCCCAGCTTTGAGGACAGACAGAAAGACTTATATGACTTCAAACCCTGCCTGTGTGTCTCACTAGCAGGAGCACCTCCAAACAGCACCTCTTCCTGGTTTCCTGTCCCAGGCCTCTGTGTCTGCATCCAGGCAATGGGCCTGCAGCTCTGACACATGATCCATGTAAAACCGCTGACAGGACCATTTGTCCCTGGCATTCCAGAGAGACCTGGGCCTCTCTCAATAGAAGGAGCAGAATGGGCTAAATCACCCTCTGAGGGAAGAAGTAAAAGGCTGGGAAAAGGAGCGAGCGCTCCAACGAACCTGCCAAGGGGACAAAGCCAGGCTGACAGCTCTGAGAAGGGGAGACAAGGAACTAAGGACAACGGAGCGATAGTGTGTCTGGAGAGCGACAGCCTGCCTCCACACACGGTTCCCGTTGGACCTCGGGGACTTCAAAGGTTTCCCTCTCTCTGGCGCTCCCACAGCCTGGGTTCCCATCACAGCCACAGCTCAGCAGCTACAGCCACTACCACAGCCTTTCCACAAGCGTGTCTGCACCTGGGCTTATGTGGACAGACCTAGTCCCGTGCACACGAACACAGCCACTCACGGGCACAGAGCCCCACGCCAACTTGTAGAATTAACGGGTGCGTTAGGGCAGACCGAACTGCCAGCGAGCACAGGGCCCCCAGAAGCAAGCATGCCCCTTTGTGGGGGAGTCCAGGTCCCGGGTCAGCTCTGGCAGAATCCCTGGGGTTGTCGGAGTCATACAGTATCCCAGAAGGCTGCCTTGAGTGGTGTGAAGGGCCCTCTGCAGGTCTCTGGCGCCCTTTTTAATAACAAACAAACAAACAAACAACCGGCAGCATTCCCTAACTCCCAGAGCTTCAGCGACAAATGCTGTAGCCATTTTTATTCTCTCCGAAGCTGCTCACTAGTCCAGCGGGCTAATAAGGGTAAACTGAGGCTTGGAAGAAGGAGCACGGATGCCCTTCGGACGAGGCTGGGAGTCAGAGGCAGATTCAAAGGAGTATTTATGGGTTTGCCAAATGCGTGCTGTCAGGGGACCTCGCAGCGAGACCCCTTCCCCCTCCATCCCAGCACCCAAGGGCTCCCGGGCACAAAGCCACTTGGCGGCGCTCGAGGGGGCGCGCGTAGGAGCGCGCGCGACGGCCCGCGCCTTCGGCCAAGATGTTCCCTCTCGGCATGATTGACAGGCTCGAGTGCCGAGAAACAAAATTGTTTATGCGCTAATGAATAAGGCCCTGATTGCAAGATCCTGTTTGGAAAATTATAGTGCGGCGGCGGCGGCGGCGGCCGCGGCGGCCCAATTACAGCCCGCGCTGCATATTCATTTC
This sequence comes from Apodemus sylvaticus, assembly GCF_947179515.1. Classification (NCBI taxonomy): domain Eukaryota; kingdom Metazoa; phylum Chordata; class Mammalia; order Rodentia; family Muridae; genus Apodemus; species Apodemus sylvaticus. Next base: position 15,030,018 of record NC_067476.1, on the reverse strand, counting down.
GTCTCTCCTTTGCATGGAGATGAACGGGCGGCCCCGAGCCCTGCAAAGGCAACGCCAAATTTAGTCCCAGGTTCCGCACTCCTCCGCGCCATTGTCTCCCCGGACCACCTGCCTCCTGCCGGCCTGATTGCCCGCGAGGGCGCGGAGAGGGAGGCCAAGAAAGTTCTCCCTGCCCCCTCCTCGGGCCACCACCCACCTCCTGTCCTGCTCCCTGCCCTTTCCCTGTCCCCACTCTCCCGGGGTCTCTCCATCGTCCTTTCCTCTTTCCTTTCTGTGTGGACCACAGGCTTCTGACTCTTTCCAGCACTCCATGTGTGTCTCCCCAGGTATAGAACGTGAACCCGGGCTGGGACATAGCCCAGAGGTAGAGCACACTCTTCGCATGCACTAGACCCCGGGGGCTGCCTCTAGCACCAAAAGAATGAATCAATAGAATGTGTGGCACACGCGAAGGAATGCCAGTCATGTGTCCTCCCTGTTCCAGCTGCAGACATTCCCTGGGTTCATGGATTTCTGGGCCTTAGGAGAGAGCGGGAGAAGGGGGCAGGAAGGGGGATGGCTGTTTCACTACCCTCCCCCACGAGGCACATCCCAAGACTTCGAAGGTCCCTCTCTGCCTGGCGCCTCCCGGTACTTCGCAGCGCAGCTAACCCACCCTTCTCTTCCCCAGGCAGGAGACAGTTCCCTCCCAGGAGCTCTCTGTTTCCAAGCATATCCCGATATAGCTACTAGCATCGTACACTCATGTCTTTTCTTTAGCTCTGACCTGAGAGGCTCCCAGCGCTGGCTGAGTCACCCACCAGGAGACCTGGTGTAGGGCTCAGGACAGGGAAAACCAACAAATCCTCTGCCGTGTGGTCGGTCACACGCTCAGCCATCAGCTGCATGCTTGGGGCTTGGTGGGCTGGAACGAGTGTGAGACCGGAAGAAAATGCCTCGACCCCCGAGCCTATAAGGGTCTCATCAACCAGGTCAACCTGGCCTCTAGGCAGTAACAAGAATGGCCTTCTTAAGGCCATTGCTCTGATTGACAGGTGCCTGAGGCCTAGTGAGACCCGGTCAGCTGTGTCCAACTTTTCTTTTGAAGATAGTCTTTTGTCCAGGCTGGCACAAACTCTTTATGTAGCTGAGGATGGCCTTAAACTTTAGATCCTCCTATCAAGAGCTGGAGTTAGAGACAGGTCCCATCATAGCGGGTGAGCACTCTATCAACTACAATCTTGGGCTCTGGCCCCTTAATATCATTTTTGTTTATTCGTGAGTTTATGCTCAGCACGTGCGTGCAGCTGCTCTGGGAGGCCAGTGGACACCCGCTCCCTTGGAACTGGAGTCACCGGCAGCCTTTGAGCCATCTGGTGGGTGTCTCAAAGGACCCGGGTCCTTCGAGAAAGCAAGGACCATTTCTAACTGCTAAGCCATCTCTCCAGCTGTCTTATTGACGTTGCCATATAACACTGCCATCAACAAAGTTCATGCACAAAAATCATAGAACTGAGTCACAGAATAAAATAACCATAGCAACTACCTCTCCCAAAAACCCTTCACACTGTTTTAAAGAGTTTATAATTTTGTGTTGAACTTCATAGCTCTCTTGGCCACAGACAGCCTATGGACCAGAGTTGGAAAACACTTGAAAATGATGGTGTTACAAGTTCTGAGCTCCATTCCGCCATCCTGCTTAGAAGTCCACGAAATGATCAGCATTCCCAGCATTCCCAGCATTTCCTGTCCTGGTGATGGGATTTGGAGACACTGATATGAGCAATGGATACCACAAACACCCCAACCCACCAGGACACACGCACGCACACGTGTACACACACACACACACACACACACACACACACACACACTGATTCTCCTCGAAAGACCTCAACACTGAGACACAAAGACAGACCTTCCCAAGGGTCGTGAGTGGGGCAGCACTGCCCTCTGGTGGTTTCTCTGGAGTTCTGCTATATTCAGATTGACTGGCTTCCTAGAACTACAAAGGAGCCTGCCGGTACCCAGATCCAGAGAACTAGATAGGGTTTAGACAGGATCAGGTATTTATGTGTCCTGAAAGGCAACATCTATTCCTTTCATTCCAATTCTCTGGTGCCATCCTCCCCCAGGACTAGAACTTGTTTTTCATGGACAACGGCTCCCATCCTGGATTAGCTCTGTGGGTTCAAGACCTGGCCCCAGCTTTATCCAGAGGCAATTGGATCACAAGAGTACTAACTGCATCAGTGAATTAGTGTGAATGTAACTTTGTAGTTAACTGGTCTGTTATAAGCAAGGGCACAGTTGGAAGAGTGGGTCACTGGGGCTGCGCGTTTGAAAGGTACATCTTGTCCCTGACCCATTCTGTCTGTCTGCTTTTTGGTCTCCATGACGTGAGCAATCTTCTTCCTCTATACTCTTCCACCATGACGCTTCAGTTCTGCCTCAGGCCTATGGCGGCGGAGGCAGCTGGCCACAGACTGAAGCTGTGCCAAAACAAATCCTTCGTCCACTGAGTTTGTAGTTTTCAGATACTTTGTCACACTGATATAGGTCTGGAAGGCAAGTGACATCAGGCCTAGAATAGTCTGACTGGTGGCTGGAGACTGTGAGAAGTCCCTCAGGTACTGGGGGACCCTGAGCACTGAAGACGGTAGCATTCATTCCATACTGTGCATCAGAGAGGAGGCTTCACTGTAAAACGGAGCGCACGTGCTATAAAAATCCGCCAACTCATAGACGCTGACATCTTCGGTGCTCCCTGGTTGGGAAGTTTGCTGTGACACCCGGCTGCTTGGTGACCCAGCTTCCACGGTAAGCCCGAACAGTAGGCCGTCGGCTAAGGAAACACCTGCAGGCTGGGACAGAGAGGCCTGGAAGACCACAGACAGCTGAGAGGGACCAACCAGGGAGGTAGGGGACAATCTAGGAGGCCAAGGACAGAGAGGGTGTCCAGAGAGCCGTGTCAAGAATAAGAGGACGAGAGAAAGTGACCAGCGGTGGCTGTAGTGTGACTGAGCCCTGAGACTGATACTTACTCAGCGAGTCTAAGTTGGTCCGTTTTCCCAGTATTTCCTGTGTATTCTCTGGTGCCTGTTGGGACAGACTCGGTGAGGACATTTGGGTGACCTTTGTCTTTCAGGACATTTCAGAGTAGGAAAAGGGGAGGGCATTGGAGCCTAGGGCAGAAGTGAGGAGAGTTTTCCACGGAAGAGATAAAGGTTAGCATGCCTGGGGCACTGCTCAGACAGACTGCAGGTTACCCTAACACCACTAGAGGGCAGCAAAAGCAGGTTCTGCCTTGGCCCCAGGCTGCTTCATCTAAGGACTGCGTGGGTATCCAGATCTTGCCTTCAACTGTGGCATGTCCTTGGGCTGCCTGGGCCTGTTTCTTTTCTGAAAGATGAAGCAGCTGGGTAGCAGGATATTTTGAACCGTTTACTCTGCAGCCCTAATTCCCACTCAGCCCAGTGGGAGGGGCAGCCCCACAGTCCAAGGCACAGACAGCGTGGACAAGAACAGAACATGTTAGCCTATGGGCATGTGCAAGCTGAGTGAGGGACAGCCAGGCAGTCCCACAACATCTGGTTAAACCTGTGGGTGATCATCGCCTCTAAAGGTGACTCTGGCTTCCTTACTGAGTGCCGGGAAGCACCCTCCACTCCTAGCATTCCCTGTGATGAGTCCGTGCCCTGCTCTCTGGGCCCCAAGACCAATCCGAACAACCAGGAGTTTACATCCTCAGCATCCCCAAGTGTCTGAGGTAGTATGCCCTACCCTTGGGTGCCTCCCAGAACTTCCTGTGTATTCTCTGGTGCCTGTTGAGGACAGGGGTAATACCAAGGGTCAGGATGGGTGGTCCTGCCCATGGCCATGCGATCAGACCTTCAAAGAAGCTGTTGTCTGGGGGCCTCAGTAGAGATGAAGAAAAGGATGGTCTCTCCTTCCTGTGTCTGCTAAAACAAGCCTTAGTTGATCAGAAATGGCAGGGTTGTCTAGAGCCAGAGTGTCTGCATAGAGAGCTAATTCCTGCCCAGAGGACAGGGTTTTCCCCACAGAGGCAAAGCTAGCGCGGGGCAGCCTGGGTAGAAGGTCAGGACAGCTGGTTAGAACCAGCTTTTCTGTGGTGCTACCCTGAACCAGTGGATAACTCTGTCCAGCCTTTGCAGGGGAACACATTCAGGATTCTGGACAGCATCTCACAGACTCTGGAGAGCCTTAGGATCGGTATGCACAAGGACAACCTTGGGCCACCCAAGTGGCCACAAGGGACACTCCTTCTCTTACAACACACTATGGTTCCAGATTTGGGAGTGATCTAATGCAGTTGGGGCTTGGTTCCACCATTTTGGCTTGGGAATTAGGAGGACTAATCGTAGGACTTGTAATCACAAGAGTGTAGCCACTCCTTTCCCAGTGGCAGCAGGCAAGTATGCTCCTGTCCCGGAGCAGACATTTCCACTCATGGCCAGGCCTTCAGAGTTACCCAGCAGCCCCACTGTCTTCTGGGATCCAGGCTGAGTTGGACCTCATACACTGTCTCCCTGACAGCTGCTCTAAGCTGCTGGCTGCGTGAGCTCCTGCGAGTCCCTGACTCAGCACTCAGCCAAGCTTTGTGAAGCACTCAGAAGGCTTAGCCCCTGAGGTGTGATGGGCGCTCTTCCCTCATCCAGCAGCTCGCTGGCCTACTCCTGTTCTCACAGGAGCCCCAGCCTCCTGATCTGCTGCTCTGGTGTCTGAGCCTAAGACTCTACAGCCCAATCGAGCCGTTTCACTGATAGGGAGGCTGAGCAGTCTTGGGCCATGGCTGAGGAGTCGGAGATTCGTCAGACTGGAAGCTCCTCTTCCTGTCTGTGTTCGTCCACCCTGCACCCCACATTCTTACACCTGGGCCTGTGCGCCTGTGGAGTAGCCTTCCCCACCTGAGGCTCTGCCCTCCAGGAGTCCTAGGAGAAGGACATTACAGGCCTAGGATGGGAGTGACGGAGTGGAGCGTCTCCATTCTGCACCTGTTCACCAGGTCAGCTTTAAGCAGCCCCGCCCCCCATGTTCTTCAGGCCCTGCAGTTTCCAAAGCCTGCGGGCAGCAATCTTGCTTTCTCTGGGACCTGTGTTTCTATGTTACTTGCTAGTGCCACCTGCTGCACACAGTGGGCACTGAATTTGTGCCCAGACACGTCTCCAAGGCCTGGGCTACAGCACAACCATTGTGTACTCGGGCTCTGCGCCACAGAAAAGACACGTGACTGACTTGGGTGCAGGAGAGTCCTGCGGGTACACACACACACATACAAACACACACACACACACACACACACATGCACCACACATGCACACGCACACACCACACACACAGAGGAGAGAGAGAGAGAGGGAGGGAGAGAGAGAGGGACAGAGAGAGAGAGGGGAGCACCAGTAGACTGCACACCTGGGGTACAGTCTGTGTAGACAGACATGCTTGTATGTCGTCTATAAAGGGAGCACCATGCAGTCAGGAGCACCGTCACTGACAGGAAAGCATTCCCTATGGCTGCACAGATCCCAGTGCTGCATGTGCATTGTCCATGCTTATCCACGAGTGGAGGTGCCCCGAAACCCGGATGCTGAGGTGTGCCGACAGGAATATCCAGGAACCAGGAAAACATAACTTATTTCCTCTGGGCTTGCAATCCTTCCTCAGGCCACTCCTGCAGACCTCCCTGGTACAGAGTAGATGGATCCCCTAGCAGGCCTGGAGCAGAGAACTTTACCTTTCTCCATCCATAACAACAGAAAGTGTCTTGGCCACCAGCGTCAGTGAGGGATGTGTCTTCAGGGCCTGGGAGTTGTGTCATACAGAAGATCCTAGAAAAGGCAGAAGGGTGAAGGGCTGGCTCTTCCTCTTAGCAGCCAGTGTGAGCAAGCGGATGCTGCCCTAGTTGTGGTTTCATTGCCCTGAAGAGATATCATGACCGTGGTAGCTTTTATAACCCCCCCCCTTTTTTGGTGTTTTCGAGACAGGGTATCTCTGTGTAGCCCTGGCTGTCCTGGAACTCACTCTGTAGACCAGGCTGGCCTCAAAGGAAAACACTTAATTGGGGCTGGCTTACAGTTTCAGAGATTTAGTTTCTTACCACCACAGAGCAGCACTCAGGCCAACATGATGCTGGAGTACCTAAGAGGTCTACATCTTGATCTGAAGACAGCAGGGGACTGTGTGTGTCACACTGGGGATGGCTTGAGCATATATAACCTCAGAGCCCACCTACCCAGTCCAACAAGGCCACACCTCTTAACAGTGCCTTTCCCTATGGCTAAGCATTCAAACACGTGAGTCTATGGGGGTCATATCTATTCAAAGCAGCACAGGTGCCCAGGGCTCAGGCCAGCCAGCGAATCCCATACCACAGATAAGAGCTAAGGAGCTCAAGGGCTGAGTCTACTCTGGGCAGCTCTGCCCTCTTAAGAGGAGAAGGGGCAGCTGGCATAGAAACCGCAGGGCAGAGTTATGAGCACTTCCCCCTGCAGGACACAGACAGACCCGGGTGAGGAGCATCAGGGGGAAGCTCTCAGATTTGTCCAGGGTTGAGCTCTCTGTGGACCATCAGGGCTGTTAGCCACAGGGTAGCTACCCAGCCTTACCCTGCCCTGCAGAGTCAGAGCAGTCTGTGGCCTTGGCTTTTCAGACCCTAACCATAGAGGCAAGTGAGTAGGAAGGAGCCTGGGCCACAAGCCCCTGACTGCCCTGAATCACTTGGGCCACGCTGGCTGTACGGAGGAGGGTGCCCACACTTCCTGGTCAGACAACCCATCCCTCCTCTGATCTTCCTCATGCCCCTGACTAGACCAGCACTGGGCATCCCCATGAAACCGAAAACATGGAGATGTAATTCACCTACTATGTAACTCCCACATTGAAGTGCACATTTTCGTGGGTTTTCAGTAATCCACAAAGTTGCATAACCATTAGCACCACCTAATTCCAGAATGTTCTATCACTACAAAGGAAGCCCCCAGACCCACAAGGAGCCCTGCCCACTCAGCACCCCAGTCCTCCAGGAATCTAAACTCTGCCCTGCCTTTGCCAATGGTGGGAATGTTCATCAGTGTAACCACACTGCACATGGATTTCAACGTCTGGCTTCTTTGAAGGAGTGTTGTGTTTGTGGTGCCTGCATTCCCACTCTGTGAACAGGAGATCCAGATAGATGAAGTAAAAACCAGAATCAGACAGAAATCCCAGGCAGGCTTCTGCATTGTGTTACTGCCTCTTCTTTTCCCTCTCGAGTGTTTAATTCTGAGATTTCTATTTTTTAATCATGTGTGCTTTGTCTCTGGGTGGGTATTTCTGTGTTAGGTGTCTGAGGCCAGCAGAGGGTGTTGGGTGCCCTGGAGCTGGAGTTACAGGGGGTTGTGAGCCTCTGAATTGGGAGATGTGAAGAAACTGGGGTCTTCTGAAAAAGCATTGAGAGCTTTTAACCGGTCAGAGGGTCAGCCTGGGGCCGGAGAGATGTTCAGAGATTAGGGTCAGGAGCACGGGCTGCCCTTCCAGAGGTCCTGAGTTCAACTCCCAGCAACCATGTGGTGGCTCACACGCACCTCTGATGGGCTCTGGTGCCCTCTTCTGGCCTGCAGACACACATTCAGGCAGAACACTATAAATAATAAATAAATAAATCTTTTTTAAAAAGGTGTAAGCCTGGGATTGTGGGGTTGGGAACCAGAGACGAGCTCTCAGTCACATAAAGGGGGGCAGCCATTGTTCATCCCCGTTACTATCAGATTGGCCAAGAACACACAGCAAGCTAGATACAGAGCCCGGGGTGGGGAGAGCAATCTGATCCCTGCAATCACAGAGGTGCGCTGCCTCCTCCCGGCTCACAGTGCAGCAGGCTTGAATGGGAAGCTCACAGTGCTGCTTTTTGGCACTGTTTAGACTGCAGGCCCTGAGCCTTCACAGTTTGTTTTAACACAAGGCCCTTGCCTCTGGCTTCCACCTCAGCCTCATTGCCCTTCTATCTACTTCCCTAAAGGAGTTTTATTTACAGGAACAAGGAGGAGAACATGCCCCAGAGTGCTGGGTCCAGCTGAGCCCAGGCTGCACGACCCAGGGGCGTCCTGCACTTGGCAGGATATGCGCCAGTCCCTCCCTTCCGCGGAGGAACTCTCCCTTGCAACCCGGAGGAACTTTCTTGGGGGGTAACACATACTCATGTGACAGTGACACCCTTCTGAGAAGCCCATCCCCATGTCCTCATGAGTGCCTTTACCTTCATCCAGGACAAAAAAACAAATGTGCTCACTTCAGCCCGAAGTCGTGCTCAAAACCGTGGGCACTCTGGAATGCTGGGAAATATTAATGGCTGACATTCGGGTTAGGGACTGGCTGAGGCCAACACCACCAATCCCTGAGCATACAAACAGTCCTACCCAGCACAGGGAGGGCCCACACACTGCCTCACTCAATCCTGAAGTCATCCGATCTGCAGATCTTAGCCATCTGGGTGGTTACTCACAACATGGGAGGAATTACATCTATGTTTAGGGGCTGTACAGAGTCAGTAAATTACAATATAAAATAGGCAACATACTAAAACCAGTTTCTTGTGTTAATAAACACCACAGACACAGGCTGCTTTTCCATTGTTATTTTACTTAGAGTGGGAAACTACTGCAGGCTTGATGCCTGCTATACACACATTCTACAGACCTATGCCCTAGCCCTTCCCTGTCCTCCTTCACTGTTGGGGGTAGGGGAGCAGGACACAGAAGGATTGGCTATAGCTCTGGTTCTGTTTGGGTAATCTTCTTTTTCTCTTCCTCCTCCTCTTCTTCCTTCTTTTTCTTCTTCCTCCTCCTCTTCTTCCTCCTCTTTTCTTCTTCCTCCTCCTCTTCCTTCTCCTAAAGACTTACTTATTTATTTTATGTGAGTACACTGTCGCACCCTTCAGACACCCCAGAAAAGGGCATCAGATTCCATTACAGATGGTTGTGAGCCACCATGTGGTTGCTGGGAATTGAACTCAGGACCTCTGGGGGAGCAGGCAGTGTTCTTTGTTGTTGTTGTTGTTGTGGTCTGGATTTGGTTATTTGGAGACAGGGTTTCTCTGTGTAGCCCTGGCTGTCCTGGAACTCACTCTGTAGACCAGGCTGGCCTCGAACTCAGAAATCTGCCTGCTTCTGCCTCCCAGAGTGCTGGGATTACAGCTGTGCGCCACCATCGCCTGGCTTAGGCAGTGCTCTTAAGGGCTGAGCCATCTCTGCAGCCCAGGTAGTTTTCTTCTTGGGTGCCTTCACCATGGGTGGGAAGCCCTTGTGCCCACACTTCCCTCGGTAGCCTGTAGGGGAGTGGCTAAATGTCCTAGGGTGAATAGGACTCCCACCTAAGCACCTTGCTCCAAGATAACTTACCTGACAAGACATGGTTGGGACCAGGGTTGAGTCCAAGTTAGTGGCTCTGAGGACATGGCTTTCTACCATGTGGGTTCAGGTGATTGAACTTGGGTCCTGAGACTTGGCCACAGGCACCTCCACCTGCTGAGCTATCTTGCTGGCCCCTTCTGAACTCAGCATGAGAGGTCTTTCTGCCTCCGCTTGGTCTCAGTAGATTTATTTATATTTAGTTATTTCCCTCAGGTTTAGTTGGGAAGAGAGCAAGCGGAGGGCCAGAAAGCTAGGTGTCTCGCCAAGAGGGGGGTCTCTTGCACCCCCAGATCAATGCAAATCCTTCTGAGAAAGCCATTTGGCTCCACATCCACCCCTGTGATCCCCTGGCCTCTCCACACCCACACTACAACCTTCTGGCTTTCCCTACCACCTCTGCAATCTCCTAGTCGCCCCCACCCCAGCCCCACAATCCATGGCCTCTCCCCATACCCACCATTGCAATACCCTGGCCTCTTACCCCCACCTACCCCTGCAATCTCATGGTTCCCCATTATGGTCCCCTAGACTCTTCTCCCTAACCTCCCCCTGCAATCCCGTGGCCTGCTCCCCATACCTATCCCTGCAATCCCCTGGCCTCCCCCCTCCACATCCCTGCAATCCCCCAGCCTCCCTTCACACCCATCACTGCAGTCCTTTGGCCTTTTACCCACCACACACAACCTACCCCTGCAACCCCCACCACCTGCCCCTGTAGTCCCCTGGCCTTCCCTCAAACCCACCCCTGCAATCCCCCAGCCTCTCAAGAAGCTGCAGGAACAATTGCTAATCAGCTTCTGAGAGCGCGCGCCCGGGATGAATGCGGGCAAAGCCAACAAGCTCAATTACTGGCAGCTGGTGCGCTCTGGCTGCCCAGCCTGGGCGCCGCTCCGGGTACCCCTTCCTCTCCTCAGTCCTTCCTCTCCTCAGCCCTTCCTCTGCTGGCTTCTCCATGTCCTAACAGAGCACCAGCCCATGCCCTGATCCTGGATCCCACTCCTCTCCTCATGGCGAGGCCCCTAAATCCACCAAGTCTCAGTCTCACCTCTGAGGTGCCACGCGCCTCCCATTTCCTTCCACCTGACCATCTCCCGCCCATCCTCCAAAGTCCAGCTTCCAACTCCACCTCCTTCATGAAGCCCTCCAGGCCTCTGACCTCCTCAAGGGCACTGTCCCTGCAGGGGGCTCCCGCGGTGTACACTGGAACATCCGCCCCACGGTGCGGACGCGCGTGAGGGCAGCTGCTGGGGCAGCTTGGCGTGAAGATCGCTGGCCGCTGTCTGGAGTGTTTCGCTCATTTCTCTGGCTCATCACTGGGTAAATTACTTTCTTGGCTGTTTCTCTTCCTGCTTTTATCCCGCCAAGCCCCGCCCACAGTCTAACCCCAGTGCTCCGGTCTTCCCTCCATACTAAGAATGAGTCACTTAGTGCCCCCAGGACAGCCATCCTGGCTGTGTGTCCACTATTCTAGCCTCAGCACATGAGAGATGGTGAGGTTTGCTATGGACTGTAATGTTAAGTGCAAGACCTGACTGCCCCAGAGACGAGAGAGTCCGGAAATAGAGCCGCGTGACGCTGTGTGACCGTGCTCCCAGGTTATTTCTGATTGTTAAATAAAGATGCCTACAGCCTATAGCTGGGCAGAACTGAGATTGGTGGTGCTTGGTGTTCCCAGCCTGGGGGTTGGAGGAGACCATGAGGGGAGGGAGAAGAAGGTGAAAGAGGAAGAGAAAGATGCCAAGGAGTCAAGAAAGCATGACTGGGGACTGGCCCATCGGAGTTAAGTTAGCCCAGATGAAACACAGTAATAAGTCGGGAAATAGATTTTAATAGCATAGAGGGTAGATACCCGCCCAGCACTAGTGCTGTTTAAGGCTTATTGTAAATAAAAAGGTTTTGTGTGGGCCCGTTGACTGGAGGCTTTCCACGGAGATCTCTGGTGGCTGCAGTTGGCTCCACCTCCTTCTCCACCGTGCCTCCCTGCTCTGAGTCAGGCTTGGCTGGGCCAAAGAGAGGCTGGCTAGCCAGGGAGGGAGCAGACCTCTTCCCAAGCGTTACAGCTCTTATGACAGAAGCTCTCAGATGACGGGAGTTCTCACACACACAATCCTTGTGGCCAGGATTCTTATATACAGGATTCTTTGGGGCCGGTCAGGGTCTGACAGCAGCTACTTCTCATTAGCTTGGACTGAGAGCTTGGGGAAACCTTATTTGCATGTGGGAGGGCTTGGTGCTGCTGCGACTTGACTGATGGCCACACACCTCTCTGCTAGGGGTGGGGGAGAGGGAGGATGGGAGACTGTAGCTTCCACAGGAGCCAGGGGCCCAAGGGGTGTGGCCAAACACCTGCCCTTCCTTACAGGAGACAGTCACCTGCCCGGTCTCTGGGGTTCTAAGCCTGAGTTTGATTGGGGACCAGGCTGCCTATACACAGCTCACTGCCCCACAGTTTTACCCGGGAAATAAATGGTTAAAGGTGGGGGTGGAAGCCCTGGGTTAGGAGTAAGTATTTTCTACAACAGAGAGATGGATGGATGGATGAATGAATGAATGAATGAATGAACATCCATCTTAGAAGGGGTGATAGTAGCTCCAATGGCAGCTGTGTGTGACACAACTTTTCCTGGGGAGGTACAACATATACTTCCACTCCCCAGATAGGAAACCCATGGCAGACCAAAGTATGGATAGCATCAAAGTCCAGCTTGGGGACCTATTAGGCTTTATTGGGGTTACTTACAGGAGCAGAAATGACTCAGGGACAGCTGCATCATCAAAGCTTACCCCAGCACAGGTGACAGTTCACAAAACTAGGAACTTGGAGCACATTGCACAGCCTGTAGATAACTCAATAGGTCTCATAGTGTCCTTTCCAAGTAACCTCGTCTAGGCAGCCCAACTGGTTTCCACTACTTCGAGGCAGCTGGTCTGGTCTCAAGAGTCGCTGCAGCTCAGCTCCGCAGAGAGTCTGCTTTGCAGACCAGCTTCCTTTCTTGAGAGGGACTAGACATTTGCACGCCAGCCTCTCCCATAGTTCTCAGTGCCAGCTTAAGCAAATCCTGCTATTCCTTCAAAAACTCACGTGTTTGAACCTTTAGTCCCCAGGCAGGGGCTGGCCTGGAGGTAGGGCCTAGCCAGAGGAAGTAATCACTAGGGGTTTGGCCTTGAAATCTCTTAGCCTGGCCCCACTTCTGGTTTGCTCCCTGCTTCTTGACAGGATGCAGTGTGACCAACCGCCTCATGCTCCTCCCACCACCCTCATGCTCCTCCCACCACCCTCATACTCCTCCCACCACCCTCATGCTCCTCCCACCACTCTCATGCTCCTCCCACCACCCTCATGCTCCTCCCACCACTCTCATGCTCCTCCCACCATGGCTTCTCTGCCTTGATGGACTGTGTCTGTTTTCAAACTGAGCCAAAATAAGCCATTCCTTCCTTCTCGCCAGGCATTTAGTCACAGTGCAACAAACTCAAGGCTGTCATGTTACCCATGAAACCCAGCAGAGCTCCTGGCACACGGTAAACACGAGGCCCCTGAGTCCACAGACGGAAGACAAAGCTGAGCTTTGAGGTTACTCAGTACTCTCTGCTCCCCACAAATCCAGTGCCCCAGGCTGTACCTAAGCCATAACGTCCAAAGAAGCAAATGAGAATACAGGGTTAGGATGGCTTTAGCAGTGGAACTAGAGTCCAGGCTACAGAAACATGGGCTATACGCGTTGTGGATTGGCACCTCCTCCGTGCTGCCTAGGGCCGGTGCCGCCCCACAGCCTCGCTCTCTGCTAACACAACCACCTGGATGAGTAAGCGGCCTGCAAAGGTGAGTTGCGGACATGTTTGTTGGTGATTGTTAAGAGTTACCGTGGATGCCTGGTTCCCACCTCATACTTGAGTTTTATTGTTTAGAGTTTGTTAACACTGGGGTGGGGGGCGTCCTTCTGACAAGGCTCCCATGTAACCCTCACAGGAGCAAGGCTTCCCGGTCACCACCGGTATTCCTGTCTTCTCTGAGCACGTCTCACCATGGCTCAGGCTGCCAACTTACGTCATTCTTGGCTATTCCATCCACTGCCACCTACGGCAAGCTGGTCTGTGCTGCCGTGACTCTAGGCAGGCCACTGAGAAGCAGAAGATACAATGGCGGAGGGTCTAACAGAGGAGTCAGGCCCCGGCACCAGGGGAGGTCCCGTTCTCCTGGAGCACTCTTGCTTTCTCAACAGCTGTAACTTGAAGCTAATGCCCTACTGGCCTGCAGGCACCCCTAACCCCATCCCCACACTTCCTGCCACTCAGCACCTCCTACTCCTCTCCCTCCACTGCCCCCCTTAAACTTAACCCCACCCAGTGTTCTGTTGGGGGAAAACACACCAGAAGAACTTCCTGGTCTCTTCTGTAAATAGAGTGTGAATTGACCAAAACAGAAGCAGGTCCTTAGTCACAGCTGCTGTTGCATAACAGTTTCCTCTGCGATCTAAGCGTCCTCAAGCAGGAAAGTAACAACTCAAAATAACTTCAGGAAGTCCCTGAAATGGACCAGTTTCCCTAGGTCCCTCCCGCCCAGAGTAAGTGATAAAAGCTGAGGGCAGGGCAGGACCAGAGCACCCAGCGGCAGCCAGCCAACCCAGAGTATTTCTGGGTTAACGGAATATGTCCAACTGAGTTTGGAGCTCTTAAAGAAGTCAGGTGACAGCAGGGCACAGATGTAGATAGGACAAGCAGCCTGGCCCAGATGACTTAACCACCATAGGCCAATCAGTTGGCTCTTCCTAGAAGCTCAGGTCCAGCAATACAAAGGAAACTGAGACAGTACTCTGACCTGTGGAAGAACAGGTGAGGCAGAGCTGGCGTCAGCTGCATGGGCAGAGGGACAGGTGGCCTGCCTCCTCTTGTTGTTCTACTGAAGTAGGGCAGGAAAGCTTCAGGCTGTTTCCGGTTCCAGCTGCCTCTGTGGTTGGCCTCATTAGACGTTCCCTGTTTGTCAAGTGAGGATGGCCTGTCTGGCAATCTCACTGGACTCAAGTATAGATTCAGCAAGGGAGAGCACACCCCATGCTAAGCACAGCGTCAGGCACGTGACAGGTGCTCAGTGTCGCCACCTGTACTGTGACTCAGACAGAGGTCTGCTCAGGAGCTCATGGCCCTGGTGGGAAGTGTCCCCTGTTCCTGCCATGGATAAACTGGAGACCAGGGTTCCATGGACCTCTCCTGGGGAAAAGGTATCTGTTCACCCAGGTAGGGCACCAACGTCAGACCAAAGTAATAACTCATTCCACTCTAGCCTAGCAAACGAAGGAGTTTATTTGATTTACTTAAAAAAGCACAGGTGAGGGCTGGAGAGATGGCTCAGTGGTTAAGAGCACTGACTGTTCTTCCGGAGGTCCTGAGTTCAATTCCCAGCAACCACATGGTGACTCATAACCATCTGTAATGGCGATCAGATGCCCTCTTATGGTGCGTCTGAAGACAGAGACAATGTAGTCACATACATGAAATAAATAAATCTTTAAAAAATAAACAAACCCAGTTGAGTTGGGCAGTGGTGGCACATGCCTTTAATCCCAGCACTCGGGAGGCAGAGGCAGGTAGATCGTTGTGCGCTTGGGGCCAGTCTGTTTGACAAAGTGAATTCTGGAACAGCCAGGGAAACTCTATCTCAAAACAACAACAAACAAACAAAGTATGGTCAGGGATAACTCACAGCAACATGGATGACCCCAAACCATCAGCATCACTAAGGTCTCACCTAGCATGGATGAAGACTTCCACATAGCTGTATACATGGTGTCCCCTTACTGCAGTTATAATCTATAATCTACATATAATAACCTATAACCGTCTATAACCTATATACTTTTGTACCTTCCAAGACCACGAGACCACATGCTGCTGGGGCAGAACAATATACCGCTATCAGGGAGACACAGAAGGGAGGGACTGAAGTCTCAGGTGAGGGTCTAGTGACCACCCTTACTCTGTAAGGGACCATCAGTGGGCCTGATCTTCAGGGTGGCCTGTGAGTAGTCACAGCTGCTGTGATTAGATGTAGAATAGTGTTCTACATGGCCAGTACCAGAGGAACGGGTGTAGAGGCTCACATCATTCCGGTCCAGGCCTGATTAGGGAAACAGTGGCCTTAAAGGATGGGAGGGGCTCTCAGGCGGCCATTGGTGGAGGCTCCCAGGAAAGCTCTCTGCTGATGCTTGGATGGATGGATGAGCAGAGGTCTTGCCTGTATCGAGGGACAGTACCTACTTCCTGGATGATGTCACTGGATACTTGGTGTATACAGTGAGAACTGACACATTGAATCTAACCTTTGTGTTGTGTCTGTCCCTCAGTTTCCTGTCATTGTGACCAAATACCTGACAAAAACAACTTCAGAGGAAGAAAGATTTGGTGTGGGGTCAGCTGGCTTGAGGCTGAACATCAGGGTGGCTAAGAAGAGAATTCGTGAAGGGACTTTAGCCATCCCTAGTATAGGAAACATGGCTCTGTCAGGCCTTGCCCTTCTCCCCCATTCCCTCTCCCCTGCTAAAAAAACATTCGATTACATTCCTAAAGCTAGCCCGCAAGGTCTATTTTCTGATTTGGCCACTTGCTCCTCCTGAGGCCAAGTACCGAGCCCCAGCTATCAAAGTATTGAAGTCCAGTGATCAAAAGCCTGCTTTGGCTCACCTAATTAACATACCCAATTAAAATTAAATATCTCATCCTAAGGTGGAGTTTCCTATTTTATCCTTTGTAAACCATTATTTTCCTATGGGCCACGTTTTCTCCTCTCTATCCAGAGGCAGTCCTTTATCTCCAATCCAGGACAAACACCCCTGCCCCCTCTCCCGCCTTCCCTTCCCCTTTCTCCCTAGTTCTCCATCTCCTGTCTTTGTTTCTTACTCCCTGCCCTTTGTCCCTCTGATGCAAATAAATCTCTGTTGTGCTAAGAACTTGGCCTGAGCAATACCAATCCTTTCAGGAAGGGAACCAAGGCCTAGGTATAACCTTCCAAAACACACGTCTATCAGGAACCCGCTTCCTCCTGCTAGCCCTCACTATTTAAAATTTCGACCACTTCCCAAAAAAAGCTGGGAACTGAGGCTTCAGCACATGAGACCATGGGAGACATTTCATACTCCAGCTATAAAGGCTCTGAAGAGACCCTCAGCTAGAGCCAGGAGGCAAACAGAGGTCCAGGAAAAGTGACAGTGGCTAGGAAGGAGACACGGGGCCCTTTGTCATGGGCACCTTGCCCCCCCCCCCCAAGGAGAAGCAGCCTCCTCAGTACCAGCCACACAGTTACAGTTTGAATCTGAAACGTGTCCCATGGGTCATGTTTTGAACAGTTGGTCTCCACATGTGGGAGATGGTGGTGTCTTTAGGAGGCGGGAATCAGCTGTTAGAAGTAGGTCACAAGGGGTAGGCCCAACTCCCTGTTGTGGCCTTTCTGTGTCCTCCTGGCCCTCTGGGATATGAACAATGTCCACCACATGTTTCCACCACCATGAACTGAGGCTTTCCATGTCTTCCCCATCGTGATGGCCTGGAACTGAGCCCCTGGACCAAAATCAACTTTGGTCATAGCTACACAAAAGTAAGTAATGCACAGGCACCTAGAAACTGGCCTGTGGGTGATACTGCAGGGCTGGTGCCAGCTTTCCAAGTGCTACTACTGAAGGCTGTGGTCAGTGCCAGCCCTGCAAGTTAGGGCCAATCTGTAAGAGACCTGCCCGAATTCCTGGGTTTGGTGGTTTCCTTTGGAAGGCTGCTTTGAGGTGATGGTAGACTATTACTTACCTGGTCTATTGTCTCCCAGTTATGTAGCCCTGTGGGTGGCAGTACTGGAGGAGCCCCCATTCTTACTGTCTGGACCAGGCTGACTAACACAGACAGAATCAGGCAGGGACAAGGTAAGATAAGGCTGGACTTGGCCTTTGTCCTAGCTAGGGTTTCCTTTTTTGTTGTTTTTGGGTTTTTTGTTTGTTTTTTATTTTTTTTCCAAGACAGGGTTTCTCTGTGTAGCCCTGGCTATCCTGGAATTCACTCTGTAGACCAGGCTGGCCTCCAACTCAGAAATCTGCCTGCCTCTGCCTCCCAAGTTCTGGGATTAAAGGCGTAAGCTACCACTGCCCAGCTAGTTAGGGTTTCTAGTTCTGTGATGAAACACTACGACCAAAAAGCTAGTTGAAGAGGAAAGAGTTTATTTGGCTTATACTTGCACATCACAGTCCATCACCGAAGGAAGTCCCGACAGGAACTAAAACAGGGCAGGAACCTGGAGGCAGGAGCTAAAGGTCATAGAGAGGTGCTGCTTACTGGCTTGTGCCCTGTGGCTTGCTCAGTCTCCATATTTTTTAATAGCCCTCAGGATTACCAGACCAGGGATGACCTCACCGACCAGGAGCTAGGCCCTCTCACATCAATCCCTAAAAGTCCCACCTTCTGGAGGCATTTTCTCAATTGAGGCTCCCTCCTCTCAGATGACTTTAGCTTGTGTCAAGTTCATATAGAACTCATCAGCACAGCCTTCAAACAGATTCCTAAGTAGTTTTTCACTTCACACAGGGATGATGTCTTTGAAGAATCCTGACTGTAAGTAAGACAGGGACCAGAGCACAGGTCACAATGTACACTGAAGAACTGTAGGCTTCTGGGTGCCAGGATGTCCCTGTGTTCCTAAAGAACCCATGCTGGCTCCTTCCCTCAGTTATCCTGACCCTCTATAGCTGTTTCTCTCCCTGGTGACCAGTTGGTATTCTCATGCCCAGCACCATGTGTCCCACTTTACCCAGTCGCTGCTGGTTCCCTGAGGGGAGGGAGGAAGCTTTGTCAAGAGCTTGGGGACATACGGGCAGAGACATCACCCAGGCTTAAGCTGTGAGCAGGGGTCAGGGTTGGTGTTGGTAGGTGTCAACCTGAGGGAGATGGTCTGGGGGATCCCCTGGCTGTCTCTGGAGGTCTGCATCTCCCCTCACTCCTTTGCTCTGATCTTTTCCTGGCTCCCTTCAGCCCTGTATAATTCTACCTGGCCCTGTATAATTCTTCCCCACCGGCCTGGAGCTGGGCAGGTTTCCCAAGCCTTCTGTGATTGAGCCCTAGTTCTTCCTCCAGAGGCCAACACATCGATAAAACCAAATCCATCACTTAGTAACGGGTTATAACTGGCATGGACTCTTGCTAAGAATTTGACTGGAATTATCTGGTTTAATCCTCACCAACTTTATCAACTTTGAGACAGAAAATGTTTAGAGGGATCATTTTCTCCCCACTGCAGGCATCCACTGGAGGTTTGCAGCCTGTGGAGCCCCTCCATCTGCCTCCACATTCCTCCCCACAGTTTGGTTCCCCTGACCTCTGATGCCACTGAAGGAATGGATTCCCACAAGTTCCCCTAGCCCCTCTCACACATCTAAACTGCAGGGTTCACCTGAGACAGGACATTCAGGGCTGGGAAAGCTGAAAGTTGTGATCTCAGTTGCCAGGCTTACTGTCCCACGATGGAGATACAGACTGGGAGAGGTCTTCCTGGTTCCCAAACATCTCAAAAGCAATGTGTCTGCCACTGTTCTTAAATACCCAGCCCACCGCTGCTCTCCAAATGTACTTTCCTCCGGTTCCATTTTGGAAAACATCTCCATCCATCCCTCAGTCCCGGTGAACACAGTTGATCTCTACCTCAGACTCCCAGCTATTTCCCACCATCCCCCACTGTGCCCAACACCCAGAATAGTGACTGGAGCATAGGTGTCTGCTGGGATCATTGGCAGGTCCAGCTCCTGCAGCTGCCTGTAGACTCAGGTCCTGCAATCCAGCTTCTACTGAACAGCCAGAGTAATAGGACCTTCTTACTGTAGCCCTGATGAAGCCTGCTGTGCCCTACCAAGCTCAGACATGGCGTCCATGCTTGCCTGGGTTGCAAAAACCTGAACAGCCCACTCCAACACTCCTCTCCACACAGTGCTATATATAGATGTTCTAGCCATATCTTAGGTCTTGCAGGCAGCTAACCGTGCCAGGCTGATGATTCACACTTTGGTTTGGCACATGCTGGTTCCTCTGCTTAAGGTTCCCTGCCCCCATCCCATCTGCCTAGTGAATGATTCACACTCCAGAAGCATGTTCAAAAGCCATGAGGCTCAGTTGGACTCCTTTGTGTATGTTATAGTATTTACCTCCTGCACTTATTTATAGATGAGTCTGTTTAGTGAATGGATAAGTTTATCCTCAGACCCCAGGGCCTTTTTTACTTGTCTCTGCCTGGAGTACCCTGCAAAGAGCTGGGACACAGACATAAGGACATCTCACTGTTATGGAAGGCTGGCTGTGTCCAGGTCCTGCTTGTGCACTGTTATCATATGGTGGCACTTGCCCAGGTTGGAGTCACTGGGCCCATCATTTGCTGACACTCAGCAGATGGCCAACACAGACTCAATTCAAACAGTGGTTTTTCGGTGCTGATCCTGATCTTGGGGGCTGGCTGGACTCTCCTGGGGATTGGCCCATGTGTTATAGCTGAGGATGCTCTCCATGGTGACACTCAGTGCTGGGTACATCTCATTCTTGATAGCTCAGCCTCTGCTGTCCTGGTTGTCTTTTTTTTTTTTTCCCTGTGCAGCCCTGCCCATGCCCCTCCCCCAAGTTGATAGCCTTTTTGTCATTGCTGCATACACATATATGTATTATGTGAATGCATAAATATATATAAATACAACCTGCTGAGTCTGTTTCTGTTGTGTGTATATGGCTTCAAGGCTGACCACTCTGCATCGGACAACCGAAAGGCCAGCTCATTCCAATTTCTATTCAGGAGACATTTTGATACTCTAGTTCAATTAAGTTCCTGTTTACTGCAAAATTTTGAGTTTCTGTCCCTCAGAGCTAGACTGTACCCCAACCCTGTCACCACAGAATGTTCTGTAACAAATGTCCTAGGAAGATTCCCTTGACTAACTGCCTGGCCTCACTTCTGTAACCACGCCTGCTCCCCTAACCTACGGCGTCTTTGTCTTATAAAAGGAATCTGAAATATTGATTCACGGCTGATCTCTGGAACCCTGTCTTAGGAGGAGACAGCCTCTGGCTGTGTCCCATGTACACAAATATAGCTTGGTTGAATTTGGCCATAGTTTGGGTTGGTGATTTTTTTTGTTTTTGTTTTTTTGTTTTTTGTTTTTTAAGGCAGGGTTTCAAAAAAAAAAAAAAAAAAAAAAACCCTGCATTTTTCTGCACAGCTCTGTGTAGCTCTGGCTGTCCTGGAACTCACTCTGTAGACCAGGCTGGCCACAAACTCAGAAATCTGCCTGTCTCTTCCTCTCAAGTGCTGGGATTAAAGGTGTGCACCACCACTGCCCAGCTGGGTTGGTGACATTAATACAACTAGGAAAGGAACTCATCCCTGGGAGAGGCCAATTCCCCTGCTCCCAGCAGTTGCTAGTTGCTGACACTACCAGGTGGAGGGGGTGCTGGCTAAGGTAGTTTGAAGTGGGCTCTGACCCAATCCGGTCCAGACCTGGTCTCATTCACAAAGGATGGGCCTGAGGTGGTAACAGGAGCCTCGGCTCCTCTCTGATGTATTTGTCCCCTTTCCCTCAGGCCAGGTCTTTGGAGCAACAGTTTCCTTCTACGATAGAAGTGGAAGGACACTGTCCTCTCCTGAGCATCAGGGACTCCCCCACACTGCAGGCCCCTCTCCTGAGCATCAGGGACGCCCCCACACTGCAGGTCCCTCTCCTGAGCATCAGGGACTCCCCCACACTGCAGGCCCCTCTCCTGAGCATCAGGGACTCCCCCACACTGCAGGCCCCTCTCCTGAGCATCAGAGACTCCCCCACAGGTGAGAAGAATCCTCCACATCTCCACTCCCCCACCCATGCTTTCATCATTTTGATTTCTCCTACCACTTCTCATTCGGGGAATTGGGTTAAATGGCCTTTAAGCTCCCTCCGTGACATCTCCTCCTCTTCTTCCTTCTATCCCGCTGAGGATAGAATCCGGGACTTCATGCAGGTAAACACCGAGCCACACCTGAGCCTGCAATCTCCTCCCCTCTTCTCATCTGCTTGCAGCCAGATGAAGTTGTAATGCTATGACACTGCTTATCTCATTGGCCTACTGTGTGCCAGGTATCTTGTATGCCTACTGTGTGCCAGGCATGCACTCGCCCCTCTGTCTCCCCTCACTGTAGGTGTGAAGGGTAAGGCTGAACCTCACACTATAGTCCTGTAACGATCCATTCCCGGACCTTACTTACCCAGCCCAGGGTCTAGTGTTCTGCCCTGGGGCGGGGGTGGGGTGGGGGGTGGGGTGGGTGGGTCAGGGGGAAGCCACTGTGTGATTCATCTCTCTTTTCTTCCCACCATAACAGTCATGCTGAATCTCAGCTAGACATGTTGAAGTGGAGCCTAAGTTAGCCTGTGACCTTGAGGGACAACTCCACAAAGAGCCCCATCCTAGATGTACAGTGGTGAGAAGTCGACTTCTGAAATGTAGCCAAAATGTGAGAATGTTCGTTACTACAACACAGCAGCCTGTCTTGACTGACACCTACATTCCAATGCAACAGAAGCTGCCACAGGACTGGGGCTGGAACCAGTTCTCTGGCCCCCGTAACCAGCCCTGCTTGGGAATGGTAAGCCATCCTTCAGACCACTTCCAAATCTAAATCCACCGGAGGCCAGTAGGGGTCTTGGCTAAGTGGTTGTGTTAGGTTTGGAAAAACAAAGGGATCTGGAGGTCAAAATCTGAAGATACGCTCTTTTTCAACTTACTCCATATGCCTACAAGGAAGCAGATTCCTTCTCAAACTGGGCTGCTCTGGAATTCCTGGGGTTTTGCTTTAACCTGTTTTCTAATGTCAGCCTCACACCGAGCACTCAGTGGTGTGGGTTTCTCCACTGCAGCAAAGCTCAGCTGACATGTTCAGCATCTCTTGCATCCATACCTCAGTGAAGCCTCTCTCCAGAGCGCCTACAGATGATTTCTCCCCAAAATATTGGAGAACTTGGGCAGTTCTCCAAGAGAAGAACCGTTTGTTAGGAGGTGAACTGGATTCCAATTTCCTTTGATCTTTTCAGGGAAGTGATTTGAAATTTGGTCTTTATTGTCCACTTTCCCATAGTGTGGAGACAGAAGGATCCTTGGGGCTTGCTGACCAGACAGCTTAGGCTGATTCATGAGCCCCAGGTCCCAGTGGGAGATCCTGCCTCACAAACCAAGGCTGATAGCTACTGAAGAATGGTTTCTGAAGTTGACCCCTGGTCTCCACATGCATGCAGCTATTCATACCTATGTACCTGCACATGCATGTGCACCAACACACATGAACATGTTCACTTCCCTTATTCATAAAGAAGGTCACTTCATACTGATCAAGGAAACAAGCCATCAAGAGGCCAGTATAAACCTAAAACTTACCGACCACGGAAGCACATAGGATAAGAGGCAAAGGCAAAGTCATAATTAGTGCTTGAGTTTAATGCCCACCTTCCCCAACAGGCAAGTCAAATGACAAAACAAATAACAAATACAGGAAAAATATCAGAGTTAGAAGATTCATTCTCTGCCAGACAGTGGTGGCGCACACCTATAATCCCAGCACTTCGGGAGGCAGAGGCAGGTGGATCTCTGTGTTGAGAGACTCTAAAATGAGTTTCAGGATAGCCAAGGGTATATAGAGAAACTCTGTCTCAAAAAAACAAAAGCAAACACATAAAAAAGAACCATGACTTCCCCACAATGATGGTCTGTATCCTCAAAAGAACAGTATGGGGTAAAACAACCCCTTTCCTCTCTCTAAGTTGTTTTTGTAGGGCCGTTTATCACAAGAACATAACTGATACACACTAAGTAAGTTGCAAAATCTAAAAGGATATAGTTATAGATGTGTATGACTTACCAAAGGTAATCCAAGTTAAAGCAAAAAAAAAAAATTCAATAGATCTTTAATGGGCAACAAGACTGAGGAGGTAGCAAAATCTCCCAACTATAAGAGGTTCAGGTCCTAATGGATTTACTATCTAAACTTTAGAGAACTTAAGCCAATACTTCTTAAATTATTCCTCAAAACAGGAAATGAAGAAATGCTTTTAAACTTGTTTTTATAAAACCAACATTACCCTGATAGGTCAATCTTTATGATCTATACAGATGCAAAGATTCCCAGTGAAGTACTGCAGATTTTATCCAAGAACATATAAAAAGGGCTGCCATTCACTATGTTCTAACTGGCTTCATTCCAGAATGATTCCAGAGATGCTGAGATAATTCCACATACACCAATCAGTAATCATATTCAAGGGCAATAATCATGTCATTATCTCATTAAATGTAGAAAAAGCCACAGATGAAAATCTAAGATCCCTCAAGCTAAAAGCCCCCCAAACATCAGGAACTGAAGGATAATAAGAGATTATACATAACAAATCTAGAGTCAACATCATACTAGATGGAGTAAACCAGGATAAAGGGACCATGGTGGTGCACGTCTATAATCACAGCACTCAGGAAGGGGAGTAGATGGATGTTGTCCAGGGTGGGGACGCCTCTCCTGCCTCAGCCTACAGCTTTGGTGAACCGCCTCTGCAGGAGGAGCTGTCCACGGTGGTAGCACCTCTTCTCTAGCCTCCCTAAGCAGCCCGCAGAGATGGTGACTCAACAGAAGCCAGCTGCTGCGGGAAGGACCGTCCACCCTAACCCCTGGGCCCGATGGGGGCGCGGGGAGCATGGGTGGGAAAAAACCACGAATCCCCAAGCTCCCCAAGCCCTGGACTTGAAATCCCACAATTCTTAGTCTGGAAGTCTCTGCCCTGAAAAGCCCCGCCCCCGAAATCCTATATAAGCCTCGCCCTTTGTCCAACTCCACGATTTCCACCCCCGGGAGCATAGAACAGTCATTCCAGGATTCACCCCTCCACACCCTGGACACCCCGCCCCAATACATCTCTTGCATGAGATTTGTTGCCTGGTCTGACTCTAGTAGGAAAAAAAAAAAAAAAAAGCCAAGAAGAAAAGAAGCAATGAAGAGAAGAAGCAAAGAAAGAAAGAGCGGGACTGAGGCTCCAGATCTCCTCAGCTCAGCTGGGGACCCCCTGCCCCACCCCGCGAGCTGCAGTGCTCTGCTGAGGAGGCTTCCCCTGGGGCGTCCATGTCTCCGGGAGCCCTTCCACTGGGATACTTTCTCCCCTCAGAGCTGTATGGCTCCTGGCTTCCAAATCCCAAGATACCCTTCCATTTGCATTGCTATATTTGAACTGTACTAAATAAACTTGTTTGTTTTAATGGACGTTAAGCCAAGAACTGACCGAGAATAATGTTAGAAACCCATCTTGGAGACGAGAGATGAAGGACTCTAAGTTTTGGGGGTGGCTAGAAAAAAAAGGAGATACTGCCAGCAAGTAGATAAAGGAGTTGCCAGCGAGAAGAGGACAGATTCTTTGATTGGGGAATTGTATGCGGGACCGGGAAAACAAAAACAAAAAACCAAGCAGGGCTGGGTGAGGGAGGAAAGCGGTTGAGCAGGAGGTGGCTGGAGAAGTCTCGGCTTCAGAGCAGTCAGCAGTAGAAGGGTAATCATGAAGAGGGGGCTGTGTGTGGTAGAAATGAATTGATGTATGGAACAGCTCGGCTGCACAAAGATCTTGAAGGGACCTGGAATGGGCGAGCAGGTGTTGGGATGGAGAAGACGGGGTGGGGCAGACATATTCTGCAGAAAATGGAAGCCGTCACCCACCCACCCACTTTCACCTTCCCCATCCCTGGTAAGATCTGACTCGGTCCTGGGCAGGAACCCAAGGAAAGGGCTGATGAGGATGGGGCCACCGAGCTGGGGTGCGGGGCCGCAGTGGAGGCTGGGCTGGGATCCAGAGGGGGGGACTTTGGGAAACCTGTCCTAGACGCCTAGACAGAGAAGTCTGGGCAGAGGAGCGAGGAAGCTAGAAAAGGCTGTGAAGGGATTCGCTGCACGCTCCTCGTCCACCTCTTAAGCTCTGGGGTCCGAAGTAAAAAGAAATCAGCTAGGAAGACAGTTCAAGCTGCACATGCGCCCAGTGTGGAGGACCTGCACCACCCAGTGACAGGCTGCAGTGTAACCACGCCCCTTTCTCATTAGCCAATGGGCTTGGAGACTCCACCGCTCCTGGCTCTCCTTGGCCCAGCTTTCCCGCCCTACCGTGAGAACCTGGGTGGAGGAAATTGGTTGTGGCTACGAAAATGTCAAAAATGCTCCTGGTTGCACACCCCCTCGACTCAGGTCGAGCATCCCCCGACGGCCAGACCTCGGCCAGAGTCTAAGGCAACGGGATCCTTGGCCCCAGGGGACTCCTCAGCACCTCAGTCCTCTCCCTACACAGTTGCCTCTGGCTGACTCTTGAGGCTTCCAGTTCCCAGGCTTGGCCCTCAGCTCCTGCCTCCCCAAACAGGACTTCCCTGGGTCTTTTCATTGGACATGGCCTTAGAGCTGTTCTCCCCCCTGTCCCCTCTCCCTCCTGCTGCAACACAATTTCCCTTCTCTTCCTCTTGGGATATATTGATGTGAAAGTAAGTAGTAATGTGTTGCTCTAACAGAGGCGTTAGATGTGGGTGTTGGTTGACTTGCTTGAAGGCAGAAAGAGCAAGAGTTCAAAGTCATTCTTGTCTGCATGTCGAATTTAAATTACGTCCGGTCAGCCTGAGGTAATGAGACCCTGTCTTTAAGAAACAAGGGACTGGCGAGCTGGCTCGGTGGCTAAGAGCACTCACTGCTTTGCAGAGGACTCAGGTTAAGCCCCCAGAACCCACGAACTATTTGTGACTTCAGTTCCAGAGGATCCAACCCCTTTTCTGACCTTACACACAAACACACAGACAGGCAGACATTCATACACATAAATAAACAAATCCTTTTAAAAACAACAAGGCTTATTGTTGATATACTTTGTGTCTTTTTTTTTTTTCCTGAGACAGGATAGCCTTGTGTTCTCAGACTCTTTAAACTGTATTCTTCCTGCCGACCCTCCATAGTGCTTGGGATTAAGGAGGAAGCCACCACATCCAGCGAATCCCTCCCTACTTAGTGCTTACCTTCTCATCTCTGTCTCTAGTTTTGCTTCAAGGAGTTGTAAACTCCAGAACTGGAAATCAACTATTTAATTTAAAATTCTTGTGTGTGCTGCATGCGTGAGGGCGTGCGTGCGTGTGTGTGTGTGTGTGTGTGTGTGTGTGTGTGTGTGTGTGTGTGTGTTGCGGGGGGAATAGGACCCAGTGTCTTCTCACATGCTTGGTGCCATAACCCAGGTCGAATTAGGGGCACAACGCTGCTCACCTCTATAGAGTTGAGCTGGACATGGGCGATCTGTGGCGAAAGGAAAAGAACAACATGCGAGCCTCACAAAGCCTAAGACAGGCCCCTCCCCATTCCAGTGCCCGCCCCACCCATGCAGCAATCCCCACCCTCGCCGCTGTCCTTGGAGGATGGGGAGACTAAGCCACAAAACAGAAGACTCCAACCTTCCGCTCAGCTGACTTTCCTCAGCAGGCTCCAACTCCGCGCCAAGCCCTGCCTGTTCTACCGCCCCACACCCCCCCTCTTTCAGTTTGGAGTCCCAGGACTAAGGAGCACTGTCCCTCCCCTCTCCAGTTCCTGGCTCTGCTACTTTGGGACTATGTGAGTCGCCCCTCACCTGGTCCCGATCCGGCTGGTCAGTGTTTTCTTTACCTGTAACCTGGAGCCGTTCACTGGGGACATGGGCGTGCTGACTAGTCTTGGAGCGGACTCTGATGATGCTGGACCACTGTTTTAAGGCCCGGCACGTGAATAGCATCTCCTCGTGGGGCCGTGCCTGCTCACTAGTTTCCTCTATCATTGTCTTCTGGTCCCTGCAGAGTATAGGTTAGCCAACAGCTTTGAGAAGATGAAATCTTTGGTCAGTGGGAGGGCAAGTGGAAGAGGCTGGGACCTGCCACCTGTGTCACCTAGTTGCTGACCAGAACCTGCTGGGACTGTGTGCACAACTGAGGACCGAGGTTTAGCGGTTAACACCTGGGGCCACGTGGTGCCTAAACTCTCAGATCTCACTAAACCTTCTTTTCTCAGGTGAGGTCACAGATCCGGAGGAAAATCACCGGCATGATGGAAGTGTTAAGAACGTGTTACTTCTGTCCTGTTGTGCTTACAGTTTCATTCTTCATTCTTCCAGAAATAGGCCCCTGCCTAGAGCACGTATCAGGCCTTCTGTAGTTCTCTTTTCTACTTCCCCCGTCTGTGTCCTCTCAGGAGCTTCAAAAGATCTCCTGGGACAGAAACCCCAACTGGAAACCCCTGGTTAGTGACCTTCTGAAATGGAGGGAGGCCAGACTCCAACTGAATAACGCCAGGCTCATGTCGGAGAAGCAGGAGAAGCAGGTACGGCTGGCTGGAGATGGTTACCAGAGGGGGGCAGGATTGTCTGGGCTCCTAGAGACTCTCCCAGAGAGGGTTCATGGCCTCAGGACAGAAAGCAGAGCTGTGGTATCCCAAATTGACTACCATTTCCCAAGCATAAATAATCCTTGGATGAGTGAACCTTGAAAAGGCTGGGTCGTTTGGGGGACATCTAAGGAGGAGATGGCGTCCTGGGTGGGCTAGAAGTCTGCAGGATGCCTGAAGAGTCACTGCTCAGTCCGAGTGAGATGGATGAAGATGCTGGGTGCGGAGGTCGGCGAAGGGTGGTAGTGAGGGAGCGCCGGCTGCAGCACGCACCACACCACGGTGGGAAAGGAAGCAGGCAAAACCAGACCTTCTCCTCGGTGCCTCCTTATATTCCAGCTTCTTGGTACAACGTGTGGCCAGCCTTCGGTGTGGCTTTTCCCACTCTAATTAAACTAATCAAGATAATTCCTTACAGATGTTCCCAGAGGCATGCCTCGTGGCGAGGCTAGATCTGATTTTAGATGCCATTAAGTAGAGTCTACTTAGTGGGCCATTAATTAACCATCACAGTGAGTGTGGGCTTCCCGTTTGCCTGCATGCTTCAGCCTTCTGGAAAAGAAACCTGATGGATCCAGCCTCACTTAAAACCCTCTCAGTGACCTCAATACCATGCAGAGGGGCGTGCTTGGTGCTTGGCTGCAAGCCTCACCAGTCCTTACCATTCTCCCCTCAACGCCCACCCCCCAACCCCCGTGTCCTCAGACTCTCTTCCATCCCTATTCAACAATATCCGGGGACTTCTTGACCCTGTGGTTTCTGACAGTTTTTCCAGCTCTTCTCTTCATCTCCTCCTCGGGAGCCTCCCTCCTATCCCTGCTCACAGAACGTGGGGATAGGAGAAGCCACGACGCAGGTCCCACCGCTGCTCATCCTCACATCAAGTAGGTAGTAAACAGCGTGGGTCCTTAAAATGTGATGTCATTAAAATTTTATTTTAAGTGATATGTCAGGTGTCCTAAGAAGAGGAACCTTAACGTGCTTAACTAAGTCTGGAACTTAAGGTGCTTCACTAAATAGATGGGTTAAGTACAGTGAAGGGGGAGGGCGTACCAGGCGGAAGATCACAAGTCGCTAAAGTCTAGCGTGAGTGCCTTGTGCAGAGACAGGCGGGGCTGTTCAGTGTACGGGTTACTGTGCCCGCCTTCTCTGTCCATCAACTGCTACCGCTTCAAAAGTTGAGACGCCAGCGCCACCTGGTGGCAGATCCTGACAGAATAGGGAAAAAAAATCTGACCAAAGTAGATGCCTCTCCCCTAGACAACTTCCTGGTTTTCCCTTCCAGAAATGGACCGGCTGTAAAAATGATATAACAATAGTCAATTTTATCTAAAAATTGATTTTACAGTTATCAAAGGAATTTCATGCTTGTTGCAGAAAATTTGGAAAACATAAAAGAATAAAGAAGAACCATGACTCACTTAATGGGCAAAACCCGGAAAAATCACTATTAGCATTTGGAAATATTAACCTCCAGTGGCTTTTCTCTGATTACATTCTTTTCATGCTAATAAGTAGTGTTCTTACATCTTCTATACACGTTTCAGGTGCTGGGAGACAACTGGGGTTAGAATCCTGTCTGCGCCATTACTGACTTGGGCAAATGAGTTCTCTGAGCAGTGATTTCTTTCCCCATCTGTGAAACGAGGCTCCTGGAGCTGTGCCCAGGGTGACACGGCATCTGCAGTGACCAGTTCAGGGCTTGTCATGTTACTCTCCGGTAGCAGGTTACGATGGGGAACTTTGTCTTTTCTGATTCCTCGAAGACACCTCCAGAAATAGAATTGATTTGGGGGGCTCAGGGACATGAAGAGCCACAAGGCTACAACAGTTTTCTAAAACTGAAAGGAAAGACTCAAGCAAGGGCTCGTGTTTCCAGCACCGCAGCTGTTCCCATCTGTCTCTAAATTCTTTCAGGCTCTCTTTATGTTGGGCAGTTTTTAAACGCAGCGATTACAGTGCTTTCGCCGGTTCTCTTGATGTTACATCACTGGCATTTTTCTCTAGGGCTAAAGCTGTCACAGACAGCATTTGCCAGATTAACTTAGCTGCTTCCTCAGTGTGGAATATCTGAACCATGTACAGTTTCATTCGTTCATTCATTCATTCATTCATCATTCATTCATTCACACAATAGATACTGAGCGCATCCTCTCTGCCAGGCTCTGGACTACGCAACAGATCACAGTGGCTCTCATTTCTGGCTCCAAGACTGGCAAGACGGACATGGAAGCAGACAAGCAAAGCCCCCGCCTTGGCGTTGTGAGGCAGTCCCTCAGCTGTCACGGTGGAGTCTGCCTGCTCCTGGGCCTGGAACGTTCTCTTCCACATTCTGGGGCTTTCCAGAGAGATGAGAGGCATCCCAGTGCTGTCCAAAGGCCGACGATGGAGCTCCAATGGGCCCTTCGCGCCCGGTCCTTTCTTCTCCAGTGCTTTGGTTTCATCTGGTCCAGTCAGCTTCCTGGCTCCCAAAGGCTGATGTGGTCGGTCCTCTCGCATGCACGGCACTGCATCTCTTCCCTGTCTCTTCTCTTCGTGAACTCCTGCACTGCCCCAGGAGCGTCTGAAGCAGGGCCAGGGGTGTCCTCAGCTGGTGGACGGGGCCTCTGTGGCTGTGTCTCAGTGGGCAGAGCCTGGCCATGGCCAGGCCTTCTAACTTGGCCTGCCCCATTCTCAAGACCCAGCGTGTAGTCTATGCCTGATGTAGAGCCTGGCCTTTAATTCTCAGAAAACGCATTTGGCCTCGTGCTTCATCTTGGTTTTCTGTCTCCCACAATTATCTCGCCGGGTGAGGTCGGCTTTAGATTGAAAGACCAGAGCCATCTCTGAAAGCCGAAGGAGTGGGCAGAGGTGGAAGGAACGGTGGAAAGGCCCTGGAGGCAGAAGAGATCATGAATGCACACGTAGGCCGCTGCCTCTGCGTGGGCTGCTCTTCCCAGAGTGGGGAAGCTGTAAATAATTAGTCACTGCATTCACAGTGATCGTTCTAGGCCACCAGTTCTGGTCTTTTCTAGAGAAAATTTATCCTGGCCTAGACTGATGGGGGGAGTCTGCGGTGGTTTCTTTGAAATGGCAGTCAGGATGTGGTAGAGGGTTATCATGTACGCCATCAGTACAGACTGTAGCTACTTCTGCCCGAGGGCACTGGGAAAAGCTGCTCAGAAAGACAGCTACCAGGATGACTCTGCACTTCCTGGGCAGAGACACTAAGGAAGGTTCATCCAGGCAGAGGGAAGAGTGTGTGCACAGTGACAGAAGCAAAGACAGAGTGCGATTGCAGAAATGAGGCTAGGAAGAGACAACTAATGCTCGAAATTTATCTAGAGAGGTTGGGGACTAGGGGATGTCTCTAAGCTTGGAGGGACCTGTGCTGGCTGGGTTTGTGTGTCAACTTGACACAGACTGGAGTTATCACAGAGAAAGGAACTTCAGTTAGGGAAGTGCCTCCATGAGATCCAGCTGTGGGGCATTTTCTCAATTAGTGATGGGGGGGGCATTGTGGGTGGTACCACCCTGGGCTGGTATTCTTGGATTCTATAAGAGAACAGGCTGAGTAAGCCAGGGGAAGCAACCAGGAAGAAATATTTCTCCATGGCCTCTGCATCAGTTCCTGCTTCCTGACGTGCTTGAGTTCCAGTCCTAACTTCCTTTGGTGATGAACAGCAACATGAAGGTATACACTGAATAAACCCTTTCCTCCCCAACTTGCTTCTTGGTCATGATGTTTGTTCAGGAATAGAAACCCTGACTAAGAGCAGTTCCAGCTGCGGTTTGAATGGACAGGAGTGTAATAAAGATGTTTCCACGGGGAGGCTGCTGCAGCAGCTTGGAGCAAAGGCAGAGGATGACCTGACACAGCAGTGGCAGGGAAGGCTAGGGAAATGGTATCTCAATGTAAAAGCCACAACTTTAAGGATGTTAAGTCTTGATGATCTTCAAGCATGAATGAATGAAAGCGGTGACAACTGGAACCATAGACACCAGGCAGGACAGGATTTGGGGTGTCCTACCATTCATCTCCAGAACTTCCCAAATTGAAAGCACACCCATGACCTAACTCCTGAGGGAGGGTGAATGGCAGGGCGGAGAAGGCCTCTTTCAGGGACCACGGACAGGAGTCACCAGCTCCAGGAGTCACCAGTGGCCTCAGGCAAGACTCTGGTTCTTGACATTGGGGCCTTAGAATCAACAGGCCAACTTTAACAATTCCCCTCCCCCTCCAACCAGTCACACCCACAGGCTCAACCAGATGTTCTGGGTCGCTCTGAAAGAGGGGGCAGGCACCCCAAGACTCTTAGTACAGGAACTTGGGGAAAAGCCTCCAGGAGGCGCTCTTGAAGCTATGGGTGGCTTCGAGGCAGCTTATTCACACACTGAAATTCCCGGACAAAGAAACAAGACTTTTGGAGAAATGGAGAAGGGGCCATTTTTCTCCAGGATTCTTAAAACTAAATGTGGCAGGATGCACTGAAGTGCAACCATGGCCACTGGTCAGTCCAGGGAGCTGCTACAGCTTCCTTCCTTCCTTCCTTCCTTCCTTCCTTCCTTCCTTCCTTCCTTTCATTGTCTTTCTTTCTTTCCTTCTTTCTTCCTTTTTATTATTTTTTTCAAGACAGGATTTTTCTGTGTCTCTGGCTGTCCTGGAACCCTCTTTGTAGACCACACTGGCCGCAAACTCAGAGATCAGCCTGCCTCTGCCTCCCAAGTGCTGGGATTAAAGGCGTGCACCACCACTGCCTGGCACAATTTTCTAACCCCCTGTTCTAAAAAAAAAGCCCAAATGTGGCTCCTTCAGGCAGGAGAGGACCCTCTTCTAGATCAACTTTACATTCTTATGATAACCTTAGTTGGGTACAGGAGGCAGAGGCCGACAGACCTTTGTGAGTTTGATACCAAGTAGCCTATATAGTGAGTTTCAGGACAGCCAAGCCTACATAAAGAGACCATCTTAACAACAACAAAAGTATGGCAGTCATGAAAAATTGAATGCAGGGTCTTGAAGAAACACTTCTTGTGCATGGCTGTTAATGGCACCACTAGTCACAAGAGTCAAGGGATTAAAATAATTAAAAGTCCGTAGAAAGGTCTATGGAAAAATAATTGTGCATGTACACATAGAATATTTGTAAGCTTTACAATGGAATAAAATTCCGACACCCGAGAAAGAGGAACACTCCTCCACTGCTGGTGGGGTTGCAAATTGGTACAACCACTCTGGAAAGCAGTCTGGCGGTTCCTCCGAAAACTGGGCACCTCACTTCCAGAAGATCCTGCTATACCACTCCTGGGCATATACCCAGAGGATTCCCCACCATGTAATAAGGATACATGCTCTACTATGTTCATAGCAGCCCTATTTATAATTGCCAGATGCTGGAAAGAACCCAGGTATCCCTCAACAGAAGAGTGGATGCAAAAAGTGTGGTATATCTACACAATGGAGTACTATTCAGCCATTAGAAACAATGAATTCATGAAATTCTTAGGCAAATGGATGGAGCTAGAGAACATCATACTAAGTGAGGTAACCCAGACTCAAAAGGTGAATCATGGTATGCACTCACTAATAAATGGATATTAACCTAGAAAATTGGAATACCCAAAACATAATCCACACATCAAATGAGATACAAGAAGAAAGCAGGAGTGGTCCCTGGTTCTGGAAAGACTCAGTGAAACAGTATTTGGCAAAACCAGAACGGGGAACTGGGAAGGGGTGGGAGGGAGGACAGGGGAAGAGAAGGGGGCTTACGAGACTTTCGGGGAGTGGGGGGGGCTAGAAAAGGGGAAATCATTTGAAATGTAAATAAATTATATTGAATAAAAAAAAAATTCCGACACCCAGTATGATGGAAAAAATCAAAACGACTTGGAGAAGCCAAATAAGACAAACACGAGATACCTCTTAGAATCCTCAGTAGTTGGATTCAAGGGGAAAATCGAATTGTGGTGGACAGGGCTGGGGTTGGGGTGGAGAGTCCCGGGAGTTAGTTCATGGGTATGCCTTCAATATGAAAAGTTCTGAAGATGAATGGAAGAGATGGTTTGCACCACAACAGGAATGTACTCAGTGCCACTGAAGTGTGAATTAAAAACAGGTTAAATGAAGGCTGGAGAAACAGCTCACCTGGGTTCGTTTCCTGGCACCACACAGCAGGTCGTATCAGGGAATCTGATGCCCT
This sequence comes from Apodemus sylvaticus, assembly GCF_947179515.1. NCBI lineage: Eukaryota > Metazoa > Chordata > Mammalia > Rodentia > Muridae > Apodemus > Apodemus sylvaticus. The sequence goes on along the minus strand of NC_067476.1, from coordinate 14,996,017 downwards.
CTTCTGGCCTCCTCCAACACACCAGGCACATACATGGTGCACATACATACATGTAGGCAAAGATATACATACACATAAAATAATAAATTTAAAAATAATCAGTACATCTTGTTACTTGTTTTTTATTGTAATAAAAAGTGTTGCCCTCTGCAAGTCTAGGAATCTGAAGGGCTTCTCCATTCCGTGGGAGATACCTGAAAACCGACAAAGGTGGCTCCCGCCTCAGCCTGAGGTTCACAGAAGAGGAGTCAATGAATGTAGTAGGTCTGGAGTTACCCCAGTGTGCGTAGGACTGGGGAAACTGAGTCTCAAGTTAGAGAAAGATGTCACTCTTTCCAAGTCCTTCCCTTTCCCAGCTCGGGAGCGAGACAGGAGCGCAACACCGTTTACCCTCAACCTCACTATCAGCCATTCCTGGCCAGGCTCTGAGCACTCAGAAACTTTGTGGTTTCTGCACGTGCCAGGGCCTCAGCGGCTCACCTGCCCTCTTCCAAGATGGCCACCGCCGCCTCTGTGACAGGCCTGGTCACGTGGGCGCGCTCGCTTGTGAGGTCGCCGGGGCCCCGGCAGGCGATTGTCCCTTGCGGGGCCCCGTCCCGAGGCGGCGACTATCCCTGTCAACCGGAGCCTGAGAGATCATGGCAACGGGCTCGGGCGGGGAGCGCGTGGCGGCGGCGGCGGCGGCAGTTTGGTCGCGGGCCGGGACGGCGGAGCGGCGGCGGCGGCGGCGGCGGTGGCTGTGGCGCCGGCACCGGCCCTGAGCGTCATGCGGCGCAGCAGCCCCGAGCAGGAGCGGGAGGCCGGGTGGGAAGCGGACGCGGCGGCCGAGTCGCTAGCGTCGGAGACAGAGGAGCAGCTGGGCTTGGACGCCGGCGCGGCCGGGGAGCCCGAGCGCCCGGAGCGGGAGGAGCAGCCCAAGGCCGTGGGCCGGGACCCGACCCCGGCGCGACGCCGCGCGCCCGAGGAAGGAGATGCCCGCGTCCGGCGGCCGCCACCCGCGCTGCCCCTGGCCCCGCCGAGGCCGGCGGCGCGGGGTCTGAGCCAGCTCGTGAAGGCCCGGGGCCGGAGTCGGGGCCGGAGCTACCGGCGGAGCTCGGCCTCGGTGCGGCCGGTCACCGTGGACAGCTCCAAGGCACGCACCTCCCTGGACGCGCTGAAGATCAGCCTTCGCCAGCTCAGGTGGAAGGAGGTGAGGCCCGCCGGCCCCGGCGCGTGGGCACTGGGGGGTCGTCCCGAGGCCTGGCCCCCGGAGCCACTTCCCAGGTCAGGTCCGCCCGTTCCTGCCCTGCTCCCCTGCAGCTTTTCTTAGGTCTGCAGCCCTGGCCTCTTCGAGCTGTAGAGCCGTTTATACGTCTGCCTTCTCCTCCGTTTGGCCCCGGGGCCAGGGGCTCACCTTTCACTTCCTGCATTTAAGTTAGATTTAAAGTTTAGTAAACTTTCGTGCTTAGAGTGCCACTCTTGGGCCAGGTTTGTACTCGACAGCGCCTCACTACCCTCTTTAACTTAGCTGTGCGACCTCGAGCAAGCTGCTTTTCTTCCTTGGCCCCGTTAACCTCGGTAAAGTGAAGCCCATTCGTTCCGATTAGGAGCTTAGTGCCTGGTGATTGCACAAGGTTTCAGCAAGTGACAACCTACTTTCATCACCCTCCTTTCTCACCACCACCACCACCATTACCACCACCGCAGACACTGATTCAGGGGATGTAGCAGGTGACAGTAAGAGGGGGAGAAAGCATGACTGAGGAGATGAATCACTCACCCTTGAATCCATTTCGGTCCTTTTAAGGGACAGGGCGGGGCAAAGCCCCAACGGATCCTAGAGGTTTCTATTTTCATTAGCTGGGTAAATAAAACCGACTGACTTTATTTACAGCCCAGAAGCCATTGGTCCGCTAAAGATTCCATGCACAGAGAGCATGAGGGTTCGGGGTCTGAGCCTTGTTCTGAGGCTGTGGTAGACGTGGTTTGATGAAGTTGGAGACTGGGAAGGTCCACTATGGTCAGGATGTTGATATCCCAGTGGAAGACTTTGGTTTGGAGGGAAAACAAGAATCAGGTTGGGGGTGGGTGTTGGCAATCCCAGGTGTCAGAGCCCTGTTAGTCTTGGTTTTCACACCTTAGAAACTGGAGGAGGATTGTGAAGACTCGGTTCTACACTGTCAAACCTGTAGATAAAGTCCCATGTCCAGCCCAAAGATAGGCGGGCCAGGAAGGTACACCTGGGCTTGTCAGTGCTGCTGACCTGGTGAAGAGAGTCTAGGGATAGAAGCTGGCTAGCTCTCAGCCTGTGCTCTCAGCTCAGGCCTGAGAAGAGACAGGAAGCAGGCTTGATCGTGCTCAGCCCACCCAGCACACACAGGTTCGTTCCCTTATTTTGTAAGTGTCCACTGTGTTGGTATCAAAGTTCTTTGCTGGGCCTAGGGAACCACACTTTAAATGCACCCTTGTCTTTAAGAGTTCATAGTTCAGAAGGGAATGAAACGAAGTAGGTAGTCCTGGTATCTGCAGGATCATTGCTGCTGCTGCTGCTGCTGCTGCTGCTGCTGCTTTAAATGCTTTTTTCCCAGCTAGCTCTGTGCATGGCTTTCTCTGTCACCTCTTGAGACCGCTGATCAAATAGCACATCCTGAGAGGGGTCTCCCAGGCGATGTCCCCAGCCACCTCCAGCCTCCCAGACAGCCCTTGCTGTCTGCTTCCTAGCATGAACTTCTTCCTGACACTGTGTTGTGTTGTTTATTGTCTGTTGTGCTCACCAGAATGGAAGCTCTTCAAGGGCAGGCATGTTGTTTTCTTACTGCTGTACTCAAAGTTGTCTGGCAGATGGAAGTTGCTCAATAAATATTCGTTGACTGCATGAACATATTATGTGATGAGTGTTTCTGTGTGCTGTGGGAGGCCGAGGAGGCCAGCTCCAGTACGCCTTCCTGGGGGAAGCGAAGCCCAAATGAGTCGTGAGTGTTGCACAAAGTTATTTAGTGGTGTGAACCTTGGGTCTCTGGTAGAGGAAGTGGCATGGGCCAAGCAGAGTACATACAGTGCTTTGTGGTAGCACTGGCTGACTGGATCACAGAGCAGGATGGAGCGTGGTGAGAGATGAGGCGGTAGAAGTGAGCTGGGGTCAGATCATGTCAAGGACGTGGGCCCATTTTTGGAAGGAAACCTTGCAGGCCATCACAGACGTTTTCAATCTATCAGCTACACTACTGTGGACAAGTGAGCGGGCTTCTTCAGACCTGTTTGCTCAGCCGAACAATGAGGGTAGGAGTAGCAAATTCAGGCTCGCAGCCTGCCACTGTAACCCCAGAACGACAGTGTTAAACCCTTGCACAGTGAGCCCAGCTCAATAGGCACTTTCAAGGACCCCACCTTGACTGCCCCTCCCACTCCAGGCCTGCCTTCCAGCACTTGTAAAATATATTGGCATGTAGGCAAAGACACTCACTCTAGTGTATTTTTGAACATAAACAAAACACCTTCACTGTGACCTAATGCCACCCTTCCTAAGGGCAGGGTAGTATGGCTTGTGTCATTGGTGTCCCTGTCAAGAGATACCCATCAAATGAACAGTGGGACATTTGTAGCATAACCCGTATGTTATTGGATGCACTAGGACATAGGGTTTGAAAGCACCATCCTCCAGAAACCTTCTGATCCTTCTGACTTTATCCTTGATCGTTGTAGTCTTAGCAACTAAGACAAAACAAGTGCATGGGGAGTAGCACAGATCAAGTTGGTACTAACACAGCACACATGCACAACCTCTGCACTGTTTCCCATCATCCCTCATGGGAGTGGGGTTGGACAAGATCCTTTCTAACTTGGGGCCGATGGGGGTGGGGTGACTGCATCAGGCTTCCTTCAATGTTTAGCTGTGTTACTGAAGAGTGTGGGAGTTCCTGCTGGCTGCCTGTGGTGGAGGTGAGTGGGTAGCCCGGAAAGGAGTGGTGGCACGTGCCTCTGCTCCCGGGACTTGGGGGACCGAGGTAGGAGGATTACAAGTTCAAGGCTGGGCTGGGCTACATAGCAAGACCTTGTTTCAAAAAACAAAAACATAAATGAAGGAAGGCCGTGACTGCCAATCAGTGTGAATGTTCCTGCCCTCTGCAGGTGTGTAGGAAGAACCCTCCCACCACAGTCCACCTCCCAGTGAAATGCGCCCAGCTACTGGGCGTACGTGTTCCCTTCCCTCTGTGGTTTCCTTTTAGTCCCACTTGTATCTAGAACCCACGGTGATGGCAGAAATAATGGACCCTTGTCCAGCTCCTACTCTATACCAGACAAGTATTCAAACCTAACCACCCACTACAGTAAGTGGATTAGTGTAGCCGTTTTGGAGATGGGGAAACTGAAGTACATTAGAGCCAGACATTTGCAATATACCCCCCACCTGAGGCCAGGCTTCAGTCCTCGGCTCGCCTGCAAACCGCAGCAGTGGGTGTGAAGAAAACAGGCTCCTTATTGTGCCAGAGCGCTCACTCAACAGGCACAGAGCTGCAGACGGCCATGGATCTGTCTGGGATCTGAGCGCGCAAAGGAAGTCCCACACAGTGGGACAAGGCCGCGAGCGGGGTGACAGGCTGGTGGCTTAGGAAGCATGTGGGGAGCAGAGAGGACGCAGAAAGGACCAGCTCAGAGAGCCAGCGTAGACCATGCCAAGAAGCTTGCATCCCTGTCTGCACTGCACTGCAGCTTGTGGCTGGATGCAGACCCAGCTTCCCTTGCCCACTGCCCCTCAGGCTAAGTGTGATGGCTTAGTTTTCAGTCACTCGGGTCTGGGCAGGACTAATTCACCCGTGCCCATAGAGGGTTTTCAATTCTTTTCTGCAAGAGCAAATTCACAGATGGTAGCTCTGTAACCTTGCAGATGTGAATAAAGTTATTCCAGGCTAGCAAAGGAAAGTCACATGTCCAGATATCATCACTGATGAAGTCGATGGTGCCTGCTCACATTTGGAGGCTCTAGAAAATTCTCTTCCCATCTTCCCATGTGTTTTTGTTTGCTTGCTTTTTACTTGTCACCTTCATTAAAGAAGACCTTGGACAGAAGACACCACAGAGAATAGATGTTGAGCGTGTGTGAACTGCCTTCCTTGGAGACAGCAGTTGTGAATGGGTGCTGTGATTCCATGGACGTGACCTAACATGAATGGGGGCCCCAGGAGATTTGATAGGAGGACATTTGTTGGCAGTGGTTTGTACAGTCCCTGTCCCAGGGGGTTTTACAGTGTGAACTCTATTTCAGACACTCTAGTATGTCTTTGAAAGGTCCCTGCCTGTCTTCAGCATATGCACACAACTGTCTTAACACTTGTAACATATGAAGTACTTTTTATTAGGTGTATGCACTAGGTATAGTGCCAAGTACTTAGTGCTCATTAAGAGTGGATTGAGGACAGAACATGGTGGCACATGACTTTAATCCTAGTCCTTGAGAGGCAGGGGCAGGCAGATTTCTGAGTTCAAGGCCAGCCTGGTCTACAGACTGAATTCCTGGACAGCACCAAAAGTAAACAAACAAACAAACAGTGGAGTGAGGAGCTGGAGAGATGGCTCAGTAGCGTTGGCTGTTCTTCCAGAGGACCCAGGTTCAATTCCCAGCATACTTATGGAGGCTCACAACTCTACCTCCAGTTCCAGTAGATCTGATGCCCTCTTCTGGCCCCCGCCAGCATTGTTTGACCGTTGTGCACAGACATACATGGAGACAAAACACCCATGCACATAAAGTGAATAAATAAATAAATGCATACATACATACATACATACATACATACATGTCTTGGGTTGGCATAATGGCCCAGGACGTAGAAGAGCTTGCCTCCAGGCCTGATGACCTGGAGTTCGACTCCTAGGACCCACATGGTAGAAGATGAGAACTGACTTCTGATTGAATGGGGGTTGGAGTTTAATCCCAAATCAGCAGTTAAGAGAACTGACTGATTTTTCAGAGGACCTAGATTTGATTCCCAGCATCCATATGTTGCTCACAACTGCAACTCCTGTTCCAGGGGGGTCTGACTTCCTCCAGTACCAGGCACTCTTGTGGTGCACAGACATACATGTGGGCAGAACACCTGTCCACACAGAATAATAATAAATTTTAAGATGAATATAATTATAGTAAAACACTAAAAAAACCCAAACAAGTGGTTGGGCCACTTCCTGTGGTTCTCTCATCCCTTCCTCACACTAACCTCAGGCAGATGCTATCTGTCATCACCTCCAGTTTAGAGATGAGAAAATCGAGGTTTGAGAGAGATTGGTACAGGGTTAGCCCAAAGCTACATAGGTGACAGTGGCAGAGCCATCCAGGACTAGAGTCTGTCACCAGTGTACAATCCTAAACGTCTTTTTTTGTTATTCCTTCACAAAAAGCAAGGGATTAGGCCACTGCCCCCACCGACATTTCTCCCAGGAGAAATGAAGCAGGCCCAGCCTCTAAGCAAGAGATACCAGCAGTCAGCAGTGTTCCAACATTGCTTTTGTGGGTGTGTCATAATTCTCTACTTTCTATCCCTCCCTTTCCCTATCCAACCTGTAACTCTCAAATGACAGCAGAGTCACTCAGAGCCAAAAAAGCCATATTACAAACAGCACTTAAACTAAAACACGCTGAAACACACCCTGCCTGGCAGACGGACGCTCAGCACCCCCTCTTTCCGAGTCCTGTCTTGCCAAAGCACAGAGGTGGTGCCCGGGCTCTCAGATGGCACCTCTGTGGAATGTTATCATGCCGGTGATTTGCATCTCTATCTCTCCAGTCCTTCTGGAAAAAGGCAGAGTACAAAGTGAAAACCAGGGTGCCTTTGCCCCAACCCCCCTTCCAGTTTCAACGATAGTGCAATTTATGTCATATTTTTGAAAAGAGCATTATGCTTGAGAGCGGTTTATGCCCTACTCCATCAAATGTTCTCCTTCAGCAGACATGTTATTTTAACGTCTAATCCACCAGAATTTCCCCTTTGCTAGTTAAACTTGTCATCACAGAAAAATCACAATTCACTGCTGCTGGTATTTGAACAATGCACGTAATAGCTTCAGCATCCAGACTAACTTCTTAAAGAGCCCCTTCAAGACAGCAAATTCCAGGGTTCATGTTCAGGGTCTGTAACTATTGCACATTAATTTTTTTTAAGCAGGTGTGGTATTTTCTGCGGCTGTTTTTTAAGGTACAGAACACATACTGTGTGCACCGTCCCTTCGCCTTTGCCTGCAGTTTTGGATCCTGGTTTTCTGTCACCTCATGTTGAATGGAAAAAATAAACCTATACATTTTTATTTCTCTTTGAAATCTATTTCTGAAGAGCATATTGTAAAACTAATTGGCCTCTTTCAACTGTCTGCTCCAAGGGGAAGAACCAGGTGGTCGAGGGTTAAAATCCTTGTCATTGGCTGCTTAGAGTGTGAACTCTGTTCAGACTCCCTCAGTGTCATCTCCTCCAGTTGTGACAGACACTTGTCAAGTGTGTCTGTGAGAGGCATGGAGGAAGGTGCGGGCACCGCCTTGGCCCAGTGCTGGGCACACTGCTCGTTTTCAACTGGACTTCCTTTCCTTCTGTGGGGCAGTGAAGACATTGGTCTGTGTGTGTGCTCTGTTTTTGATCTGTTTCATTAACTAGAAGGAAAAAGAAATGCCAGTCTGATGGTTTCTCTTCCTCCAAGCACATGTGACTGTTCTTCATCTCACGGGTATTTGTGACCCACATGTACCTGCTCCATTTGGCTCTAGTGGTATGACAGATGGCAGATCTGGGGTGCTGGTGGCTGTCTGCAGCACTAGGGATGGAACCCAGGGTCCTGTGTGTGTGTGCGTGTGCGCATGTGAGTGTGTGTGTGTGCGCGTGTGTGTGCATGTGCGCAAGTGAGTATGTATGTGTGTGTGTGTGTTGCTCCATCCCTGACCTCACCCCTCACAGTAGGTATCAGAACACTCAGAGGCTGTGGAAAAAGCCCTAGTTACAATTGGGTAAAGATCAAGGGGATGATTTAACGTGGGATTAGTTCTTTGTTTATTATTTATTTACTTTACACCCCTATCGCTCCCCCCAAGTCCCTCCTCACACAGTCCCTCCCCCTATTCCCCTTTCCCTTCTCTGAAAGGGTGGAGGCCCTGGGTTTCCCCTCACCGGGCACATCAAGTCTCTGCAGGGCGAGGGGCATCCTCTCCCACTGAGGTCAGACAAGGCAGCCCCGTTAGGGGAACGTATTCCAAGGTTTTTAAGTAGTGTAGATTTTAATTTTTTAAGAACTAACTGAATTTTTGGGGGGTTATAACAAGGTGCTCTCAGACTGGCCTCCAATTTGGGATTCTACCTTTATAGGCCATCCCAGGACTGGGGTTAGAAGCATGAACCACCCTTCCCAGCATGAACCACCCTTCCCAGCATCAACTGTACATTTGAAGGTCCACCCACTCTGCAAGAATCAGCTTTTAAAGACTCTATTGTGGGCTGAGCGTGGGTCTCGGGCTTTGTAAATCATATCAATCACCATAAGAAACTTACTGTAGCATCTGTACTGCATCTGTCCATTGTCTCTGAGTTCACAGACAAGTGGGGGTGGCTTCACTGAGGAGAGCAGAGGGGATGCTACAGGAACTGGAGGAACCGTGCACGTCAGAGTGTGTGTGTGTGTGTGTGTGTGTGTGTGTGTGTGTGTTTTGATTTTTTTGCTCCCTCCTTTAAGACCTCAAAAGGAGTCTTGAAAAAACACAGACATGGATTTGACAGTTGTCTCTGTCACATGGCTTTGCCGCCCAGACAGACAAGCTGCTTTTCCTCTCTGAAGAGGGTCCTCATCGCTAAAGATGAGCACAGTCGTGAAAATCGTCATACAGTCTTGAGCGCTTGGTACTTTGAACACATGAGGGTAGATTTAGCTTCTCCAATGAATTTCTGACATCTGAATTACATTTTATAACAAACGTTGATGACTTAAACAGGTGCATAAGCTTGCTGTTCCTTTAATTTATTTTTGCCCCCCCCCCCAATCCAGTGACTGCTCCCAGAGACCCCGCCCAAAGGCCATTTCTAGGGCTGGAGAGAACACTGGCTGTGTTTCTGTCCCACCGGGGTTAAGGGGGCATCTGTGCCTTGTGCCCTCAGCGGCTGGGCACATGCACTTCCCTGGGTTTGAAGCTGCCACCTAGCAATGTTTAGGAGTGGATCCCAGCAGCATTTCCGCCCTTCCCCTGCTTCTGCCTTCTGAACACACCCCACCGTCCTCGAGGAGGCGGGGAATGTGGTTGTTTGTCCCCCAGGCTGCACCGTCTGTCCTGAGGAAAGCCAGTTCATCATTTTCAACAGGAAAATAATGAAGACAGTAACTTTTATAAATATTCCATGAATGCTTGAGAAAAATGTATGCTCTTTAGTTATTGAAAGTAATATTTCATACATGACATTTGATTCATTGGGAATTGCATTATATAAAGTTTATGGCTTTAGTTTTGAGTCTGACTTATTCATTTATTAGAGTTATGCTAATATCATTCCCTGTAATTGTGGATTTTCCTACTTTTTGGTTTTTTTTTTCTTTCCCTGTTTTCTTGCTGCACTAGCCTGGGAGTTACACATTGTAATTTTATTCTTATAAAATCTTATGCTAGAAAATTTGGCATGCAGGTAATTTTACATAGTTTAAAGTTAGGATCACGATGCTCTATTTAATGTTTAAAAAACATTAGTTTCTTATTTTTAAAATTTTATTTATTTATTGTTTTGAATTTAAATACAATTGCATCTCTTCTTTCTTCTTTGCCTCTATGTTCCCTCCCATCCACCTCCTCCCATGACTGTTCCGTCAACTCTTCCTATGTTCCCTCCTTCCAACCCCTCCTATGTCCCCCTCCTCAAATAGATGGCCTCTTTTTCTTTACACACACACACACACACACACACACACACACAGAGACAGACACACACACGCATAAATACACAAATATAACCTACTGAGTCATTTTTATTGCTTGTGTAATTTCAGGGCTTAGATGATTTCAGGGCTGACCACGTTGTATTTGGTTAAACAATTAGGACTCATTCCTGGGACAGGTTAATTCTCCCTCTCTCAGCAGTCATAGCTGCCTGTAATTTGTCTGGGGTGGGGCCCTGTGAGATCTTCCTCTTGTGTGTTAGTGTGTCTATCGATGCTGTCATTGTTTAGGTCAAATTGTTGTGGTGTCATGAATACAGCTTCCCTGTCATTTCTAGGAGGCAGTTTCACAGCAGACTTCTGGTGTCTGTCTCTCGCAATCTTTCTGTGCCCTGCCCCCTTCTGCTATATTCCCTGAGCCGCATGTGCAGAAGCTGTGTTGTAGGTGTATCCAGTGAGGCTATGCTCCCCATGGTCTGCCGATCTCTGTGGTCTTCTGTAATGGTCTCCATTTCCTGGAGAGAGAAGCTTTTCTGATGAGGGATGTCACTTATCTATGGGTGACAGGAAGTTTTAGAATACTTTAAGGATCCTGCTGGTCTAATGCAGTGCTTCTAATAAGCTCTCTTCTACATCTGTCACCTCACTAGTCCTGAGTAGTTGGCTAGGTTACTGTACTGGCTGGTTTTGTGCCGTCAACTTGACACAGGCTGGAGTTATCACAGAGAAAGGAGCTTCAGTGGGAGAAGTGCCTCCATGAGATCCAGCTGTGGAGCATTTTCTCAATTAGTAGTCAAGGGGTGGAGAGTCCCTTGTGGGTCATGCCACCCCTGGGCTGGTAGTCTTAGGTTCTATTCTTGAGCAGGCTGAGCAAGCCAGGGGAAGCAAGCCAGTAAGGAACATCCCTCCATGGCTTCTGCATCAGCTCCTGCTTCCTGACCTGCTTGAGTTCCCGTCCTGACTTCCTTTGGTGATTAACAGCAATGTGGAAGGTGTAAGCTGAATAAACTCTTTCCTCCCCAACTTGCTTCTTGGTCATAATGTTTGTGCAGGAATAGAAACCCTGACTAGGACAGTTACTGTTACTGTTTTTAATTATGTGTATGTATTTGTGTGTGGATTTGTGCGTGTAAGTGCAGCGCCCACTGAAGCTGGAAGAGGTGATGGGTCCCCTGGAATCGTTTGTTAGAGGTCTGACGTGGGCACTGGAAGCAGAGCTCTGCTAGGTACTCTGCTACATCAGTGTGTGCTTTAGTTGTTGAGCCATCGCTCCAGCTCCTTTACTTGTTGTTGTTTTGAGATAAGGTTTCTTTCTGTAGTCTTGATTGTCCATTTCTCTGTGTAGCCCTAGCTGTTCTGGAACTCACTATGTAGACCAGGCTGGCCTCTGAACTCAGAGATTCTCACCTACTTTTGCCTCCCAGGTAGTAAAAGGTGTGCATCACCACTACCCGATGTGTTTGTTTGTTTGTTTGTTTTGTTGTCCGTGGCTGTGCACATGCTAGGATGCACATGTGAAAGTCAGAGGACAGCCAGCAGGAGCCTGGTCTCCCACCACACGGGTCCTGGGGATGGAACTCGTGGCATCAAGGTGGGCGACAAGCATTGCTAACGCTGACCCTTCGCTTGTCCCATTGCTCTCTCAGCAGCTAACTATCTTGGGAGTCTTCATTCACGACATATTTTTACACGCTTTTGTAGCCGATATTTTTGTTATTTTATCCTTCCTACAACTCCAAAAGTTAGATAATACTTTACTTAGCCTTGATGTCTTTTGGATTTACCCACGGTTGCCATTTTCTTGATTGTCTTCTGATTACTTTTATGAGGTACTATTACACTTGATCTTAGCCAAAAGGCCGAGAAGCAATATATGAGGTACCATTTATAGCAAATTCTGTCAGGTTTGATTATGCCAAAATTACCTTCCCCCCCCTCATTCTTGGGGGCTAGTGTTACAGCACAGAGTTCACGCTGCTCTGTCTTGTTAGTCACGTGATCCTTGCCCCGGTGGAGATGTTCCCTGTCCTTGCACCTTTGCTGTTGGGATGAACTGGCAGTCTTTTTCCCTTATCTCGTTGGGTGTGCTTTTCCTTTGCGGACTTTTAAAGTCCCTATTTATTTCAGATGTCTCCTGAGTCACTGAGGCCCTTCCAGGAGAGGGAGTTTTCTGGTTGTCCTGCTGAGGCTTTGGGGAGAATTCTGTTTTCTGCTGTTCGCCATCCTATCTATTATAGAAAGTTCTTGCCCATTTTCTCTTGCGATATTGTCTCTCATCCAGTCTCCCTTTGCTGTCTTTCTGTTTTAGGGTTTTGGTTGAAGTCTCAAGTCTTGTTTGATGGTATACTTATGCTTGGAACTATCTCTGGCTGTTCTTTGAGGTGTGGGTCAAACGTGAGAATTTTCATTTTGTGTGGCTCCTACAGAGGCCACAACATTTAATACTAATCACAGCATTTAATACTAATTGTGTGTGTGTGTGTGTGTGTGTGTGTGTGCATTACGTGCATGTGGTTGTGTTTGCCTTTGTTGTACTTTTAAAACTCTAGACAAAGTGTGAATTTTGTCTCCAGCCTCTTCTGCAGGAAATATTATGGTAGGCATCCTGTGGAAACTTTTCCCTCTTATTTCTCCTTGCTTTCACCAAAGCCATGACAAAACAGGGTTTCTTCTAGTTCACCTACCGAAGACATGCATTTTAGGGGGCCTGGCTTATATGGGAGTTTCTGTGCTGGTTCTCACCTTGCCAACAGGCATTTAGAAGCCAGGGCCATTGCCTAAGTTACAGGAACAAGACAGTTACTCACCTGACTCTGCTGAGTGTGGAGAATGGGGTACAGGGAAGACCGAGGCAGAGAAGTAGGCTAAGATGCTATGGCAGACTGAGTCAGGGTAAGACATGTGGATTGGGATGGTAGGAAGAATATCCACTAAGACTGTTTCCCTGGACTGTTAGCCATTCAGTGGAAGGGAGTCCGTCCTGTGTGTCTGCAGGTGCCTGGCACAGAGGCATTGGAGGTGACAGAGGACTTGAACTGGGCATCGCTCATGCATCTGGTGCTGCTTCATGCATTACCTTCAGAATGACAAGTTTCTTTAAAGATGTAAATCCAGGCGATGTGCTCATCCTGTCACTGACAATGCAAATCTCAGGCCAGAAAAATCTCAGAGCCAGCTGTCTGAGAGCCCTGACGGCTTTCTGTTCGGTATGGCTGGTTTTCCACGATCACATAGTTTTCTTTAGCTTGGGCACTTGTCCTTTTATCAGGAGCCCCAGGCTGCCTGAGAATGCTCACACAAAGCCTTACCATCTTCCTGGATTTTTATGATAGTTCTCAGAAACAACTAAACTCGACGAGTCTCTCGACACCCTGCAAAGCTGTTTCTCTAATGGCTGTTATTGCTTAGCGAACTCCCTATTCCTAAAGTGTTCTGTGTCTGGGGATCAATGGGAGAGGCAACTGGCCCCTGCCATGTGGCTCTTCAGTGGCCTCAGATGGCCACTGAGGACTGCAGCTGTAGGTTTATGCTATGGTGTTCCGTGAGAGCGAGCAGAGCGTTTCTAGAAAGTGCGGTGAAATGAAGCTGTATCCCTTGGCCTGGGAGGTCTTTATTATCACTAAGTAAATTTGGGTTGAATATCAGCTGTTCTCCAAGGTCTTTAAACCAGAGTCGCAGTTGTCTTATACCTTCCTTTTGTAGGAATTAGAAAAGGGGCTTCCTCTTCTAGGAAAAAATATACTAGCCAATATACTATTTATTGACCAATTTGTTAGAGTAGTACATTATTAATAACTCGATGTTGGTTATTAAACAATATTCTGTTGTATCTCAATGGAGAATTTGTTGATTTGAACTTGGAATTCAGAAGTAAACAAAGGATGACTGAGTTGCAATATAAAATCTCAAATTTAACTACTGCGCTGATTCTAAAGAGGGATTTTGAATGATTTCCAGTGTAGTGCTGAGCCACCTCTCACCTGTAAAAGCAGACCTGTGTTTAGAAAAACAGGCTGCTGTTAGATCAGTAGGATCTTCTGCTTGTCAAACTTGTCAAATTGGCTTGTTAGAATAAGATACTTGATTGCCATCTGTCAGAAAAGCCTCGTTATAAATATCGAATCACCCAAATGGAAAATCACCTGTTTGCTTACCAAGAGGGAATGTTTCTCGATGTTAGCTTAAAACAACCAATCATCTTATTATGACAGTGTGTCAATACTCATAATAGCTACTGCTCATAAGCCACGCACTGTACAGTTAAACATAAAACCTTCTAAGCTGGCCTTTTTGGCCTGAGCTCATTGTCCCAACTATTCTGGATGTTGAGGCAGGAGGATCAATTGAGCCTGGAATTTAAGACCAGCCTAGGAAATTTAGGGAGACCCCCTTCTCCAAAATAAAACAAGAAAAATCCAAACGTTAACAAAAAGCCTGCACAGAAACAACTTGTGGAGAAGGACCACATGGACAGTGAGCCCGTGCTCGGCGCTGAGATGTGGCGGGAGACAGGAGGGCGACGGTGTGTTAAAAAACATGTAGGCTCCTGGGTGGGTGCCGTCTTTTCCATAGCTTTGGCCTCTTGCCCTACCTGTTCTGGATAATGGGGCCAGCTGGGGTCTAGAATCCTGGTGTGTTGCTATTTTTAGAGTGTGCCACTCTTCCCTCTGGACCACACCCCTCCTCCGTCCTCTGGTGTCAGCTAAAACCTTCCTTTCCAAAGGAGACTTACCTGACCACCTTAGATGTTCTTCCTCTAGGCTTCCCTTCCACAGCACTTGTCTGCTCTATTGTTATTGCTTGTTGAATTTCCTCTTTCCCCAGCAGACTTTAAATTCAACTAGTGCAAGTGTCTCACTTGCTCTGGTTCATTATCGGATCCTTGCACTCCGTGCACAATGCCTGCGAGAGTCTGGAATCAGAGTCTGATGAGTACAGGCTGGAATAATTTCTCCATTCCTTCCTCAAACATTTTCTCAGGCTTGACGTAGTGCCGCAGACCCTGCTGAGCCCTGGGTAGACAAAGCAGTGGCTCCCTGTAAGAGTGTGTGTGTGTGTGTGTGTGTGTGTGTGTGTGTGTGTGCCCCAGTGCCTACACCAGCATGGGCGGGGTTATTTCCAGGCATGTGCATGCTTCCTCAGTGGCTGCATCACAGAAGAAAAACGTCTTTGCCTTCACCAGCAGCCATTGGCTGCCTGTAAGTCCTTGGGAGCGGGCTTCTCTTGATGCTCCATGATTGCGGGCAGGTCTGTGAGACAGTCTCGGCTGCTCCCATCTGTGACATCTCGAACCTTCCGTGACACTGCACTCCACACATGGCCTCTTTCATTCTCTCTGCCCCCTCCTCTGCAATGTCCTCTCAGCTCAGTGGTTGGAGCTTTGTTTTACATCTTGGCATTCAGTCTAGAAGCTAGCATATCTTAGGTACTTGATAAATGGTTCTTGCATGGATAAGTTAATTAGGACTAGAGTCTTGGTCTGATTCTTAATTTGCTGAAGTTTCTACTGATCATCATTTGCAATGTGCTGCAGGTTTTTCCTAAAGTGACTTCATTGGCTGCTCCAGGAACGCAGCACCTCTGCAGTGGGCAAGCATGGTGGTGTGTGTGACTGTGACAGGGTTGCCTGCAGACCTGCTTCCTGGGGAAGCTGAAAGCGCCCCTGGCCTGGCTTTGTCTCACTAGCCCCCGTCACTGCCTGAGGTGACACACGCAGTACAAGCGCCTCATTACCTGGTCATCAGGGCAATGCCAGCTGTCACTGCTGACTGAGCCAGGCCATCAGTCAGGCTGTCCCAAGTTTATTAAGTGAAGTGAAGGTATTACTTAAATGCTTTGTCTGAGAGGGAGCCAGTGTGAGGGCAGGGGGTGTCCCTGCACACAGCTGTTGGCTGCGCTGCGCTGTGCTGTGCTGTGAACAGTAGGAAGGAAGGTGGGGATCTGACCATGGCGTCTGTCATCAGGGACAAAGTATGGTTCAGACACCGACACCAATATCAGGACTCTACCCTAGTCTTTCTGTCAGGCTGTTATGCCGAGAATTCCCCTAAAATCCTCACAGAAGAGAGGGCTCTGTCCCAGCTGGGACCAGCCCAACACTTATGATGCCCGGGTTATGGCAAAAATATTTCCCTTTTCACATTGACTTTGTTTGCCTGTGGGAGATGGACATGTCAGTTCTTATCAACTATTAACTGGAGAGATCGTTCGTGGCCAGACCTGCCTGCCTGTGATTGCCATGTACCCAAGAAGTTTCACTCTAAGTTCTCTTTAAAAGAGTACTTACTGGTATTTTTTGTGTGTGAGCATCTTGTCCACGTACACGAATATGCACCATGTGTACGTGGTGCTCTCAGAGGCCAGAAGAAGGCATCAGATGTTGGGGTGACCTGTTTGACTTTGTATGCAGGTGTGTCTCTGTATTTTCAATTGTTAATTCTGTCCTGGCAGAGAGCTAAGTGCTGGCAGGGTCTTGGTAGTGCCATTTCTATGTGGATCATTGGGTTTTCTATATCTGTCCTAAAGGCAAGCCAGAGCTGTAGCAGAGGTTGTCTCTTACTTTGTTATAATAAAGATCTGATGACCAGTAGCTTGGGGAGAAGGGGTGGGGCAGAACTTCCAGGCAGGGAGAGTGCCACAGGGAGGAGAAAGGAGAAGCAGGAGATGACGTAGAGGAGAACAGACTGCAGCAGAGAGGCCAGAGGCTAGACCAGTCGGGTTAGCTAGACACTGTCCCAGGAAAAGGCCTAAGCTTTAAACTATAAGAGATGCCTCTGTGTCATTATTAATAGTGCTGGAGAGTCAGAGAAA
Source organism: Apodemus sylvaticus (assembly GCF_947179515.1). Classification (NCBI taxonomy): domain Eukaryota; kingdom Metazoa; phylum Chordata; class Mammalia; order Rodentia; family Muridae; genus Apodemus; species Apodemus sylvaticus. The sequence goes on along the minus strand of NC_067476.1, from coordinate 14,979,337 downwards.
GTCCCGCTATACTCAGATCCCTGGAGCTGGAGTTACAAACAGTTGTAAGCTCTGGGTTCTGTGTGCCTTCATCATATAGGTTCAACCCAGAGGTGATGCACACTGATGCTAGCTTGAAAGAAGGTGAGGTGCGGGATTTAATTACAGAACAAGAGTGGGTTTGTGTGTGTGTGTGTGTGTGTGTGTGTGTGTGTATGTCTGTACTGAGACAGGGTTTCTCTGTATGGAACTCACTCTATAGACCAGGCTGGCCTCAAACTCAGAGATGCACCTTCCTCTGCCTCCTGAGTTCTGGGATTAAAGGCATGCGCTACCACCACCACACAGATAAAAGTGCTATTCTTATGCCTCTCTTACTGCCAGTGCGGAGAGGTGGTTCATAAATATCCAGTTCCGTAGGCCTTTAGCCTCATGGTCTAAATGGCTGAATGGAGGCCCAGGGCCTGCGTGGGTGGCCTCTCTGTCCACTGGAAGGGACTTCCGCCAAAAGTGTGACCAGGATTAACTTGAATCATGTCATCCTCAACAATTTCAAATTTTTTCTTGGTTGTAATTTTTCTCCCGAGGGGAATCAAATTCAGCCCTCTCTGAGTCTTTGCATACTGTTAGTAGAAGCATTAATTTGTGCACCCACAATGGAAAAAATTGACAGTTCCCCCCCCCCATTGAAAGAAGCATTGGTGAGATGCTGGCCCCACGGGTGGAGGTGCCTGGCCCCAAACATGTCAGCCTGAGTTTGGCTGCGTGCCCATAATGGAGGAATGGGCGAATAAAATGTGGCGGTGTACACACCGGGTACTATTTATCTAAAACAGGGAGTCAAAGCCCTACTATTTGCTGTACTGTGGGTGGAACTGCAGACGACTGTACTAAGAGGAATAACTCAAGCACTGAGAGTCCACCATGATTCTCATGGCGTCCAAAAACCATCCCACAGATGCCGAGAGTGCTATGGCAGTTACAGGAAACTGTCACGAGTGAGGTGTGACTGGGGAAAGCCGAACTGTGTGTGTGACATTACAGTCAGAGAAGGACAAGACATCAGGAGCATTGTTGGGCAGTGTGGTAGCCATCGTCAGCAATCAATGTGCTGCTGGACATTCCAAGACTCTAACAAAGGACTCTGGAAAACGTCACCATAAACAGTGTTTTGGACATGCCTCCCTTTTTGTATGTGTAGCTTCTATATTTGTATTTCTCAGTTGAAAGTACACAAACATGTGGTCCTTTCTGAATATCTTTGAATGCAACAGGGGCATATTTGTTCCCAGCGCCCTGGGCGACTCAGGAGGGACGCCTTTCTTTGTCCATCTCTGGGCTCTTCTCCCCACCCACTCTTCAGCCTCTGCCCTCTGGCTCCTGTGTGCCTTGGCTGATTTCTCTTCTTATGCTTGGGTTCCAATCCTCTGGAGGATGGCCCCACCCAGGTGTATGCTACGCACGTCTGACCCATGCAGAGCCACGCAGAGCCAGACGCAAGTCTGTGCCTAGCACTCGGAGGGACACTGGCCGCAGGGCGTGAGAGCCAGGCAGAGATGCAGGTGTCCTACTGATGCTGACCTCTGGAGAGCTGCTGGGAGTCCGCCCCTCTTCTACCCTCCCACCCCTTCAGCGTAGGCACTCAGGATAAGCTCACTACAATTCTATAGTGGCTGAAGGAACCCCGCCTCTTTCTCCTGGGCTTAGTTATTTAGGGACTAGGGATTTAATGAGGCTGGGTCCTGTCCTTATTTTACCCCCATGGTTCTTTACAAAGGTTTGCTCATCTAACTGCTTTGAGTTCTGTTTTCTTCATGTCAAAACATTTCTACCTGTTTCATAGCATTGCCACGAAGATGAGTTAAATAGCACATATAAAACACACAGAAAATTCCATGACCTCAGTATGCAGTGGCCACTACTTTTAATATAGAAATTACTGGCATAAGATTCACTTTCTTAACACATGACCTATGACATCACAGCGGGGTGTTTCTGTGCATGACTCAGGGTCAGGAGGAGGAAATAAATTTAGGGGAGCCCTGAGACCATCTACCTTTGTCTAGTGAGTCCTCTGGGAGGAACCTCTTCCCTTGGAGACATTATTTTGACTGCACTGCGGGATTCAGAATGAGGCCAAAACATCCTCAATTATTGGAAAGGAAAGAAAGATCAGGGTTTTGCAGGTGAGAATAGTGACAACCTACGTGTGGCAAGGGGAAGAAGCCAAGATCTAGGGAGCATCCCAGGTCACTCAGCAGCTCAGTGACCATGGAGGATGACCTGCAGGCGTTGCAATCTCTGGCTCAGTCTCTGCTCAGACTTTGTTTCCTCCTGCAGGATTTTTTCCATCTCAGTTTTTTGTTTTTGTTTGTTTTTATGTTGTTGGGTTTTTGCTTGTTTTTTGGTTGTTGTCATTGTTTTGTTGTTGTTTAGACAGGGTTTCTCTCTGTGGTCCTGGCCATCCTAGAACTCACTATGTAGAGATTCACCTGCCTCTGCCTCCTGAGTGCTAAGATTAAAGGATTGTACCACCACCTCCTGGCCTACCTCAGTTTTCTTGATAGCCTCTCTCTTTTCATTAGGAGACTTGCCCTCTACCTCCCCACTCCCCAGAGGCCTCTTCTGTGACATGAGGAGAGGGTGCTGTTCCTCCGGCACTGTCCACTTTTTCTTTTCAAGACTGGCCTGGAATTATTAATGCACTAGGCTGGCCAGTGAGCCAAACCCTTAGAACCCAGCTCTCTGCCTCACTGCAGTGCTGGCCTGGCAATAGAGCAGCACCACACTAACTTTCTTGTTCCTTTGTCTCAGTGGGTAAGTGTGTGAGTGTGTGTACGTGTGAGTGTGTTATAGTGTGTGAGTGTGATTGTGTGTACTACAGTGTATGTGTGTGTGTTTGTTACAGTATGTGCATATGTATATGTGAGACAGTATGTAAATGTGAGTGTGTGTGTGTGTGTTATAGTGTGGGTGTGTTACAGTGTGTGTGAGTTTGTGTTACAGTATGTGTGTGTGTGTATGTGTGTATGTGTGTGTGTGTGTGTGTGTGTGTGTGTGTGTGTGTGTGTGTGAATGCAGTTGGCAGACACATTTGAGAGCCAGTTCTTTCCTTCCACCTTGGGTACCAGGAACCAAATTGAGGTCGTCCAGGTCAAGCGCCCTTACCTGATGACTGCTTATCTCATCAGCCCCTGACTTGTTTTTAAGCATCAGTTCTGGGACAGAACTCAGGTCTCCTGCCTGCAAGACAAATGCTCTACCACTGTGCCATCTCTCTGTCCCACCCACAGTCTTCACACGGAGAAGCTTTCTTCTGGGAGCCTCTGCCAGGGAGTCTTGAACCAACAACCAGCATGGGTTGTGGCTAAGAGGTATATCAGGCATGAGTTGAGAGGAAGCCGTTTCCTGGGTGGGAAGAAAGCGCTTCTGAAATGGAAGGCTCCTCAGCTTTGCCCCCACTGCAGTTAATAAACACGTTTTAAGTTCTGGTGAGGACGAGACGCAGTAATTTGGGACTTGGTAGTGAATTGAATGGAGCCACACTATTGTCTATCACCGGTACTGGATCTATGACTTGGAGACATTTAGCATGGAGACTTTGCTGTCTGTGTCACCCTTCTAGATTGGAAAGTGGAGAAAAACGTAGGGCTAAGCTAGTATCTAATCTTTCCAGAGCAATTTGCTAAAGAAACTGGAATTTTTAATTAAAACTGCAAGCTAAGAAGTAAATTGCCGTGGAAGTTTGTGGATGTTTTTCTCCTGCCTAATATAATAACCACTAATAAGATTCTTGGTGGGTGGGAAAGTAGACACACAGTGGGTATCCTGAGGGGAAGTCTGATGTCACGCAGGGCACGGTCACTGCCCCCTCTGACTGACGCGGCTCCTCCCCACACTCACGCTATTTGGCAATGATATTGGTCTTATTGAAAGACTTGGGATCAGATGCAAAGCTGAGGTAGATGACAGATCCCACCTCGCAAGCCCTGCCAACTGTAACTCCCAGGAGGGGATGGTGACAAACGGGCTTCATCTAAATCCACCGTGCTCTGGTGTTGGCTTGGTGAGCCGATGAACGGGCACACTAGCCCAGAGTGTCAGACTGTATCTACAGTAACCAAGGGGTGAGCCGGGACAGGAAGCCCTGCAGATCACAGGAATTGCCACTTTCCAGTAAAAGGTTGCTAATTTAACCATCCTCAGGCTGTATTTATTGACTCTATTAGAGGGTGAGTAATTGTTGTGTTCCCGGGAAACACACTGGAGCCAGACGGCACTGTTATTAAATTGGAAGACTCCTCGGAGCACTAGTCAGCCGTGCAAGAGCCTCTCCTTGGGATTCTCAGCCACTTGCATCCTGGGGGAGGCGATGCAGGAGCAGTGGCTCGAGGGCACGCGAGAGGAGGCTCAGAGAAGCCTTTCCACACTGCCCTGCCCTGACCCTAGCTCCTCCGTGACTTGCCTTTTCTTCCCAGGACACACCTGCCTACCGCCCAGTGGCCACACTGGCTCCTGTCTTCTCCCAGCGCTGGCTGGCCTCCTCATGGGGTCTGCTCCCACTTATTCTCCTCTCTTGCCCCACATCTGCCTCAGCCCAGCTCCCCTTTTCCTCCAGCTATCCCGCCCCTGCAGAGCCAAGTTCAATCCTTAGCCAGCCTAGGAGTTCTTCAGCTTTGAGGTGGGCCACATGGGAGTCCTGTGAATCTCTCCAGCCTTGTCCCCCAGAGCCCCTAGCTCCAGGCATGCAGGGCTCCCTGCTTTCTGCCCAACTTCTCTGGCTCTTACAAACATCACCTCATCACCCATACCCGCCTCACAGCTAACCTCTTTGGCTAAGTGGCTAAGTTTTCTTAACCAGAGTCACCAGAGTCATTTGTATACCTGTCAGCAGGTGGCTGTGCGGTGTGGCTTCCTCAGGGGACGCCTGGAGAGGCATCTTCTCTTTTGTCTGTCATCAGGCCTGGCTAGGGAGGCTCCCTCTCAGCCTTTCTCACCAGGGGACTTCATTAGTGGAAGAACAGCCCTGGAGCCTTGCTTGGCACTGTCTCTAACTGGGCTAAGTTAGCTCCTACTGTGTGCCAGGCTCCTGCTCAGGGCATCCTTTCCCCCGAGTGACTGCTTTCATCTCCCCAGCAGCCCACCCCAGGGACACTGTGCCCCTCATCTTTCTCAGGTGATGAAATCCCGGCCCATCACAGTTGGCAGGGCTGAGATTTGAAGCCAGGTTCTCAGACGCCAGGCAAGGGACTTGTCTGCAAGAGCAGGCTCCCCAGAGGCTGCCCCGCTGTGTGGCCTGTCACCTAGCTGGAGGGCTTTACCCATCACCTCTATTCTCATAAGAGGAAGAGTGTCACAGTCCTCTGCTCTGGATGACAGTGCCATTAGATGACATACAACGATTGGCAGAGGAGGTTGGCCTCCTCTGCCACGGCTTGCTTTGATGTGCTTATGCTTGGCAGCTGCAGCTGTGTTCAGGATTTGATAGTAACTGTAGGTTGGCTCTGAAGTGTCCCCCAAGGGCCACGTGGGAAAGGCCTGGACCCCAGGCCTCGGCCTTACTTCAGAGTGGTGGAACCTGTAGGAAGTGTGACCTAGGGGGAGTGTAGGTCATCTGGAACGTACCCTTGAAGAGATTGTAGATAGGCACCCTGGTCTCTTTTGTTTCCTTGCTAAGAGACAAATGGATTTGCTTCACCAGGCACTCCCTGTTGTGAAGTGCTTGTCTCACCTCAGGTGCAAAAGCAAGACTGTTAGCCGACCGTCCTGAAACTGAGACCTCCGTGGTTGTGAGGTAAATACTGCTTCTCTGTAAGGTTGGTCATTTCAGATGCTTGTTTGTGATGGAAAGTGGATGCCGATTTCTCCCAGCCCTTCCTCAGCTGCCTTTCTAAAGGTCAGGGGTGAAGTTTTAGTCTGTTTCCTGATTGTTCCTGTGCGACCTTCTTGTGGCATGACTTTTCTGGTTTCTTTTTAGCTGGCTCTTGGGCACTCTCACTGGGAACGGCCCCTGTGGTGAGAGTGTCTAGGAGAGCAGCGGGCAGGTGAACGCTGGGTTGAGATGTGGGAATGTGATGAGCCCAGTGAGGGGGCAAAACCAATCGTAGGAAACAAAACCACTTATTACAGGGAGGCTAGGGGTGCTGTTGGGATTCAGCGGGCGGCCAGAAAGCCGCAAAGAACTGTGGGAGGAAGAAAGCAAGGAAGAGACACTGGGACCACGCGTTTCTTAAGGTCTGTGGGGTTTGTCCTTTGGACTTTCTGTCGCAGGTTGTAGATGGGCTTGTTTCCAGACAGCAGATGAGAAGCGATCTTAATCATTTATATTACCCCAATTTTGAACAAGGTTTTTCTGACCAGTGGTTTAAGATGTGCTGGGTTTCAGTCAATAGAATGAACAACATGCGTGTTAGATCACAACCAACCACGAGGAAAGACAAGTTTCAATTAAACCAAAGGTGACTAGGTACTATTCATTGGGTTTCATATAACTATTTTTAAAAGTGGCAGTATTCTTCTAATCCTGGCTAGTTCCAAAATGAATAAGACAGAGACTATTAGATTTATATAATCAACCTTTACCGCACAATCCCCGGGCCGTCATTGATCTATTCTAATCCTCTCAGCTAATCGGATCCTTCCGGCCACCATCCCCGAGATCCTCACATTTTAGTATTGGTCTGGTTCCCTGGGCTTCAAGTGTGTTTTTCCGTGATGATGCCTCTTGTTCTCCTTGTGGCTGAAATCCCCCCTTCCACTCTCTCCTGCCCCCGTCCCTGGCTGGGCAGAAGTCCAGTTCTATTCTTTGCCCTGCTCAGTCATTGGCTGATCAGCTTCTTTATTGAACAACCAGGGAATAACTGGGGAGCCATGTGCATAACACTGAGGCAGGAGATGCTCAGAATAAGGGTTGTAGCCAGATACGGGGACGTGGAAACCAGCCTTTGAATAATGCACGGATAATCTTTACCCAGTGCACAATAGCATACCTACACTTTCATTCTCAGTCAGTAAAAGAGCTTCTGTGTGCACTGCAGCTTTGTGAATAAAGATGTTCACAAAGTGCAGAAATGAGAATTCTGCTTTCACCGGCAACAGCCATGAAATTCCACTCTTGAAACCGTGGGAGATGGAGTGTGAATCTATCTTTCGGGCCATTAAAAGAGAGAGGCCCTGGCATCAGTTCCTCTAATGCAAATATATGCAAAGGACATTTAAGTGCTCAACTCTTGTTTTAACCTGTTTTGGAACTGTGTTTTCAGTCCTCTGGACAAGAGAGGGAAAGATGTATATACATCCTGGTGTATCCCCTGATACAGAGACTTCTTTGTGTCGGAGCTATTATATAGATGAGGGTAGCCTTGTTACAATACCTTACATTGGTCTGCTATGTGACTATAATGGTTAGTTCAGAATGTGGTGTATAGCTGTAGCGCAGTCAGTTTTATTTTACTACAATGAAATGCCGGAGGCACTTTGCTTATGAGAGAGACCGATTTATTGAGTACAGATGCAGGCAGGGGTTGCCTCTGGGACCACTCCAGCCTGCAGCGTGATAATCCGTGAGAGAGAAGAAGGCAGTTGGGTCCAGCAGGGCTCAGCAGCCAATGTTGGTTCAAACTTCCGGAGTCTGACCCAAATAGTTTATTTTAGGTGTACTTAAGCACAGCACAATTTCGTGAAAACTTCCTGGTGATAATTTAGTCAATCCCGTGTTCACGATAAAGCATCCATAAATCTCTTTGAGAATCCAAGAAAGCTAAATAAAAATCAGACATAACTACATCAAAACTGTTTGTGAAGTACATGTGACACCTTCCGTAAAAAATGGGTTCTGTAGATTGACTGAGAAAAATGAGCTCATGATAATGGTCTGAGGGAGGAGGATCCAGTCAGCCGCACAGTGGCTGTCAGCCACCCAGTGCATGCAAAGGTCAGCTGGCTACCAACCACTTCTGTCCCAGCCTTCTCCACAGGCACCAGGTTATACATCCCGCCCTCTGAAGGAACCACCCTGTCCTTGTGTTGGATGCCCCTGGTTCCTGTGCTGCTTCTTCTCTGTGAGCACAAAGACCTCTGTGCCTCCCACAACTGAGCTCCTGGCCCTGGAGGTCCCAGTCTAAGATCACACAAACCCTTGAGGCCATGCATCCAAGCAGGTCAAGTGTTCAGGTGCTTTGGCCTTGGAGTCAGGTCTTTTCAAATGGTGTGTGTGTGGGTCCTCGTGCCAGGGATCACATGTGGAGAGCGGCCGGTCTTCCACACTCTTGTGGGTTCCAGGATGGTTTCACAGAGGTGGAATCCAGGTCACCAAGCCTGTGTGACAAGAGCTTGTCCACCGAGCCATCCTGCATGCCATGTTTAGTTTAGTTTAGTTTAGTTTAGTTTAGTTTAGTTTAGTTTTGTTTTGTTAAGTCGGTCTCGCTGTGTACCCCCCAGATGCCTGAAACTTTCTATGTAGAACAGGACGGCCTTGAACTCACAGAGACCTGTCTGCTTCTACTGACTGATTTTACAGGTACATGACACCAGGCCTGGCTTGGATCTTGGAATCCAGGAGACCAGGATTTGAACTCTGCCTTTACTAGCTCTGTGACCCGGAGGAAGTCATTTACCCTTGTAAAGCGTTGTGACCTCAGTCTATAAACAGGGCTCATGCTGCTTTTCTCATAAGACTGCCTGCCATGGGTGCTGAGACACTTCACACCCCCCCACACACACACCCCACCCCCCCCACACACATACACACATACACACATACACACACACACATACACACACACACACACACACACACACCCACACACACATACACCCACCCACACACACCCATAGACCCTCCCACTCACACACACACACACACATACACACACACATACACCCACACACACACACATACACCCACCCACACATACACACATACACACCCACATCCACACACACACACACACACCCACACACACACACACACCCACACACACATACACACATACACACACACACATACACACACACACACACACACACACACACACAGTGCTGGGCACACATTACTAGGCTGTTAAGAAAAATGGTGTAAACTCGAACTGGCCGTGATGCCATGTTTCCGAGAGCATGGTGCTCATTGTAAGCTCATTTGATGGGGTGTTCATGGACGATCTTGGTGGTTTACATCCTAGAGGTTTGGGGGATGAATGATGACCTGTGCTCTTCACTACTGTGCCCAATATCTTTGAGAATCCTCTATGCTCCGGACTCATCCCCACCCCCAGCCTCTGACATCTACCAATAGTTGTATCATCTCCATAGTTTTGCTTCTTCCAGAGTGTCTTAGGGCAGGAGCAATAAGTTATGTAGCCATTTCAGATTTGCTTTTTTCTTTTCTTTCAGCGGTGTGCACAATACTTCTGCTAGAGTTTGTCATGACCTAAAGCTGATGGCCTTCTAGCACCAAACAGTGTCTCAGCTCCTGTCTGTGTCACAGTCTGTCCATTTACCTGCTGAGGAAGATGGAACTGGCTATAAACACTGCTTTTTTTTGTAGGCATTGTTTCAACTTTCTTGAATAAACACCAAGAAATATCATTGCCAGAGACTGTGCTAAGACATCCTGAGTGTGAGGTCTCCCACTGGCTTTATCTTTCTTGAGGTTGTTTTGGCTATATATATATATATATATATATATATATATATATATATATATATCCTATTTCTTGCCAAACCAAGTCATGTCTCTTTTGGCAGAGACATGAAATCTAGAGCTCTCTTTGGATAATATTGTACTGACATCTTAAATAAAATTGTTTTCCAACCTGTGAGATGGGATTTTCTTCCCTTAATGTGAAGTTTCATCAATTTCCTTGAGGGACATTTTGTAATTTTCACATTTACTCCCTTCCCAAGTGAATTCTTAAGTAGTTTACTCTTTGGGTTTTATGTCACGGTTCTCTTGATTTTCTGGATGCTTTCCATGCAGTCTCTAGGGTTTCCTACATGCAGGATCCTGTCATCCACAAACAGGCCATTTTCCTTCTCCGTTTCTAGTGAGAATGTCCTTGATTTCGTTTGCAGGGTGCTCTGGTGGTGTTAACCCTGTACTGAAAGGAGGAAAAGCAGACATCCTCCCCTTCTCTCAGTCTTAGAGGCTAAGACGTCAGCCTTTTACTGATGGATGTGTTCAAGCTCTGAACATCTCTAAAATTGAGCTCTTCGGTATTCCTAGGACCCACATTAGAGTCTGAAACATGACAATTGTTGAACAAATGTAGCCTTTTAAAACTTAATGAGCTCCTGGCAGTGGTGGCACATGCCCTTTAATCCCAGTATTTGGGTGGCAGATACAGATGGTTATGAGGTTGAGACCAGCCCAATCTACAGAGCACGTTCCAGGACATCCAAGGCTACACAGAGAAACCATCTCTTAAAACAAAACAAAACAAAACAAAACAAAACAAAACAAAACGAACAACAACAACAAACTTACTGAGCTAAAGGTATTGTTTTTATCCTTTCTTAGTTTTGTGCTGTCTTTTGCTGGTTTTTGTTTTAATAAGACCAAGTCTTACTCTGTAGCCCAGGCTAGATTGGAACTAACTTGGTAGCCCAGGCTGACCCCAAGCTCATAACAGTCCTGCATCAAGTTCCTCAAGTATGTGCATGAGCCACCACGGCTAGTTTTATAAAAGTTGGAGGGCAATGGGACGGGTAGAAAGTGTCATCAGGTGGCAGGACTAGCAAGGAGCTGGTGTTGATCACCAAAGTCACTACAGTTATGGTCCAGCTGCTTGGACCATCTACATTTTAGAGCCTCCATCCAGTTTTCTTTTCCTTTTCTATTTTAGCACTTAACAGCCAGAAAAAGGTAGCATGTGTTCCTGCACTTCATGTTAATGGCTACTGAATAAATAACTTGGCATCCCCTGGAAGCAAAGCAAATGAACAAAAAGCTATAAAGTATAGATAGAAGTTGTCCACGCCCATAGATGTAGTAGCATATGGCCAACTGGCGCGGCTCTGCAGCCACTTAAGGGCTTGAGTCTGCTGGACTCGTGTTCATTGTCACGGTTGGAAGTACTGCTTGTTAACATTTAATCAGCTGTGCCATGCGATTCCACCAATGCAGGATGTGGCCCCTCAGCTCACAGCAGAGAGAAGCTCTGACCAAGTGTCCTCTCAAAGTGGGAACGTCAAGGGGCTTCATTTAATGTACGGCCATCTTTCTTTATTTGGACTTTTAACAAGCAGCTTCTAAATATGAGCTAGCAGGTCCTCAGGCTTCCCTTTAACGAGGCCATCGGAGTCACATTTTAAAGAGCCTCATCTACAGATGCAGAACTCACTAATGACACTGAGGGTGACCGAACAGAGCAGAAAGAGCAGGCCTTTTTGTCGCAGCAAGAGGTTTTCTCCCTGGAAATAATTGAAACCCTGGAGCTTATGCCAAAGAAGAACTTAGAACACTGGGAAGATGCAGGCTTAATTTATAGGAGAGATGCAGGATAATCTTATAGGAGAGATGTAGGATTATTTTATAGGAGAAATGCAGACTTATTTCATAGGAGAGATGCAGGGTTATCCTATAGGAGAGATGCAGGGTTATCCTATAGGAGAGATGACACTGGCACAGCAGGCAGCCAGGCTGGGGAGAACAGGCCCGAGCAAATTGGTTCTCTCCATCTGTCTGTAGGAGACACGGCCATCTCTCCACAGCTGCCCCTTCTCTCAGCATACTGGCTGTCCCCTCTTCCCACCCAGTGATCTCCAGCTGTTCAGCTTTCTCTCTTCATTTCTCCGGGTCCCTGGGCCGGCAGAGCTTGCCTGGCATCTCTGACTTCCACATTCCTGGAAGGCAGACTCATTAGCTCATCTTGAGTCAGTTGACCACACCTAGGCTCACTCATTTGTGAGTTCAAACATCTGACTAAGGCCCAGGACCTGTCTCAGCAACCGAGAACACATCCTGCAATGCGTGGGAAGCATTGCAACCCAAGCAGAGGGAAGGGGAGAGGAGGAGCTGTGTGTGAGGCAGGGGGAGGGAAAGAGGGAATGCCTCCGCCATTTTTTTATTCTTTTTTCTTTTTTCTTTTTGGTTTTATCGAGACAGGGTTTCTCTGTATAGCCCCAGCTGTCCTGGAACTCACTCTGTAGACCAGGCTGGTCTTGAACTCAGAAATCCACCTGCCTCTGCCTCCCAGAGTGCTGGGATTACAGGCATGCGCCACCACTGCCCGGCTTACCACTGCCTGGCTTGCCTTCGCCATCTTATAAGGACCAGGTTAAAGGTTGCCATTTTCAGAGAAAGGGAAGGAAGTGTGGACTTAGGATTTGGGTTGTATTATCCTAGGTTCAAATTCTGATGACCACTATCACCACCATACCCCCACACTCCAGACATACACACACATACATGCACACATACACACACACACATACACACACACACACACATACACACACACACACACACACACACACCAGCTATGCATGAACTGGAACACATTAAGTGACTTCTTTCAACCCTAGGTTTTTAATCAGTAAAATGAGAATAAGTCTTTATAAAGCAAGCACTAGGCTTGGTAAAGCAAACAGTGCTTGCCAACCTGTGTGAGCCTGCTTCTCTGCCTTACAGGCTTGCTTGTGGGATGTTTACCAAGTGCCATTTGCAAACCCTGAGCCCCCAGTGTGGCTGCTGCTTTGCCTCTTTTCTTACTATGAATCACATTTCCCCCTCTTTTTCTAGTTCCCATTTGGCCGGCGCTTGCCTTGTGACATCTACTGGCATGGAGTTTCATTTCGCGACAGTGACATACTCTCCGGTCAAGTGAACAAATTTCCAGGTATCTGAAATTATTATGTTAGCCTTTAGAAGTATTCCTAGGTCCAAAGTCAGAGTATAGTCTTCTGCCATTTTTTTAATGGTATAGAGTAGTTTATTTAGGGCATAGGGAGGGGAGTTGAGGAGGTGGTAGAGACAGAGAAAAGCAGAAGGGGTGGGGGTGGAGAAAGAGGCCGGCCATGAACACGTGGAGAGAGGGGTAGGGGAATGGGAGAGAAGGGACAGAGGGGTAAGAGGGTAAGAGAGCAAGAGGACTCTTAACTGAGACTCTCTGGCCGTGCTCTGCCAGGCTGCTCTGGCCATGGGGAGGAATTCAATGGGGAGTTCTGAGAGCTAACACTTCCGAGGGTCTGAAGACGTAGATGTAGCCTGGGTCCTCACTGGTTAAGGCTGTGCTTTCTCAGTGTCGTTTCCACTGGCACAAGAACATGAGTTAGGGCGTCAGGAAGTGGCTTCTCGTGCAAGCATGAGGACTGGAGTTCAAATCCCCAGCATTCAAGGCTTAGTGGTCCACCCATAATCCCAGCGCCCTGGGAATAGATACAAAGGACCCTTGGGGCAAGCTGCTAGCTAGATTGGCTGAATGGATGAGCTCTGGGTTCAAGGGGGGCCTGGGGGGAGGGGAACCTGCCTGAGCAAATGAGGAGGAAGAGGATGGAAGAAGGTACCAGATATTAACCTCTGGGCCTCTGCACATGTGTGTAAACATGTGCATGTTCGTCAGCACACACATGCAAATGTACACATGCATACCACACACATATGTACAAATATACAAAATAAAGGAACATGATTTGAACTTGTTGAGTTAGAATATAATACAGCGGGCCGAGTGAAGTGACTCTAGTGTCTAAGGAAAGAAATGTGGCCCTTTCCTAGCAGGAAACAGAGTTCTGTGACCAGTCATCACAGAAATGAAGACCCCCCCCCCATCCGCTGCTTCTTCAGGTATCACAGTTAAAGGGGCCATGAGAGTGAGCTCTCCTGGTCTCCACTAGCGCCACAGGCTGTGGCCGGCCTCCACCTTGTACTAAGGGTCTCGTGATGAGACTTACCCTGCAAGGCTTCCGTGGCAGGAAACAGCTAAGGTCATCTCTGTGTTTGCTTTTCTTCTGTCTTTCAGCCTGTGTCCATTTCCTCTACAGTCACCATTCCTGGTGGCTGTGTGACACGGGCACAGGGCAGTGGGACTGCTCAGGGAGGAGGGAACGTTTGGCTGAACTTCTAGACACAGGCCACACACTTATTTTGTTAATGGGTTGTATCTTAATGTTATATTAAATACAATTAATAATTATAAAGAAAAAAATCACTCAAATTCCATCCCTCATTTCAGATTACATTTTCTCCAAAAGTGTTTGATTTCTTTTTATATCATATATATGAGCTTTTTACCTGTATGTATGTATGTATGTATGTATGTGTACCATGTGTGTGCAGTGCTCATGAAGACCAGAAGAAGGAATCAATTACCCCAGAACTAGAGTTACAGATTGTTGGGAGGCCACACGTGAGCTCTGGGAACTGAACCCGGGTCCTCCGAAACAGCAGCAATGCTTCAGCCCTGGGCCATCTCTCCAGCCCCAGGTTTCTGACTCTAGCCATGGCCGCCATTTTTATAGCGCGACCTCACAATGCAATTGCGGTAGCATGGCACCTTTTGTTGGTGTCACATGTTTTGCACTCTCAGGTAGCCGGAGTGGTGGCTCATGCTTGAGGGGCTGAGGTGGGAGGAGTGCCATAAGCTAGGGGCCAGCCTGGGCAACATAGTGAGTGTCAGGCTAGCCTAGGCCATGGAGTGAGACCATGTCTCAAGATCAAAACAAACAAAGCCTACCATTTCCCAGAATACACATCCATGCGCCGGGCAGCTTTGCCACACACACCATGGGGATTTAGCATAACCACTCAGACACACAAAGTTGCTGCTGTAGGCAGCACACATGGAAGGATGCGGGGTTAGGTTAGCACAGTATGGCTGCGGTCAGTGTGGAGGACTTCTCTTTAGTAGAATGTTTGCAAACGTTCCAGGGACTTGTGTCTGGCCTTTAGTTCAAGGAAGATGAGACAAGGAGACAAGGGCCACACACACACACACACACACACACACACACACACACACACACAAACATACACACACCCCGACTTGGCTCAGATACTCACAGGTGCCAGCAGCTTTCGTCATTCTGCTGACTCAGCGTCCCCAGCAAGGCTTATGCTGAGTTACAAGAATCACCACTCAGGAAATGTGGGGCCTCAGCTTCCTGCTGGGTGTTCACATGGCTTACCGATATGAGTTCATGTGAACCGTATGCCCTGTTCTTTGACAACACAGAAGATATCCCACCTTTATTAGTTTTTTTTTTTTGAGGGGAGCAGAGCTAGAAGCTATCCAAAGGTCAATTTTATCCTCAGAGAGGAGAAAGGATTTTGTTATCAAGAGTGAACTGTATAGCCAGGGTCCTTGCACACTGATTTAATGGCCTTGCTGCTATTTAGTTCTGTCTTGCTGCTCACCTAAAAAGGCTACAAAAACGAAAGAGAGGAAGAGAGAGAGAGAGAGAGAGAGGGAGGGAGAGAGAGGGAGGGAGGGAGAGGGAGGGAGAGGGAGAGGGAGAGAGGGAGAGGAAGAGGGAGAGAGAAGAAAAAGAAAAAGAAAAAGAAAAAAGAGAAAGAAAAAGAAAAAGAAAAAGGACTTCTTGGGGTCATGGGAGAAAACAGTTTGTATGCAAACAACACTCCGCATTGGCAGAGTTGTTGAGACATGATTCTGCAGTTCATCAGACGAGGTTACCTAGCAGTTTTCTTTCTGTCCTGTCTCCCTGATGGCCGAGTGTGAGAAGTAGCTCAGGGTCTACATCAGGAAAATGAAGTCCGGAGGAAGGGCTCCTCCCAAAGGACTAGCCTCACACAAGAACCTTCATTCCAAAGGCGAGCCTGCTCCATCCTCGATTCAACATGTCAGTGACTGGAACTTGTAATTTTCCACTTTGCAAACAGCAGTTAATTAACGGTAATGACACGGCAGCCTTGGAAACCTCCAGGTAGGGACGGGTGCTGCCGCGCAGTCCACCTTGGACAGACAGAAACCCGCCAAGGCAGGGGGGCAGCTCCAGCCAGGGCTGACTGACTTTTGGCTTCTGTTGTGTCTGGTTTATCTCCTGCCTCACACACACCCCATTATTCTAAGTGTGCATTTCTCACACATGGCGTATGCCCCAGAGTAAGTTCTGGTGAATGCTCTAGGAAAGAATGTGCTAGAAACACACAATTGAGAACTTTCAGGATACTCACGGAATTTGTCTTCTCTGTGTCACCGTATTAGATGTCATTTGCTTTTTTATGGGTAATTTTCTTAGTTCAAAATACATTTTTCGTCAAAACCGGTCTTTGCTTGATGGTTTTATTTGCTTTTGTGTGTGTGTGTTTTGTGGCTTGTTTATTTGTTTGTTTGTTTGTTTTGAGACCAAGTCTCTGTGTAGCCCTGGATGGCCTGGAACTCACTATGTAGATAAGGCTGACCTCAAAATTGCTGTGGTTACCCCTCCCCCCTGCAGGAATTGCAGAGTTGTGCCACGATACCTGATGTTGTCTTTTCCTTAAGAAAGTCCAAGATGATCATTTCTTAGCCCACAAGCAGGAGCTCTTTGCTGAGTTCCGAGGCCTGAGATGTGAGGCCTGCAGGGCCTTTCTGCAGGTGGGAAGGGAGCTTCAGGGAGGAGTCTATGAGGAGGCCAGGCAAACACTGGTCCACATAGGAGAGGGAGTCACAATGTAAGCGCTCTGCTGGACTGATTAGAGGACCTGCAAACCAATTTGCATTGGCTTGCAAGGCAGGCCTGCTAGGTGAAAGGAATCAGGGAGCTGAGTCCTGGAGAGGTGTGTTCCTCTCCCCACAGCAGTCAGGGAGCTCAGGCCTGGAGAGGTGAGCTGGTGCACAGCTGCAAACAGTGCCAGCATGCCACTCCTTCAGCAGGCAGCAGGTGATAGAGTCGGGAAGGTGACAGCAGGGACCTAAGCACAGCACTGCTGTGGCCTGGGGGTCAGTGCAAGCAACAGAGACCCCTTTCAGCCAATGTGTGGCATAGACCAGCTCAATTTTTAGAAAGTGTAGCCAGAGGGTCTCATTGGAGACAGTGGAGAGAGGAAATGGACTCAGGTAAGAAGCTGAGGCACTGCCAGCACAGAAGGTAGCCTATGACGATGGACAGGACGGGAAGATGGGCCAGGAAATATTTGTTTATTCTTTGCCAGTTGTAATGTGGCTCTTTATTTAATAACAGGAATTATGGTTACAGATGGTGCTTGGATTGAATAGTGCTTCAAGTATAGCTCAGCTTGTGATGTGAGGATCAACCTGTGTGCTCTTTACTGACTCCATGGGGACATCCGGCCTTATGACTGCAACAGAAGAACCCAGGGCTAGAGGCAAGCACTTGATATCAGTAGCTGTGACTTGAGTTAGGGGACCTGCCGCCACAGAGATGTCTAGAGGCAGACCTCTATGATATCACTATCATAGGGAGACCATCAGCCTCAAGAGTCTGGTAGTAAGTGGAGGATCCCAGATGCTGACTGCAGTCGTAGGGGGTGAGACTGGAGACGTGTGACATGAGGGTGTGACATGAGAGAGAACAGCCCAAAACCTCAGCTCTGTGTGTGTGGCTCAGGTAGCCACTAAACCACAAGGAACAAAAGATAAGTTACACACCAGAGATCAGAAAGACCCACAAAACCCCTCAGCTATGGAATGGAGCCAAGCTTTTTAGCAGAGGGAAGCAGATTTAGAGCATCCACTCTAAGTCAGAGGGCTCTGGAGCCCAGGGAGGCTCTCAATCGAGGAGAGGTTGTTTTAAGAACAGAGGCAGAGAATGGGGCCTACAGGGCCTGGAGCTTGCAGGGCAATGGAGTCTGCGGGGGCACAGAGCCTGCAGGGCACAGAGCCTGTGGGGGGGGGGCACAGAGCCTGCAGGACCTTCTTCTCGGAGCATGAGCTTGCCTCTGCTGGAAACCAGGATGACCCTGGCCAGGGTTGTAGTGTGAGAAGACACCACTCCTCAGACCCGCACAAGCCACATGCAAAGGAAGCCAGTGGCCTCGGTGACAATGAAGTGTCCCACACACGTGTGAGGACCTGAGTTTGATCATCAAAGCCTACATCACCGAGCCAGATGTGGTAGCGGGTACTTGTAGTCCCAGTGATGGGCAGGCAGAGCCTTGGGGCTCCCTGGTCAGCTCAACTAGGCTAATTATTGGGCTCCAGGTCAATGAGAGACCCTACTTCTAAAAAAACAAGGTGTAGGACTGAGGAGACGTCTCAGCAAGAATTGCTCTTGTTGTGTAAACATTAAGGCTGGACTTCAGATCCCCAGAACCCATGGGAATGTCTGCTGGGTGTGGTGGCCTGTGTGTCTATAATCCAGACACTTGCCTGGGTGTCTATAATCCAGACACTTGGATGACAGAAGACCCCCCAGAGCAAGCTGGGGGCTAGACAACTGTGTCACTGAGCTCTGAGTTTATGAGAGACCCTGCCTCAGTGAGTAGAGTGGAGAACCAGGGAGGAGGAAAACGACTGTCACAGACACACACACACACACACACACACACACACACGTGTGCACACACAGACACATACACACACACACACATACACAAACACACATAAAGGTCAAATATCTATGCATTTTAAAGAGAAACACTTTAGAGAGCCGGGAGATGCCCAAGACGGGACGCAGCCCCACAGCACCTCCCATAAGCAGCGACTTATGCTGTGGACACTTTCCTACTCCCTGTCCTTGATTCAAGGAGAGAGAGCTTATGCTGGAAGGTGTGTGTTTTTCTATTTTATGTCTTCAATAGTCGTGAAAGATTAAAACAAAGCAGCTTAATTATGTTTCTCATAATGTCACCAGAGTCCACTAAATAATCTTCCCTGGGGCACAGGGGATAGAAAGAATCCACAGAATAATGTGAGCTGGCCATGCATTAAAGAGGGGCTCGGTTCTGAGTGCACACACTACCCACAAAGATGACAAAGGATAGTCACAGGCAGAGCTCAGGTAGGAGGCGAAAACTCGTCCTTATATCCCGCTCACCCCACCCCCACCCCACCACGGGGATTTAGGTGAGAGAATGAATCTCCTGATTCTCCTTCCTTTAAGAGCCTCCTAATCCACGAGTCTCTGCTGCGTGAGAAAGTAACCATTGTGTGTGCGGGGTGTCGGGGGTTTCCAAACAATGGCTGCAGGTTCCCTGGTGGTCGAGCCTCACAGCTTCTCCTCTTCCCAGGCATGACGGAGATGGTTCGTAAAATCACCTTGAGCAGAGCGCTGAGGATCATGCAGAACCTGTTTCCAGAAGAGTACAACTTCTACCCTCGCTCCTGGATTCTGCCCGAAGAGTTCCAGCTCTTCGTCACTCAGGTACATGACACGCCGCCGGCCTTGAATGATAATTATGTTTGTGACTGCAGCTGTGTCCCGGCCCGTGTGCTGGGCGCTGGGCCAACCCGGGCACCAGGAAGTTGAGCGACTTGCTTGTACTCAGTTTGGCAGTCATCAAGTCAACTTGTGGAGTTGAACAGGCAGGGCAACTGGTCGGTTGATTGGAGGAATGGCAGGGCTGGAGCTGGATCGCGGAGGCGGAGCCAGCAAACGGGAGATGGAGGAGGTGTGGACCCACACTTGGAATGGCCATCTAGGGGAATCTTGGGGGTGTGCTCCCAAGCCACCAGTGTAGTTGGGGGTGCTTAAAGGCCGATGAGCAGGTCTTTTATGTGTCCTGCTTTAAGCTGTGCCAGAATCCACTTTCCAATGGTCCATCCCTTCTACCTTGAAAGCAGTATGTCTGAGCATAACACTCTAGAGTCTTGGCTACCAGTCTGAAGAAGTGGCAGTGGGGGAGCAGAGCTCAGAATCACTGTTTACTTTAGTTTTATGTTTTTGACAAGTTAATTCCTAGACCATGTCAAAAGCCTTGGCAAGGTCTGCAGACCGTGCTGTTACTGTGAGCTTCAGGGTAATAGCAACAGATAGGCCAGACATGTTTACTGATGTTATATAGTCTAGGCATGGTGCTTGCTGCTTAAACTGATTTCTTGTAACCCTAGAATGATTTTATGACATCAGTTATGTGAATATACCCATTTTACACACGAGAAAACCGATGCTTTGAAAAATTATGGAGTCTGCTCAAGAAGTATGATTTAAATCTAGAACTAGCACTGAGGCTTAGAGTCTGTTCAAATGCCTCATTGTTGTTTGGGGGTCTAATATCAAAATCTAGAACTAGAAATAAGATTAGAATTTACCAAACACAAAAATACCTTGCTCATTTTTCAAGAGAAACACTGGGGCTAGAAGCTCATGTGTAGATAGATACCTTGCCCTGTGTGTGTGAGACCCTGGGTTTGGTCTCCAGCACTGCAACAGATAGATGGATGGATAGATAGATGAAAGATATAGAAATGATATGATAGGCTGAGAGATGATAGATAGATGATAGATGGATAGATACATAGATGGTTGATAGATAAAAGATGATAGGTGACAGATGATTTATAGGTAGATTGATAGATGGTGAACTTGTGGATCTGTGTATTTATTGACTCAGGTGTGTTTATTGTGTGTAAACTTTGCTTCGATAAAGTTAGTTCAAAGCATAGCTATCAGTGCTTCCATTTTCACTCATGGCTCTGCTCACCCTTCCCTCCAGATCCCCACAACTCTCTGTGTTAAGGATTAAACAGCTCAGTCTAAATCCAGCTGTATTTAAGATGTAGTGAGAGAAACATGGCCGCCATCTGTTCCCCACAGTCCTTGTGGTCACTCCTCACGTCTCTCACTGCAGATAGGAAAGACAATAAAAGCTGTCAGTAGTGCCTTGAGATCCAACCAGGTTTGCTGCGTGCTTCTGTCCTCTGTTGATGGCGACTTGTCTTTATTTCCAGCTGGGGGCGAAGCAAAGCTGCCCTGACTGATAGCCCTCAGGTTACTTTGTAGATGCCCGAGATCCCGGGAATCTTAGGATCATCTAACCATGGGAATCTCTGACTTTCTCACCAGCAACTCCAAAGCAGCAATTCCTTGTCTCCCAGAAGCTTTGACAGCTGGGGCTGTAGCACACTTGATACTGTGCGACCTGATGCTCTGGAGGGTATAATTGTCTTTCTTTTCTTTTCTTTTCTTTTAATTGAATATATTCTTCATTTACACTTCAAATGTTATGCCCTTTCTCGTTTCCCCCCCTCCCTGAAAACCCCCAACACATCCTCCAACCCTCTGCCTCCAAGATGATGCCCCTCCACCCAGCCCACCCCCACGCTGGGGCATCTATCCAGCCTTCATAGAACCAGGAACCTCTCCTCCCACTGATGCCTGACAAGGCATTCCTCCACTACAATTGTGGCTGAAACCATGTGTGCCCCTTGGTTGATGGCTTAGTCCCTGGGGGCCCTGGGGGATCCAGTTGGCTGACATCATCGTTCTCCCCATGGGGCTGTAACCCCTTCAGCTCCTCCAGTCCTCCCTTCAACTCCTCCATTAGGGGACCCCGCTCTCAGTCCAGTGGTTGGCTGCTAGCATCTGCCTCTGTATCTGTAAGGCTCTGGCAGGGCCCCTCAGGAGACAGCCATATCAGGCTCCTTTTGCAAGCACTTCTTGTCATCCATAATAGTGTCAGGGTTTGGTGACTGTTTATAGGATGAATCCCCAGGTAGGACAGTCTCTGGGTGGCTTTTCCTTCAGCTCTACTCCACACTTTGTCTCCATAATTGCTCCTGTGAGTATTTTGTTCCCTTTATCAGAAAAATCAAAGCACCCACACTTTGGTCTTTCTTCTTCTTAAGCTTCACGTGGTCTGTGAATTGTATTTGGGTTTCCAAGCTTCTGGACTAATACCCAAATATCAATGAGTATATACCATGTGTGTTCTGTTGTGATTGGGTTACCTCACTCAGGATGATATTTTTTAGTTCTATCCATTTGCCTAAGAATTTCATTAATTCATTGTTTTTAATAGCTGAGTTGTACTTTATTGTGTAAATATACCACAGTTACTGTATCCATTCCTCTGTTGAAGGACATCTGGGTTCTTTCAGCTTCTGGCTATTATAAATAAGGCTGCTATGAACATAGTGAAGCATGTATCCTTACTACATGCTGGGGAATCCTCTGGGTTTCAGGGTATATCTAATACCCTGGTATATCCAATAGCCCTGGAGTGGTATAGCAGGGTCCTCAGGTAGTAGTACTATGTCTAATTTTCTGAGGAACCACCAAGCTGATTTCCAGAGTGGTTGTACCAGCTTGCAATCCCACCAGCATTGGAAGAGTGTTCCTCTTTCTCCACATCCTCACCAGCATTTGCTGTCACCTGAGTTTTCAATCTTAGCCATTCTGACTGGTATGAAGTGAAATCTCAGGGTTGTTTTGATTTGCATCTCCCTGATAACTAAGGATACTGAACTTTTCTTTAGCTGCTTCACAGCCATTCGAGTTTCTTCAGTTGAGAATTCTCTGTTTGGCTCTGTACTCCACTTTTTAATAGGGTTATTTGACTCTCTAGAGTCTAACTTCCTGAGTTCTTTGTAAACATTGGATATTAGCCCTCTATCGGATGTAGAATTGGTAAACATCTTTTCCCAATCTGTTTGTTGCCATTTTGCTCTATTGACAGTGTCCTTTGCCTTACAGAAGCTTTGCAGTTTTATGAGGTCCCATTTGTCGATTCTTGTTCTTAGAGCATAAGCCATTGGCGTTCTGTTCAGGAAATTTTCTCCTGTGCCCATGTTTTCAAGGCTCTTCCCCACTTTCTACTGTATAAGCTTCAGTGTATCTGGTTTTATGTGTAGATCCTTGATCTACTTGGACTTGAGCTTTGTACAAGGAGATAAGAATGGGTCAATTCGCATTCTTCTGCATGCTGACCTCCCAGTTGACCCAGCACCATTTGTTAAAATGCTATCTTTTTTCCACTGGATGTTTTTAGGTCCTTTGTCAAATATCAAGTGACCATAGGTGTGTGGGTTCATTTCTGGGTCTTCAATTCTATTCCATTGATCTTCCTGCCTGTCTCTGTACTAATACCATACAGTTTTTTATCACCATTGCTCTGTAGTAGAGCTTGTGGTCAGGGATAGTGATTCCCCTAGAAGTTCTTTTTGTTGTGAAGAATAGTTCTCATTATCCTAGGTATTTTGTTATTCCAAATGAATTTGAAGATTACTCTTTCTATTTCTATGAAGAATTGATTTAGAATTTTGATAGGGATTGCACTGAATTCGGCAAGATAGCCATTTTTACTATATTAATTCTGCCAATCCATGAGCATGGGAGATCTTTCCATCTTCTAAGATCTTCTTCAATTTCTTTCTTCAGAGGCTTAAAGTTCTCATCATACAGATCTTTCACTTGCTTAATTAGAGTCACCCCGAGGTATATAATATTATTTGTGACTATTGTGAAGGGTGTTGTTTCCCTAACTTCTTTCTCAGCTTGTTTATCCTTTGAGTACAGGAAGGCTACTGATTTGTTTGAGTTAATTTTATATCCAGCCACTTTGCTGAAGTTGTTTATCAGCTTTAGGAGTTCTCTGTTGGAATGAAATGAAAATGAAGACACATCATACCAAAACTTATGGGACACAATGAACGTAGTGATAAGAGGAAAACTCATAGCACTAAGTGCCCCCCCAAAGAAATTGGAGAGAGCTTACACTAGCTGCTTGATAACACACCTAAAAGCTCTAGAACAAAAAGAAGCAAATACACCCAAAAGGAGTAGATGGCAGGAAATAATCAAACTCAGGGATGAAATCAACCAAATAGAAACAAAAAGAACTGTACAAAGAATCAACCAAACCAGAAGCTGGTTCTTTGAGAAAATCAACAAGATAGATAAATCCTTAGCCAGACTAACCAGAGAGCACAAAGGCACTACCCAAATTAATAAAATCAGAAATGAAAAGGGAGACATAACAACAGAAACTGTGGAAATTAAAAAAAAATCATCAGATCCTACTACAAAAACTTATACTCAACAAAATTGAAAAATCTGGACAAAATGGACAATTTTCTAGACACATACCAGGTGCCAATGTTAAAAGAGGATCAGACAAATCATCTGAATAGTCCCATCAGTCCAGAGGAAATAGACACAGTTATTAACAGTCTCCCAACCAAAAAAAGCCCAGGACCAGATGGGTTTAGTGGGGAATTCTATCAGATCTCCAAAGAAGACCTAATACCGATACTCTTCAAACTATTCCACAAAATAGAAACACAAGGAACACTACCCAATTCATTCTATGAAGCCACAATAATGCTTATACCTAAGACAAAGACCAAACAAGGAAAGAGAACTTCAGGCCAATTTCCCTTATGAACATTGATGCAAAAATATTCAATAAAATCCTGGCCAACTAAATCCAAGAATACATCAAAACGATCACCCACCACGATCAAGTAGGCTTCATCCATCCCAGGGATGCAGGGATGGTTCAGTACACAGAAATCCATCAATGTAATCCACTACATAAACAAACTCAAATTAAAAAAAAACCCACATGATCATTTCATTAGATGCTGAAAAAGCATTTGACAAATTTCAGCATCCCTTCATGTTAAAAGTCTTGGAAAGATCAGAAAATTCAAGGCCCATACCTAAACATAGTGAAAGCAATATACAGCAAACCAGTAGCCTTCATCAAACTAAAGGGAGAAAAACTTGAAGCAATCCCACTAAAATCGGGGACCAGACAAGGCTGCTCACTCTCTCCCTATCTATTCAACACAGTACTTGAAGTCCTAGCCAGAGCAATTAGACAACAAAAGGAGGCCAAAGGGATACAAACTGGAAAGGAAGAAGTCAAACTTGTCTTTCTTTTCAGTATCCCCATTTTTGTTCCTAAGAAAGGCTCTGGCTGTGTGAGTGCTAGAAATTCAAGCATGGCCGCTGTGCTCAGATTTCATTGTTTCCTTTTCATGTTCTTTTTGATATTTAAAGCCTTGTTCTTTTCTTCCTCCTCCTCTTCCTCCTCCTCCTCCTTCTGAGATAGTATCACTATGTAGCCCTGGCTATCTTTGAACTCTAAGTATGTAGATCACACTGGCATTGAACTCACAGAAATTGGGGCGGGGGGGGGGCGCTATCTCTGCCTCCCGAGTGTTGGGATTATCGAAAACTCATGCGACTGTCGTAGGAGGCACATACTGTGTGTTACCCCACACCTTGTGCATTCAGTCAAGCCTGATGATCTCTCCTCAGTAAACCAATTAAAAGAGCCAAATTAAACATTGAAAGCAGAAAAAAAATGGAAGAAATTTATTCAGTGTGGCCCCATTGGAGGAGGGGCAGAGAGATTTAGCAAAGCCCTCAAAGGTCCTGAGGTGAGATCAGAATTTAAGTAGAGAACAATGGTTGGACACAGGTAAGTAGCCCTGGCCAAGTGTGGTCCCACCCACCACAGACCTGTCACTCTGCATGCTGGTCTACATGCAGACCTGTCGCTCTGCATGCTGGTCTACAGGTTATTAGAACTATGTGTGATCGCTTTCTGAGAGACAAGTCCCCCTCTGCCTGGTTCTGTTCCTTCCCCAGGATGACTCCCAGCGTTCACTGTCCCTAGCCAGTCGGATGGTGTGAGCTGTGCATCCCTTGAGAATATCTTTATTTCTGCCGGGTCTGTGACAATGGCTCACGTGTGGCAAGCAGAGTGCTTTCTCTTTTCCCACCATGCTTTGAGGCAGGGCCTCTTCTCCCTCCCAGCTGAAACCTTAGGGCATTACATTTTCCTGTCTGCTTCGCTTTGAAGGCATCTCAGGTGGTTGTTTGGCATTTCTAGTACCACTTAGTATTCTCTGCTCTACTTAGAGATTTCTCTTTTACTTGTGGGTTATTTATAAATCTATTGTTTAGTTTTTCAAATCTTTTTATATTTTCAAAATGCTTTCTGTTGTTAATTTCCATTTTATTTTGTAAGTGTTAGAAATTATATACTTTATTGTCTCAAGCTCTGTAATTTTATATGCTGTGTGGCGTGGGTATGTGCTTGGCTCAGGGTGTGGCCCTGTTGGAGTGGGTGTGTCACTGTAGGCGTGGGCTTTTAAGACCCTCACCCTAGCTGCCTGGAAGCCAGTCTTTTCCTAGCAGCCTTCAGATGAAGATGTAGAACTCTCAGCTCCTCCTGCACCGTGCCTGCCTGGACGCTGGCATGTTCCCGCCTTGGTGATAATGGACTGCACCTCTGAACCTGTAAGCCAGGTTATAAAGTTGCCCTGGTCACAGTGTCTGTTCGTGGCAGTAAAAGACAGGATGATTAAATCTTTTTATTACATCTTAATTTGTTTCTGCCAGTGTTGGGATGGGTACTCACGTGTCATTCTGTGTGTGGAGGTCAGAGAACAACGCTGGCTGTTTGGGGACGAGTTTTCTCTTCCTACCTTGTCAGTGCTCAAAACTGAACTCAGGCTGTCAGGCCTGGCAGCAGGCACCTTCTCCTGGTAAGCCATCTTGCTGGTCCCTCAGTCTTTAAACATGATTGACGTCTTCTTTTCATATGTTGTTTGCCTTGATGAACACCTTGTGCACTCTTAGAATGATCCGTATTCTGGTGTGGCCCATGTAGCATGCTTTAAATGTCAGGCTGAGTTAGTTCTTCTGGTAATCTGCCCTTCTTTACTGATATATTTCATTCCCCAATTTACTAAAGTTTTCAACTATGGTTATAATTGTGTTATAATTCTGTAAATTCTGTCAGTGCTCTCTGCATATGTTTTGAAACTTCCTTAGTTTAATGGTTAGAATCCTTCGTAAGATGATTTCCATGTCCTAATTCCACTTTCTGTGAAACCCACAGGTAATTTCCAGTTTTTCCTGACTTAGTATTTCTGTAATAGACTTTTCTATTCTTTAATGTAGAACTACCTACATTTAAAAGAGTGCTTTGTGTTGAAAGCATCTGTACAGGTTGTTGTCTTTTACCCTGCTTGGCTGTCAGTACCTTCAAGCTATTGTTTGTAATCTTAGTGTGTGATATCGTCGTGAATTTGGGTCCAACTCTTGCTAATTATCTTCTATTTTTCTTGTTTAGATTAGTTATTGCTTCTTGGCCTTTTGGCTAAGATCAAGTGTGTAGATTAGTTGATTTAAAAAAATGCTACTTTGTGTCTTCTTTAGTTTTATTAAGTATATCTATTTAAAAATGGTTTTAGTTTTTAATCCTAATCTATGGTATAGCCTTTTCAAAACATCTTTAACTTATAATATTTACCATTTATCATTACTATATTCCTAAGAGCCAAGCAACTTAAAACAGCACAGACCTGTTCCTACCCTCAACCTACATGCTTTTGCAATATTTTACTGCTAATCCTACAACAACATATTATTATTATTATTATTATAATCATCACCATCATTATTGTTATTATGCTTCAAAATATTAGGGTTTTTCCTTTTTTTAATTTTCTATATTCTTTGTTTACATTCCAAAAATATTAGAATATTAGGTTTTGTTTTGCTTGTCTCATACAGCCCGCGCTGTCCTAAAACACACACACACACACACACACACACACACACACTGCTGAAACAACAGGTATGTGCCCCCAGGCCTGATGGAAAGCTGCTTCTTTTAAGGAAACAGAAAACCGAATATTTTGGCTTTGATAATTACCACGTATCTTTACCATCCCCAGAGCTCTGAACCCTTCCCCTAGGAAGGGCTCCCTCTACGATTTTTGTTTCACCTGCAGGATTTTTATTAATGCATTCATTTTGGTCGTGCAGGTCTGCTGGCGGCCAAGTCCCTTGTCTTATCTGAAAGTGTCTTTTGCCTGTAGCTTCTAAAGTATTTCAGATTTTAGGCCCATAAGATGTTATAAAGTTAGGACAGAATCTGTTCTCCTATCCGTCTCCTGTATCCTCGCCAGTGTGCACTGCTGTACGCAGTCACTGACACTGGGAGAACACTGGTGTACTGTTAACTGCCACACCACCGTCCCTCCTGCTCCGGGTCTCTGTGAGCCCTGAGTTGGTTTAACCATTTCCTGCTCTCCTCCTCGGAGCTGTTACTATGCCCTTGACTCCCTGAGCGCCTTTGCCAGGTTCTTGTTTCAGAAGGATCTTCGATTTGATTGTATCTGATTTCTAAACCCAATTTAGATTGCACATTTTTACAAAATATAACTCACACAAAAAAGATGTTGTGACCTCCTCAGTTCAGCACACCAGGAGGTGACAGGGTACCAGTGTCACGCTCCAAGTGGTGCTGGTGAAATTATTTATTACAACATCTGCTCTATTTCTCTACTGCAAAGTCGTTCTTTTAACCTTTGCAGTCTCTACGTGTCTTGTGGGGAAGTAGATATTTTTAGACAGCACAGATAACCTGCTTGCATTATCACCCCTCCCATTGAGACTGCTGTCAATTCCTATATCCCCTCTCCCCAAATCCCACTGGGCCTTTGAGTGAGATTGTGGATCATTGGAGAATAGTCGACACCTTCTGATCCATGGACAGGGGCCATGCCTCCTTTAACCAAGGCCATCTTTAATTTGTATGCGTGTCTTTGAGTGATCCCTGCACAGTGTTGATCCCAAGACATGCATGCACACATCCTCCTGGTTTTTGCTTTGGGTAGTTTTTGTTTGTATTACTTTTGGTGTGAAATCTGTTGTCATCTCTATCCCTTGTCTTCACCGGGGAATGCCTCCTTTCTGCCTAACTGATGTTCTTTCTCTGTGTGGCTGACTTTGAACACTTGATTAGGTGGGCTCTGGGTATAATTTCTCCTCCATGTTTCTGATTTATTAAGTTATATGTGGATTTGTATTTTCCATAAAATGTAGAAAATATCTGACCTGTTATTTCTTCAGATTTATTTTTCTGTCTCTTTTCTCATTTGGCACTTGGGTTCCACATATATTAAATCACTCAAAGTTATCCCACAGTTCATTGATGTTCCATTTACTTAAAAATATTCTGGGATGGTGGGCTGAGATGGCTCAGCAGGTAATGGTGCTTGCCTTCACACCTGTCAAATATGAGTTTGATCTCTGGGACCCACATGGCGGAAAAAGAAAACCAACTCCTGGAAGTTGTCCTCTGACCTCCATATGTCTATACTGTTTGTGTGTGTGTGTGTGTGTGTGTGTGTGTGTGTTCTGAGTTCTGGAGATTACTCTAGAGCAATACCCAGCCTGGTCTAATTATTCCCCTTCTATCAAGGCAAGGACTCTTGGCCCACCTGATGTTCCGTGAATCCTGATGTGTCTCATCCTAGCAGTGAGAACATACTGTTCCTGGTACTGTGCGGCTACCAGGCATTGCCACTTCTAATCCTTTTGGATGGTGCTTTCTTTGATCTTAGTTTCCTAACACGGGTGCACTGATCTGTTCTTGACTGAACATCAAGGGAATTCTCTGGTAGAGGAGATTCTGACCAGACTTTAGAATGTTGTGTTTACCATCAGTAAAGTATTAGTAAGGCCTGTATTAGCTACTTTTCTGTTGTGATTTTAAAAAATACTATAATCAAAAGCACCTTGGAGGAGAAAAGGGTTTATTTTGGTTTGCCATTCCATGGGGACAGAATCCATGTGGTGGGGAAGGCATTGGTCAGGGGAAGCATGGTGGCAGGAGTCGTTAGGTGTGGGTGGAGCCCAGAAGCAGAGCATTAGGCAGTATGACACTCCATTCAAGACCTCGGACAAGTGGAGGCCAGGGGGAAGCTTCCAGTAAAAGATGGGGTGAGGAGGGTCAGGGTTTAGACGGGAAGGGTCTCCTGTAGAGTAGGTGGAGGAGAGAGAAGAAGTGAAATGAGGGAGAGGAGGAGGAGGAGGACGGTGTTGACGATGGAGCTGGGTGGTGTTGCATGCCACCACGTGATTCTAGTACCCAGGATGTAAAGGCAGGAGGGTGGAAAGTTGAAGGCCAGCCTGCCTACCCAGTACTCCCTGGGAGCTGCCCGCCTCACCATAAAACTCAGAACTTTAAACTCTGGCATGGAGACAGGAGAGCAGGGTTAGACATGGAAAATGGCCTCCCAGGGGCTGAGGAGGTACCTCTGACTCCCTGTTGACGATTTGCATCCGTCCATCTCTGCAGTAAAAGTCAGAGGTCGGGTTAAGAGATGGCCCACAGCGACGTCCTGTTTTAGCATGTTAAGCCCTGTGATATCAATGCCCATTTGACTGAAGCTGAGATGCTGAGGACTGGATCGTCTCTGATGTGATCTGCAGTCTCCTGACTTTGGGCCTGACACTTGTACCATACTCTCTGGGCTCTCTGTCCCCTTCTTTCATCCCCACTACAGCATCTCTGTGTGTTCTATTCCGTCACTATGACAAAGTGCATAAGGCAATCAACTTGCAGAGAGAAAAGGTTGTTTGGCTCATAGTTTAGGGAATTCAAGTCCCAGTCAGTGGCTATGGGCCCTGTTGCCTTGGGCTTTTTCTGTGGTAGGTAGCACCTTGTGGCAGGAACATGGGAAGGACCTGCCCACCTCGTGCAATGGGAACCAGAACAAGAGGAAACTGGCATTCCACATGCTCCCCCGAGAGCACACATCAAATCACACAGTAACCTCCCAGGAGGACTCTCCTTCTACCACCCGGTAACAGCACCACAGGCTGTCAATCAATCCTGTAAGCCCCGGGCCTTCAAGAGCCAACAGTAATATCTAAATAGGAAAATGCTCCTAGCTAGAGTGCAGATGGGCATCCTGTGGATGTTTAATGGTGGACATTCCTTATGAGCTTCAAACCTGGGTTTTAAATGTGACATTATTATTTCTATTGACTTGTCTGGTTTGCCAGAAAATAATGTCTTTACTTTAAGGATTCGGTTAATATCTGATTGTGTGAAATAAAAAGTGAATAAGCGGGGCTGGAGAGATGGCTCAGCGGTTAAGAGCACTAACTGCTCCTCCAGGGGTCCTGAGTTCAATTCCCAGCAACCTCATGGTGGTTCCCAACCATCTGTAATGAAATCTCATGCCCTCTTCTGGCCTACAGACATGCCTGTAGCTGAATGCTGTATACATAATTCTTTTAAGAAGTGAGAAAGGATTTTGTCTACAATGGAGTACTATTCAGCCATTAGAAACAATGAATTCATGTAATTCTTAGACAAATGGATGGAGCTGGAGAACATCATACTATGTGAGGTAACCCAGTCTCAAAAGATCAATCATGGTATGCACTCACTGACAAGCTGATATTAGCCTAGAAACTTGTAATACCCAAGACATAATCCACATATCAAATGATGTCCAAGAAGAACGGAGAAGTGGTTCTGGAAAGGCTCAGTGCAGCAGTGTAGGGCAATACCAGAACAGGGAAGTGGGAAGGAGTGGATGGGGAACAGGGGGAGGGAAGGGGGCTTATGGGACTTTCGGGGAGTGGGGAGCCAGAAAAGGGGAAATCATTTGAAATGTAAATAAAATATATATCGAATTTTAAAAAAAGAGCTCAAATAAGCAATCTAACTTTATGACTTAAAGAACTAGAAACAAGTCTCTTAGGAACAACAAATCTCAGAGCTGTCAGAAGAAAGGAAATAAATATTAAAAATACGCATGGGGAAAAAAGGGAGAAAGGGAGCCTGCAGGTGGCGCCCACCTTTAATCCCAGCCCTTGGAGGTTTGAGGCAGGACACCTCTGTGAGTTTGAAGCCAGCCAGCCTGGGTGGCTGAGTTCCAGGACAGCCAGAGCTACATAGTGAGACCTTGTTTTTTTGTTTTTAATCCGCACTTACCAGCTGAAATGAGTTGTGTTTGGGCTACAGAAGAGTAGCACTGACCAGAAAGCCACAGTTTAGCATGTGTCCTTTCGGCCTTTCCCTGTGTACAAGCACACACATGTAACAGATGCAGATTTTTCTCGAAAACCTTGAGCTATACTAAACACTGTTAGCTTGCTTTCACTCCATCCCTGTACTTTCGTCGTCTCTTTAGGTCAGTGCTACATCGAATTTCATCATGAAGAGATCATAACTTGTGCTAGGTCGTTCTCATGTTTCTTCTTATTTAACAAATAAGAAACACATTCATTACAGGGGCTGGCATATTCTTCAGACAGGTAGGTCGTCCACGTGCTGAGCTGTAGCATCTACTCTCTGGATAGGCAAGCCAAGCACAAGGCTTCATCAGACAAGGGAATGCACCTCTGTAGTGAGTGCCTCTGTGTGTGTGTGTGTGTGTGTGTGTGTGTGTGTGTGTGTGTGTGTGTGTGTGCGTGATAGAGGAGGTGTGAGTTACTGTAAAACAATAAAGGAACCTGGAGCTTTGTGATTTCTTTCATGGGTTATTAACGAGTGCATTTCATCCAGACACGGGACATCCAGTTCCTCTGCTGCCCATGCACAGTCTTTACCCACATTCAACAGCAGGTGGCGCCCGGTGGACGCAAATAGGCGTCTCAGTGGGGGATTTTTATGAAGGCTGGAGGAAGATCCAGGCTCGCTTCCCAGTTTTAGCAGATGGCCAATCAAAAAATTCCTTTGGAGGTTTTTTTTTCTTTTTCTTTTTTTCTTTTTTGCATATGGTCTTCCATCTGGGTATTTGAGAAAAGTACAGTTTTGTTATCAAAACAGCATTTATTATGGTGAAAGAGTTTGTATTTCTCAGCAAAGATTTTTTTTTTTTTTTTACTTTTTTACTTTTAGAGAATAAAGCCAAAACCTGCTCAGTGTCTTGCAGCTTCTCGGAGGGATCCGTGGAGCTTGACTTCCGTTTCCCTGCAGATGGTCCTACATTAACTCTTAGGACTCAACGCCTCAGGGTGGAGACAAGCACATTGTTTGAAAAGACAAAACAGAAAGCAGTGTTCTCTGCTGGGCTTAAAGCAGGAAAAGCAAAGGTCTAAGTGGGTCAGAGTGAAGGCAGGGGGAAAACTCTCTGTCCTACAACCCTCTGGTGACTTATTTGCACAGTTGTCTGTGACGGCTGGCTTTAACCGTCAACTTGATACAAGACTCACCCAAGAAGAGAGTTTCAGTGAAGGACTGTCTGCCTCAGGTCGACCTGTGGGGCATGCTAGTGGGGAACCATCTTGGTTGCCCTCACTGATGTGGGAAGACCCAGCCCACCGTGGGCGGTACCATTCCCGACCCAGCCCACCGTGGGCGGTACCATTCCCTGGGCCTGGGCATCCTGAACTGAACAAGAGAAGAGAGAGCCAGCTGAGCACCAGTCAGTCAGTGGACACGATCTCACTGCTTCTGACTTTGGATGTGCTGTGCCCAGGAGAATAAGTCCCTGCCGCTGAAACATCCTGCAGTGCTGGAGTACAACCTGGATCTGTAACGCAAAACCCCCTCCGCCCTCCATGCTGCTTCTGTCAGGGAGTTTTACCACAGCAATGAAAATTTTCCTTCGTGGAGACAGTATTCTGATCTCCCCAGCTTGGAGTTACCAATTGTTTGTAAGTTTAAACTTGACTTGCCTTAGAGAGTCCTGCCTACCTTTGCAGCCTCACCCCTCACAGTCCTAACCCTTTCAGTACTTTGTGGCTGTGTGTGTGTCTGTCTCTGTGTGTGTGTGTGTGTGTGTGTGTGTGTGTGTGTGTGAACATACATGTGTAGGTCAGAGGGCAGCCTCAGGTTCATCCTCAGGCACATCTGTCTTTGTGGGGTGAAGTTTCTCACTGACCAGCCAGGCCAGCCATCTCCAGAGCCCCATCTGTCTCTGCCTCCCTAGTGCTGAGATGACATGTCACGTGGGC